>NC_047663.1:9961211-10636211 GCF_011762505.2 Arvicanthis niloticus
GAAAAATGGAGTGGATCACTGGGACCAGGTCTGACATATGATATGTGATATGTGATTTGTGATTTGTGATATGCAATATGTGAGATGTGAGATATGATATGTACTATGTACTGTGTACTATGTACTGTGTAATATATAACATACAATATTTTATGTAATATAATATATATGTACTATATAATGTGTAATATACAGAATAAAATAGAATATATAACATATATAATATATAACAAATAATACAAAATATATAATTAATATATAACAAATATACACACATATGCACACACACACACACATGCTAGCCTAGAATCAACAATTGAAAAAAATTGATAAAGACAGTGTTTGGAAGTGTGTTTTCACAAATGTAGGCATGTGTAAGTGATGCCTGATGCCTCTATTTCTGCTGAGAGATTCTATGCATATCCGTCTTGGATCATCTGTCTCTAGATCTTGGTTTCCCTGGGTGGAGTCTAGATCTCTTTCTTTTTTGCAGAGTTGCTGTGGGTTCTCCCTTGATCTCTACCTACCTTCCTCTACATTTACATCCAGAATACCCAGAAAGTAAGAGACCTGAAGACAGGCAGCCAGTATATGAAAATCTTGGAGCATGGGAGGAACTGTGACCACAGGGTTCATTAGCCATGTGCTTTGTGTCACTGTGGTCACTTGGGGTTCCTGACAGCCCTAATGAGATGCTGTGAAGCGTTATGGCAAACCCTGGCTACATCACTTGGAAAGGGCCTCATCCTTGCTACTGATTGATTAGGAAATGGGGGTTCTCTGGGACCAGAATCTCTTGGTAACAGGAGAAGTTACTTTGGAACACTCCCCTGAAAGTCACATAGAGGTTTCCCTGGGGAAGAGTATTTCATGGGATGAGAGCCAGATTGTGATGAAAAGTGCTATCAACCTATTTCCTTCAATTAAGTTTATATTTCAAAAGCAGATGATCTTTTAAAACTCAGTCTTGGGCTGGGGTATAGCTCAGGAGTAGGATGCTGGTCTGGCTTGTGTAAGGACCCCAGCACTGAGAAATAAAAGTAGCAAATGCAATGATTTTCCTAATTAGGGTAAGATGAAAGTCTAGTTTCTTTAGGAAAGAATTTTCACCTTGATAACATAAGTTTATTAGAAAGAAATTATGGCAACTTGAGAGACTTAGCTTAATATAGTTTAAGTAATCGTAGAAATTCTTAATATGCTACATTCTGGTATATTTCAACTGATCAAAGAAAAAAAAAAAAACCTGCCACCCACAACTGAGAGTTCACTCATTACTTAGGAGACTGATGCAGGGGATTGCCAGCCTAAATTACACAGTGAGACCCCATCTTAAAAATAAAAACAAAAGAAAAACAAAGTGTTCTTCAGGAAGTCTTTACAGAGTTGTGATTGTGGCAGATGCCAGCCTAAGGTTTCAGAAAGTCTTCCCTTCTGGATGTTAAAGTTACTAGACTTTCATTTTATCATTTTGTATAAATCTACAGAACTTTATTGCATCTTCAGCAATAAATGCATTCCCAAAAACTTTGTATGTACAGGAGACAGTTCTAGCCATAGCCACTTGGAAAAGAAAGAAAAATCTCCTCCTCCACCCCAAAAGTATATAAATTGATCATTATAGAGTCCATTTAATGGAATCTGCAGGAAACACTTCACGTTGCGAACTGCCAAGATGTGAATGAGTTGTCACTTAGTGAGTTAATGAGCTGTGTAATTAATTAGGGAAAGACTGTGCAGGAGGATTCTTCGTGCACCCCTGGCATTTTAGATTGAATAGTTCCCCCCCCACCCCCGGGAAAGAAGGAAGGACAGTCATGGGAGGTGTTCCATCATTATAAAATGGTTATCCTACTCCCTCCTACCAAAAGCAACTTTCCACCATTTGTGACAACCAGAATGTCCCCAAGCATTGCCAAATGTTCCCCAGAAAACACAAAATAAATCCTTGAGGAGAGGCTCAACTATTGAACCAATTATGTTAAATTAAAAAGCTGAAACATTCTTTTAGTGTCTTCAGGAGTGAAATTATTCTCCATTAGAAAATGACCGTCCTTATATTTTAATTAATTTTATGCTCATTCTTCCTCAGGGGCTCAAGTTTAATGATTATTATTATTATTATTATTATTATTATTATTATTTTATTTATTATTATTATTATTATATTATTTTTATCATTTCCTATTACAGTTTATTATTGTGGTGTATCAAGACACTTCAATTTGACAGATTATGTAATGGCTGCTCTAACAAATGGCACCAAATCCAATATTTGATTGTCCATCAAACAATACAGTGTCTCTATGTCCATCAGCAATCATATGGTTATGGCTACATTATATGAAAGAATATACTTTTATTTTTTCTACCTTTCAAATTTCAGAGACATTTAGACCATAGCTTTATGATAGATTTGGGGCCTTTGGCAAGGAGACTTTTCATTATTTCTCTCCAACCCACCCACACATATGTGTCCTCTAACATCCTTCCCTTCTTCGGAAGGATTTCCTGGTCCCTGACCCCCAAGAAAACAAGCTTCTTCCTTATGATTGAGTGGGAGTTTGTTTGATGAGGAGAAGACCCCTGGGTGACTCACCAAAACCTAGCTGCTGCTCCAATTTTAAATAATTTTTAATTATTGGAGACAAATAGACCGAGTTTTGCCTCCTAAACAAATACGCAGATGCCTAAGACATCTGATAAGGCAGCTTTCGTGGTTGCCACAGCCAATCAAAAGTGAAGGCTAACTCAAGAGCTACCCAGCCCGATGGAGCCAGTGGGGGAAGCTAAGCTAATAAACCAACACATTCCAATGGTTTCATATAAGAAATTGTTGAGTGTGTGACTTTTTTTTTTTTTTAAAGCCATTTAATTACATACCCTGATGTCTTCACTTGGCTATTCTCTAAAATATATTTTCCCAATTTTGGCATATCCCCCCTTCTCGACCCTCAATTAGCTATTGCATTGGGCCTTTGCTTCCAAGCTGCATAAGTAATAGTAACTTAATTTTCCAAACCATAAATCAAGGAAATCCATACTCTCTTGCATATGTTCCATTTGTTTTTAATCAAGGGCAGCCCTGTGCTTGGAGTCGGAAGCTTTAATTCAGAGGGCTCCTAGGCCTTTTTGGACTGGGAAACTTTTCAGCTTCCGAGAATTCCCTTTGTGAATGTTTTAAGTATCCTTTTGGCAAAAGATGGAAAATATAAAATATCTCAAATGGGATCTTTTAATTCTCTGACTTATATGTACTCCCTCTACCTCAGCTCTGAGAAAAGACACTCAGCTACATTCTTGCACATGTGTGTACTCCTTTTTTTTTTTTTAATCCTGTGCTTTAAGAAAAATGTAGCTTCTGGGAGAAGGGGTGTGTGTGTGAAGGAAGTTGAGAGACATGAAATTTTTAGAAATAACCTAAATGAAATAGCTCTCCTAAGCAGCAATAGCATTGGGATAGGTTAGACTCAAAATGATCCTTTTAAAATCTCATTAGTGTGTGTGTGTGTGTGTGTGTGTGTGTGTGTGTGTGTGTATGCAGGCATATGTATAGCACACAGCAGGCACATGGAGGTCAAAGGACAACTTCTGGTGTTGATCTTTGCCCTCCACCTTATTTGAGACAGGATTTCTCACTGTTTGCTGCAGTGCACAACAAATTTGCTGGCCTGTGCAAGCTTCTGGGGTTCTGCTGTCTTGATTTCCTGTTCAGCACAGGAGAGGAGGTGTTACAGGTTGGTGCTACCAAGCTGGCTTTACACAGACTCTTGAGATCTCAGGCAGACTTGCATGACAAACACTTGACTCAATGAGCCGCCTCACCAGCCAAGATTCAATATTATTTTGAGGAAGAGTAATGTATTGTGTAAAAGTCCTTTAAGTTTCCAGACACCCAGTTTCTAGCACACACTCTTACAACTGAAAACTATTTAGTAGGAACCTCCTATTGCCCTGAACATCACAGACATGGACATGCATCCAGAGAGGTTTTGAACTCAGAAAAATAGCATCAGTTAATGTCTGCTAATATTAGGACTACATTATTATCTACCATTCCATATTGTCTTTAAAGTAACATCTAGTAAGTGTTTGGTCCTTGAAATGGCTTATCTACCTTCTAGAAAACAGCTAAACGACTCTAAGCTTATTACCCATTTACCAGCATTTACTGTTCCTTCTAGATATGGTAACAGTGAAGTTGTAGAGTACCAAGAAGCAAAATAATAATCTGAGAAGTGGCAGAGGAAAACTCAGAGGATGACATGCTACAGAAGGAAAGTCATCATGATGCAGGGTTCTAATTGCACTGGACAGAAGAATACAGTGAACTTACATGCTAAGGAGATTTAAAGTTTAAGGTACCAGAGAGAACTGACTGCAGTCTTTATTATTCTGTACCTGGTGCTTTCTTTAATGCATGAAATGGTAAGAAACATTTCAATTTACAATATAGGACTGTTAAACATTGTAATTGTCCCTGAAGAATCACAAGATACTGTGTAGCCACAAGAAACATGTATCCAGAGTATGAGGTAGAAGAGGGGAAGAGAAGCAACCCTATTCAAATAATTGAATGCCATAGTTAATAGGAAGACATTGGGAAAAGTTATTTAAATAACTGAATTTTCAGATAGTATCAACTTCTCTAATTATGGGGACTGGAAAGAGGAGACAGAATATCTAACATGGTGGCCATGAGAAAAGTAGGTGCCAAGGACTTCATGGTCATGATTGTTCCTAATAAAGGGATGAATTTAAAATCAGAAGCTGGAATTCCACCAGCAAGATAACTAAGTTAATAATAATGACAATAACAACAACAAGAACAGCAGCAGCAGCAACAACAACAGTGAAACAGCAACAATAACAACAGCAACAACCGCAACAACAATGAGAACAACAGCAACAACAACAATAGCAGTAACAGCAACAGCAATAACACCACCACCAGCAACAATAACAACAGCAAAACTACCACCACCACAACAGCAACAACAATAGCAACAACCACCACCATAACAACAGCAGCAACAGTAACACAACAACAAATACTTGACAATAGGGCTATGAGATACAAAATAGAAAATAGAAAATCAAAGGGAAAGACAAAAGAAACAGAATTTACTCCAAAAGGCCTTCACTTTTTTTTTTTCAAATGAAAAAAAATTAAACAGCATGTAAGGAAGAAAACACAGATGTACTGGATTCTATGTGTCTCTGCACGTTAAATTTTATACACATTGTATCTCTCTCCATGTATGTGAAAGCAGATCATTATCCAGGGGAAAGCCATAATCTTATAGCTTAAGTTAATGTTACCAAGTGATTCCTTTTTCTGACTGTTTTCCTCTTACATGTGTCGTGAGCTTGTTAGGTAAATACTTAGTAGATATTCTTTAGATACATTATAGAAAGGCAAAGAATATTGGAATACTTATCTTAAATCTCCAGACTGTATATGGGAACATAAAAACTTATTGTATGTTTATCAGAGTCCAGATATTTGCTCAAGATGAAAATAGATTATAACAGGTTGCATATCCTATGAAGACAAGAAGACTAATATAGAAGAAATTTTGGATAGGTGGATTGGCTCAGTAGTCTGAGTCTAGTGACCTGAGTTTAATCCCCAAGTCCCATTTGATGGAATGAGAAAATAGATTCCTGAAAGCTGTTCTCTATTCTCTACCTCTGGGCTGCACTTCACAATCCCAGTTTCCTCTCTCCAACATACACACAAAGACGAAAAGAAATAAACATTACAAAAGTAAAAGAAAAACAGAAAAGAGGGATATTTAAACACATTTAAAAGTTTCAATTGACCTTGAAGAGAAAAAAATGTGGGTTAGCCTTTGAAAATTGTATACCACCAGGTGGTAGTGGTCATCTTTAACCCCAGTAAACAGGAGGCAGAGGCAGGCAGATCCCTTGAGCTAGAGGCCAGCCTGGTCTACAGAGTGAGTTTCAGGATAGCCAGGGCTACACAGAGAAGCCCTATCTTGAAAAACAAAGAAACAAAAACTTTTTTAAAAAATTATTAAATACCTTTCTTATAAAGGATATAGACAAACATTCTGAAAGGAGTAATAAGATGTACAGTGTAATAGATCTTAAAAGATTTTTATTTTTAATTATATGTATATATTTATCTGAGCGTGGGTTTGTGCATGTGAGTGCAGGTACCTCTGGAGGCCAGAAGAGGGTGCCCAATTCCTTGAAGCTGCAGTTACAAGCAGTTGTGAGCCACCTAACGTGGGTGATGAAAACTGAGTCACTTTTAAGTGTTGAGCCATCTCTCTAGCCCCTACAGTGGAATGCAAATATAGCTGTAACAGTGAGTGTGAAGAACACCTATTTAACACTCTGTGTTTTATATTATAAAGAATAGGAGGTCATCAAAACAAGAAAAAAAAAAAAGGTAGATGTTTGTTTGTAGAAAGATTCCTGATCCTGAAGAGAGAGGCAGTTGTTGAACTAGAAAACTGAAAAAATTTCATAAGAACCCAGGTGAGGCCAAAGAATAAAAGAGTCACAGAATTTCTGATAAAAAAAATTGATATGCATATTTCAGAAGTGTGTATTTGGGGAAAAAATGTTGCCAAGCAATGTGGAAGCCATTTTCAAGGTGGTCTTTGTTTCATTATTTTCCTGGAGATTGCAGCAGCTAGAGAATTAACAAAGTTTTATTGTACTGATATGTAAGATAGTCTTGCAGCTCAGAATACAGTTTCAGATCCACTGGGAAGAGGGGCCATGATGTACAGCACAGTATATATCTGTTCTAGTTAGCTTTCCTGTTGTTGCTATACACACTATGACCAAAGACATCGTGGGGAGGATAAGGTTTACTTAAACTTAACTTTTACACTGTGTCACAGATGGAAGTAAGGATGGGAACTCAAGCAGGAAACTGATGCAGAAACCACAGAGGAATAACTTGTTGAGAGATGGTCCCTCCCACAGTGGACTGAGTGTCCCCTCCTCATATAAATTGCCACTGTAGACAGTCTCTCATAGACAATCATAAACCAGTCTAACTGAGGCAATTCTTCAGTTAAGGTTCCCTTTCCTTCAGTGACTCTAGGTTATGTCAAGTGGCTTGTCGTGTATAACAATTTATGCCAGACTATCACACGGTGTAATGACTATCACACAGTGTGATGGTGGCAGGGTGGGAAAAGGCTTTCCTAAAGTCTCAATGTTTTCCCTGTCTCTGGCCCTAAAGATAGTCAGTGGATATATTCCTTCACACAGATGCTGGCTACCGTATGATGGGGACTCCTGTAATTGGTTACATTTGGCACCCAAGGTCTCACCACAAGCTGCATGAGGCTCTGTCACATACAGTGAAGGAGTGTCTGTGGGCATCTTTTTCCAAAGCCACTGTCTCATGGCGGGTATTGGTGACTCACAGAGGGGGATATTTGGGAGAGCTGGAGTTCTCTGGGAGAAACCTTGAAAAGGAACTGAGGTTTTCTGTATGTTTATACCCCAACATGGGCTACTTTGTAAAACCTCAGAGGGGTGGATTAGAAGCCTGGAAATATTTCAGGAAAGAACCTCCCAGGGACAGAGCACCCTCTCATTCCACACCTGGACACAGCTTTCCTCATCTCCATGGTCTGCATCTTTTTTTTTTTTTTTTTTTTTTTTTTTGCAGGTTTCTAGGTTCTAATCTTTGCTAATAGTAATGCTGCTTTTTAAAATAATATTTTATTAAAAGGCTGTGTGTGTGTGTGTGTGTGTGTGTGTGTGTGTTTACATGTGAGTGCAGGTTCCAGAAGAAGCCGGAGCCAATGGATTCCCTGGAGTTTCAGGTAACTGTGTGCTGCTGAATACAAGTGCCGGAACCTGAACTCGAGCACTCTGCCATAGCAGTACCTGCTTTTAATTGCTGCACATCTCTACAGCCCATTCTGCTTTACTGAGACAGAGGCTCCCTTTAGGACTCGGAGTTCACACATTAGCCTAGGGTGGTTGACTATTGAGCCTCAGAGATCTCCCTGTCTCTGCCTTACTAGCACTAAGATTACACGGCTGTATCGCCCCAAGATGTTTTTTTTTTCTTTACGTAGGTTCCGAGGTTCACCTCAGGTTCTTATGTTTGCACAGAAAACACTTGAACTGATTGATTTAGTTCTGCAGACCCAGAGGAGTTTTAAAAGAATCTGGACAGAGAAAGAGAGAGAGAGAGAGAGAGAGAGAGAGAGAGAGAGAGAGAGAGAGAGAGAATGAATTATGAGCATGAAAGTATGAGTGATTTTGAGAGAATTATCAGTCGAATTAAAATTATTACACACTGTCATCAAAAACAAAGAAACTCACAGGCAAACAATCTTGACAGTCTGCTTCTCAAGGATGCTCATCCATTTGTATCAGAAGGATGCCATCTGTCAAGTGATTCACGTTATCTGCCTTGATTTATAAAGGTTGGTAGGGAAGCATGGTATAACCAAGAACCAGACTGTGGTTCAAAGTAAAATAATCTTTGATTCTCAGAGTCAACTCGATGAGATTTTATAAAGCTAAGGTGGGGGGCTGGAGACATGGCTCATCAGTTATGAGCACCTGCTGCTCTTCCAGAGAATCCAGCTTGTGTTCCCAGCACCTATATTTGGTAGCTCACAATCACCTGTTGCTTCAGTTCCTATGACTCAGACACCCTCTTCTGGCCTCTGGGTGTACCTACACACACTTGACATTCACCAGCACAGACACACTCTCATGCACAAATAAATGAAAGTAAAATATTTTTTAATAAAGGAATCAAGCTGAGATGAGCCAGATGTCTTTGAAGTGGTGGACACAAAGCGGGACTATTTTGTATAAGAAAGGAATAAACAGCTATCTGCAGGAAGAGGTTGGAAACTGGCCATGGAAAGAAGCCCACAGAAAGCAGGGAAGAGGGCTGAAGCTTAGGACAAAGACACCATCACTGAGGGACTTCCTCAGGGATGCTGGATCAGATAATGGAATTTTGATGCCAAGATGCTGGATTCCTCTTTATACTGTGGTATCTTGTGATGAAGCCATCTGGTTTGTTTAACTTCAAACTTGTTTCTTATACTTTGATATGCAGATCTCTCTCAGTGGTAGTATGAGGGGAAGTTCAAGGGTAGGGGTATATGCTTTGGGTCTTACACAGGGTGAGTGAACACATCCACCTGAGACAAGATAAAGAGAGCATTCTGTGTTAGCAGGAACTTGGAGAGAATGATTGTAAGAGACTCGGGCTCTTTTGGAAATCCCTCACGTACTAGGACATATGTCCTTGTCACAAGAGAGAGGAGCAAGACAATTTATGGAGATCTTTGTGGTAAAGCTGTCCTCACAAAGGTAGGGAATTGGGGAGTCTAAGGATGGAAGGGGAAAGTCTTTCTTTAACTCCCTTTTTTCCCTTTCTTCCCTTGTTCTACCCCTCCTTTCCTTCCTCCCTTTCATATTTATGGAGATTCATATTAATTGTTAGCAGATAAATTAATTCCAAGTCAACCAAAAAAATATGCTGGTCTACAAGGCCCAACACTAAGGACCAAGACTGGTAGAAGAGGAAGGGCCTGAGGCATTCATTCAACTGCAGGGAGCATAGGTTGCTCCGCCCCTTGTGTCATAGTTACGGTTGTCTCTTTTGACCGTCCTATCAGCACAGATCTGACCTCTGCATTGGGAACACATGCTTTTAATGGATGCCTCAGAGCTCCCACCCATTTGGGGTGCTTTATACGTAAGGGGCAAGAAGTATCTAGTCTTCCTTATGCCAGGCCCCCTCCCAGTAGAAGAGAGACTTTGGTAAATATAAGCCACTTTCCAGTCCCTCATCCCATTCCCAGGTTTCCAACCTCTAGGATGCCAGGTCTTACAAGTGGGTGAGGTTTTGTATTTGTGTCATGGTGCTGACCAAAGAGCAATCACATAGGTCTTTGTCTTCACTCTTCCCGACAGCTCGTTGGCTCTCATCTTCTCCGGCAAGCTACTCAGATTCTCTGCCCTCAAATATGGATGAGCCAGGACAGAGCCACAGAATCTTCCTGTCCCCCACATTCCCCATTAGGAGGTGCAAGTGAAGTGTTGATTATTCCATAACGCCTGGAACGAACCCCCAAACATATGGAGAATATGGAGACTAGGGCATATATTATAAAAATAAAATAAATAAAATAAATCAAAAAAATGCCAATTCCTGGTAATGGTTTGTTTTCATAGTAACTGAGAACCCCCATAAACCTGCGAGTAATCACACATTTATGGTGAGGGTAAGCTCGGAGAATTAGGGGGCTCACTGGGACTGGGGCTATTAGTACAGCTGCTTCCCATTGCTGAGATCTGAGTTCAAATCTCCTCTGAAGGTACAAATGAAAATGTCATTTTCGGAGTTAATTAGCTCCATGCAATAAATACTAGCTACTTGATTGACGTACCTAAAAAAAATAACTACTCAAAAATTATATATAAAAATGCATATATAGCCCATTATGCAAGTCAGACCAGTCAAAAAGTCAGACGTTATTTAAATAATTTGCTTCTCTTAATAGTCTAACCACCTGCAAGTAAATAGGATTTATTAAAAAGAAGGTGGGGCTTCTGGGAGATGAATTTTAGAACTAGAGGGGAAAATACTTTTTTTTTAAAGCCATCAAATTGAATCCTTATTTTTATAGAAGAAGGGATAAAATCTTGGGAGGTTAAGTGGGTTGGTTAAGTAATACAATTAACTGGCGTTGGGGAAGCAGGGCTGGGTTCCAGGTGTCCCGGCAGTTACATGTGTTGTCGGGGTGAGTCTCCCCTCCGACTCCGATGCCTATGCTTTCAATGGCTCGCCTATGTGACTTCTTCCTTGCTGTTCCTTGCTTTAGCTCACTTTGCCTCCTGTTCTTACAAGAATCTCAAACTGAACATCTCAGCACTTCTTTATCTAAAATGAAGATTTCTCATTCGGTACAGGGACATGGACACATAGAACACCCTAGAATTGAACCAGAACATGGGGGTAGGGGCGGGGAGGAATTAGGGGCTTGGTTTTAGATTCTAACAAAATTAAAGAAGTGTAGTGAGACATGGTGGTGCACACCTTTAATCCCAGCATTTGTGAGACAGAGACAAGCAGATCTCTGAGTTCAAGGCCAGCCTGGTCTATATAATAGGTTCCAGGACAGCCAGAGCTGTTCAGTGAGACCCTGTCTCAAAACAAAACAAAACAAAACAAAACAAAACAACATTGGCAAAGTGTGGAGACATAGCTTTTAGTGGTAAATTTTCCTGGTTAGAACAATACGTACATACTGTCTAGATCCATGAGGAAAGACAGCCTCACTGACATTCTGTATCAACTACTCAAGCTGCTCTTCCCTGTGGAAGAAAACCTTTGGTACATACAATGTTTCACCCAGTGTTCTTGTGACTGTGCTAAGACTCCCAAAATCCAACGTCTCAGAAGAAAACAGGTCAGCTACAGAGAACTCTTCTGCCATGTTAAAGCATACATCTATCTTCTCCATATGGAATGTTGATTGATGTATGAGTGTCAATGTCTGGATTAGCCATGGATCCCTAAAGGAACAGAACAAGACTAAGTGAAGATTATGGGGGTGGGGGTGTTTGAGCTGGGAGGGTTGAGGGGAGCAGCTATGCAACTACAAAAGGCCATCCACAATTAGAAGTCAGATGGCCCTGTGATGGCTGCTTCAAGATGCCAGGCTGGAGGATACAGAAGCTTCTCAGTCTAAGCTGGAAGACCCAGAGCAAGAGGGATCAATGGTATGTACAACCCCACTCTGAGCCTGTGGACCTGGAAGTACCACAGGATGCCATGATACAAGTCCAAGGTTCAAGGCTGAAGAAGCTGGAGTCTGATGTCTGATGGTATCCCAGATGTAACAACCCAGGGCAGCCAAAGAAGACTTAAACTTGAGCACTCAGGGAAGCTCTCTCTTCTATTTTTTGTTCTGCTTGAGTCCCAGCCTATTGCACAAGCTTCCCACATATATAGAGGTGGATTTCTCCTGAAAGAGAAATTTGATCACCTCTGTGCCAGTGCCATAATCTCTGGATACACCCTCACAGACACATCCATAAGAATGCTGCCTTGCAGATTTTCTAGGTGTCTCTTGATTCAATCAAGCTTGTATGCAAGGGCTGTTCTGGTGAGACTAAGGAAGAAGTTGTTCCAGAAACAGGCTGAAAGGTGAATTTTGTGGCAACGAACTTGGTTGACTTTGTGTGTACCTGATGTGTATTGATGTAAAATGAGTGGGTATTAGCAGATGTAAAGACAAACCTGTAGGGGTCAGAGGCCAAAGCTTTTGGGAATCAGATATCTCCACTGTATATTTCAGTAATCAAACTCAGTTTGTCAGGCTTGGTGGAAGTCACTATTCACTGAACTTGTTAGCCATATGCTTGACATGTTTTGAGCATGGTATTTATTTCAATTTCTATGTACAGTGTTAGCTGGGAGGAGGTAGGAAGAACCACTTTTTCCCACTCTGAGAGATGTGAGAGCTAGATTTGACAGAGATGAGTTTTTAACGTACTCCTTGGGAAAAAGCACCGTGTTGTTCCCATGGTATAGCAGCGACAGTCAGTCATAGAGCTTGGTTTTTCTGAAAGAAACGGAGGTGTAGATTTGAATAGAAGTTCAAAGTAAACTCGGGGCACTTGACACTTCGTTTTCAGACTATAAATGTCCTCTAATGTCAGGTGAATATTCTAGATCTTTCCTTATCCAGACTCCTGACCAAGGCACAACTCCTGACCAATGACTTTCTACTCTTTGTATAACAGTGAGTTCCCCCAGGGCCAGTTTACCCAGTTTCACAGACACCTCAGTTTATCCATCCCTCTGCTGGTACCCAGAGCCTCTGTGTTAGCTCAGACCAACCTCATTTTCCCATGGATTACTATAATCACCTCTATTCAGCCTAAACTGCCTGCGTCCTGCTCTCTCTTGCTACACCCCTTACCATTCATTTTCTACATTTCTTGAATAATCTTCCTTAAATGCATGCCTGAGCATGGCATTGTCTGCTTAAAATCCGTCAATTACACTCAATTGCATTTATAATTCAGTCCAAACGCCCTGGCAACAGCCACTCTAAATCCTTTCTGGGATAAGGTGGGTTGTATACATAATCACGGATGTAAGCTTACAGGAAGTGCTGGCCCTTGGCTCTCCAGTCTTAGCCTTTACCCCTTCACCTCTCTCCCCTTGCATTTGAGGCAACCTGATCTGCGACCTCGACCTCCGTGGGGGTCATCCGCGCTGTCTCCATTCCTCTGGCTCTGACATAACTTCCATCCCTGTCCTCAAACCTTACCTCAGATGTATCCTGTACAGCACAGCCTTCCCTGTCAGTTTGAGCCTCTTTCAGATTCAGCCAGTGTTCTGAGCCTTTATCAAACAGTACTCCATAGAGTGTTGGCCATTATTCTTGGTTTGCTCCTCAATCCGAACTCACAGAGAATTTGGTATGTGCTTAACATCCTAATTCAGGGGGCTGTTTCTCTTTTCCAAAAGCCCTGTGACTCTCCTACAAAAAAAAATCACATTTTATTTTTCATACTCTTCTGGTTGTTGGCCCAACCCAGACTTCAATCTAAGGACACTGACTCTGACCCTTGACCCGGTGATCACCTGCTGAAAGCCATAACTTACAGGAATATACCCCATCATTCCTAAAGGGACATTCCATTGTCTTTTTATTGGTTTTTCTTAAGTCTTCAGTAAAAGCAATGTGGGGGGATGGATAACTAAGGATTTTATTTCTCAGGACAGGTTGATCATGGACATTCTTCCATATTAGAAGAAACTGAAAACCAGGATTGAGGTAATTATGTATTTCTCCTTTCAGTTTTGGTAATGTGTTTTTTCATTCCTACATCCTCTCTGCCTGACTTTACCCACAACATGGTTCCTTCTATTTGGTCAGAATGCAGGATCTGTATGTTCACCTTCTCATATGAAAATAGTCCAGTCTTTTGTTCTCCTTAGAAACACTTAGAATAAAGTCGTTTCTAGTCTATTTGTTGATGTCTAATCACCAGTTACTGTGAATTGTGTGTGTGTGTTTTATTTCTCTGCTGTAACTTACAGAGTTTTAGACATGAAAGAAAAAAGAGCTCTTTTCAGGAATTGTCAGGCATCAGAGACAAAGGAGATGATAATTCTCCGCATTTTAAAATAAATGATGTCTACTTTCCCATCAACTCTGGCAGATGCTTATTTATTTATTCCACAGCCTCCATCAGTTACTGAGGAGAAACTGCTCAAACTAAGCCTCTTATGGTGGATGTGCCGACCTGGTTTAAGTTGAATGCCACTGAAAGTATGGGATCTGTAGGGAAGAAAATCGCAGAGAAGAGAAGGGAGAAGAGATATTGAATGATCTGGGTACATGCTTTGTGTCTGTCAGGGGACTCCTCCGCCTGCCCCCCGCCCCCAGAATCCAGCATTTCCAGCCATCAGTGATCAAAACCTATTAAAGGAGTGGGGGACTCTATCTGGGCTCTAAAAGACTTCTGAGGAGTTCCTGTGTTTTGTCAGTCAGTCAATTCTAATAGTGCCATGGCTTGAGTGTGTCCCCACAGTGTGTCTGGGTTAGAAATTAAATACTGAAATTCAGAGTGGTACTTTTGAGGCAGGGCCTTTGGGAAGTAATTAGGGCTAAATGAGGTCAGGAATGTGAGGCCCGAGTGACCGTCCTGGTGGCTTTGGGGGGAGGAGGAAGAGAGACTCCAGATGGCACATTCTCTCTGTCTTGCTTGGCATTGGGTCAAGAAGGCCCTCACCAGAGTGGCCAGGATCATACACTTGAATTTTCCTAACCTCAAAATCCGTGAGATAAATCTCTGTTCTCCATAAGAACATACCCAGTCTTTAGTGTTGTTATAGCAACAGAAAATGGACAAAGACAGCTGTTGGGACTTACCTTTAAAGTCAGCTTTTTGAATTTTGCTTTTTTCGTGTACTTTACAGTTTGCCCATGTATTCTCAAGAACTCTTCACCATAGCTAGTCATGATGTGATTTTCCACACCCTGTGAGCACTGCCAGGCCTCTCCTCTCCCTCTTGTGGATGCCAAGACCCCAAGGGCTCAACTCCATCCTATTGTCTTTCATGTCTGGAATGATAGAGGGAAGGGTATCATAGATGATTCTGGTTGGATTGGAACAGTACACTTCATTCCTGGGCCTTTGTTCCAGCTTGAAATATACCACAAATTAATTGGATTGATGCAGATAATTAAGATAGTCACTTGGATTGCACACCTTTCCCCTGAAATATTTCTTTAAGTTGCCAAATCAACGCTTGGTGTATTCAAATGTCAATGATTCATGGCTTTTGAAAGAGAAAAAAAATCCCTCTGAATAGAATCCAGAGCTAAAGAAAATACTTAGATTGTTTGGCCCCGATGCTACATGCTCACATACAAATCTCCACAACAGTGGGTCACTTAGCAGAACATCTTATCCAAGATGTTTAATGCCAAACTTTGTTTAGACACCTACTGTTTGTGGTGACAGTGTTATTTTGGTCTCTACTCTCAAACGGTTTTGCAACAGGGAGAATTCTCAGATACCCATCCAAAAATAGTTCTGTGTTTTTGTCCCAATTATGAGAGTAAATTTGATCCTTTTCATTCCATCTTGGCCATCGGTGGAACTGATACACATCAAGCTTTGATAAAATTAAAATTACATAAATACACAACAATGCAGCCATTGTTAACCAATTCCAGATTGCTCTCATGCATGCTTAAAGCCAGGATGACAGGTACTCCAAGTTTTCATAGAAGAGATACGATTTGAGTATCTTCTGATAACTTCTAGACTAGATAAGACAAGATAAGAGTCTCCTCTTTCTCTTTCACAGGCTGCTGCTTGGGAAAGAAAGATCCTATAAATTTGATGACATGATACAGAGAATGAAGGAGACTGGGATGCCCTCAAATTTCTACCCCTGTGTTTTTCATATGGGGCATCTGCTAAGGTTTGAATGTGTCTCTTATGAAATTCAGGTGTTTTCTATGTGACGTTATTAAGTGGAGGGATCCATAAGATGATATAAAGTATGTGAAAGTATGCTGTGGTTTGAGTGAGACTGTCCCTCCATACTGTCAGGACACTTGGTCCCCCGTTGGTGGTGCTGCCTGGGCAATGTTAGGTGGTGCAGACTTGGAGCAATTTAATCGCTGTGAGTGGGCCTGACACTTTCTATTTCCTGTCTCTCCTTCATCCTTGCTTTTGAGAGTCAGAACACTCAGCTTCCTGCCATACCTGCCTGCTTCAGTAACTCACTGTGACAGACTCGTATCTGGAACTGTAAGCTAAATAAACTCTTGCTTCTACAACTTGGCCATGATGTTTTATCAAAGCAATATAGAAATAGCCAATACAGAGTGTCTGTGTTGCCACAAGCAGCATACCTGAAAAAGAAGGAAAATTTTATTTTGGTTCATGTTTTCAAAGGCTTTTCACATCAATCAGAAAGCATAGAGAGAAAGGAGAAGTGAATAGAGACTGTACAGCCATAAGTGCCTGTCTCCACTAACCTCCATCTTCCACGTATGCTCTGTCTCCCAACATTTCTAGAAACTCACCGAATAGCACCTCAATCTGGAGGCCAACTGTTGAAAGCATGAGCCTATTTGGGATATCCCAGATTCAAACCATATCAGGGCTAATTCATTCTGGATGGGATGTAAAGGCTTCAAAAAGAATCTTCAAAGTCCCTGCTGTCCATCCTCCCTTCACACAACCTGCTAACCTACTAGAGGATGCAGCATCCTTAGATGCATGAGCTTGCTTAGGCCTTGGCTGCAGATCTTTTTCATGGACTCTGGACTTAGACTTGATGAATTTTCTTTCTTCTTCTTCCTTTTTTAATGAATCACCAATTCTGACGATTTCTATTACAGCAATAGAAAATCAATTAAGACAGAAGCTGGACTAGAGAACCAAGGGTGCTGTTGTGACTAATTCCTAAAAAATGTAGACGTGGCTTTCAGAATTGGGTGATCAGAAAAGGGTAAGGCGGTCTGATCTGACTTCCAGAAAAGCATTGTGGGGCTATGCAGAAATGCAAAAGGAGGCCTGGCCTTGCAATCAGAAGCAAACAGCAGGATGTAAAGTCCCATTTCCTCTGCAGATACAGGTGATGGTCAGAAGGTTGGAGGAAACGTGGAGTGGTGGAGGAGTAAGACCCTTCTTGCCTGCTCTCAGTTGAAGGGAAATGAGGCAATGGCAAATGAGAAGTCGGTGTTCCGTAGTAGAGATGAAGAGTTCGGATGAATTTCATCCTCATCTGGTGCGTTGTATGAAGTAGGATCTAAATTACAATGACCTGGGAGGTCTAAGAGCAGAGAATTTCCACAAGACATTCAGGATGCTATGTGGCTTCTCTTAGCCACTTACAATAAAATTAAAAAAAAGATAAATGTCCCAAAGATGATGTTTATAGTTAAAAAGAAAGCTATACCCTCTGGAACAAATATTAGGAATATTTTTTATTATATATATTTATTTATATCATATATTATATGTCATATGTTGTATATAGCATGTCATATTGTGCATTGTAAATCATATTCTTATATCATGTATCCTATATCATATATTATATAAGCACATCTATAATATATAAATATGTAATAATATATAATGTATTTCTATTTTATATGAAAATATAATATATTATCTTATGTATAATATATTAAATATACATATATTAAATATAGTAGATATAGTAAAACATATATTTTAAGTAAATTATTTATAATATATTATAATATATTTAACACAAATTAAATATATTATAAATATAGATATAAATATATTTAATATATTTAATATATTAAATAAATTAAAATTTATTTAATTTTATACACACATACACACACATTTTTGACAGGAAATCTCTTTAGGGGTGAATACATTCTTGAGAATGTTCAGTGTAAGGTCATTGTTCAAGAAGGGACCATAGTAGAAGCATTCTCAGCATGTGTGTACCACTATGACCGACTCTTATCCATGTTTGACTTCAATGAAAGTTTGGGCTTAAAATTTTTGGATTGAGTCTTTGGAGACTCACTGTGGAGAGTTCTCATTGAGCCTGTATAGAAGGAAGCCAGGTGTGATTCAAGACAATGGCAGAGAAACGTCAAAAATGCTTGGGAGACATTTACATTTCTTATGCCCTATCATACGTCTAGTTTGCCTGAACCTCAAGGACAGAGGAGGGATATGGGAACTCTCTGCCCAGGACTGTTTCAAGTCTGATACAATACTCTCTGGCTGCTGTATCTATGTCTCAAATAAGCATCAGACCTTTTCACCGGAGGCTATAAGCTCTAAGCCTCAGTGTAGCCTTTGTCATGATAATTCTGCAGATGTCCAAAATACATTAGAATCTTCACTAATGTAAAAATTACCTCAGAGAAGCTTGGACTTGGATGTCAATTGTCATTCTGGGAGACCCAGGCTAGTTTTGTCCACTCAGGCACTGTCCACAACTGCAATGGAGGCCACTCAATGAATGAATTGCAAGAACAGTGCTATCCTGGAGACCTCAGACCTACAGCTCATTACTGAGGTAAGATAGAGCAGAACTCAAACAGGAACCTGGAGGTAGGAACTGAAGCAGAGGCCAGAGAAGAACAAACTCTGTTTAATGGTTTGCTATTATGACTTACTTGGGTAACTTTATTATACAACCCAAGACCAGGGGTAACACTACCCATAGTAGTACTGGGTCATCCCGCATGAATTACCAATCAAGAAAACACCCTATAGACATGCCCACAGGCAATCTGAATGGAGTTAATCCCCCAAGGTTTCTTCTTCCAAGAAGACTTTAGCCTTCCTCAAGCTGGTAAGAACAAAAGGAAACAAACCAAAAAACCCACCACCACCAAAACCACTGAACAAATATATATTGTTTTAAGAAAACAAATACAGAGCCTGACCCATGTAATTTTCTTGACATCTTAGTTAATTTACTCTTAAACACATTGTGGAGACCACAAATGGATAGATCCAGTTTTCTCTTTGTCTCTGTCTTGTGGTCAAAACCAGCTGGTTGTTTATGATGTTGATGTCTCTTAAATAGTTTTTTTCTTCTTGCAAGTCCTCTACTCCCCGTGGGCATCTGAGATGCATAAGCTGGCACACAGACAGGACACCCAGAAAGCAGAGATGAGTCTGCAGAACAGGTGCTGGAGAGACTAGCCTGTCGGCATCTTGGAGAACCCCAGGCCAGGAGTGATGAAGGTCACTCCTTTCTATCATGTGTCTCCAGCCAAAGTCCTAACAGTTGGAGACATACATATCCCTGGCAGAAGATCAACAGGTCTAGCAGCTAATTAGTGAGAGGGTTTATGTGTGACACTTGGAAAGTTCCCGAGTGAGCGAGGTGGTCACCGGAGGCCCCATCACATCCTGACACTCTCTGTCACTTCGTTTACGTTCACTGCTCTTGGCCCAGCCTTGGCACACTGCATAAATCTGCAGCTGCAGAAACCAAACTCACATATAAAACTGACGGATTTATTTTGAGGTATTGAAAGGTTTATAGCAAAGGGAAAAAAAAGAAAAAAAAAGAAAGAAAGAAAAAGAAAAAAGAAAGAAAAAGAAGTTAAAAATTTTGCCCAATCAGCATTTGGAGGCCTCTCCTTGTGCCTGCCTTAACCCTCTCCTGGTGATGAATTCCTGTCTGCACAGAGATCCCAGGAAGCCAGGAGAAAAGAGTGAGACCATCAGACCCTCCAGCCTTTACCCATGCTTGGCCTTTGATGATTTCATACGTCACTGGGAGTAGCCCTTGAAAGCTAGCCTAGCCTAACAATGCAGAAGCCCAAACCACACTCTAAGCAATGCCACCCTTTGTTTCGGCTCCGGTGCCCAGTGCATGTTGGCCTCCAGGCAGTTTTGTTCATTTTCAGGGCATATTTTAGAGCACAGTCATCCGTTTTCAGTGCTTATATTCCTGCATCCTTATTGCTTTGGTGGCAATCAGCGGGAAGCAAGCTTAAGTTATTAGTTCGTGCATCAAATAAAAATCGGAGTTACCGCTTGTGTGTTCAACCCAGTATCCAGCATTTCCTTCCCCAGAACCTTCACATTCCCCAGTGACCTCTTCGGGTTCCAGCTGGTGGCTTGGAACACTCATTACACTACTTAGGATAGCTCTCTTGAATGCTTGCAGATGGCCTGAGAGCTAAGTCAGAAAAAAAAAAAAAAAACCCCTCAGTGTGTGTGTGTGCGCATGTTTGTGTGTGTGTGTGTGTGTGTGTGTGTGTGTGTGTGTGTATGTATGTGTGTGTTTCATGCCCCTAAAGCGGAGTGTTGGGAGGCAATTCCATGTGCTGGGGGATCAAAGTCTTTGAAAATTGCTTCACTGACCTGTTCTAGCATCTTGGGTGGACATGTTCTGTTCCTATCACTCATCTATATTGGGTAAGGTATCAGATGCCTTGCTCATTTTCTAGGAAGCCAGTAAGACAGTACATATGACCTTGAAGGCAATAAAGAGCATTATAGACATCATGCCTTATGATACCAGTTCTATTGGCTGACTATTAATTATCCTTCTTTTTGTCTGTTCCCTCCCCTAAACCATTCATCATCCTCTTTCGGTTTTGATGAGACATTTCCTTCATGGCATGTATTTGAACACTTAGATGCTACTTGATGACACTGTTGGGGGAAATTATGGAACCTTTAGGAGGCAGAGTCTTGCTGGTAAAAGTACACTATGACGGTGGCTTTGAGGGTGTATAGCTTCATCTCTCTTCCAGCTTGCTCTGTCCCCTTCTTGTACACAGCTGAGATGTGATCTCTCATCATCCTGGTCCCTTGGCTTATTGTTTTGCTTCCCACTGTGTGCTGGCTCGTGTTTTGTCAACTCAACACAAATTGCAGTCGTTTGGGATGAGGGAACCTCTACTGGGAAATGCCCTCACCAGACTGGCCTGTTGGCAAACACATGGGGGAATTTTCTCTACTAATGCTTGATTGTAGGTGGTACCACCCCTGAACAGGTGATCCTGAACAGTGTAAGAAAGTAAACTGAGCAAGCCAGTAAGCAGCATTCCTCCATGGCCTCTGCTTCAAATCTTGCTTCCAGGTTCCTGCCTAGAGTTCTTGTCCTGACTTTTTTTTTTTTAATGATGAACTGTGCTGCAGGATACGTAAGCCAAATACAGTCTTTCCTCCCAAGTGGTTTTAATCATGATGTTTTATCGCAGCAATAGAAAAATCTAACTAAGAAATCCTGTGACTATAGAATCCTGCCCCTCCCCCCCCCCGGAGGAATAAGGCAAAATAAATTCATTCTTTTACAAAGTTGGTCATAGCTGATCTATAAAGGTGATCATAGCAATAGAAAAGTAATCAATATATACCTGTCTTCCATCCACTGTATTGCTTATTAGTTTTAATTGCTATGATAACATGCCAAGAAAAAAGAAACTCAAATAAAGGTTTGTTTGGACTCACAACCTGTCCAGTCCACTGTAGAAAAAGTAGTTGTGGCATCAGGAGTGTGTGGTAAGTGGGCATATTGTACCCACAGGATGGTACTGCTCATCTTTAGGGTGGCTCTACTCAGCTAAACCTCTCTGGAACACCTCTCAGAGACAAGTTCAGAGGAATTTCTCCTACGTCATTTTTCCCCCTTGTCAGATTGATAATATCATTCCGTCCACATCAAACCTTGGGATAGAAGAGAACGCCATTAGCGACTTTTTTTTTTATTGCTCTGAGAGAAAATCTTACAAAGATAACATAAGAGAAGATGGGTTTCTCTTGTCTCATGGTTTTATTTTGGCTCACGGTTTCAGAGAACACAGGCTACAATGGTGGTAAGGGATGGCATGGTATTGGGAGCTTGTAGCTTGTTCACATCATGGCAGACCAGGATCCAAAGATAGAACCAGAAGCAGAGCCTGGATGTCACATTTATGGGCCACCCGAAGTGACTTTTGCCTCCCAAGGAGGGGCCCATGGGCCAAAGATTTCATAAACAGCACTAGCAGCTGGAGTCTGAATGTTCACATGCAAGAACATGTGGAGAGCATTTTGCATTCAAACCGTAGTGGAAGGCTACGACGTGCTTTTGGCTAGTACTATCCTTCTTAGACTGTTATATTATACTTATGGCACTTCTTGAGGAGCCATTTGCACAGACATAATTCCAGAGGTGTGTTTGTGTTGGACCAGGCCCGACCCAAGAGTACAGTAGTAACTGCCTGACAAATGGAAAAGGCTTTTAATCTGAGAACGAAAACTCTGAACTTGGCCCCTGGCTGCCCCCCTCCCCCCACTCTGGTGGTCTCTTCTGGGAAAGGGTCCACTTTTTCCTTGAAATTCAGTGACTATAAGCTCCTGAGCAGAGCCAGCCTCAGAGCCCTGCTGTGAGTTACTAGTGAATGGTGGTGGTGGGTGGGTGGGTGGGGGGAATCTTGCCTCCTGTTCAGTAGGCATGCATGTCTGACTTCCATAAGAACTTAGAGGAATCTCCCTTCCCCTGTGCAAAGAGAACAGCCTCCTTATTTCTCTCTGCCCAATATCAGTTGCAGCAGCTGTAACGACTTCATTTTCTCCTTGAGCCTGTCTCTGCTTAATCCATTAAGACAATGTGAATGGTCCTGGCTCATATATTTATAGAGGAGAGAGAGAGAGAGAGAGAGAGAGAGAGAGAGAGAGAGAGAGAGAGGCAGAGAGAGGCAGCAAAAAGAGAAAGACTTTGAAAAATGGTATCTAAATTGTAGCCAAATGTACTCAGAACTCTGCTAGGCTAAATTGCAAATAATTTTCTTTCAGACATCACAAACACTCTTAACTTAACAAATTGGACCAAGGGGTTTCATTGATCTCAGAAAAGATTCATTCTCATCCTCCCCCACCACCCCCATTCCCCCCCACACACCACCCCCACTCTGTTCTCAAGCACACCCTGTTGTGCTTTCTCGCCAGGCAAGCTCTCCTGGGTTATTTCTAGCCGACCTGTATTGTCTCCAGGTTTTCTGCCTAAAAGTTCCCTGAGTAATTTGTCTTGTCTGTTGTAGAGAACCATCGTGGGTACCAGCCCCATCTTCTTGGTGTTTGAAGATGAGGGAGTCGGGGAGGAGGGATGGCTGTTTTAAATCAATCAGTTGACACTAATCTAATGTCTAATTAGCTCTGGGTGGGCGTGGGCTTTGATTATAGGAAGTGCCTCAGGCAGTGGCTGGTGTTTCAAGGGCTGTGTGCATGTGTCAATCATCCTTTGACAAGATCTGGAAAGACAAGGGAGAAAGAAAGAAAGGAAGAAAGAAAAAAAGAAAGAAAGAAAGAAAGAAAGAAAGAAAGAAAGAAAGAAAAGAAAGGAAGCAAAGGGGTGTGTGTTTTTTTTTTTCTTTTCTGTCATTGATGATTCTCGGGGTCCAGTGGTCTAAAGCAGAGTTTTAAAAGCATCCATTTGTTCTCTACATAGGAGTGCCTGGCCAGAGCCAGCAGAATTGGACACCCAAACTGTCAACTGCATTTAGTAATTGCTTCCCCATCCACAGGATGCCCTTGCATAGCTACCAAAGATTCTATGTCTCCTTATTTTGATTATCTGAAATAAATACAGAAGTTCAAACTTTTGGGTATTTAGCTGAAGACCAAAAAACCCAAGCAGAGTTTATGCTAATGACAGAGAGGGTAAAGAGAAAAAAAATCCCATATAATAAGACATCACTCCTTTGAAAAGTGGAGTGAGTATAATTCTTTTGATGGTCCATCTTTTACCTCTCTCTACTGAGTTTCACACTCTTGAGGGGCAGATGGCTCCAACATTTACCTAGAAAGGCCTTCGGTGGATTTAAATGCTGCCTCCCTTATTATTTCTAGCAGAAAGGCGGAAGGTACCAGGCTAGCCTCTCTCACTTCCTGGTCTAAAACCTGCTTTTCCATATTGCTGCTACTCAAGGTTATGACTCGGTCAGAATTAGTAAGGCAGACTGGGTATTCTTCAGTTTTAACCAGAGAGACCCACTGAACAGAGGGCATCACTTTAACATGCTGTTTTTATTTCAGATCTATTTGATTTGCTTTCTGTTTATTTGTTTGTTTGTTTTTGTTGCTGTTGTTATTGTTAGGTGGTTTGTTTTCTAGGGATCCCAAGCTTCTGGATGCTGTTAGATCCAAGGAAGTTGAATTCTAGGCAAAAGTGGGACTCAGAAATGTTTGTGCAGGAGCTCAGAGATGGCTCAGTCAGAAGCAAGCATGAGGCCTTGCGTTGGGTTTCCCAGAACCACGTGGAAAGGCCAGCTCTTGGAGCATCTACGCCTGTCATCTCAGTATGGGAGAGGTAAGGAGAAGATGCCTGGGAGGGGCTGGCCGGGCTTGTTAGCCAAACTGATGAGCAAACTGGTGAGCTACAGAGTCAGAAACAGTCTCTATCTCAGAAATGAGGTAGAGAGCAACTGAGGAAAACACCCAACGTTGATCTTGGCTTCCACATGCACAGATGAATATACAGAGGCATGCACACACGTGTGCGAGTGAGCATGGGTAGACACACGTGCGCGCGCGTGCACACACACACACACACACACACACACTCACACACCACAGAGACCCTTCATCTCTCTCTTCTTTCTCCTCCTTGTAACGCAAAACAAAAGGCAAAAGGCAGTAGCTTCCTCTCCTATAGTCTTCAATATAATGCTTTCATAGCTTGTCAAAACTTCGAATTAGACATGGAATATAGATGGCTACATTATTAAGATATTTTATATTTTACATCACTTCATCTTTATCATGACTCCTTTTTTGAATTCTTCGAATCAAGAAAACTTTTGGGTCTTTGTATAAACTGTTCTGTTTTTTTTTTTTCTTTTCTTTCAGTTTCAGTTTATTTATCTTTGGTATAAGCTATTTCTAAAACTTACTCTTTTTTTTCAAACAGTGGGAAAATGAAAATTTATCACGAACAGGACCCATTCTGCTTTCCTTCCTCAAAACACTGCTGGTGAGTGAGAATCTTTGGCCCACTTGACTGAGAGTTGAGTGAAGTTTCCCTCAGAGGGCTAAACTTGGCTGTATACTGCCTGGCCCCTCACCAAAAGACAATGGAGACTTGTCTGAACCCAGTTGGAAAAGAACTGTTGAAGGTAATAAGAACAAAACGCCATTTGCTGTTTCATGACTTTCCATTGCTTACCACACCAAGAACAAAGCAGTAAGGAGTCGGCTGCAACAGGCCCTGCCTTCCTCCCTACGGTAGGTAGTTTGGTTTCTGTTGTGATCAAACACGGAACTAAAACAACGACAACTACGGGAGGAGAGGGTTTATTTCAGCCTAGAGACAACAGCTCAAATCATTGAGGGAAGCCAACGCAAGAACTCAAGGCAAGAGCTTGAAGTAAAAACCAACAGAGCGACTCAGCTTATTGGCTCGCCCCACTGCTTTGCGTATACACCCCAGGCCCACCTGTATCGGGGTCTCACCGCCCTTGGTGGCGTGGCCCCTCCGACCTCAATCATCAGTCAAGAGAACGTTCCCAAAACATATCCGCAGGTCAATAATCACCCTTGAATTCCCAAGGTAGAATGGTAAATTCTCTACGAAGCAATCAGGTAGAGAGAGATTCGGTACAAAATCAATGATGTGAGGGACTGAGTGATATTTCAGTGGGCTAAGGAGATAGCTTTGCAAGCAAAGGGAACTCTAAGTGATGGGGGGATGGGATGCTGATGTGATGTAATTTGTTTGTAAGGTGATAGATACTTTTAAAACCTGTGGATTCTATTTGCATGCTTAATTGGTTTCATGATCTTCGTGATTCTTTCAATAAGACGAAATGAAAAGAGTATGCCATTGAACAGTTCCCATGGCTGCTAAATGTCGATAAACTTCAAAACCTGAATTTTCTTGCTCTGGAGTTTTCTGTTCTGCTTTTACCATTGTTTTTACCCACAAGGAGGTTTTTTGTTGTTGTTGTTGTTTGGTTGGTTGTTTTTGTTTGTTTGTTTTTTTGTTTTGTTGTTTTGCAAACTACCCACCAATAGTAAAAAGGGAAAGAAAGACTTTTTCTTCCAAAGGAGTTATGTCTTGAAACTCAGACAATAGCAGGAGATGTGTGTAGTAAGGGAGGTACCACAGTGTGGTGTTGGCTTCCTCTGTTTGCATGTGTCTACTGTGAAGCACATCATAAACAGTGAGGTGTGACTGTAGGAAAGTACTTTTCAATCACTCTAAGAAGGCTTTTGTCTAAGTTGCAGAAAGCCTTTTCCAACCACATGGGTTAGAAACACCATGGGAACAGAGTATTACAGCTGAAGCTATTGGACTGCCTACTATGGGAATTTTATAATAAGACCCAGGCTGGTGTCATTTCACTCCAGACCTGCCCGGAGGTAGAGGGATGGATAAAATGACCTTTCCGGTCTCCTCCGAGGGCTCCGGCTGGTCTTTAATGAAAACCTGCTCTGGAGGGTGATTTGGTATGGGACAATGCTTTTGGAGGCCAAAGTTTAATTTCATAACAGAAACTGGATACTATACATGGATGGATTCTACTCTCCTGAGGTGGATAAGAGAGCTTGGTTTCTAATGCTCACCCCCAAGGGGCATTTTTAGGAGTATTCTCAGGGAACTATGTCCCATGCTGGTAAAGGCATTACCTGACTTAATGGATCTTTCCCATTTCCAGGTCTTCTAATGTATTTTTACTACCAGGGAATGTGTATCATCTAACATTTGAATATGGACTACGCAAAGTTTGTCCATCAGTCTCTAAGATTTGGTCTTGGGTGTTGTTGTTGTTGCCCAGTGGCTTGAAAAGACAGCAGCTGACTTTTCTGTTTACTTCTCCTTTGAACGTGTATGTGCTTCAGGTTTGTCACAACCTGCAAGGAGAATGGCTCTGCTTCTGTCTACATTCCAAGGAAGTTGCTGCAAATCCTGATTAGTATTTCAGCCTATTATTCTCTTGAAAGTCAAAAATCCCTGCTGGTGTCTTTGATCTGGAATCTATCTACTTCTGAAAAGGCAATAGATGTGGTCTACTTTGGGGATACCAAAGATGAGCAGTCTTGTATTAGGGTGTGTGTGTGTGTGTGTAATGTTACTTAGGCCATTATCATAAAAAGTTCCCTTGTTGCTCTTTTCTTTTTCTTACATTCTGCAACTCTGAAAAGAGATAGAATTGCTATTGCCATTGAAATAGGCCACTGGGCGGGGTTTACATGAGAAAGAGATTCAAGGAAACTTTCTGGCTGCCTCTTCCTCTTTTTTTTTTTTTTTGGATGTGTTCATGATGAATGCTAGCTACTCTGACTTCTTTTCTGCTACTGTTGAAACAGAGTCAGGTGGAGCATAATGGGAAGGGCGGGAAGGGAGGGGCCTCGGGCAGCCGCAGCAGGTGCAAGCAACATGGCTGCCACTTTCCCACACATATCAGCTGGTCTCAAGTGGCCTTGTGTGTTCAGAAAATGAGACAGCCATGAGGATCGGGTATCAGCCAATTAGAAGTTGGAAGGGAAAGAAGGGCAGCAGCGACAAGGGGGTGGATGCGTGGTGTGAGGCCAGAGGGGTTGTTTGTAGCCCCGCATCTTTGTGAGTCTTGTATCCGAGGCTCGGATGTGAAATCCTATCTGTGTTATTTTGCTTCCAATAATTGTGCCCCACTGAGATCCTGAGATGCTATCTGAATGATGAACACAGAGAGACCTTCCATTGTTCCTCCTCTCATTTGTGTGGAGGAGTCCGTTAAGAGTCTTCAGGTGGGCCCAGAAGGGTCCTAGGGAGGTGGGCACTCCACAGAGCCGGAGGCAAGGTCCTCACTGGTCTCTCTCTCTCTCTCTCTCTCTCTCTCTCTCTCTCTCTCTCTCTCTCTCTCTCTCTCTCTCTCTCTTTCTCTTCTGTGTCAAAACCCCTGCCCTCTACCTCATAGATCATTCATATCTAATGGGCTGATAGCGCCTGTCACAGTCTCAAATCTGACCCAAAATTGTGATACTTACTCAGAACAATTTGAGATCAGACAAGTAGAGGATGTGTTTGTGGTTAAGGAATTATTTTTGGAGGCCTGTCAAAGTGTTTCCATATGAGGCTAGCGCCATGTTTGTGAGAAGTACATGCAAGAGGCACAATAAATATTATTTCCTTTCCTTTGGTGTGTTTTAAAAAAGAGAGTTGGATTGTGGAGAGCAAGCATTCATGGGGGACTTGTTTTTCAACAGCAAGCGAAGTGTGCTGTTTCTATGTAAGGGAATACTGGTAGGGTCCATTCTGGGAGTTTTGTTTGTTTGTTTGTTTGTTTGTTTGTTTTTTGTTTTGTTTGATGTCCCCGCCTCCTAAGGGTAGCATTATACATGCAGCCACTGTGCCCATTCATTTATGCGGGTTCTAGGGAATCTGAACTCTGGTCCAATCGATTGTATAATAAGCATTTTAAACACTGAAATGCATCACCCCATCCTTCATTACATTTTTTTACATCTCAAACAGAAAGTATTTAGATATTTCTTTTAAAATGCATTTAACTGTATTTGATATCCAAATGTGGCAGGTTCTAACAAGGAGAAAAATAAGTAAACACCATGTTCTTTAATTGATAGTATTAATTTTCTCTATCACAGAATGATCCATTTCTTCATCTTACCCTTTGAAGATATTGGAAAATTTCAAATAACTTTGTGAAAATGTTGAATATAAAAGTAATGGAATGACAGATGGAGAAGTAGAATAGAAGAAGGAGCACTGGGAAGGGGATGGCCTAACATTGAGACCTTTGAAAATTCCACGTGGAAACGTACTATTATGAAGCTACCTAAGATTTATACATACACATGCCTTGAAAGATTTGAAATGAAGTTGTCTTGCAACAGGAGACAATGTCTCTCTCAGACAATCAAAACTTCCAAATACAACATCCAGTGCCAAGTTTGGGCTATTCATTTTCCAGGTATTGATCACCGGGCCATTGCTCTTGATTAGTTTTGAGAACTTGATTGCTGGAGACACCACAGACTTGAGTATGGGAAAATCAAACTCGTATTGACTCAGAAGCTTCATCCCTGCCATCTGGATTTCACAGTGTTGGAAGTTGGTACTAGGGTATGGTACCAGAAAAAAAGAGAGTAATCATGAATGTTATTAACTGGCCCTGGAAAGACATGTCCCTTGGTGCACTAGTGTCAAAGGAGATATGGCAATAACCAAACAGTTTCTGATTGGACTTAAGACCTATTTTGTAAGGCAAAATTCAAGCCAGGTACTGTAAGAATGCATAGTTAGGCAGTCAGAGGCCCTAGTAAAGAACTTATCACTATTATGGTAAGTGGATTAGTGCATTTCTTACCTTTTTCAGAGAAACTTCTTTTTGCAATAGATAGTGATTAATACAAAGACAACTCCTCGTTATGAAGACAATAAGAGACTGTGGGGTGCTCAATGATATGTATTATACCTACATCATCCATTCTTCTCCCAAACCTCAGAGATCATTGGGGAAGAGAGAGACCAGAAAGATTATAGGGGCCAGAAGTATTGGATGACTGCAGCAAAACAGTGCTTTCTGGGCATGACAGGGCTGTTACGTATATGAAAGAAGATTCTGGACACAAACCACAGATCTGCACACACATGTACACATGCACTCATACATATATGAAAACATACCAGGCATACATAGCACTCACACTAATGCACAAAAAATAAGGGTGGCATGTAATGTAATTAAAACTTAACAGCTGCAAATTCAAAATCTGAAAGCAACTGAATATAAGACAGAGACCATTCTGGATGATCCCTCACAGACATGCCCAGAGGCTAACTTAACAATGATAATTCTTCACAGACATGCCCAGAGAATGACCTAATCTAGAGATTTTTTTTTTTTTTTTTGTCATAGGAGTAATCAGAGGCTTGTTTTCTACATGAGTCTACATCTTGTCAAGTAGGCTATCCATGAGAACCAGTACACTGCCCATGCTGATGATAGATCTGCAGTGATCTTACTCAGAAATACTCCGGGTAATAATTTTTTTTTTCATTTTTGTCACATTCATTTTAAATTTTTATTACAAACATTTATTTATTTATATTGGGATTGCAGACACATCACAGCACACATATGGAGGCCTGGAGAAAACTCACTATGAGAGTCAATTATCTCTCCCTACCTTATGTGTTCCGGAGATTGAACTCAAGTTTTTCCAGGCTTGCTGGCAAGCACCTTTAGCCCTGGAGCTATCTTGTCAATCCAAGTCAAAAGTAATTCATGTTTTGGGTTATTATTTAGTTCAGTGCTCCCTTGATTTGGTTATCCAACTGTATTAGTTACTTTTCTGCTGCTGTGATAAACACCATACCAGAAAGAACTTAAGAAGAGAGTTTATTTTAGCCCAGGGTTTCAGAGGGGGTAAGAGTCCATCAGGTCAGGAGATATGGCAGTGGGCAAGCATAGAAGCTGGAATTGGAAGAAGAAAGATCACAGTCTCAATTGAAAGCACAAAGCATCGAGGGAACCGGAGACAGGGCAGAGCTTTAGACCCCCAAACTCCACCTCTAGTGATGTGGTCCCTCCAGCAAGGCTGCACCTCCACATAATCTTTTGAAACAGCACCACCAACTGGGGGCCAAGTGTTCAAATACCTCATTTTATGGGGGACATTTAGCATTCAAACCACCACATTGGAGAACTTCCATTTTTCTCTAGTTCCTGTATAAGATGAGTTGAAAGTGGAGATGGAGATTCTTAACTCACACTCACTGACTTTGTAGAGCAGGAATCAAAGTCAGCTGACTCGAAAGACAGGTCCATATCTCTTCTGCCCTCCTACTTTAGGGCCTTCCCACTAGATATATCCTATCAAGGTGTGGGGTGATGGACATCAATACTCTTGTAACTAGTGACCTCATATTTTTTTGGTTTTCCGTTTTGTATAAGGGCTCCTGTGGCTCAGGCTGACCTAGATCTCACTATGTAACTGTGAATGACCTTAAAGTTCTGATTTTTCTGCTGTTATTCCCCTAATTCTGGGATTACAAGTGTGCACTACTGCATTGCTGTATGCAGCATTGAAATGATAGAACCCAGGGAGTTCTGCATACTAAACAAGTATGCTCTTTGCCAAACTGCATCTAATATGTAGATAGATAGATAGATAGATAGATAGATAGATAGATAGATAGATAGGATAGATAGATAGATAGACAGATAGATATGATAGATAGACAGATAGATATGATAGATAGACAGATAGATAGATAGATGGATAGATAGATAGACAGATAGATATGATAGATAGATAGATAGATAGATAGATAGATAGACAGATAGATAGACAGATAGACAGGCAGACATTCTGTTCTTCTTGCCTTTAACCACAGATACCTAGTATCTAAAGACTTTTTTGCCTCCTTCTTACCTGTGGACGTGTAAGCCTCTGCCAGCACTTGATGTCGTACATTATCCAATGGTGAGGAGCCTGTGTTAGAGTCTGTCTACCGTGCCTACCAGCCATGGCTCCAAACAGTTTTCCATGGGGAGTAAACTGTCATTTTTCACCACATTAAATTTTATAAGTTTCAAGCGAATGGAAAATGGATTTTATTATTTTCTTCGCCCCCCTCCCCTCTCCCCTCTCCCCTCACTCCCCCTCTTTTTGTGCCATGAATGTTTTATGGCTGCAAAAACAGAATTTGTGGTTTTGACTGTTTGAGTTTGATGCAGAAAGCTGTAGGGGCTCTTATGTAACCTGATGGCCAGAATAATTATCAAAATATTTTGCTTTCCACCCTTTCTAAGCTTTAGCAGCAGAAAAAAAAATAGTGTATGCAACCTTTGGACCACAAAATAATAATAATGAGAAAGGCCCTTTTACAAGGTCTTCCCGTACACCCACGGTGAAGACATCAAATGGGGAAAAGGCTAAGGCTCAGGAGCCCTGGGCCAGTGGCCCAGTTGTTATCAGGGGGGTCCTTTCTCTAGGAAGGAAGCAGAGTCTATAGGATGAGAAGTCACGGATAATGGTTGGAAAGGAAGAGGCATAAGCAGAGACAGTAGATTCTGGTCTCCTTTTCCTTCCGAATCCAGAAATCACACATTACTTAGCTGAAAAATTACGGGGTGAAGAATTAGCACGTGTCATTTTCTACTTGCCAGAAATGTTTTGGCATCTACTGGAAAGAGTGTCCTTCTAGGCTATTGGTTAGCATCTCCATGCTTCTGACTCCCCAGAGGTCAGAACTTCTCTTCCTTGGAACTTATCACTATAAGTTATGCTATGAATATGGCCCACAGGGCTCCTAGGCCCCTAGATGGTGGTGCTGTTTTGAGACAAGGTGGACTTTCAGACCATGTGACCTATCATATAGATGTGGGGCTTTAGGGACTGGCTTATGGGTTATGGGCCATGCAGCAGTTCTTTCTACCTCCTTTCTTCCCCTTTGTGATGTAATCACCTACTTCAAGCTCCAGCCACCATGTCCTGAGCCCTCCCTGTCCTGAACTGTTCCTGGAACTGTAATCCATAGCAAGTCCTTCCTCCTCTGCAGTGTTTCTCTCACATGAGGAAAGGAAGAAGCAAAAGTGCCATAAAAGGGGAGGACTCTCACATGGCAGGGCTTTCCAAGCGTGCGCTCTGGTTTCAGATCACCTGGGTTCACATTCTGATTCTGTCCCTTAACTCTTGGCTGAAGACAAGCAACTTAATCACATTCTCAGTGCCCCGTTTCATCTGAGAATACACAGCATTTCCCAAACAGTAGCATGCACTGAACAAATTACAGTCCCTTAGTACAGGTCCCTTATTAATGCCACCACTGTTCTCTAGATGTTGCAATATTTTGCTATAATCATTTGGATTGTTATAATCACATCACATTGCATCTGCATGCTGTATTACTGCTTGCATAGAGTTGCCTTGTTGTAGTCAGAGATTTATCCTAAAGAAAGCAATGGCTTATCTTCAGGGTAGTTTCTAGAATGGGTGCTGGTTCAAGTGATGGGTCCCAGTCCTGTCGGACCAGCATATCTAAAGAAGAGGCTCTGACCAGATAGGTTTTATTTGTTCTTCCAGAATTAATCTCATGCCCACCAGATGCAAATTCTTGTGATTAGCCATCCATGTTGATCTCTTCCAAACAGCCTCTCCATTCAGATGTCCTGAGTGTAGGGACCGATGGAGTTTCCTTTTCAAATCAACTCTTGTGGAGTTCCTTCCAAATGGAACTTTGTTTCTTGGGCCAGAGAACAATGCAAGCCAATAAGCTACCAGCTGGAGAGAAAGAGACGGCAGAGCTAAAAGGCATATCTCATTCGAGAGAAAATTAACCTCCTAATTTTACTCAGTAATTGATTCCATGTGACCGAGAGAGGATTCAGATTCAACAGTTACTGTCATTTGGGGAGCTGGGAAGCAAAAACCTGTAATTACAGTCATGTAACCCTGTTATCAGGGTTAGGGGAGGGCTTGCTTCTCCTCCTGCCCTGGGTGATCACAGGTGAGGCTGAGCAGGGAGGAAGGGAAGAGAGAGGGGGAAAGTAGGCTGGCCATGAAAAGAAGCCCCAAAGGCAAACTGGACCATGGAGAAGAGGTCAAAGGTCAGAAGGTCCTCTTTGAGTTTTCATGATAGGAGCATAAAGAGAGCAGAGCTTCCTGGTGGCTTCAGATGCCACTCCTTCTGACTGGATGAGGCTTTAAAAAATGTCTAGGTCCTGTCGCCATTTACAGAGAGTCAGGGAGATTATTTCAGTGGCATCTAGAACAGGCCATGAAGAGCTGGGTGACTGATTTTGTTGTGTCCAGCTGGGATCTTTGAAGCAATGGTTGGAGCCCTGGCAAGCAGAATTGTGTCTTATTTCCACTTCAGGCATACGAGCAGAACACAGGCGGTGGCACACGTGGGCATCACTTTACCGGCTCCATTTCAATAAGTACAACAGCTTGTTTTGTCTAAAGGGATAAATACTCATCTTGGTAAAGTTTGGGTTTAAGCTAATAAAAGCAGAACTGCCTGTTTCAGTGACATGTATCATCTCCTGGGAAGGCATTGCTTTCTCTCTCTCTCTCTCTCTCAGACTCACTGATACCTCTTAGCCTTGTAACAAGCAAAGGTACTGGCATGGTAGTTGTAGAACTGATACAGGTACCATGACAACAAAGAAGAGAGACGACTTAGAGGAGAAAGTGCTTCCGGTGTAAGCCTGAGGCCTGATACAGAATTCCTAGTAGCCATGTTTAAAAAAAAATGAGGATGGCCGTGAAGCTGGGATTCCAAAGTTGGGGAGTTCACTAGCCAGACATGGCTCTGGCTCAGCGAGAAGTTCTGGTTCAAGGCAATAAGGTAGAAAGAAAGGAAACCACTAGAAGTCCTCCTCTGGCCTCTGCACAGATGTGCACTGCACTAAGGGACATACTTGTACACTTACATGCATATATCACAGCACACACATGCACATACCACCACCACTATCACCACTACCAACAACAACAAAAGCAACAACAACAGCGGCAACAACACTACCCTCCTCTGGAGTGTCCTTACAGCTCTGTTTAGTGAAAGATTTAGGTCATACACTGGGAATGATATTATCTTTTCTACAAATGATCTCAGAGAAGTCAGAACAATGGCCTTCGATAAGTTCATGCGACTATAAAGTCATACAAAGCAATCTGCAGAGAAGTCTCATCTATTATCATCCAGGGATCAGCTGTCTAGGCAGAAGGAAATATTGCAGTTAAAGGGAGATACCCTTCACGATGCTGCCAACTGCAGATAAAGATAGACAATTCTCACTGTTATTTTCAATATTCCTGTATAATATTTTGCACAGTGCCTCACAGTTCAGAAATATGTCTGCCACTGGGCAATAGTTTGAAGTTGGATGGTATACTAAGTGTTTTACCCCTTAAAGTAACCTGACAGCAAACAACATAAGAAAAGAAGGTTTACAGTCGAAGAGTAAAGTTCATCATGATGCGGAAGGCAGGGCAGGAGGGTGTTGAGGCAGGGGATCGCATCACACCGGCTGTCAGGAAGCAGAGAGGTGCAGAAGGCTGGTGCTCAGGTTGCTTTCCCCTCTGTTTCCTTTCTATTCCATCCTGAGGAATGGTGCCAGCCACAATCTAGATGAATATTCAATCATCATTCAATCCTTTCTGGATAACAAAAGTATGTCTTCTTTATGCTTTTAAAGCTGGTCAAGATGATAATGTTTTTGGATTGCAGAAACAAATAAATGAAAGGATTGTTATTAATCTTGTGTTTGGTAAGAATAAACAAAATGCCTGAATGTGTGTGTGTGTACACTTTTTTGTCTGTGTTAACTATTATGAATAAACACTAACACGCTTACTACCACCCTACGTCCTCTTGATGTTCAATAATTCACTTATTAAGCAATAGGGGACATAAGGATACTTGACCTTGAAGGGTTTCTGTGACCCCAAAACGAGCAAATGTGTGGTCTGACATGTGGCTCAATAAATATTAGTTTCAATTTTTATTTGATCACCTATTTAAGAAAGTATTTAAATTTAACATTGGCTTATTTTCATGCATGCATAAATACATAAATAAGTTTCAACTATAAACCAAATAGTGTTAATTAACTTCAGAAATAAAACCTTGTAAAGAAAAAACCAATGCCCAAGGCCTAGTAAGGAGACACGATTACATTTTTGTATTCAGTTTTCTACCCTTATAATTACATTTTCAATAGTAACTGATTTTATTAGCTTGTTGACATTTCTTCCAGAGATGACTTATGTACATATACACTTTAGTATATATATATATATATATGCATATATATGTACTATGTATATATATATATATATATACATGTTTTTATCTATTTATACATTGAATATACATGATTAATTTCATCGATTTCTTTTCTTTTCTTTTTTTATAGCTTGCTTTCCCTCATCTTAGTTCTATATTCTGGAAGATGTACAGTAGTAGAATATTCAATATTACCTCATACATTTCTTTGGATTATGTATATATGTGTATGAGTCTGTGTTTAAGCATGTGAACATGAGTGTAGGTGATCACAGAAGCCAGAGGAGTCAGATATCCTTGGAGATGGAGTTACAGGTGCTTGGGAGCCACTTGATGTGGGTACTGGGAATTGAACTCAGATCTTCCGAAAGAGTAGTTTGTGCTGTTAACCACTAAGCCATCTCTCTATCCCATTTTTCGTATACTTGAAATCTGTATTGGGCCAGTTAAATGGATGCTCTCGGCTGCATTTAATAAGCTAAGGTCTCCCATTGTGTTTTAAAAATTATAAATTATGTTCCGTAAATTAATCTGAAACATCACCTCCAGACTTCTCTGGTGTAGCTGTTTTAGATTCTGAAGAGAAAGTCTCTCAGACATTGGAGGGAATCATGTAAACACCCTATGTGGCTACTTTCCATTTCACTAGAGGGCCTTGGAAGGGAAAGTAGAAAGTCATGGAGTGGACACCAAAGCAATCTAATTACTAAGGTCACATAGCACACTGCTGGGACGGCAGGAAGGCTGAGTGTCTGGAGTATGGAAAAATCCCAATTAGATGATTAATTTACGTACTGGGTGTGCTTTTAGCCTATGGCCACAGAGTCAGGAAAAGAAACAATTACCACTCCAAATTGCCATGCTGGACTGATTAATTTTTAATTGAGTCTTGTTAAAGGCATGGAAAATGGTGACATATATAACCTGGAGAAATAGGCCTGGGCCAGTGGGGGCCACTCTTCTCCCCACAGGAACCCAAAGATTTAATGGAGAAGAGAGAGACTCAGATAGAGCCTGGAGGCAGAGGGTGACAGTGATGGGGGCGGGACCTCAGCTGCTTTGGGGAGAAAGCCAGACTTCAAAGAAGAGTGTCAAAAGGACATACTGTTGGAAATTTGGTCCTCTCTAGCCTGTCTACAGGCTTCCCTGGGGCACCTCGTGCAGTGAGCCCGACTCTTTGCATCATTGAGGCTTGAGATGAAGATAGCTTGCACTGCCTTTGTTGGTGTGACTTAAATTACATTGTTGCATAGAATTTAAGATAGATTAAAGCCGTAGCCTTTGATCATGCCTAGTACAAGGGAGGAAGAGAAAGAGGCAGAGGCAGAGGCAGAGGGAGGTGTGTCTCACCTTACTTGGCTGTTCTTGTCAAGTATTCTGAGCAGAGTAGAGATGTATAACAAAGCTGCGTGACAGAGATATAGACTTATCCCAAGATGCTGCAAGTCAGAAGGAATCACGTGGCTTTCTGGAACTGATGAGTTTTTCTAACAAAACCCGTGTGCTAAAGACAGTTCATGGAATCTCATATATATCATGGTTTTCTAAAGCCTTGGAACTCTCAAGAACTCCAGTGTGGCTTTGAAGAGACTCCTCAGCAGAGGTTTGGTTTTGTGTGTTTGCTTTTCCCAAAATGTTCTATGTCATGGTAACTCATTAGAATTGTGACCTGATTAGTTTCTTCTTGATCTCTTAGATTAATTCTCTTTAAAGCAAGCTTTTGTTTTATATTATGTGTATGAGTATTTTACTGCATGTGTACCTTCTACTTACATGTGGTGCCCTTAGATAGCATAAGAGGGCATCAGCTCCCCTGGGCCTGGAGTCACTGGAGGTTGTGAGCAACAATGTGCATGCTGGCAACCGAACCTGAAGCCAGTGCTCTTAACCACACCTCCATCTCTCTAGCTTCTGTCTCTGATTAATTATTTAGTATCAAGGAGATACAAATAAATGACAGAGAAGTCCATGCCTCATCTTTAAATGGCTTGCGAACTAGCTCATCATCTGATGAGCATGGCATCAATCTCTTTTGACGAATGGAGAAGATGTGAATGTGAGCATCTTACCCATGGTCACACAGTAAGGTAACGTAGACCTGGAGATGAGGACCACTGTCTCCTCCTCTTCTTCCCTCTACATTCATGTCTTACTTTCTTGGTGGTCACTAGGCCATATCAGTTTTAAACCTCATCTCAGTACACTGTGGTGATCCCCACATGTTTAGCTGTTTAGGAGTCAGATGTTAGGCCTGCCTCCTCGCCATGTTAATAACTTCTGTATAACCATGAATAAATCACTCCAATAAGTGGCAGATTTAATTTTCTTTAACCTGTGAGATTAAACCTTTCATAGCCCATTGTGTTGCCAAGGTAGATGATGTTTTTGCCACACGTTGAGAATAGATCTGTTGCCAGTAAATACATAATTTACTTTTAAAAATCTGCTGGAGAGATGGCTCAGCAGTTAAAAGCACTCACTGTTCTTGAAGAGGATCCAGATTCAGTTCCTAAGACCTGCATGTTCATATGCTCATAACTCCAGTTCCAGGGGATCTGACATCATCACCCCCTTGTGGCCTCCTAGGGCACTGCATGCACATGGTGTACATATTTCCATGTAGGCAAAATAACCACACATATTAAATTTAAAAATATATTTTAAAAAACATATACTTATTATTACACAGGCTTTGCATATGCCTGATTTCTCTTCTCTGGAGGGAAGAGCTAAAAGATTGATTTTGCAAAACAAAGGAGAAAACTATATCATGCAGTAGATGATAACGTGAGAACTTCACCAGCTTCTCGATAGTACCTTCTGGTGATGAGCGGAGTCATGTTGGTTGCTGGGTAGCAGTTACAAAAACATATGGACTAGTCACCGTGATAGACAGTAACACAGACTGAGAGTCTGAAATAATGACAAAGTAGACTATTGTTTAGATGTGCCAACTTCTGGGGACCAAGGAGATAGCTCAGTCATTGCCTTGTACACACTGTACCCATGAAGACCCAAATTTGTCCCAGAAGAACCCCTCCAAAAGCTGGATATGATGGACGGGGTGGACATGATGGGCATGGTGGGCATGATGGGAGTGGTGATTGTGGTGACATGCTTTTAATTCTATCACAGAGTCGGGAACAGGAGAGAATTAAGCGAATTTCTAAGACTTGTTACACAGCTTAATTTCCTTGGTGAATTACAAGCTAAACAGAGAGCAGGAGGGGAAGACTCATCTCAAAAATCAAAGTGGGCATAATTTAGGAAACAGCTGAAGTTGTCCTCCGGTCCCTATACACGTTCACATGCATGTGCGTGTATTCATACACACGTGTACATATGTAAAAGGGCCCGTTTCCATTTCTTGCTCACAGTGTGAGATTTCTTTTCTTAGGAAGTTACTTGGGATATGGTCACTTATTTTCCAGTTCCTTGGTGTTCAATATCACTTCTCTGAATGTTTGTAAGGCCTAGCCATTGTCTTTCTTTGACCAAGAAGATGGGCGATGGTAGCATGTTCTACTCCTTTGCTGTTTTGGTTAAGTGCTCCAGAAAAAGCCCTGTGTGAAAAGACCAAGCCACCATCCCAGATGGAAGAACACAGTGTTGGATGAGAGATAGTTGTCTGGCCCACCTTAGCATACACCATGGTTTTTGTAGGTGAATGGTGTGGATTTCTAACATTCATGGAAATCTCCTGATTTTCTTCTCTTCTTTGCACGAGGCTTGTCTTGTGTCTCTGGACAAGTCGCCTGGCCTCTCTCTGTCTGCTTCTCTGTTTCAAGAAGAAAGATATTACTTGCCACCTACCTTTCCCCAGGGGTCATAAATTAACAGTTGAGAAACTCTTTGAGATCACCCATGAAAAGTGCAATCGAAGCGTAAGCAGGCCTATTATTTATTTTTATTATCCATTTTAAAATTGAATACTTAGAGAAAATAGATTTTCCAGCCACCAGAAAGGAAGTTTCTTCAATGCCACAACATATTATGTATTGGGTACTCTCCAACTGTAGACTATATTTCCCCTTTATAGCACTAATTTAGATGTTTATGGGTCTGTAAATGTATTCCATTTCTCCTGGGGCTTCTGAATACCTATAATAGGCTAATATTTTGAAACACTAAATGATGCCTTGGGCAAAGTATAAAACAGCAGACTAAGAGAAGCAGAGAAAGAACTGAGTAATGATACAGACACTTTGCCCCAAAATAAAATAATACTTTCAGACTACCCGGATTATCCTGCAAAAGAGCCTAATTTGTGATGATTCTTTTCCCACTTCTTGTTTCAGATCATCACTTTTATATCCTGCAACTTTAGAGGTGATGACTCTACCATGAAAGGAGCCCAGATTTTCAAGTATCTATAATAAGAAGCACTGTGATGTCTTTAAATAATTAACATGACAGAGCTAGCAGAGGGGACTCCGGAACTGGGAGTCTAGTGTGGGGCCTTGTCAGTGTACCTAGGGCTTATCTTTGGGAATTCTTGTTCTAACACCAATGCTGATGGTCAAGATTTTGATCCAGACATGAACCGCAAGATTTCTTTCTTGAGCTGGGTGAGATTTTTCTATATGACACTGCCCAATAAAATAATTACTTAATTATCTTTCCCAGTTATAAAGGCTTGCCACTTGTGATGTGGATATACCACAGGCACAATGAGGAGGAGCTGGATGTCCGAATGCTTTATTTCAAGAAGTTGAGGATGAGAGAGGACTTTTTCTAACTTGGCTCCATTTTTACACAAGGCCTCACTCTGTAAATGTTAAGTTGTGCAACCCATTTCTGTATAGACTGAAACACACACACACACACACACACACACACACACACACACACACACACACTTGACAGTTTCCAAAAACCTCTCCTGTGTTGCAATCCTGAGTACATAGGACCACTTTCCAACAAAGTTCATCTAACTTACAGCACGCTAGACCTGAAGCTATGGAAATCTGCTTTCAGATACAGTGTTCCAACATACTCTGGGATGCTTTTGAGGTTGGCCCCCCTTGCCAGCATGCCCTGGGGGGGTCACATCATGGCAAACTACTCCACTAGAGTTCAGGTGACTGTGGGGAAACCAGCTGGCTGAGGTCCTCCCACAGTGTGAGGAGCCAGCTTTCTTAGATCATTAGAGGGGCCCACAGCACATCGTGTTAAAGGGGAAATCATCTTAAAGAGCCATTTTAAACTTTCCTTTCTATCATCCATTTGTAATTGCCACGACTAGATGATAATATGGAGGAAACAAGAGACATCTACCTCTTTTTGACTTCGGGACTAATGTTAAAATTCTCTAAGCAGGAAAATCTGTGTACTGTTTGGTATTTATAGGTGCAGTGTGGGAGGGTAGATGGACCAGGGCACTTTACCCTTTTTACCCTTCCTTCCTTCCTTCCTTCCTTCCTTTGTTTCTTCCTTCCTTTGTTCCTTCCTTCCTTCCTCCCTTCCTTCATTCCTTTCTTTATTCCTTCCTTTCCTACTTACCTTCTTCCCGACTTCCCCATCTGTAGCATGACTTTTGATAAATTGCTTAACTTCTATGTTCCAATTCCCTTAGTTACAAAATTTAAGAATATTATCAGAGGGTGGCTATGCTGGAGACAGGAAGAGTTTCACTGACCATAAAGGAAGTAGATAATTCTGTTTGTCTAGCTAATCTATCTGTGTATCTATCCACTGTTCATATCTATCTATCTATCTATCTATCTATCTATCTGTCATCTATCTATCTATCATCTATATGTCTATCTATCTATCTATCTATCTATCTATCTATCTATTTATCTATCATCTATCTGTCTATTTATCTATCTATCATCTATCTATCATCTATCTGTCTATTTATCTATCTATCATCTATCTATCATCTATCTATCTATCAATCTATCTATCTATCATCTGTCTATCTGTCTGTCTATCTATCTATCATCTATCTATGTCTATTTATCTATCTATCTATCTATCATCTATCTGTCTATCAATCTATCTATCTATCTATCTATCTATCTATCTATCTATCTATCTCTAGCATCCATCCTCAGGTGATTGGTACTTATCAGCCTTATATCAAAATTGGTGCCAAAAAAAGAAAGTGGTTAAACTCAGAAAGACAGATCCACTACTGAAGAAGAGGCTCAGTGTACCACAGAATGTCTTAATTTTGGTCAGTTCTTCTAGTCCTAATAGTGTTTATATTATTAGAAGCCTAGAGAGAAGAAACATCTTTCTAATCCAAATTTTCCTTGTTTGTTTATTATTTGGTTTACTTTTTCTCTCCTCATAGGGAAAAAAGACAGAGACTGCACAGAGACAAACTGCATGGGACCAGGAAACTGCTGTGTCCTCTTTCCTGAATTGTATTTGAACTTGAGAACAGGATTTGCGATTCACCAAATAACAACTGGATGCAAATATCTTTTTGTGCTGTCCCAGACAAGTTACTGACACTCTATGGGGAGTTATTCATTTATAAATAGTATTTTATGTGTATTATCGTCTTGCCTTCATGTATGTACGTGCACCACATGTGTGTCTGTTGCCCCTAGGCCAGAAGAGGGCATTGGGTCCTCTGGAACTGGAGTTACAGACAGCTATGAGTTGCTATGTGGGTGCTGAGAACAAAACCCAAGTCTTCTGCAAAATATATATATATATATATATATATATATATATATATATATATATATAGTTTGTCTGTTTATTGTGTCTGTTCCTGTGGACTGATGTGTGTGCACATGCGTGATGTGCATCTAGGGGTTGAAAAACAGTCTTGGGTATTATCCTTAAGAATCTTCTCCATTTCCTTGTGACAGAGAGTCTCACTGGCCTAGAGGTCATCAAGTAGTGTAGCCTGGTTGGCCAGTGACCCTAGGAATCCTCATGTGTCTTCATCCCCAGTGCTGGAATTACAAAGGTATATCGTCACACTCAACATTGTTAAGTGGTTTCTGGGGACAAAGCCCAGGTCATTGTATTTTCAAAGCAAGCACCTTACCAATTAAGCCATCCCTCCAGCCTCATTGGGAACTTAAGAAGTATCTGGTGTGAAGTCAGTATCTTTAGGGTTAAATTTAAGCTTCAGAAAGTCTTTGCTGTGCTGAACCCACATCCATTTGATAATAGCACCCTTCTAAAAGGCCCCCATTTTGTCTTCTGTAGCCACACAGACCTCATCCTTTCCCTAATGAAAATCTAACATCCCCCCCAGCTAACGGCAAATGTGGCTAGGAACAAAGAAGGCTTATTTTTGTTTCTGTAGGGAAAAAAAAATAATGGCACTTACCCAGATCTCTTTTCCAGACACCTTGGGAAACGGTGCCTTCCAAAGGCAGACAGCTAAATCTTTTGCGGGGTGCCAGGTTGCGTTGGTGCCACATTAAAACCCACATGCTTCACTAAAGGGGCTGGTCTAATGAGTTTATTTCTCAGCCCAGGTCTAGCGACAGGGCCATGGAGTGACTTCATGGCCATCAGTATTGCTGACTAATGCCTGTATCAACACCTACCGCCGCCGCCACCGCCACTGCAGTGATTTTACGTTTAGTTTGATTTCTCCAGACAGAACTTTTCCACATCATTGGAACTAATTGAGGTAATGGAGAAATTATTCTGGTGCCAGAGCACTCTTTATTTCGCCCACTTCCCCTTTGGTATTGAAAGACAACAATGCTCACAGACTCCCAGTGTGTTTCTTTACAGGCAAGAGGTGAGGAATGAATTTAAGAGCCTGAGGATGGGCAGAGGTGCTGTAAAACTGTCTTCTGGACACGGTATGACTGTTGCACCCACAAACACAGAGCAGTAGTGGCTTCCTCCAAAAGACCTGCACAAGACTGGCTTCATCAACCGTCTATCACAGATGTGGGAGGGGCTCTGTAAGGCCCCACCCCTTCTTGAGCTATCAGTGGTTGATGGTTGATGGAGGAGGAAAAGTTGCGTTCTTAGGTTGTTTGGCCATTGGTCTATCTTTCCTCAAATTAATAATGCCCTGCCCCTCCCCGGGGAGATCATTCAGACAAATCTAAATAAATACAGCGCACTACAAAATAAAGACATGAAGATAGGAAGGGATCCTATAGGAGAGTGAAGGGGGCAGGAGAGGTTAAATGGAATATTTTTGATCAAAGAATATTTTACACGCACACACACATATATACCCACATATACATATATACACACACACATATGTACACATACATACGTATACATGCATATGTATACACACACACACACATATATTTTAATAAATTAAAGTAAATGAACAAAACGGAGGGAGAACTTGTCCATGCCATTGAGCCATTGGGCATTCTGTGCTCTTAGACAATGGAAGTTAGCCACCCAGACACTCACCTTCCTGTTCCTCATCCAAGCAGCTCACCCATTACCCCTCCCGTGTCCCGTTTCTTCTCAGTGGGGGCTTGAGCGTCCCTTCTGTTTGTTACCGAGCCTGGCCACAAGAAATCTCCAGATAGCTGAAACAGTCAGTAGATGGAAACAAACATTTTACGGGAACACACTCCACCTTAATGATATGCATTGTGTGCCAATGTTTACAGCATCGCACAGGGAGTTTGGAGGTAAAACCAAGCTGGCCCAGTATGGTTTTGATTAGACGGATTTGTATGAAAAGAGGATAGTGATAGCGCTTTTTACCGGACTCCAGGCTCCCCCTCTGCCCCATGCTGTATGTTCCTCTCTCAAGAACCTGAAGAGGGTTATTCCTAGAGAACATGGTTTACCAAAACGTCCTTGAGCTTGTCCAGTGTCATCGGTTTGGGGCTCACAGAATATCTGGTGTTTGATTTCTGTAGAGCACGTGCATCCCTCTTCTGCGGGGCATTGTCTTGGTTGGAGTTTAGGGGTTACTCTGCCGAGTGGGAGCGTGTGGCATCCGTGCAGTCTCAGCCAGTGGTCTGTTTGGCATGTAGACTCTACAGGGGTGGGAGAGCCATGTAGCTGAGCAGGAGATGTGTGTGTGTGTGTGTGTGTGTGTGTGTGTGTGTGTGTGTGTGTGTGTGCTGGAGAGTGAAGGAAAACATCTACAAATTCTAGAAATAATGGGTTCCATAGTTCTCAATATTCAAAGGCTTTGCTGCCTCTTTCTAGTGATCTTCTTTTCCTTCCAGCAATCAGTTCTGCCCATTATTGATTGGTTCATCCAAGGCAGGTACCAGGAATGATACAGTTCTGAGAAACAAATTATAAACCCGAGTCAATCCTGGCCAGGAGTTTTAGTCCTGTGATGACACAGTGGCTGCTGAGTCTCAGGGCTGAGATGGACAATCTATCTGCATCACTCATAGGTTTTATTTCTTCACATGACCTATGACACTCCCCGCCTTTCCGCTTTGCAAAGTTAACTGAGGGTTGGCCTCTTTCAATCCGTCTGCAGGAAATTGACCCCTGTGTTCGCTCTATGTTAAGGAAGGCCTGGATGGCCAAAATGAAAATTGTCTGACCCTTCCTTCCAACCAGACTGTGGCACCACGTGAAAGGATCACAGGGTACCTGGCGCAGCCAAGGGGCTGTGTATTTGCAGCGTTGTTTCCCTGTAGAATCCAGCTGTGAATCAGAGTTTGTAACGGGCACAGAACACATCTTTGAAAGGAATGCTTGAAGCTGTACCTTTAACTTCAGCCGATGTTTCCCTCCTTGTTTTTAGCTTACCATTTTAGAGGTATACTTGGAAGTATAGGCCTCTGACGGTTGTATCTGTTTGTTTCATAGCCAGTAGGGATCCATTATTCTGGAAGAATGGAAGGGCTGTCAGAAACAGTGCACTCACTTTGACCTCCGCAATCCTGGGCTCAAAACTGGTTTCTATAATTCATTCTTTGAGTTAGTCTATGAGAAATACATCAGGTTCTTTCACCTTTCTGTTACATCTGTACCATGTGAGCATTTGAAAGAGATGGTCCTGTGGAGGCAAACAAATATTTCCCTTTTAAAACTTTTAATTTTATTATTATTATTATTATTATTATTATTATTATTATTATTATTATTATTATTTTGTGTGTGTGTGTATGTATAGGTTTGTGTGTATATGTGTACAAACACAATGAGTATGTGCCACAGAACACACCTGGAGGTCAGAGGTCAACTTTCAGTTCATTATTACCTTTCTCCACGTTGAGGAAGAGTCTCTCCTGTTCCTATTGCTTTGGTGTGAACTCCAGGTTAAATAGTCCACAGGCTCCTGGTGGACTCTCTTGTCTCCAGATGGGAGTTACTGTTTTGTTGTTGTTGTTTTTAGACTTGTTTATTTTTATTTATATGTAGAATGGGTTTTTGACTGAATGCATGTTCATGCACTGTGTACATGTACATGTCCAGTGCCGTGGAGGCTAGAAGGTCTTTGGTTCCCTGGAGCTGGAGTTACAGATGGTTGTGAGCCTCCCTGTGGCTTCTGGAAAGCAAACCTGGGCCCTCTGCAAGGGCAGCCATTGCTCTTCATTGCTGAGCCACCTCTCCAGCCACTGCATCCAACTTTTTTAATTTTTTAGATTTTAGTGACTCAAGTTATCAGGCTTGTGTGGGAAGTACTTTTATTTTCCAAACTATCTTGCCAGCCTAAAGACAATATTTTAAAGGCTTTAGGACCCGGCTTCAGCTGCATATTCCAATCATGTGCTTTGTGTGTGTGCACCAGAATCCAATTTTCAGACAGCCTATTCAAGGATCTTATGAAGATCATACTCTTTAAGAGTTTGACAGTGTCTTTTGATTTTTTTTTTCCAACAAAGAAGACACTTACTTAATCCAGCACTATTGGAAACTAAGTAGGCACTGAATCATTATTTTAAACGATATTTTTTAAAAAGCCAGTTAAGAAATGGTTTCTTATGATTCAGAACTGGATTAAGTAATTTGGTCAGAGTCTAAATTTTATGGTCTGGTGGTAAGGTCAAGCTAAGCTTGCTGGTGGGATGTCTGCTTCACTGTTCAATCCCAAATGGATCCTTTAACCACATCTCAGTCTGGGTTCTTGATTTGTTTGTTTGATTGTCTTACCTGGAACATTGGTGAAATAATGGCAGAGCACTCTGTGTTTGCAGATTCCATATTGAGGGTTCAAACAACAATGGATGACAAGTGGTTGGTAATTCTGGGGTACAGAGTAGGGATTGGGGTAACGGTGAGCACTGTGTTTGTACAGACCTTTCCCCTCATCCTTCTTCCATAACAGTATAGCATCACAACATACACAGCATACACAATTTGTAGCTATTGTGAACAATCTAGAGCAAGTTAAAATGTGCTAGACCATGTGTTTAGGTTACATGTAAACAAACACTATGTCATTGCATACAGGGGTCTTGAGCATTTCTGTATTTGCTACTTGGAGAAGGACCCAATCTTTCAGGTTGGGACTATGGTGCTCTTTTTCAAATCTCTGTGATTTACCACTTTAAACTTGATAAAACATGGCATAAATTAAAATAGAAAAAATATAATTTATTTTATTTCTAATTGTTTCTCTGTGTGTGTGAGGAAGAGAGAGAGAGACAGACAGACAGAGAGAGAGAGAGAGAGAGAGAGAGAGAGAGAGAGAGAGAGAGAGAGAGAACAGGAACAGGAGTGGTTGTGGAGGTCAGAAGAGGACATTGCAATCTCTGGAGCTGTAGTCACAGACTGTTGTGAGCTGCCCAGTGTGGTTGCCAAGAACTGAATTCATGGCTTCTGCAAGAGCAGTATGTATTCTTAACCACTAAGATATTTCCCTAGCCTTAAAATAGAATGTCCTGTTCTTTCCAATTTTAATCAAAATGTAGAAACTGCCCCCATCCTAGCAATTTAACTGTATTAACAAATAATTCCAAAACAAAATAATAAGGGCTGGAGAGGTGGCTCATAAGTTAAGAGCACTGGCTGCTCTTCCAGAAGACCTGGGTTCAATTCCTGGCACAGATATGGTGGCCCACCACCATATGTAGCTTCTGTCCCATTTGGTCCCATGCCTTCTTCTCTACTCCATGGATACCAGGATGAACAGACATAGTACAGACAGACATGCAGGCAAAACACTCATATACGTCAACTAGAAATGAAAACTAAAAATTTTACAGAGGAACAAAAAGCAAACGAATAATAGAGAGCCTTGTTTAACTTGTTTAATTTAAACATAAATTATTCAAACTTGATCTCCAGTGGTGACACAGTGAACATCAGAGACAACAGTTAACAATGTAGGGGAGGGGACACAGAGAAAAGGCAAGTTCAGTGTGCAGCTTATGATCTGTAATAGTCATGCAAACAGAGGATGCTCTCTTGGACCTGGGTTCAAATCTCTGCTCTAACATTTTCTGTATCAGTTAGCTACTGTTTTGTAACAAAAATGTCCTGACCTAAGTTGCTAAGACCACAGCCATTATGGACAGGTCAACTGGACAGGTCTTTGGGCTGGGCCAGTTCAGCTCATCATGACTGGGCTTTCTCAAGAGTCTACTGTTGGCTTGAAGGCCAGCCAAGGTAAGTCTCAGATGGTCCACTCCCAAGTCTGATGTCCAACAGTTGTCTGGCAGTGACTGGTTATCCAGCCTTCTAAGCCAGCTCTGTTGACATAGTCACTAGAAGTACTTCTTCACAGAGAGGCATACAAAGGACTTGAATACCAAGGTGTGGAATGCCACTTCATTTCTCAGTCACACAGGACTCACTCGATTCAATGACACCAGCAAAAATAAAATAGGTCTAGTTAGAAAATGAAAGACATGTTCATCAACACCAGTCATCAGAGAGATGCAAATGAAAATAACCTTGAGATTCTAAATTTTTCCAGTCAGGACTGTGATTAAGAAAACAAAATATAATAAACACTGGGGAGGATGTAGAGAAAACACTTCTGGAGTGCTCCTAGGAGTGACTGGAGTGGTATTTAGTTCAATCACTGTAATATTCAGTAGAGGGCACGTATTGCTCACTTTTCTATTACTGTGACAAAAGACCATGACAAAGGAATGCATATAGAAGAAAGGGTCTATTTGAGCTTACGGTTTCAGAATGTTAAGAGTGTCTGTCAATGTGATAGGGGGAGGCCTGGCAGCCAGTACACATGGCAGCTAAAGCAGCAAGAGGAGAGCTCACATCTTGAGCCACAAGATTGAGGCAGAGAAGCACTGGGAATGGCATGAAGCTTTGAAATCTCAAAGCCCACTGCCAGCAACATATTTCTTTCAGCAAGCTTATACCTCTGAAACTTCCCCAAATAGCACCACCAACTGGGGAGCAAGCATTTAAACATCTGAGCCTGTGAGGGATATTCTTATTTAAACTACCACTGAAGGTTCAAACAAAACAAATAAACAACAAAAACAACCACAAGAATCCAACCCCCTAATTGCAGAACTAGCAAATGACCCAGCTACACTGTTCTAGAGTATTTAATTAAAGGAATCTATGACCATGCATCACAGAAACATTGACCCAGCCTTGGGTCATATCTTTAGTGGCCTCTCCAACATAAAGAGGTGTGGCAGAAAAGCAGTTCAAACCTTGATGTTGTATGTCTGTCACTGGACACATATGATATGTGTCTGATATGATCCGGCAATACTGATATGATCCGGCAATACTGAGAACATGAGCAGGCAGTAGGATGGGTTTCCAAATGGGCAAATGGCTTTACAGTGGAGTGCAGCCTCAAAAATAATGATAAACATTATCACAAACACATATATCAGTATCACACATCTCTCATAATTATTATGCATTATTCATGATTTTGTGTTCTACACTTGCACATGCCTGCCGGCACTGTGGGTTTGTACACAAACATGTTGTGATGGCTGTGTGAATACTACCTTACAAAATATCCTTGGGATAGCTGCAGTGCCCTCAGGCAATGGGAATATCCATCTCCATGACAATTTTATGGGACCACTACTGTGTATGTTGTCCACTGTTGACTCAAATAACTGTATTTGGATATTGTGTCCATAACCTTACTTTGGCAAAGAGTGTTATAATTATGATCAGTACCTCCTTAATAATTTATGTTTTTTTCCTGCTTGTTATTATTTTCCTTTGGTAATAAATATGTATATGTCTCTTTAAGCAAGAGAAAGGCGAGGCTGGAGAGATGGCCTGCTGTTTAAAAGCACATACAGCTCCCACAGAGGACTAATATTTGGTTTATGGGACCGACTTTCAGTGGCTCACAACCAACTGCCTCTCTGGTTCCAGGGGCATCAGAATCTGATGCTTTTGGCCACTGCGGGCACTTGCATTCACACACATACACACACACACACACACACACACACACACACACACACTTTAAAAAAAAATACAGAGTGGACTTGTAAGCTGAGACAGGGTACACAGTCCAGGACCTTTTATGTTGTTATTAGTATTATTTGATAGCACAGGCTTGCCTCAAACTTATTATAAGTCATAAATGATCCTCCTGTCTCCGTTTCTCAAGTGCTGTGTGTCTTTTTTTTTTCTTATCTCCCATTTGTACTCTTTGATAAGAAAGTCTTAACCTACTAGCAAATACAGAAGCTAAGCCATTCAAGATGCTAAGAAGTCAGTGGGAGTGGAGTAGATCTTGGGGTTGGAGTAGCAGATATTTCCAGAACCTGTCAGTGTTTTAATAGCATTGCTGTTATCACTTCATAATGGGCCACATTTGGGACCATTTATGGCTAATGGACATGTGTTGAGAGGTGTATGTAGGATGGTACGTCATGCAAAAGTGCAAGCTAAATGTTTGATTTTTTTTCCCAACTCAGAACATACACCAAAAAGGAGACTCTGTTCCTGTTGCTTTAAGTGCTTCCAGTCACAGTCAACAGACACCCGCCCCCCTCACTACAGCTATTTTCACACATATTGAAATTTTCCTTTTGAGAAAAGGGTCCGTCAAGACTCCAAGGTCATAACAGTATTTTAAATCACTCACGTTCTAGAGTTCTATAGGGTCCCAGTCTTCGCCTGAGAGCCAGCAGCCATCCCCTCAGTTTAAATGTTTTGACAGTGCCCTCCAGCATCCTACTCATGATTTGGATCTAGCCAGAAATTACAAAAAAATTCACATGTATCTAATAAGGGTTTTAGTTCGAAGAGTTATTTTTTTCTTGCTACTGCTTCTACGTGAAATTGATTCCTTGGACATGTATCTGGCCATTCTCAGTGAGAAAAGACTACTGTATCAGGAATTCAGATGACTTCCAAGACAGAGATGCAGGAGTCTCCTCAACTTGCTTCCCTCCCTCTGCCGTAAGGACAACAATGGCAGGTAATGTTTTCTTTACTTATTTTCTTCCTCTGAAAAATCGATTAGATAGGTATGCATTACGAAGCTCAAGAAACCTTGTCCCATTATTTTTGTAATCAATTTCTAAATTATACACCTCTGCCCAGCCAGGTACTGGTCTTGGTACTCGGAATCCCTTCATAAATAACACACAATCCTCAGTTCTTGGGGTGTGGATGCTCATGTCTAAGGCCACAGAGCTGGTGCGAAGGCAGAGCCAGGCTTTGAACAGGTCTTTGGTTGCCAGAGATGGTATTTACGACACACAGGGTGGTACTACTCAGAGTTTGTGTCTGTGGTGAAGATCTCTTACTACAGTGTAACGTGACTCAGCATGAGTCTGTATGGCGCACCAACTCTTTCTTTGAACTTCAGTCACTCAGTTCTTACACCACTCTGTTTGAATATCATCCGATTAATTTGCGTTCTTATAAAGCTCAGTGGAAAGAATCCTTTTTTTCTTTTTTTCCCAACAGTCAATTTATCCTCCCCACTTCTTTTTGTACAACCCAACATTTCCTTCCTTTTCCAATTATCACAGTCCATCAGAGGCAAAGATGAAGAGGGAATCATTTAAGATGAATGCGGGTAAGGAGAAGGGAGCTAGCTAGCTGAAGTCAGGTACACTTTTTGTTGCTGGTCTCAATGATAACGTTTCCCTCTCCTTGTGCTTTTAAACATGTCCGATGCCAGGCATGAGGTATATTTGAATGTATATCTTGATTTGCTCCTATGCCTTTATGCCAGCTCAGTACCTACTTGCGGTTGGGGAATTTGCATTTCGGGGAACTTCCATCACCCAGATGTCCCTGGGGCTGCCCACCTACGATGGGGATGACCACATGCCTCATTGTGGTTATTCATTGTTGTTCCACTAAATTAAAAATAGCATCCTTTCATCAGTATTGTGTTTTGATCTGGGTAACCAATATGGTAACCCTAGGTAATATTTTTTTTCCCTGAGTAATGACAGCACCTTTTTTTCTTTTTCTGCACATGCTGCTATGCAGTTTGTATATGTTTACAAATCCAAACCTGAGTCCTTTCTGTGTCCTCTCACTGATATTAATAATGTTTGTGGACATCTCTGTTATGCACAGGGAACAATGTAAAAGTGTTTGGATAAAGAACCAAAGAGAAAGGCTGTTGCCATAACTGTGTGGGATGAGGCTTTTCAAAACAATAAAAATAAAATGATGCTGAAATACTCATTTGTCTGTAATAATTTATTTCAGAAACTGCCAGTTGTTCATAATTGTAAGAGAAAGAACATTATTGCTAGTATAAACAAAGGGTTAACCCAATATTGTATTCCAGGGGTAAATAACTCTGAATGATTTGTTGAGCTCTATGTGTGTCCAAAGACATCCCTCAGAGGGTCTTCTCTGTGCAGATCTCCAGAGTTACTCTCTGACTTGTCTCTAAATAGCAACGCAGCCAAAAGAAAGACACTTCCAATGTTACGTGAATTTGAGTATGCCTTTGTTCTCTTGTATGCAAAGCACATTTGAGGAATTCTTGTGAGATGTGTGCCATATATTTTAAAATATTTTTGACTAAGGCCAGGCACGGTGATACACAACTTTAACCTCAGAACTCAGGAAGCAAAGGCAGGCACATCTCTGTGAATTTCAGGCTAGCCTGGTCTATTGAGTTCCAGGCTAGCCAGAGCTACACTATGCTGTCTCTCAAAAAGAAAAAAGACTCTCAATTTAGTATAAAATATTTTATTATACTTAATTTTAATTTAATTTTTATGTGTATGAGTTTTTTGTCTGCAGGTATGTTTGTGTGCTTGGTGTCCTCAGAGGCCAGAAGATGACATCAAATCCCTTAGATTTGGAATTATAGACAATTGTGAGCAGCCCTGTGGGTGTTGGGAGTTGAACCCATGTCCTTTGCAAGAGCAGCCAGTGCTTTTAACCACTGAATCATCTCTTTGACCTCTATTTTCATTATTTTAGAATTATGCATATATGTGCATGTCTGTGTGGGTATGTACTTGTGACTGCAGTTGCCCTCAGAGGCCAGAAGAAGGTAACAGAGGTTACAAGTATATTTGAGATACCCACCCAGGCTACCGAGAACCAAATTTAGGTCCTCTTCAAGGGCAGCCACCCCTCTTAAACACTGACACATCTCTCCAGGTCCCATCATAGGTTTTGATGTCCTATGTGTGTTACCCAAACTCTGAAGAATTGGGTCAGTATCATTTTAATCAGAGGCCCTCCCTGAAGGGGTAGTCAGCTGGGGAGGTATCAGACAAACCAAACTCCAGATGTGTATATACCAAGTATGTCAGTCACACGAATGTCTGGATTTTTCTAAATTACCAGTTTGTAAATGACTAGTTTGCAAATCGGCTTAAGGGGTACCAGGAAGGGATGGCGATTCAGGGCAAGGGAGGGAGCTAAAAATCACTTAAAGTCTTGCAAGTAGAAGGCAAAGAATCCAATAAAGGATGCAGTCCCCATCAGGCCACTAACCCAGGGCTAATGTCTAAAGAGTATTCCCAGATACTTTTCTAGACTCAGCAGTGTAGACATTTGGGCCGATCCATGCTCTGTAGGTCTCCCCTGTGTGCTATAAACTATTTAGCAGCACCCTTGATATTACTCCTTAGCTTCCAAAGTAATCGTTTTTTTTTGCCAGCAAAATGTGTGTGTGTGTGTGTGTGTGTGTGTGTGTGTGTGTAGGTGTGTATATGTGTGTGTTTGTATAGAGGATGTGTGTATTGTGTGGGTGTGTGTGCATGGAGAGTATATGTATATGCAGATGTGGGGTGTATATGTGTGTGTATTAAGGGTGTGTATATATGTGTGTGGGGTATATGTATATGTTGCGGGGGTGTTAAAACTGTCCATCTGAGAATGATTAATTAAGTTATTTCTGGGTACTTGGGTACAGCTAATACTTGTGTCTACCCTTGACTTACTGTAATCATTTAGCTCTCATAGCATGTGGTGGCCAGTTTTCTTCAAGGAACCAAAGAGACAGTACTTCAACTCCCTAGACTAACTCCTCTAGTTGTTCATCTTTGGAAGGTGTTTGCTAATGTAATGTCAACAACTCCTGGTAGCTAGAACCAGGGTGGGGCTTGACATGGTTTCAACTAATTCATGAGCCTTGGAGATATTATTAAAAGTCTCCTACCTAGAATTTCTTGGTAGTCACTGTTGCCTCCACAAAGATCCAGAGAGCTGAGACCAAATGGCCCTTGACAGTTCTCCGGGTAAACAGGGGCTGTTACTTATGTAGTTGGTGTGTAAAGCTGGTTGGAGCTGTTTTTATCACTAAGTTCTAGGTACAAGGGGATAGAAAAGAAGATCCATACATAAGAAGAAAGGTCTCTCCTCACCTAATTTGCCTATATTTTTATTGTTCATCTTGCCCAGTGATGCCCTGAGAAACTTAAAAAAATGCAGATGGCAGGTATGTTTATGTTTGTGTGTGTGTGTAAGAGAGAGAGAGAGAGAGAGAGAGAGAGAGAGAGAGAGAGAGAGAGAGAGAAAAGAGAGAGGGTGAGGGATTTCTAGACCGTGGAATTTTCAGGTTCTTGTGAATCCTTTCAATGAATTATACACAGAGACATCTGGATAGTTACAGGAAGGGAGATTGTTTATTAAAGGAGAGATAGCAGGTGCTTAGAGGGTTGCCAACCCTGGTCTGTGCCCTGACTTCAGAGCTCTAAAAGGGAAGGGTGGGAGGGAATGGGAGGGGCTGTGCAACACTTTATAGGTCATTTACACAGTACCCACCTCTCTTAAGTTCCTATCAGGCAGGCAATCCCCTACACACACTAGCATATTCATTTGGTTGAATGAAACCACGTAGGCTAAAGGCTTTCTCTCTCTCTCTGTCTTTTTTTTTTTTTTTTTTTGCTACCAGTGTTCTTAGAATCAGTCTCTGAGTCTCTAGAATTACTTCAATGCTAGTCTCTCTTCTCTCAACTCACTGTGTTGCTATGGTTCCTTTCCCATCAGCCACCTTCCTCCTCCTCCTCTTCCTCTCTTCTTCATCCTCTTCCTCCTCTTCTTCTTCCTCTTCTTCTTCCTCCTCTTTCTTTTTCTTCTTCTTTTTTCTGCCCAAGATCCCAGGGCAGAAATCGAACTTTCAAGGGCAGGATTTTTGTCCATGATTTTAAGCAAAGGCTCTTTAGGGTTATCCCATTGTTGGGTCTCAAAAAACAAACAAACAAACAAACAAACAAACAAACAAAAAACAAAACTAGGTTAAGACTGCCGATTTCAGCCTTTTTTTTTTGGAAACCATTTGGAATATTTATCTATAGCTTCCCACTCAATAGACCCAAACTCGTGTTCTTCATAAGCATAAAACATTGGAAAGTTTACTAAAAACTAAAAAGTCATCTGCCAAGAGGCCCTGACTGCAGTTTTGGAACTCTGTCAGGACTCTGTGCAGAATTTGAGCTAATAGCATCTTTATGGTTAACTATTTCCTCAGCATCCAAGACGACCACTATGAGATGCCATGATTGCTGCTGGTGTAGAGGGGTACCCCATTTTCTGAACAGAATGTCCCCGCCCCACACCAGCCCAGTGCTTCTTTGCAAATCATTCCCTTTTGCGATATTTTTACCAGGAGACTCTTAGGCTAAGGAGCACCACACAACTGTCCCCAACTGTCCCCAGAGGCTTTGCTGCTCTCTTGAAAGGAAAGTTAAGGGTTTAATTGTGCGTCTATGCGGGATACAGAATGAATGAGTCTGAATAATTCAAGACAGGATGTGAGAGGGATGTAGCCAACACCTGGGCTGGACAAAGATGCCTTTAGCTGCTTCAGGGGGAGGGTGCATGGGGCTCTACATTTCACCATATTGTGTTCCCAGCTGCTTAGGGTCTAAATGACAGGGGCAAGCTCGTTTACATTTTTCAAAGACAACTATGACTGTTTAGATGTGTGTGTGTGCGCGCACGCGCACATGCACGCGGACGCGCACCCACGCATGCCAGACATCCCTGCCAAGATGAAATTGGAGAACAAATCTGGCACCTCTAAGAGGATGCTGGTTTTGTGTCTCATGACTTAACCTCAGACTTGGGCCTGAGAAAAATATCAAGCAAGAGGAATTTTTCTCTAGGCTTTTATGATAATGATAAGAAAATGGCTCCCCGTGGAGTTCAAAGAGGCTTTTCATCTGGATGTTGGAGCAGGATCTTTGCCGAGGGGGGCAGGGCTGGCATTCTGTCACTCTGGGAGAGGAATGAAACAGCAAGGTCAGGCTCTTTATTTACCTGAAATAACCCCACACTGAAGTTATTCAATGAAGACCATGGCATGGCTTTTCTACAACCCAAATGGTACATTTTAAAGAGGTTGTAGGTGTGACAGGGATTGGGAATCCTGATTTTCTGTTAAGTCCCAGAAAGTACAAGGGTGAAGAATTAGAATCAGTTAAATATTATTAGCAGAAAAAATCTGGCTTTGTTTTTTAGTGCTGGAATTGAACCCAGAGCCTCATGCACACCAGGCAAGTATTGTGCTAACTGAACCACATCGTATTTCATAATTATGAGGAATTTGAAAGGAGCATCTTGAGATGTCATAGCTTGTATTCAAAGGAAGAAGTGACTGGCAACACATAGCAATAGATGGGGATACAATGATTCTACATGGCTGGGGAGAGGACTTGGTATGTAATAATATTTGCTGAGCACATAAAAAGCTGGACATGTCCCTGTGTACCCAGAACCCCAAAGCTGTGGTGGGTAGAGACAGGTGCATCAGTGGAGCTTCATGGCTGCCACACTAGCTCAATATTCAATGAGAGAGACCTTGTCAAGAGAATCGGCAGAGAAGGATTGAATAGGTCAATTGACATGTCCTTCTTGATCTGGCTTATGGGCATACATGCTGTGATGGTTTGTATATGCTTGGCCCAGGGAGTGTCACTATTAGGAGGCGTCACCTTGTTGGAGAAGGTGTGTCACTGTGGGTGTGGGCTTTAATACTCTAGTCCTAGCTACCTGGAAGTCAGTCTTCCGCTAGCAGCCTTTACATGAAGATGCGGAGCTCTCAGCTCTGCTTGCACCATTCCTGCCTGGACACTGTCATGTTCCTGCCTTGATGATACTGGACTGAGCCTCTGAACTTCTAAGCCAGCCCCAACTAAATGTTGTCCCTATAAGAATTGCCTTGGTCATGGTGTCTGTTCATAGCAGTAAAATTCTAAGACACTTGTGTGTATAAACTGTACACACACACACACACACACACACACACACCACAAAAAGAAGTGTCTATCTTCCATTTCCCACTGTGTGAGCTCCATCCTCACCCTTCCCATTTTCTACAAGCTTTGTTCCCCAGGACTGTGATTACATGTACATACTCAAACACGGAGGATTCCATTGAGCTCCTGTTCTTCCTAAGAACCACTTCCCCTGCTCTGGACTCTATAAACATGAAAGTAGTCCTGGAGGAAACAAGATGTACTTCTTAAAGGAGCCTCAAGTAGCTTACTTTGATAGCATGACACATATCGTAATTTCAATAATGCACCCAGATCACTTAAGAGATTACTTATGTCTATCAGACCCTGTGCCGGCCTGAAGGTATTAGTGGCCCCAAATCACATTTATTTGAAATAAGCAATTACCTGTGTGGCATTAAGTGTAGATGTTGGCCAATAAGCATCAGGTAGGGACATTTCAGAGACAAATTCCTGCATCAGTACACTCTCACAGTTGTCTTTTCCGTTTTCTTGAAGAAACTAGCAGAGGCGCAGGAAGAAATCACCAAGCCATGCCGATCTGTTGTTTTCGGCATCCGAGAGTCAACATGACTCATTATAACATTAAAGTGAGCATGCCCAGTGTATTTTGCCCACCATTGCATGATCCTGCACTGAGCATGCCCAGGAATGTTCCTGGTTTTTGCTTTTGTTTTTCCATATGAGCATTAAAATCAGAGATGTGTTTTATGTTTAGTTGTGTGCAAATGATGTATCTGTGGATGGGCATGTGCACACGAGTGCAGTGCCCACAGAGAGCAGAAGAAAATTGGATTCCCTGGAGTTCAAGTTCAAGACTTTTGTGAGTTCCATAACCTGGGAGCTAGGAATTAAACTCAGGTCCTCTTGAAGAGCAGAAATTGCCCTTAATGCCTGAATCATCTGTTTAGTCTCCCACTTCACCTCTGTGAACACCCTCTTTCTGATACTCAGCTGATCATAGAAAATGTGTCTTTCTTGAAGGCACCATGCAAGCTTCCAAGAGAGGAAAACAACCAATAGCCCTACCTGCTATGAAGCCTAAGAACTACAACAAAGACCAGCATGGCGGCACCCTAACCCTAAGAGTGGTACACACAATTTGACAGTAGCCAACAGCTCTTTAATTGAAGGCCATCTCATCAAGAAGAAAATTAGGCCTAATACTAGAAACCTGAATTATTTTCCAAATCTTGAGAAGTCCTGGGTCTGGGAGAACCTACAACTGCCACTTTACTAAATCAGCAGAATTCCTAACTTCATTCTAGGTATTTATCTTTATACCCACATATAAGTGTAGTTCCCACCCTTTGCAAGAAACTTCCCTTGACAACAGATGGAGACCATTACAGAAAACTACAGCCCATTATATGCAGAGAACAAGGGACGTGCAATGCCCAGCCCCAACTGAAACATCTACCACACAAATTTTGCACTTAAGACTCAAGGATCATTGCAGAAGAAGGGGCAGAGAGAGTATAAAAGCCAGAGGCACAGGAAGTTTTTTTTGTGAGACCGTGTTTCCCAGAAGTATCAGAGAATCTACATTCACAAAGTCTCATCAACATGGCTGCCTAAACATGTCCTGAAGAAGGAAAGCAGCAACAGACACTCTAACACGGAGCAGGGGAATCTCATGGGGGCTTCAACCCTAGACAAAGAACTACAGACAACTAAGGAATACAGAGAACATTAGAAATAGTATTCCCTAGAGAAGAGTATGCCTCTCCAACTGGTTATCGAATACCAAGTGGTGAGCCTCCAAATCATATGAATATGAGTAGCATTGTATGGACTGAGCAGGCTGAATTCATGTATATAGGAATGTATATGTAAGAATCACTAAAAAAACAAGAGGCCATAGAGTTGAGAGAGAGAGAGAGAGAGAGAGAGAGAGAAAGAGAGAGAGAAAGGGAGGTACATGGGGAGGAGTTGAAAAGAGGAAAGGGGGAAATGATGTAGTTGTATTAGGATTTCAAAACATAAAGAAATATTACAAAAAACTGTCCTATTTGAAGTCTGACCTTTAACTAAATGCTCAAACTCTCCTACCCCCTTCTTAATGTGCTTTCCTGTGTAAGCACCAACTCCAGAAGAAATATGCCCATTCTTCCAATCCTAGGGAAGGTGCCACTTTGGCACTCTCCAGTGCTGTTTGGTCTTTTTGTTCAACAACATGTAAAAGGCACTGTGCTTGGCTATACAGAGTGTGGTAGGAAGCGCTGGAGCTGACAAGAATCAATGACTAATATACAGAGTAAATCTTGGAGGATGAAAAGTGGTGTTTTAGATATGGCCAGAGCAACCTCTTCCAGCCTTCTACAAGTCTCTCCAGTGGTTATGAATGAGAAGAATGAGGGAATCCTGGAGTCAGATAGGAGAGTGGGTCAGCACGATGAGTCCCCCCCACACACCCCTTCTCTTCTTCTTTCTCCTCTTCTCCCTCCTCCTCTTTTCCAGATCCTGTGTGTATGGCCCTCCAGAGACTCCTCCGATGCAGTGTATGAACCAGTGACAGCCTATGTCTTTGGAGTTGTGGTTTAGTACCTATATCACTGAGGAAAATCATTCAGAATCCTTCCTCTGGAGCATTGACTCTCAACCTGTGTGTTATAACCCCTTGGGGGAGGGGGTTACATTTCAGATATCCTGTACATCAGATACTATTATAATTCATAACAGTAGCAAAGTTATAGTTATGAAATAGCAAGAAAATAATTTTTGCTGCGGGGGGAGAGGCTCACCATAGTAGGAGTAACTGTATTAAAAGGGTTGTAGTATTAGGAAGGTTGAGAACCTTTGCTCTAAAGCATTACATTTTAAACCTAAGGTAGAACACAGACATCTTGTGTTTTCATGGAATTATTAAAAATATGATCCACCCCAAAGTCTCTCTGTTCCTTCCTATCCTTGGGCAGATGAACAAATTGAAACATAGGCAGGGTAGGAGAGGACACGGTTCCCCCCACCACTTTCTGGGCTGCTGGCAAAGCCTGCTGGCATCCATTTATTCCTAGACTCAATCACAATTTCCTCTCCTGGCCTCCAATTTGATCAGCATCCTGCAAACTGAAATGATTCTCCTGCTCTCACTTTAAATGGGTTCTGGTGATTTAAAAAAAAAAAATGAGGACTGGAAACAAATGACCAGATCAGACTAATTTCCAGGATTCACTTCTCGAAAGTGTTTCCTATCAGTGTATTGCATGCAAGGCAACTGTATGAATTAGATGCAGCAGGACCCTAGCCAAGATTTCCTTTAAAAGGGAATATAAGTTTGGAAAACCCTTAGACAGAAAAATCCAACTGTCACCCTCTTCTTTATTCACTTTCTGTTTGTAAGTTTCATGCTAAAGAGAAATTGGGGGGGGGGGGGGAAGACTTCATGCAAACCTCAGAACAAAGGTAGTTTGCTGGGAAGGGAGGGGAGGTTTAAAAAGGAGGGAGGAGATGGGGGGAGGAAGGAAAGAGATTCTTAATGGCATATTGTTTTCTGAGATCTACCAATTAGCAAACATCTCTTATAAAAGAAAGAAAGAGGGAAGAAATTCCATGCACCGAAATAGCCCAGTCAGCTGTGGGCACTCTGGGCTTCTGCTCGCAGGCTTTCATCCCACCCCCCCTCCCTAACCCTGGTCCTTACAACAGTCCAAGTGCATCCTGGGGGCTATTGTCATGTTGATGAGTCAGCCCCAGAGATTGGATTCTCCCACTGCCCAGAGAGATATTCCCACCACAGACTGGGCTCTGGGGCTCATTCAAGCTGAGCTGAATGGCCAGGAGAATAAAAGATCCAGCCTTAATTAACCAGCACTCTCAGCTCCCAATCACAGCTCCGATTGTTGTGCAGCTTGCTCTTCCCGCTAAGGAGGAAATGCCAGGCCTCCTGAGGCAGCCACAGAGATGGGAAGTAGAGATCCTCCCTTAGGGGACTGGAGTCGATTCTGTCTTGTTTTGAAAATAGAATATTGGGGAGTACGATAGCTCTGTATCACTGATGTCCCGGTTTGTTTGTTTCTTGTTTTGTTTTTGGAAAGAAACAAACCCCAGAGTCTGTGATTTCTTTGCCCCACTCCTGAGATCCAACCATTCCTCAATTCTCCTGATGAGAGTCTTTCCGTGCATTCTAGAACCCTGTTTGGGACTTTATTGGCAGGGTTGTTTTTATTTCTTTAGTTTCTAATCCCATTGATACCTATAGAAAGAAAATACCTGCGTCTGAATGCTGAGTGATGGGTGAGAAATCTGTATTAGCTGTATCTTTTCAACCATAGCCATTTTTTTCCTCAGTGGTCACTAAAATTATAATCAGTAGCGACTGACTGGCTTGGTTTCTAATAGTTTCCCTTCTGATTACTACAGAAAGGAGTCACGGAGTTCACAGTCTAGCAGGCTAACTTGAGTTTCGATTTGATGTTCTTGCTGTTTTGTTTTGGTGGTGGTGATCTCCTCGGGGATTAACTCTGGGGATTTGCTTATGTTAGGTGTGTCACCGAGCTATAGCCTGAAAACTGAGTTTGGAACATTGGATTCGCTGCAGTTGATGTACTTTCCAAGCCCTGAGTTCTGTGGACAGATATGACCAAGGAGGTCAGCAAGGGTAGCTGGGGCCCCCATTCTCACTACAGCTCCTGAGTGTGCTGTTGATCCAAGGAGTCTAGAAAGATTCATCATTCTAAGCGGGAACCTCTTGTGTGTGGTTATAGCTTAGCTGGGCTCTCAGGGGGCAACCACATTCTGATTGGACTGAGTATGGTGCTAGCTTGTGTGGGTGTGTATATAGCAGGGCTCCCATTCTCCTTGGAGCCAGTGTGCTGCTTCTAGAGCAGTCTGGGCTTTTGGAAGAGCCAGCCACTCTGAGTGGGACTCGGGTCTCTGGCTTCTTCCTCTCCTGGCAGTGTGTACTCTCTGCCATGTGCACTCTTTAAGACTTACCTCTCAAGGAAGTTACAGATAGCCTCTGAAGTTTTCGAATAGAAGATGGTGTTCCTGGAGAGGAATTCTTAGCATGGCTGTTAGCATCAGGTGTGCTGTTTAGGGGGCCAGAGATCACAGCTTAGTATTGTTCTAGGGAAATCACTTTGCAAGGACAGTGTTGAGGGGTTCTTTGTTTTCTTTATGCATTTTCTGAACACCACAGGATGTGCCATTGTATTGCATTACTGGAGGTCCTCCTCCTCACTAGGCTTCCCCATTAGTTGCTTATATCACTGCTGGAATGAAAAAAATAATGTAGTGGAAGAAGATCTAATTTGAACTGTCCTCATCTCTTGGTGGGAAGACACGATGTCTGGGGTCTCTACTTAGAGAAAGGAATTGTCCGGATGGCTTGTTAACATCTGAACAAAGAAGCAGAGGCTAGAACATTCTGTGACCCTTCCTTCTTCCCATCCCAGACTCACTTCTACAGGTGGCACAAGTTCCCCAAACAGTGCCACCAGCTGGGGACAAAGTGTTTTATATACAAACTAACAGAGTCTGCTCCACACTCAGCCTAAACAGCTTCCCATAATTATGGTCAAATATGAGCAGTCCTAAAATATTTCCAATGCATTACACTTTAATAAGAGAACAAAGATTCAAAAATCAACAGCACAAACTCACTTTCAGGATGATGGTTTTGGTTTCATTTCTATTGCCATGATAAAATGCCATGACTAAATGCAGTGTAAGGAAGAATTTATTTTGGCTTATGGTTCCAGAGAAGTAAGAGTCTATCACAGCTGGAAGCAGGACAGTGAGCAGCAGACAGGGTGGGAAGAGCAGGAAGCTGAGAGCTGACAGCTTAGATCTTCAATGTCAAACACAAAGCAGAGAAAGAGGGGGAAGGGAGGAGGGGAAGGAGAGGAAAAAGGGGAAGGGAGAGGAAGAGGGAGGGAGAGGGAGGGAAGGGGAGGAGGAGGAGGGAGAGAGAACTAGGAAATAGAATAGGGTGAAGCTTTGTACTCTCAAAGACCACCCCGGTGACATACTTCCTCACCTCCCAAACCTCTCCAAATAGTGCTATCAATTGGAGACCAAGTGTTTAAAGATAGTGAACCCCTGTGATCTGCTTGTTTCTACTTCCCAGGTATTAGGATCACAGAGTATGCCAACACGCCTAGCCTTTTGTTGGGTGCTGGGGAATGTGAGCTCAGGATCTCATGCTTCTACAGTAAGCATTTAACCCACTGACCCATTTACAGAGCTCCAGAGTTGTCCACTTTTATAAGAGCCCAATTTATAAGTAAGGCACTCTGAATGTTTTGATAATATTTTACATGCCAGAATATTAACAGGAGATTATTTAGTTAGTGGGTTAAACATAAAACAGTGACTTCTTACAAATCATAACATAAATTCAACAACAGCTTCAGACCTTCTTAGAAGAACATTGTTTGTTCTTTGTTCACAGAACACTGAATGTACCTTTTTCCAATTAATTTATTTATTCACTTTACATCCTGATATTGTCCCCATTAGCTCCTCCAAGTTTCCCCTCAGATAGTCTCTCCCCTTCCCCTTCTTCTCGGAGTAGGGGGAGGCCCAACCTGGGTGCCAACTTACCCTGCCTCATCAAGTCACTGTAGAGCTAGGTATATCCTCTCCCACTGAGGTCAGTCAAAGTAGCCCAGTTAGGGGAACATGATCCACAGACAGGAAACAGATTTCGAGACAGCCCCAACTCCAGTTGTTGGGGGACCTGCATGAAGACCAAATTGCATATCTGTTACATATGTGCAGGGGCCTAGGTCCAGCCTATGTATGCTCACTGGTTCATGGTTCAGTCTCTTGGAGCTCCCAAGAGTCCAGGTTAGTTGACGCTGTTGGTCTTCTTGTGGTGTCCCTATCCCCTATGGATGCCTTTCTTTGTGTATTGGTGACCGTGTAATTCATCATCGGAGTCTAAGTGGTCCACTCAGGAGTAAAGGTTGGTACTGTTTGGAACCACATGCAATAGAACGTGCTTGTGCATTTATGCTGCACAGAATGCCATTCACATGCTAGAATTTTCTTTCATGTTTGTTGAGTGAATCAATTTTCTATTAGTTATTATCATGCTATCATTTACGTCACAAAGGCATGCCCTCAGAGGTTCTTGTTCTATGATCCCTACTGCACTGCAAGCATGTGTGGTAAATTAATGGCATGTTGGAATCAACGAACAAGGAAAAAAGAAACTATTCGTTATCATATACTGAACATTCCCAAGACTTCCAGAAGCAGTGAAGAGATTCTTAAAAGAACAGGCTTAAGTCTTCAGGAGACAGACAGAACATAAGTCATAGCTGTGATGTGACTCTAGGCAAAAGATCAACGTGGCTGTGTCACATTCCCTTTGTTTGGTGTCCTGTTGAGGCATCAGTTTGGCATCTGTCTTAGTCAGGGTTTCTATTCCTGCACAAAACATCATGACCAAGAAGCAAGTTAGGTAGGAAAGGGTTTATTCAGTTTTCACTTCCACATTGCTGTTCATCACCAAAGGAAGTCAGGACAGGAACTCACACAGGGCAGGAAGCAGGAGCTGATACAGAGGCCATGAAGGGATGTTACTTACGGGCTTGCTTCCCCTGGTGTGCTCAGCTTGCTTTCTTATAGAACCCAGGACTACCAGCCCCAAGGATTGGCACTACCTTTAGAAAACCACACTACCCCACGTTTGGGGGCCAAAATGTCGCGGACTGCTCTGTCAATGTTGGAACCCGCACTGCCAAAAGCCTTGGGGGCTAAATTGTTAGAGCCCACACTGCCCCAAGCTGCTCTCGTCCATGGGTTGGGGTTCAGCAAGAAAGAGAGAACGGATGCGAAGAATGGAGATCAGAAAGAGTGTGATTCAATCCCGTTTATTCTTCAGTCTCTCTTCTCTCCAAGTCCCTTGTTCCTAGTCCAAGTTCCAAGTCCCTAGTTCCTAGTACCAAGTCTCAGGTCCTAATCCTAGTTCCTTGTCCCTAGTTCCTAGTACCAAGTTGCTAGTCTCCTTCCCAGTCACTAGTCTTTTTCCAAGTTCCAAGTTCTTCAGCATTCTCTAGTCCAAGTCTTCTGTCTGCCTTTCGCCTTTTATATGTCTCACTTCTAAGTCATGCCTTTAAGTCTCACGCCTTTAAGTCTCACACACCCAAGGGAAGATCCTGGGTATCTAAAACAAGATGTTATCAGAGTGTGCTCAGCTGTTGTAGGCTGTTGTAAACAAGTCTCTTGTCAGGGTATATGGCTCTAGATGGCTGCAAGGATGATAGCCGCCTTCTATCGGCTCCCCACAACTACCCACAATGGGGCCTCCCATCCTTGATCACTAATTGAAAAAATGCCTTACAGCTGGGTCTCATGAAGGCATTTTCTCAATAGAGGCTCCTTTCTCTGTGATAACTCCAGCTTGTGTCAAGTTGACACATAAAACCAGCCAGTACAGCATCCTACAATGCTCCCAAGGAGCATCCTATAGATGTTATCTTCGCTCACCCTGTGGAAGTCTTAGGAGTCTGGAACTTTGGATTACAAATTCAAGTAGCTTGAAGAAATAATACTGCTCTTCTGTGTAGGCTTAGATTTTGTAAAACCTACTTTAACAAGGGTTCTTAAATGCTTCCATCCCCCCTCTAGCCCACCATCCAAAGGTAGGGGAGAGAAGACGGTAAATAGGACAAGGAATGTGGACCTGTTTAGAAGTAGATGTTTGGGGAGATTCCAGTCTCCATTTGTCAGGATACCAGCAGCCCAGTTCAGTAGTGTCAGGATACCAAACACAAATCACCTGGTATCAGATCGTATGATGGCATAATCCAGCAGAAACTGCCAGGCCTCTGATGAATTGGCATGAGTCAGCCGGAGAGACCAGGACCAACTGGAATGCCAGGAGTTCTCTTCCGTGCCTCTCTCAAAAAAGTGAAGATCAGTAAAGATGAAAGAAAGCATTGCACAGCTGGCTATGCAACCTCCTTCAGTGTCTGCTGAGTCCTACCCTTACAGTCTCCAAACATCATCACACATACTTCCATGGGTCTTACCTCAGCAAAACATGATATGTATGCATCACATGGCGTAACCAGGAACTTCCAATTTGCTTCTGTTTATGCTTTCCTCCCCTTCTTTGCCAGCATTACATAGATTGTCTTCAAGGTCCTAGGCCATTATTTATTATCATATGATGAACATTGCTATTTGGACACAGTAGACACTCAATACACGTTCAATGACAATAAACCATGAGTGATGGTCTCCATCCTCACTGCAGAGAATACCAGTCTCATTGGGCTTGTAGGTGTTTAGAGATGCTAAAAGGAAAGCTATAGGTGTTCAGTTTTTTGAAGTGCACACCTTTCTGGAGAAACTGTGAAGGTCCTTTTGAGTATGGAGGGGCAACAGAGAGCTAAGTAAAAAATTCCACTGACACTATCAATACCTCCAGTATCCTTATTCCAAGAACCAAATACAACTCCACATGATTTTTCAGAGAACCAAACTTTCCACCATCCTGGCAAATCAATCAATGAAGTTGCAATGTTCTTTATAAAGTGAGGATTCTTGCCATATTTGGCATATGGTGAGTCAGACAAGTTTTTTTTTTTTTCTTCTTTAACCAAGGAAACTGAAGTGGCAAATAAATCCTCAAGGGGAGGAGGGAGAGGTAGCTCAGTGTTCTAAGTCTCAAGCTAGAAACTTTAAAGTTCAAGTTCCAACCACTCTGATTTACCTTTTCTCCTGTTTAGAGATCAATTGTGTTGCACTTGGTTTATAGTGTGAGAATTTTCTAAATAGAGACTTAAATACCCAAAGGTTGTTTTCTCTGTGTAAGATGCTCTGAAGCTCTAGGGACTTTTTCTTTTCCTACTAGAAAGTGGTTAGCTATAATTTCCTTGGCTCTAAATTCTGGTACTGGGCTGAAATGTTGAGAAAATAGAGAATTGTATTCTCCTACAGTATATTAGACACTTAATAAAACACAGATGACAGGGAGCCCTCCCTGTCCCCCCACATGAGAACTGGAGACTGTAAAGGGATGCGAATTAAAGATGGGGTGACACATTTCAGCATGATCCTTTCAGAGTAGAGTTTAGCTGCATGCTTAGAAAAACTGATCTTAGAATTTTTTGGACAGTAAGGATCAACATTGGAAAATATAAGTGCTTACTTCCTGCATATTTTCAGGTGAGTGGTGGTCACACTGATACCCAAGTATGTAGGAAGAATCAAACAATGAGCAAAGGGATGATTTTTTTTGGGGGGGGGTTGTTGAAGACCCAGAAGCAACAATTCACACCTTTAAAAGGACAGGCTCTGATTGATAAAGAAGAATTCTATCGGATGTCTGGGTAAAATCAACTTAAGAAGCAAACCACAGTGGATGTGGTCCATACATAAAACGTATAAGGGCACAATGTTTGTGTCTGCATTCCATATTTGAAATGGCCCCTTAACGTTCAGCAGAAAATTTAAATCATGTAGAAAGGAAGAAAAACAAGCCCTTTCTCCTTTATAAGACCTGATACCAGTGGTACCTCAGAGTGTGAGGAAACTTTGGAGTGGGTGTGGGCAAAATTCAGATTCTGCATAATAAGCCATGCAGTCACTTAGGGACAAAATATGTCAAAATGGGGAAATATGAACTATGTCCTAAAACATTTGATAAAATCTACTTGGATTTACTCTAAGAGTATCAGACATCTATGAAATCGACAGGAAAGTATAGTGCCAAGGTGGGCAATGGCAATTTAAATCAGGTATTTTTACTGCCTGCTCTACATACAAGTAAAATCTCATCATCTATGTATACTTGAAATAGAAAGATACATGTTGTTGATGAGTACAGTTAATTTAGAAAAAAGTATAAAATTCAAATATATTACTGTATGTAGGTGTTTGTGACAATATGCAAAAAACAAATCCGAATATATTTTAAAATTCAAATGAAATAAACTTGTTTTGAACATTGGAAGCACGAGAATGGTTGTGCATGGGACTTTGGGCTCTGATGGGATTCACCGAAGCCTTGTGTACTCTGGGCAGCCTCCAGCTACCACTGGCACACACTGGGCCTGTGCTGTCACTTCTCCTAAGGCAGATGTCTGTGCTGCCTGTGTGTCTCTCCTTCCTGGAGAGACATCTTCTCAAAGCTGATCTGGAAGTGAGGGTTTTTCTACCCAATTCTCCTTCCTCAGACCTTTCCTTGGTGTCAGGCCTCTTTAGGATGTTTTCCCTCACTCCATCAAGCTCCTGTCAGTCTTCTGTCAGTCTCTTGCCTGTCTCCTTTCTCCTTGGCACCTGTGTCTTAGAAAACTTTGATGGGGCATGCTAGCTTTTGATGAGTTGATAGGGGATATGCTGGCTTTTGGTAGGAACTAAAAGTACAGATGCATACTTTTTTTTTTTTTTCTTTTTAAAAAACGGGTTCTGAGTTTGGGAAAACTAATACCGTTATCCAAAATAAAGGCAGACAATATCAGAAGTCTTATCATGCTGCATAATAAAAATACGTTTAAGTGCACGTAATGGGTTCCCAGACAAAACGCAGCTACCCATTCCCTATCCAAGACTCCTGAAGGGGTTCAGAGAAAGGAAACAATGAAACCAGGGGCTGGATGATAATGAGCACACAAAAGAGAACAGAACAATTAATTCCAGAATGAGATTGAAAGGTATTAATTTTATAAGACACTGATAAGAAGTTTTAAAAGAACATTAGAGATTTCATTAGAAGCTAATATATAATGAAAACAATCTGAAATTCAAGAGTTGGTTTGAGAAGGTTTAGGAATTTTGAAACCAGTTGCTAGATTTTACATATCATCCCCTGCCCCTTGTCTTGAAGTGAATAATGTTTCCAAGGAGATGCAGAAAACCGGGTTATCTTTCTAAACCCAATCAAGCTCCCCAAGTAAGAGGTTTTGACTCTCATAGGTGAGGATTATGTCTCTGATTTGAGAGAAGCTTTTCAGTTAAACCACATCTACCCACTGATTCCAGGTGCTCGGACATTTAAAGAGTGACCATTTTATCATTTCGTAGAAACACAGTTCTTTTTACCTGTAGACAAATTTTCCCAACCTTTAATTTATAGATTTTCTTTCCTTCATATGCATATGTGTGCATTTGAATGTGAGTCTGCCCTGGTGTCCTTAGATGCCAAAAGCTTTAAGTTACAGGTTGGTGTGGGTACTGGGAACCAGCCCCAGATCTTCTGTAGGAATAGTACATGCTCTTAACTGCTGTGCCATCTCTCTAGTCCCTATGCCAATTCTTTATGACTAAGACATTGTCAGTTGTTTTTTGTCCTGTTAAGCTGTCTGACTCTGTCCTGTTAGGATTATGTATGGTTTATAGAGATAAATCAAGTCTGTAATGGGCTGTTTGTAAGTCATGATTCCTAGACTCCATGGAACATTTAAACTGACTCAGACAATTGCTTTTTTCCAGACTATACTAGATGACGTATCTCCTCCTCACCCCTCCTCCATCTCCAGTTCATAGTGAAAGACTTTAAGAAGGCAAGGCCATCAGTGCGGAAGGTATCTTGGTAAGGCATTGGAAGGCAAGATGCATCAACATGTCTACTCTTTATTGTGGGGAGAAAGTCTCTGCTGGGCTAAGTGGTTGGTTCTTGGGAGCCATTTCTTCCTGGACATTGGTTATCCTTGGGGAGGGTTGTTGCATTTGCTTAGTCTTTCTTTTGAGGTCAAAAATAAGCTAGAATCAGGGCTGATTTCCATTTGTGTCACTATCTGTAAGACTGTGATGAAACTCCATTGTCCTGTGGATGAAATCAAGCTAATTTGAAATTAGTTGTGTTGAGTACAATTCTCACAGAGAATCTAACAGATTTGATCACAGATTTAATAATTTTGAAGTTTGTTTACTGAAGATTAGCACAGAAGATTAATAACTTCATAAGTAAAAAATGTCATGATTCTTTCTTCTTGGTAGGTGTGCATGCATGTGTGTGTGTGTGTATGTGTAAAAGTGACATATTTTAATAGACTATTATGATGACATATCACTATATAATCTAAGAACATAGAGACATTTGGTGATTGGCACAGGGAAACTTTTTTTTTTCCAAGTTGGTTAATTTTGTATAAGCAGACATTATTACAGTAGCTAAATCTTTGTTTTCTATCAAAAATTTTAGATGGTCTGAGCTATTCTCTTTTTTTTTTTTCCTGGTTTTTTTAGACATGGGCCAAACATTTATTAGGCCACAGAAGTAATGTTGTTTTTTTTTTTTTCCTTTCCCCAGGAAAAACATTAGAACACCAAAAGTGCAGCATCAGCACCGAGTTGTCGTCTGCCAGGAATGCATTGTGCTTCCCTCAGAGTTGGCCCAGATCTTGATAACTACCACACAAATCTCCTTAACTGAGAGCTTCAATTGCAAAGAATCAGAGCACTGTATGACTCATGGGTATCCACCCTGTTGTTGATGGTGGGAACGTGGGAACCCCTTGAGTTTCTAATGCATTTCTTGTTGTTTAATTGAGATGGGTTGTCTGAAGGTCCCCTCTACGGAGTAGATTTCACGTAGAAACACATCCAGATGTTAACATCATCTTTCTATCCTAGTATTCAGAGCCCCATTGACACCTGCATGTTGGGGTAAAGATTAAACATGGTTACTTTTTTTCTGTATGCATTCCATTCTTGACTGGGCCTGGTACTGAAATCTAGAAGAACTAGAGAAGGAGTGTGTTAACAAACAAATGATAGCTTTAACTTGCTCCTTCTACGAGATGTTTGAACATGCAGGGGAACAACAAACCTCCCAGTGCTCACATCAGTGGTGTTATTGATGCCCAAACACGAGGTCCTGCTGTTTGAAGCTCTCTGGTTGTACAACAGCTACCAGTGAAAGTCAAAGTCATCTCCCCTTCTGTCCTGACATTATGATCAAAACCAGGCACTCATGCTTTTAAAAATAACTTCTGTGGATTGAAAGGGACAAAAGAGAGGGGAGGAAAAAAAAAAGAAAAAGAACACAGAGTTGTTAAGTTTCAGTGCTTCTCCTGCCAACATACACAGACCCGCATCCAGGGCACATCTCATTTGCATGCCTGTTTATTTTGTTTGCATGGCTGTCTGAAATCTGGGACCTTTCTTTCTGAATTGAGACAAAGAGAAGTTAAGATACAGCCACCTTTGACTCTGCTTACTTGAGTCTGTTCCCATAAGGACAAGGTTTTGTAGTCACCGGCCTGCAGACAGACAGACAGACAGACAGACTTTCTATCACCAAAGCACAGTGTGCATTTGCAGGTATACTACAGGGCATTTGTAAGTTTCAAATGTATAAAACTGGCTCTAGGAGTTAATAGTTTTACTTCAGGAAGATCCCAAGTAGATGAAAGAGGGGAAAGACTGTCAGATGTTTCCCAAAGTTGAGCGTTGAATTTATAAGAATTTTGGAGTAGATAATACTATATGTGGATGATAACATCACCAGTAGACTTTTTTTTTTTTTTTTAGTGCTGCTGAATTTAATAAACATATACTCTGAATTAGGCATTGAACTAAGAGCTTTAGAAATATTATCACATCCAATTCTCTTAGCCTAATAAGAACTAATTATTTCCATTTTTTACAGGAAGGAATTGATGTTCAAAAAACTTAAAACTCAGCCAGGTGGCAGTGGTGTATGCCTTTAATCCCAGCACTGGAGACAGAGACGGAGCTGGAGGCGGAGGCAGAGGCAGAGGTGGAGGATTTCTGAGTTTGAGGCCAGCCTGGTCTACAGAGTGAGTTCAGCCAAATACATACATACATACATACATGCATACATACATACATACACACACACACACACACACACACACCCCAAAGAGGCAAACAAAGAAAACCCTGTCTCTGTCTCGAAAAAAGCTAAAAAGAGGGGAAAAAAACTCTAGTCCAGGGGCACAGGCTATAACGTCAACTCAGACAACTTTGATCTTAAATCCTGTACTACTAGAGTGACTATTTCTTCATACTCCTTTCCTCACAAACAGGGTACCACTTTCCTTTGGGGATCTACAAGTCACCCTTGAACAAATGTTGCTTTAAGAAGATTTTATTTATCTCTAACATTGAGCCCTGCCCCCTGAAGGTAGCTACTCAATTCTTTGACTTGATTCCGTATGAGGTTGGGTCTTAGAGGTCATACATAAACTTCTGAAGATGTGAGAATTTCTTTCTTGGGCCAAGGTATCTACTCTGTCTTTCTAATATTCCAAACCTAAGTGTGATCCCTCTGAAGCTCACCCTGGAGAATGAATGTGCTTTTGGGGTGACGTATGAAGCACAAACTAGAGTCTTCTAATAGAACTTTGGGTAAACCCAAAGCAGTGACTCTGGAAAGTCATCAATCACCCAATATACATGGCGCTTCCTCCATTTCCACAGCCATTGTGATGGGTTGTCAACTTGACTATCTCTGAAACCAACTAAAACCCAAGCCACTAGGCACACCTGATAGGAAAGTTTTTATTAATTAAATCATTTGAAACAGGAAGACCCACTTTTAATTTGTATCTTCTGATGTGGAAAGGCACACCTTTAATCCAGTTCTTTTAAGGTGGGAAGATCCACCTTTACTCTGGGCCACATCTTCTACTGGCAGCCTTTATAAAGGACATGAAAAAAAGAAACTTGCTTTTCTGCCTGCTTGCTCTTACTCTCTCTGAGAAGTCTATTCCTTCACTGACATTAGAGCTTAATTCTTTGGGTTTATGCCATATACTAAAAATTAAAAAAACAAAACAAAAATACCCTGCTGAGCCATCCAGCCTTGTGGACTGAACAACGACAGAATGCTTGGATTTTCTGTTAGTAGACAATCATTGGTGGATTAGCTGGACCACATTCTAATAAATCCTCTTTAAATATATTTATTCTGTAACTTCTGTTCCTCTGAAAAATTGGTTCTCGACCTCCCTGATGCTGCGACCCTTTAATATAGTTCCTCATGTTGTGGTGACCCCCAACCACAAAATTATTATTGTTGATACATCATAACTATGGTTCCCTATTGTCCGAGTCTTCTCCACCTTATATACTCATCTCTTCCATAAACCTCCAAGGCCATATATAATTAGAGCAAAATCACACACAAATAGTTAGGAGGGGTGGCTGGAATATCAGGTAAGGGTCTAATGACCCTCAATCTCTCCCCTAAAGGGATACCAACCATCCACAGGCCCTATCATGGTGGACTCTGGCAAGTAGGCACTGCTGGTCTGATGAAGATGGTAATAATTTTGCTAGGGGAAAATGCTGTACCTCATTGTTATTATATTATCAATAATGCTGCTTACCTGGGAACCAATTCCCTGGTTTAAACAGTGCTCTGTCTCACAAGGTTATTGATCTCCCTCTTACTCCTGATCACAAAAAACCTGCAGTCAGGTCCCATTGAGTCCTTGAGAACCCATCAAGGGGCAATCTCCATTCTCAATTATACCTTTTCTTAAATGAATAAAGGTATTTCTGGATGAAAGTGGATTGGGCGGGCCTCCCGGGGAGCATCAGTTCCCTGAGTGAAGAGAAAACACCAGCAAATGTTAAATAACCTTCAAGGGGGATAAGCCTTCTAACCATAAATCTCCACAAAGTCAGTTCAGGCCACAGAGCTGAAGAGTGCTTTGAATATGTGCTGTAAACTGTGTAAGCAGTAACTTGTGCTGGCAAGGCACCTTTCTGCAGTAATTGTGCTGAAATGTAAGCAGCTGTAAAATGGGTGCTGAGCGCTTGGCGCTTCTTGGCCACGTCCCACCTGTGGGTACTCTGGAATAGAGACATATAAGGAAATGATATTAGCTTGTTGTATAACCATCAGTTTCCCCAAGGGCTTCTATACAAACATGTCCTGGACTTTCTGGGTCCCTACCTCTCCTGTCCACAGTACATCTTGCAAATGCATGTCATCAGATCAAGTCAAGATCCTCCTTGGCTTTTTATTGCCCTGAATGTGTACTGGTCTCCACTGTCTGAGCGATCATGACTGAGACAACGCTGAGCTACATAGTCTCCTATCTTGCAACTTTCTCCTTTAACCTACTGAATTCTGCTTTAACGTCAAGCCCTCTGGATTTCCCAAGTCACCCACGCTTTCACCTGTTACGCCGCATGTTCTCCTTCACGGCACGCTTCTTCCCCCATTCTATTTTTAATCAATGTTTTGACTTATTCTTTGAAGGACTCATACATTCATGCATAAAGTAGATCTTGATCATATTCCCACTCTCCCTCTCTTTATGACCTCCCCTTTTTAAAACACATCTCTCTCCCAATTCATGTCACTTTAAAAAAATTATGGTTGTTGTGGTTTTTAACCAACTAGTACTACCCATATGAGCATGGCTATGGGGTCATCAATGGGGACATGGACGTTCTCCTAGTGGCTACACCTTCAAAAAGGCGTAACATCCATTAACTTCCAATAGCGCCCCAGCTGGGGTGGACCTCTGGGAGGCCCTCTCCTCCAGCTTTATGTGGCATGGTCTTGCATTGGACATCACAATTTTTGTGAATTGATGAGTGCAGTACCCATGTTGTGACCATTGAACAGCACTTCCCAGCCACTTCTTCCCATCCTACTCTTATAACCTGTTTGCCTCATCTTCTGTGGCGTTCCCTGAACCTTCTTTAACTTGTCCACCCCTCCTCCCTCCATGGATCAGCTTCACTTGAATACATTGTCCTACTTGATTGGTTGAGCTCACTGTGGTGACCATTAGTATGAATATTTAATTGCTCAAGGCAGGACATTTTTTTCAGAAATGAGGGGAGTATTAATAATTGTTCTAGTACAACACCCATAAACTAAGATAATCAAAGGAAAACTAATCTGCCTTGTGATATTTCTCCATTTTCCTGCTAAGTTGCATCCTTCCCTTGCTGGTTATACATTCAGGTACAGGAGAACCTGTTCATATTTTCCACTCTGATTACAATAATATGTACATTATTATTCTAATTTGCGTCATCTCTTTTCTTGGCTTATTCTCTGTCGCGAACCCCCCACGCTTGGGCACCAAACTGTTGCGCTTACTGGAGCCTGATGTTGGACGACAAACTGTTGCAGCCCGTACTGCCCGTTCCGGTCCGAGGGTCAGGGTCTAGCGAGAGAGAGAGTGGGGATAAAGGGGAAGAGACGCGAAGAATGGAGACAAGACAGAGATTCTGATCAAGTCTCGTTTATTGAAGGGAATTCTGAGCTATTTATAGGCTTTTGCCACGTCCCTTGTAGGCGCGTGGATACCATGTGCCTTGCAGGTGTTGATATGACGTAAGCCTTACAGGCGTCTATAGCGTGGACAGCACGTGCACCGCAATGCCTTGCAGGCGTGGATAGCACGTGTGCCTTACAGGCATGTATGGCGTAGATAGCACGTGGACAGCACGTGAACTGCAATACCTTGCAGGCGTGGCCACCACGTGCACCTTGCAGCTGGGGGCAGTAAACAGCAACACAAAATATGTGGGATATCAGAGTGTGCTTCAGCTGTTGTAGGCTATTGAAAACCAAATCTTTCGTCAGGGTATATGGTTCCAGATGGCTGCAAAGTTGATCTAGCCGCTTTCTGCTAAAGTCGGCTCCCAACAATTCTCAAACTTCATCCCATTTTCGAATTTATAATTAGAGTTTGTTTAATGAGGCTGGGGAAATGGCTCAGTTGGTAAAATGCTTGCTTTGTAAGAACAAAGACCTGAAGTCAATCACCAGTATGCACAGTGGTATATGCTTGTAATTCTAAGCAGAGATAGAGACGGAAAGATCTTTGAAGCCAGCCAGCCTAGCTTAGTTGTGAGTTCTAGACCAGGGAAAGAGGGAGAAGGAAAGGGATAGGGACAGGGACAGGGACAGAGAGAAGGAGACGGACAGGGAGAGGGACAGGGAGAGGGTCAGGGAGAGGGACAGGGACAGGGAGAGGGACAGCGAGAGGAACAGGGAGACAGAGAGACAGAAAGACAGACAGACAGACACACATACACAGACAGACACACATACACACACACACACACACAGAGAGAGAGAGAGAGAGAGAGAGAGAGAGAGAGAGAGAGAGAGAGAGACTCCATATCTCAAAATATAAAGGTAAGGATGGTAACTGAGGAATCACACTAGGTACTGGCCTCTGGCCTCCAAATGCACACGTATGTACATACTCTATTGTGCTCTTGCACACATATACAACAGCCAGCAACACATTCTTGAAACAACTCATACATATATAAACATCTAAATGTATAAGTAATCAAATTCATGACTAATAAAGGTTTATTTGGTAAAGATAGAGAAGAGTTTAACAGAAAAATATGTGTATATGTCTACAGGCTTTCAGGCAATGAATAAGCTAGTTGTCTTAAATGAATGTACTGATGTTTACAGTTCTCATAGGTGGGAATGCTATGGAGGGGTTGAGAGATTTTACAAAGAGCTAAGATTCTGTCTTTGGACAGTCAGATGTTAAGCTGTGACTGTAATGGTTAATTTTATGTGTCAACTTAGATGGACTATGTTATGCTCCATACCTGGATCAGCATGACTCCTGGGTGTATTCTGGAAGAGACTGGCATTTGAATACAGTGGATGGCTGTCATCAATGTGGGCAGACTTTCTCTACTCTTTTGAAGACCAGAATTCAGCAAGGAGGTGGAGGAAGGGAAGATTTGACCTCTGTGTGAGTGATCTGGGATACTTACCTCCTGTTCTTTGCTATTGGTTTTCAACTCTTAGCTTATAATTGGAATAGGTGACATCCTCTTTCTGGTACTCAGGTCTTTAAGCTGTCCTGTATCTCCAGCTTTTGAAGGAAAGGTCTTGGTACTTCTTAATCTTTATAATTAAGCCAGCTAATTTCTTACAGTATATCTTACTATGTAGAAATAACTATAGCTATATACATGATAAATATAGACAGATGATTGACAGATAAATAGATCGCTAGATCGATAGATCAATAGTTAGATAGATAGATAGATAGATAGATAGATAGATAGATGGCAGATTGAGAGATAGGCATTATATCCACACATTAATGGATGAATAGACAGGTGGGCAGGTAGATAGATAACAGATAATACATACGTGGGCAGGTGAATAGATAGACAGATGAACACAGAGATGAGACATAGACACCTAGATGATGGGTGGTTGGATGGATAGAGATGAATGAATACCTGCTGTGTGAGTGGATGGATAGTTGGAAGGATAGATGGATGAGTTGATGATGGATAGCTAGATGATACCTATTTCTAGTTGGTTTTGTTTCTTTGGCACATCCTGAAGTTCTCCATCTGCTTTAGGCAATGTTTCACTTTTTCCAGATCCCTGCATACTGCTTTCAGGAATAGCCTTAACATTTCAAGCCTTTTTGAATTGTCCTTTGAACCTGTTGGGGTCCCCAGTAGCCAACACACGTCATTATTTATGAAACGAGGAGAAACCTGAGCAAAGTACACAAACAAACAAAAAAAAAACCAAGTCCAAATTCCTCATTTTGGTAATGTTGAGAGAGACGTGAAGGAGGCAGGGGTGGGTGGAGTGGGATGTGAAAAAAAAGTTTTTCTGGCTAGGATTGGTGACTAGGATCAAGGTTTAAAATTGTGATTTCCAGAGTTTGAACAAATACACATACAACATGGAACACTAGGCTTCATCACTGTGACCTTTAATTTTGTTTCCAGCTAAGAGAGCTCTGGTAATCTATGAGGCAAGTCTACACAAGGCTGGAATTTCCTTTCAGTCGCTTCTCCAAGGTGATATAAGCATATATGGGTGATTTAATCTTTCTCTCTTTTTTTAAAAAATAATTTTTATACAGTGTGTTCTGATCATAGTTTTCCATCCCTCACCTTTTCCCAGGTCTCTCCTCCCTGCCATTCATCCAACTCCATGCCCTCTCTCTCTTTCTCTCTTTTTAGAAGACAAACAGGCTAATAAAACAACAAAATGAACCAGAATTAAACAAAACAAACAAAACCTAAGAAAAAGCATCACACATACACATGCATACACACATACACACTCACACACATACATACACACACACCATTAAAACACAAAATCAGAAAACATAATATATAAGTAATAGACTAGTAAGGTAAAACATGCCAAAATAAAGCAAGACAAAAAGAAAGACAGAAAGGAAGGAAGGAAGAGAGAAAGAAAGGAAGGAAGGAACAAAGGAAGGAAGGAAGGAAGAAAGAAAGAAAGAGAGAGAAAGAAAGAAGGAAGAAAGAAAGGAAGAGAGAAAGAAAAGAAGGAAGGAAGGAAGACAGACAGACAGAGAGAGAGAGAGAGAGAGAGAGAGAGAGAGAGAGAGAGAGAGAGAGAGAGAAACTCCAAAAATACTATTGAGTTGGTATTGTGTTGGCTGTCTACTGCTGGGCATGGTTCCGTAAGTGTGTGGCTTGTATGTTTTCCTTTGTGAATGGTTGTCAAATTGAGATACCTTTTTAAGTAAAAGTAGGGGCTCATGTCTACTTTCTCGCTCAGTGTTGGGACTCCCATCTGTCAAGCCCTGTGTATGCTGCTACAGCATCTGTGGTTACAACTGTGCAGTGGTCCTGCTGTGTCGAGAAGGCCTTCTTCCCTTTGGTGTCCACCAACCCCACTGGCTCTTACACTCTCTGCCTCCACTTCTACATAGCTTTTTGAGCCCAGATGGGAGGGGTTTGGTGAAGACATCACATTTAGGAATGAGTATCTCAATGTTTCTCACTCTCACACATGGGACTTGAACTCTCAGCTACAGGGCTTCTGTTAGCTGCTTAGGTTCTAAATGAAGTGATGACCCCATTATTCTGTAGTTCTTTCCAGTTTTCCGTGAATAGGCTCTATCCTCTGATGTTGAGATAAAACACACCCTTGAAAGGTCTCTTACTCCCTTCCTTATGCTACGGCTGTGCACACTCTATGAATTAGACCACATTTTTGGTTCCCATCTTTCTCCATACGTCATTTCTTTTCACTGTAGCATGTGATGACTTGATTGGTAGAAACCATGATTACCTGGTTCCAAGAACAGCCATACATGACTTAAATGATTGGCCTGATATTGTCCAGGGCAAGCTAAGTTTTGGTCCAAACCAGGCTATGGGAAAGGGTAGTATTTGGATGGCTAGTGGATGATTTCCACACAATATCCCACAAGTAAGTCTGCCTTTGGAGGCAGCAGTGAGGGGGCAGTTTTGGTCCTTCCATGACTTCCAAGCCCAGTGTGAATACTGATCAGATTCTGTTGGAAGGGTAGTGGATTAGAAATTAGGTCTTAGAGAAAAATAGTACAAAATTGTGGAATTCTCTATTTTCCAAGGATAGGAACCTAGTTTAGAGTTCAGATTACTTTTTAAACAATTCTATAAGGACTATTTTTAAGTACAGTTAGTGACAATCATCACTTCAGATTCAAGGCATCAATTTCAAACCACAGGGGCATATGCACAGGGATATTAGTTTTCTGTTTTCCAAAACAACCTTCATTTTGTTACAATTAAATTTCCACCCTTTTTGATAGTCAGATATTGAATAATGCACTGTAAGTGGTATTTTTCAAATTATTTTTTCCAGGGTAGAAAAATCTAGAATTTTAAAACATGATTAGATTAAGCTACCTTAAGGAAATTAAGAGAAACTCCTTGGGTATTTGGTTTGGCCCTCTGTTTTCCCAGATCTTTCTTAGTCTTTCTGCACAAAGTTCCACAATTGTTCACGCTGAGCTTGCCAAAAACCATTTTCAGAAATTTTAGTTCCTAAAAATTTAACATATCTAGGGTAGTATAGATATTTTTAATATTGGACAAAGTTAATAGTCTAATTGCCTTAGAATATGTTAGATTTCACTTCATACAATTAACAAAACACAAGAGAAATCAACAAATGTAGTAAAAAGGACCAATTAAACTCACCACATGTTAGAAATGGTCTGAAGAGCTGCTGATAGAGAGAGGAGCAAAATGAGGTTCCTATCTGCAATGGCTAGTCTTAGCTGCTAACTTGATTAGATTTGGATTCAACCAAGGGGCTATTTTCTGGAAGGGTTAACTAAAAAGAAAAGACCCTTCCCAAAGTGGACAACATCTTTTGGCAGACTGAGAGATGCCTATTTGCCAGATGCCTTAGTTATTCCTGTCAGCTTCCCTAACAGAAAAATAGAAGGTAGGAAGATTCATTTTGGATTACAGGATGGAATGTTTTTAGTCCACCATGGCTGCAAGAGAAATATCCATCCATGATAGTGGTATTGTGAAATGGTAGATGCTCACATGATATAGAGCAGGAAGCAAAAATTGTAGTATGGTCTCTTGGTTACTTTTCTATTGCTGTAACATAGCACCATGACCAAGACAACGTATAAAAGAAAGCCTTTCGTTGAACTTATAATTTTAGAGGGTTAGAGTGCATGGTGGTGGGCTTAAGGCATGGAGGCAGGAAGAGCTGAGGGCTCACATCTTGATTTACAAGCAGGAAGCAGAGAGAGGCACACTAGCTATGAGTCCGTTGAAACCTCAAAGCCTGCCTCTAATCATACCCCTTCTCCAACAAGGCCATACATCCTAAACTTTTCCAAAGAGTTCCACTAATTTGAGGCCAAGCATTCAAACATCTGGGTGGCCTTTATCCTTCAAACCACCATAGTCTGGAACCAATGTTGAGAAGGAGCCTGGCCACTATGACCTCCATCTACTATCAAGGCTTCTTGTTTTGAAGCCTCCGTAGCTGAACACTAGAAGCTGGGGACTTGCATGGTTCATATTGAAACTATAACACCAAGGAGATATCCCAGGAGGCAGAGGAGTCGAAACTGTGAGAGGCGCTTGCAGGTCAGACATTATGGGGAAGTGAAAAGCCAAAGCACCGCAGAAGCAGCTGCGGGAAAGGGATTATCTTGAAATCAGCAAGAAACTTTCTGTCTAGGGACATCATTTACCTTTCTTGCTTCTAGCACAGAAACAGCACTTTATAGATTGAGGATACTTATTCAGACAGTTACTAAGCTTAGGAAAAAGAAGAGTCCTATGCATCTCCCAGACTAGAACTGTGTTCCACTTCTGTTCCCATGGTAGTTACTTCATCTTATAAATGGAACTGAATTTATACGGTGTAATCAAGCAGAAGTCTTGACATATAGGCTGATGATCTACAAATATCCTTAGCAAACCAACAAGAATGAAGAATGGGAAATTGCATTCCCCAAAGTAAGAGAAGGAATAATGGCCTGAGACAAAGGGCAGAACCTTTTTTTTTTTCTCTCTTCAGACTAGACTTAAAAGCCTTCCTAATCTTTGAGAGCATCTGGCCCATATTCAGTCTCCCGAGAGAGACAGGGAAGGGCTCTTCTGAGAGTTTCACAGGCAGCCATTTGAACTCTTGAATTGTGAAGAGCCAAGAGGAGTCTAAGGAGGTCCTGGCTATTATCTCTCAGATGAAGCAGGGAACAATGGGCTTTAACTGGGAAGCTCAAGCCATGAGCTCATCTTACCCGGCTCTGGCTACCCAGCTGGCTGTGCTTTACACCTCTGCCCTTTACAGGAGTAATATGTATTGTGCACCTACTGTATATTTGGTGTCATTTTATTAACTCACATATGTTTGCTTCTCAGAATAACTCTAACAAAGAAGGAAGACAACACATATATTACTACTGTTCAATTGTTTGCACAGTCCAGCCGTCTAAGCAATGCATTATTTTTATTTTATTTTATCGAATAAGATCTCATTGGAATCTCAAAGAGGCTTCCATGCGGAAGTACTTTATTCTGCCTTGATTTATGGACAATGAGAACCTTGAAGCTCAGAAAGAATAAAGAAAGCTGTCCTGTGGAAGAGAATGGGTGTGTAAGCTTCAGAGCACTGAGTTTGTCCACTCTAAGGGTCACACTGGGTGAAACAACAAACCATCTAGGAGGGTATTATCAACCAGGTTCTCAGAGACAGCATTGCTTATGATCTGCTGGGAAAATTACCTTAATAAAAAAAAAGTGCCTATTTGCATCTGGATCTGCAGGTGGTTGTGGCTAAACCTGTAAAGGCTAGCACATAGCCAGTAGAAGGGCACCCATTTTTCTTTCTTTCTTCAGTTAAGGCTTTGAACTGGCTCCAGCTGTTATTTGATCCAGAGACCAGAAGACCCCAATATCCTGCTCTTTGTTTTTTTTTTTTCCTGGAAGTTATTGATTATCGTTGTTCATGAAATTATAGGTTGGAGCCCCTTGGAGAAATGAAAGTTTGTTTTTTTTTTTTTTTTCAATGGGTACTGGGAGCAAGATGGGCACATCCAGAGGTGATGGTATTTCAAGGTGAAGACTTGGTTTCAGGTTGTTTCAGGTTGACTGGCCCCATGTATAGACCTTATTGGAAAACAGGCTATAAGTAGATCTTTACAAGGACACCAACTGGATTCTTCTCAAGTTTACATGGAATAAATGATGATGTCATGATTTTAGTGATCCATTCTCACCGTTTTTCAAGTCAGCAGTGAGCCAATCAGTAAACACATCCATCAGCAATGATTTTGTGTCTCCCGTTTACTGAGCAGTTCCTAAGAAGCACGTTCTTATGCTAAAGCATTGGGGTCTTCACTGCCGGGTGAGATTGATGCTAATACAGACTCCCTCGTTGCAAATTGGTCCTCAGCTTAACGAACTTTTTCAATGTACCCTCACTAACTGGTGACAAATATGATTAGAATAGGTATATCAAGAATCCCAGAGGATTAGGCATCAGTTTCCAACAGGGCTAAAAGGAAAAGACAGAGGAAAAAACTAAGTTACCTTGTGAAATTTCCAACCTCGCGCACCCACCACCCTTATACCCTACTGGCTCCTTTGTGTCTTGCCTGCATGTCTCTTTTTTAGCTTTGTTTCCTGATGTAGAAGAACATGTGTATTGGAACATAGTTGATGGTGGGATTCCCCTATTTTCTACCAAAGAACATCAGTGGTCCGTATTTCTATATATCAGTTTGCTTAGAACAAGAAACTCACTTAAAAAAAATGGATTTCATCTTAGAGTCAGAGGGGATATGGGGCTTGTGGTGAGTCACTCCACTTTTCAGGGGAGAGAAGCCCTAACTCCCAGTGGAGCAGAAAGCCTCAGCCTACTGGCGCCCAAGGAACTAACACAATGGGCAGATGTCCGAACCCCTCTGGCCACGGCCCAGAAGCAAACAATAGAACCCTGGCCAACTTCTACGACAGAGAGTTTCTGAAGCTATGGTATTGCCTTGGCCAGCCAAAAACACATTACGAGACCGCAGCTATCCACAATAGTCTCACTTCATAAAGAAGGGGCGGACTGGGGAGGAGGGTAACGTGAGCTTACGTTCTCTGGTGGAGTTTAAGGAAAAGTGCTCAGAAATTCGGCCTCTTTGCCCTTTTGGATGATGGATTGCTTCAGTTTTATGAAACCCTGGAGCAAGTCCTTCAGGGTTGGGACTGCATGAATATTAATTGGTCGCAACTAAGAAGAAGGAAGCTTTGCTCATTGCCAGTCGAGGGCAGTCGTCACTCCCAGCCCCTCCCACTGTCTGTATTTTAAAATAGCTCTTTTTTATGGCAACAGGGGAGTCAAAGTTGGACTTGGGGAGGAGATTTTTGTTAAGCTTTCCGCAGTAATTCATTACTTTGTCCTTAAAAAAAAAAAGGCATCGTGTTCTAAGACTGTAATGACAAGGGATTATCTAAACAGATCCGATTTCATATCCCCTCAAATGGACGCAGATAACAGAACTCAGAAGTCCTCTTTTACAGTTCCTAGAATTTTGTGGATTTGCGTATTTACTTTACACGTGTTATCTTTCCTGCTGACAAATAAAGCAGGCATTGTATTTCCTCCTTTACAGGCTAGAACAGCGATGGAATATCTTGCCAATGGAAGGGCTCAGGGTGAGGGTGGCAGAGAAGGGATTCCAACCAGTTCTCCTGCATCCAGCTTTCTTGTGTTCTCTCCAGGTCCTATTTAGTCCTCACAGGCCCCTCCCTCTTTCCTTTTACTGAGGACATCAGCTCTGGATATGACATTGTCTCCACAAACAGCAGAGCACAGCTTGTATATAAATCGCATTAGTGTGATCCTCCCTGGGACCCAGCGGCATCAGTTGCTTTCTTAGATATAAAGCACTGGACACAATGTGTTTGCTTTAGAGAATTTACCTCTGACTTCAACGGAGAGTAGAATTTTTTTTTTTTCCCAGATTATATTTATAGTATTTCTCTCAGATCAATCCATATCTATCCATCAGACTGGACAAAGACATGCAAATTATAAAAAGTAAATTCATTTGACTGGGCAGGCTTAAAAAATTGAAAAAAAAAAAAAAACCTCACAAAGTCTATTACAGGAATCTTTCTGTCTGTACATAGTTCTCTTGGGGCATAGTTCTGAAAACTAAGTTTTGCTAAATTAGAGATTAAACAAGAACCCCACCCCTGTACCTCCACTTCCAGCTGATTCAAGCCAAGGCTGAGTTCTAGCCCCGGTAGATTTGGATGTGTTGTAACTTGGCCCAAGAACTCCAGCCCATCCCTACTGGAAATCTCTCAGGGGAGTCTGTTCCAGCTTTCCCAAAAGTCCCAGCACAAAATATGTTTGGCTCCACACTCGAACCTTTGCAGTATTTGATGTCTATTAGAAATTACCTAGAGAACTTCAGACTCTTACGATTAAGCCCGGGCATCAGTGCTGGAGTCAGATTTATAGACCCACTGTACAACTTAAGCAAACATTGAGAACTAGCTTGGAGTTCATGTGCAGCCTCATGAACAGTCTTTGGCAAGGACTCGGAGATCTTTGTGATACTGATGAGGAGGAAGAGGAGGAGATTCTATGGTCCTTTTCCAACCTAGTACTTCCGTGGAGCTGTACTGTGTACTCTGTACAGGCATGTGGGCATTGGGGGCAGGGTGCCGAACACCAGCCACTGTGAAATCAGAGCCCTTTAAAAACAAGGTGCTATTTGTTTTCTCAAGTAACTTTAACCCCATGGAGCTAGGGACATGGTAAGAAAATCATGATTTCAACCTCACCAAGAGATCGGCAGCTTCTAAGGTGGAGAACATGGAGTTGGTTTGCTTACAAAGAGTGAAAAGCATTTATAGGTCAGATAAGATGTAAATCCAATTAGAGACTTTCTGGTGGATGGCTAATTCGCCCATGTGGCTGAAAAGCAGACAGGGATCTCTCAGAGTCTGCTTCTTGGTGGCTAGTTATTTTTTTTAGAACTATGCTTTCGGGTTAGAAAATTACCCATTCTGTTATGTACCCTATAAGCTGAGGCTTGTGTGACCTTGAAGTTTGCTCCTGGATGTCCAATGCTTTTGGTGTACCACACGTGCTTTATTCATTCGACATAACAGGAAGTATTGGAAAAAGGGATACATCTGTCTTGAACATTCTGCCACTTAAACAGCAGCGTGACCTTGGGATAAATCATTTAATTCCTCTGAGCCTCAGTTTCTTTAATAGTCAATGGCTATGCTAATCTTTTTTTCAGAGTGTCCTCATGACAGTAAAAGATAGAGCATATACGTCCCCATCCACCATAAGATCTGCTAGAACTGTGTGCCTGGGGAGAGTTTCTTAAATCTATGATGGGATGCAAATCTCATCTCCCCTCTCCAGTCTCCCTCCTTTCTTCTACTTTCACATGTTGTCTTTAGAAACAGTTAAATTACACATTCCTATGGAATCTTATTTCATGGATAATCACTATACTCTAACCTTATGTGTAAAATGACCTTCCTCTGAAAAAAAAAAAAAAGAAGAAAAGAAAGAGAAAAATAGAGTGTTCAGGAAATATATAAATACATATGTATGTCTATGCATATATACACATATACATATATGCTTAAATACATATTACATACATATATATGCATATATACATATACTATACATATACACATTCACACACACACACACACACACACACACACACACACACACACACACACACACATTCCCTAGAAACACTAGAATAGCAGATGTGATGTAGTCAGTCACTCCAGTTTCACATGGAATCTAAATTCAGGTCCTCATATGTATATGGTAAGCACTTTACCCACCTAGCTATATCTCCCCAGCTCAGTTATTAGAATCTTTGACTGAATAGACATGATGCAATGATAGGTATTCAGAGTGGTGTTGATTGATGTCGTGATCCAAAGATGTGTATCCTTGGGGTTGTATACAAGCTTTTATTAAAAATGACAGAAAATTACTTCTGCAACTCTCCTGTCTCCAACCTGACAGAAAAACAAATGTCTCCAAATCACATGAGCTCCTCCATCCACAGGATCCCAATGTGTCTGATTTCATTTTTTGGATACTTGTGTTTTCATAAGTTACAAGGCAGCAAGCTGAGTTTTTCAATAGGATTAGAATTTTAAACTCCTGAAAAACGGGGCTGGTTATTTGCATTTTACAACAATAGCAAGGGGAAAAAAATGTGCTCTTGGTGGCGCCACGCCCACTCTTACCATTGACATATACTATAAGGTAACTGAGTGATGGTCATGTCAAGACCTCCATGGCTTTTGCATGAGAAGTAGTTTATGTCTTCCTATCATCATGAGAGATTCTGAAAGACAGTTCTGGGCATGGTACCCAAAGGCTGGAAGACAAGTAAGGTAGAGATTTCTTGAATCGGTTGCTACTTGGAACCTGACAGCATCTTTCCCCAGGTGGCTCTGTTGTTTGTCATGTGTAAAATGGAATGAAGCCTACTGACCTAAGGCTCTTGCGGGTTGGCAGCAACTATAGCAGTTTGTACAAGAGAGCCCAGAGTTGTGTGCTAGCAGAAGCCTGGGCCTGTATTGGTGTGTAATTCTCTTAAATCAGTTGTAACAATGTTAAGCAAAACAAGGCAGATTTGGAAGGAAAAAAATATGTTTTCTCTTATATCCAGAGCCTAGATTTAAAATAATGTGTGTGTGTGTGTGTGTGTGTGTGTGTGTGTATGTGGTGTGATGAATCTACAAAGGGGATTGTGAGAGTGTAGGAAGAGGTTTTAAAGAAGATAGGGGAAAGGAGAGGACAATGGAATCAATGTGATCAGAAAGTAGAATGGGAAATTATCTGGGGAATGAAGGGGATCAGTTAGTGTGCTGGGGCAGAGGAGGGCAATGGGTGAGGGAAATGGATTTGAACAAAGTATAATGACACACTGTGTGAACATGCAAGGGTAGAGAGAACATTGCTTTATATGTTAACACCAAATATTAATTTTAAAATTCTTTGTTAAATATTTAAAAAATTAACTAGTTCAGAAGCAATGAATGAATGGTCCTCCCAACCCTCCATTTTCCTTACCTTCCTCCTGCCTTTTTGCCTCTCCTTTTACATTTAATAAGATCTTCAACTGTTAATTATGCACCAGCCATTGTGAAGGCTGGTAGACAAAAGCAGGCAGTTGCATGTTGTCCCTGGTTTCAGACTGGTCCGTATAGCATCACCACTTGTGGTGGCAGCAGAGATATAGACAGGAGGGAGCAGGGAGTCAAGCCATGCCGAATCAAGCACTTTTGAATACAGAGGTGGGCAAGATACCGGATGAAGGATGACACCAGGCAATGACAGGCTGCAGAAGGCTTGGCTAGGGAAGAGCATTCTGATAAAGGAAGTGTGAACAGAGGGTAGAGACCAGGCAAGGATGGTCATTGGTGGCGGCAGTTTTTGGTAGGGAGGAAGCAACAAAGAAGACAAGCTGATGGAGAGCAAGTGACAGGAAACAGAGGGCATGAAGACTGGAGGAATGACATCGTATCTGTGATGCATCATAAGCCCCAGATTTCTTCCTCTAGATATATATGTGATGTATGTTTGTATCTACACATGCAAATCCTACCAGCATGCGCCACCACAACATGCATGTCTACACATGCATATGCAGGTGTGTACACCCATGCACGTGCATGCGCGCGCGCGCACACACACACACACACACACACACACACACACACACACACACACACACAGGAGGGAAGACATTGAATGTCTTATTTTTATTGTCCCCCATCTTATCCCTTTGAGACAGGGTCTCTCACTGTCTGGCCAGTGAGCCCCTGGAATCCACCTTTCTCTAGTCCCCAATCCTGGGGTCACAGGCACGGGCATACAAGTCAGCCTTTATGTGGACATTGGGAGCTCAGATTCAGGTCTTTATGCTTGTACATCAAGCACATTTACCTTCTGAGTCCTCTTCCCAGCTCCGGCTGCGGTTTTTACTCATAATTGAGTAAGATGTTATCTTAGGAGTTTACGTGAATGATAGCATTGATAAAATTATTTTTAGCATGATCACCAGAATCCCTTTGGGTCATACTGGTGAAAATGGAGTTGAGAAAGAAAAGTTGTGGGAAACAACGCTTATACTAGAAACTTCTGTCTTCTCATTATTTTACCCAAAATCAAACTCATCGAATTACATCTAATATTTCTGTCTAAAGGTGTAGCTTTCTGATCTCCCTTCATCTTTTTCTTTCTCATTTCCTTTTCCTTGAATACTCTCTTTTCTCAATTGTCTCTTCTTCCTCTTCTTTTCTGCTCTGTTTTCTTTGACTTAGGCAAATCAGGTTCATTTCAACCATGAAAATTTATTTTGACCCCCAAAATTCCCTTTAAGTAAAATACTCTTTCAGTGTTCTGTAGATGTAATTGAGATGAACTGGGACTCAGTTTCCCCAACAAAGGAAACTTTGAGAACTTGTGCTTCACTAAAATAGTCCTTTGGCCTTTTACACCATTGGTCCATCTTTGGTTGTAGAAGACCTACCACCACTCTGCTGAGACAGTTATTCGTCTTCTTTAGTAAGGATTCTGACAGACAGCTTTGCCCCCCTACTTCTGATCAGTGTACTGGTTATCATTCCAACATCTTCTACTGGTCTTCTCTATCCCTTGCTACAGTTTCTATATCAGCAGTGTCAACCAAAGATCAAAACTATTTGGAATGCATCACCTGCACGGAATGTGCACAGACTGTTTCTTGTCACTTTTTCATGGATAGTATGCTGATTCCCAGCATTTGCATCATATTTGGCAGGATATGCAATCCAGATGGGACATAAGAAAACAGAAAGCTTGCACAGGTTATGTTCAAATACATAAAGTACTTGCGTATTCACTAGGTCTTGGTGTCTGTGCAGGCCCTGGAGTCAATCCCGCTCAAATCCTGAGGGACACCTGTAATCAATATCAACACATCTTGAGCACATACTATGTGTCAGGCATCTGAGACCATTGTGTGCAAAATGGGTTGACATCACTAAGCACAGCAAGCATGTCATCTTGTCATTATGCAAGTGGTAGAATTGAGTCAAATATAAGGGGCATCTATCTATCTATCTATCTATCCATCCATCTACCTATTATCTATCTATCTATCTATCTATCTAATCTATACATATATAAATATACACATATGGGGCATATATAATATCTATATTTATATACTTAAGCATAAATCTTATATTTATCTATGTATGTATGCATCAATGTATCATCTATGTATGTATGTATGTATCTATCCATCTCTCTATATATCTATGAATCTATATCTATATATCATCTATATATCTACAATATCTATCTATGTCTATGTCTTTGTCTGTTTCTGTCTGTATGTCTGTATCTATATCTGATCTATCACATGTGCTCATGTGAATGGAAATCCAAAGATTTGAATGTCTTCTGGGAAGCTAGAAGACATTGAATGTCTAGCATTCCAGAAGACATTGAATAGCTAGCTTTCTTAATCACTTTGCATCTTACTTTTTGAGCCAGGATCTCCCACTGAACTGGGAGCCCACCAATTCAGCTAGGCGTCTTGGTAGGAGAGCTCCAGGGATCCAGCTATCTGTAGCTGCCTCTCAGGCACTAGGAACTTGGACTACAAACCTGCATCACTATGCCTGGCTATTTATATGACTTTTGGTTTTCCAAACTCAGGTCCCTAATGTTGCAAGAACTTTAACATGTGTTGTGTCTCCCTAGGCACACAAGAATACCTCCTGAACGAGACAACATTACATCTAAACAATCACTTAAACTATTTGTAATCCATTTAGCATTTTTCTAAATATTCTGACCACATGCAGGATCTGGACATAGACTTTTTTTTAAAAAAAAAAATGGAACTGGAAGTCACAACAGGGATTGCTTGTTCATTTTAATATGTCCCAAATGTGAATCGATACCTCAGCAAGTTTCTGATTCATTGCATACCATGGAGTGACCCAGGGGCCTTTCAGCACTCCAAGTTGTATCCAGCTTGCTTGCCTTGGCCTGGGAAAGAAAACCACAGCTCACTGCTCTCCTCAACACACCCTGCAAGAAGTCGAAAAGAGACTGGGTGAGAGAAAATATTCCCGACAGCATGGCCTCCGTTTAGAAATCTGGGAGTAGCGAGGGGTAATGAGACTCGACTTCTGACACTGTTAACGATGGCGTCTCCACTTTTCTCTCCAGTTCTCACCTTATTCAAATAGGAGAGGAATGAGGAGAAAAGGGAAGTTTGGCATGAAATCCACCTTGGAGAAGAAAAACCATATTTGAATAAAGGAGCCCCATTGACGACTCTCCTAGCATTTGCTTTGGGGACTGGATACAGCTTTATTAATTGACTAACAGAAACTGGCAGTTTGGAAGGGAGGAACGGCTGGCTATGCTTAGTCTGGAGGATGGATGTAAGAGAGGAAGGTAGAAGGATATGAAATCAGTGCATGCAATTAGTGGGGTAGAGGTATACATGGGAGAAACAGAGAGGGATGTTTATGTCCTAGAGCGGTCAGAGGTTCAGAATGGGGCTCCTAACAGCCCCTAGAGCCTGAAATCTAACCAGGCATCTACATAGATCTCTCTGGTGGTATCTTCTAGCCTAGGATATTTTGGCTTTTCCATAGACTTTCAAGGGTTCTAGATTTTTTTTCTATGGTGTTTCCATTAATTAAAGACAAGAAAGTAGTATAAAAGATTTAATTAATGGTGTTTCCATTAATTAAAGACAATAAAGATAGTAGAAGCCACTTGGAAACTTAAAAAAAAAAATCTTACTTCCTAGTTGTAAGACAGCTATTCCTTTATGATTGGTTGATCAGTTGTCAGAGGAAGAGAATAAAAAGGAAACCAGAGAATGGAAGTCCTGGAATAGACCTTGTTCAGAAGTGCGTTGTCTTCCCCATGATGTGCCTGGCACTGGGCTGAGGGTGGAGGCCGGGATACGGTGTTTTGTAGGAGCTAGCTAAGAGGAAACGGCTGTCTGTCAGCTCATCCAGTGAGACTGGGAAGCCTAGTGTAGCAGTTCTAAGGGTTCACATGGCAGAAAACTACCAAAGTTATCTGCATCTGTCTAGAACATGGTTCTCTGCAAAGTACAGGGCTTTCTCCTAACTGCTTCCCATGAGGACTTTTCTTTTAAGGAAATATTTTTTTTTAAACTGCTCATTTTTTATGGAGATTTTTTTTTTTTTTCTTATTAGGGATCTCATCCTAAGACACAAAACTTATTCATGTGTTGTAAAATGGTATCATGAATAAACTTGGCCCATGTTGAAAGATGTGTGCACATGTGTACACATATATAGGTGGCGCATATGACATACATGCAGCCATGCCTATGGGAGAGCAGAGGTTGATTATGGGTACAATGTAGCTCTCTCCACTTTACGTTTTAATACATGGTTTCCCATTGAACCTAGAGCACATTGATTTTGCTAAACCAGCTGGCCAGCAAGCCCCCAAAACCCATCTGTCTCTGAATTGAGGTTACAGACACACCATTGTGTCTGGCTTTTCTATGGGTGCTAGGATTTTAACTCAGGTAAAATCACTTTATTCACCCAGCGATCTCCTCAGCTCCCACCTTGATTTTTGAGACAGGATTTCTCACCCACCTGGAGCTCACCAAGTAGGCTAAGTTGACTGACAGGAAGGCCTAGAGATCTGCCTGTCTCTGTTTCCTTAGTGCTGGGATTATGAACGGGTGCCACCTTATTAGATACTTTTTTTTTTAAAACATAGATTTTGTGGATCAAGCGCTTGTCCTACATTGATAAGTCAAGCGCATTACCTACTGACTGATTCATCTGGAAGAAAGTTCCTCTTATGTCTGTCGGAGAAGTGCCCTACCACTGAGTTTGTCAAGGAGCCTTGGTTCCTTCTCAGCCAACTGAGCATTGCAAAGAAGTAAGACTGTTAGGACGGGAGAGCAGAGAGTGGGGAGAGGCACTGGGAAATGCTGTCTGAAGGTCATGGTGTATCTGATGCTCACCCCAATTCACTGTAGTTATAGCTATCTCACAAAACCTGCATAAAATCAAGCCAACAACACCAGGCACTATCCCAGAAGGTAGCATTAAATGGGCATAGAAGATTATGAGGAGGGAAGTTGGGGAAGGGGAAGGGAATCTGGAGAGGAAGCCAGAAGGGGGAAGGGGAGGAGGAAGTTGGAGTTAGATATGATCAAGATACATTGTATACATGTCTGACATTTTCAAAGACTGAATTAGAATAATTATACGAACTAAATATGCATCGTGTGTGTGTGTGTACTCGCGTGCGCGCGCGCGCGCGTGCGCGTGCTCATGCGTGTGCTTACGCGTGACTTCACGGGCACAGTAGTACTGGGAAGCAGAGATGGTCTAGGGAAGAGAACTGCTAACAAATCTTTAGTGAAGGCTGGCAGGAGGAGAGCCAGCTTTGTAAGGTTATTTAAAACCAAGTCATTTCAGAAAGCCACCTACAAATGTATGTCAGTGTTGAAAAGAAGACAGGAAACATACAGGAAGAGCGGGTGTCTGGAAATGGATGCCAGGGCTGGGGAAGTGCATCTGCTTATGTGGGTCGCCACCGTGCATTGGGGGGAGGACCAGGGCCCTGACTCTGTTTAGGTGTCTTACAGCGCTGATGGGAGAAATAAGACTTTAGCTAACAGAGAGAAAATGCTCCATGCAGTTCCCTGAGTCTTTGGGTTCCCAACATGAGAGTCTCCTCCTGGGTTTTATCCTCTGACTCACATCCCTGACTCATTCCTGTAGCTCTCGCAAGCAGAGAGGGTCTGCTTGGCAGGTCTCCTCAGTGCTCAGCCGCGGTGATGAGTGTGTCTGTCTCTAACTCTGCCAGTCTTATTATTTTAAATTGGTGCTTTTTCAGATGGATGCTTTGCTTCCAAATCAGCTCCTTCTTCTTGGTGGTGTCATAACATTGAGAGAAGCAACATCTGCTGCCGTTTATTGAGGTTTAAATATGTACCAGGTGCTGTGTGAGGGGGCTCAGAATTTGGCAGCTAGCAACCTAGACACTGTCAGATTGCTGATTCCAGTCTTGCTTCCAGAATTTACTGGTCATGAGGCCCAAGGACAGAAAAATCTAGACCTTAGTTTTTCCATCTGTAAAATGGGCATGATATTATTTCCTCATCCTTAAAAATGTTGTAAGTGTAGTGTGTGTGTGTGTGTGTGTGTGTGTGTGTGTGTGTGTGTGTCTGTGTGTGTCTGTGTGTTCACTTGTGTGCATGCAAAGGCCAAAGACCAGAGAAGTGTCTTCCTCAACCACTTATTTATCTGATTTGTTGAGATAAGATATCTTACTAAACCTGGAGTCCACAGTTTGTCTAGGCTGGCTGACTAGTGAGTTTCAGGAATTCTCCTGTCTCCTTGCTCATGGAATGATGCTCCTCACAGTGGGTTGAGTCTTGTCATATCAATTAATGATCACAGTAATCCCCCATATAGGCAATTTCTTATCAATAATCTCTATTCCAAGGTGTCAAACTGGCAACAATTAAATAGCATACTACCTGACATAATCTAGCAATTGTAAGTTCTAGAACACGAGTTTTTGAATAATTGTTTTTCTCCAGCTTCTATAGGAAAATATAAGAACTATATAGGTCATTCCAATCAGTGCTAATGTGCATTATAGAAGAAAAATTAGTTAAGCTGTTAATTTATAACAGTGTTATTTTCCTGAACTTGGAAGTCCTTTGACCCTGGAGTCTTCCCGCAGTCTGTTTCTAACTATTTTCAAAAATACACTTGTTTTCATCATTGAAAATGTGTTCCTGAAGGTGGGGTACGAATGATTAAATGATGAACCAAATGTTCAGTCAAGATAGATTATTAAATATGCGTAAACCATGCAAAGGGAGGGGGCACCTCATATTCTGCTTCTATACAATGGTGTGTTCAGACAATGCCAGTTCTAGACTGATATTAACAAAGATGTTTTTGTTTTTATTGATTACCTATAGCATTTCATACACACATACACACACAGACAGACAACCCCCATCTCTTATCTATCTATCTATCTATCTATCTATCTATCTATCTATCTATCTTTGGAGAGAGTATTTATTTATTTATCTATTTATTTATATATCCATGAAATATGTACAGATGTTAGGGTCAACATGTAAGAGTCGATCCTTTCCTCCTACCATGTATTTCCCAGGGATCAAGTCAGGTCTTTATCTGGGCAACAAGTACCTATAAAGTACCCTCAAAATCACTACCCTGGGCTCCCCATAACATTATGTTTTGATTATAGCTTTTACACAATTTATGGGGGAAAGCAACAAAAGACCTCTACTTCACACGTGAAATGGAAACTTCTACTTTCTTTGGAAAGTTAGTTATGTCAAATGTTGTTTTACTGGGTCACGCAGGTGAAAGGATGTCTTGCTAAAACAAGCCCGTGAAACGCTGTTCCTGAAGCAGACACAGGTAAAAGGATGTTTGGATATAGAAAACCCATGAAAGGACTCTTGATGAAAGAGTATAAAGATGACCCACAGACAGTGGGAGACAAGCACTGAGCATTAGTTTGGTTTGCCCCACCCTGCTATTCTTCACTAAAGACACACATGTATTGGTTTGCCTTCCATAGTGTTGTTGAGCTCAACTTTTGGTAATGCTGCCATTGGGAGAAACTCGCTAAGAACTGCTTGTGACGCTCCTGTGGCAGCTTGTCACTTCTGCAACCTCTCCTCAGGCTGGTTGGCAAGCCTGGCAGTTTCTTCAGGACTGAACTGCAGCTGCTGGTTCGTGCCTGGTGTCTGTATGCCTAGAGGACTATACCATAGCTGCCAATTTGTATTTGGTGTTTGCTACCAAACTGAACTAGTGAGAAAGAAGATCGCCCCCCAAAAACTATTGCTGAACAGGTCCACTTCCTTCATAGCCTAATAACTTTTCTCTTTCACTACCTCTGCTGGGTGGTGAGCTAGAGGACAGGTTAAACACTCATTAAAAGTAGGCTGCAAAAATTGATGCTTACACACTTGGGTTTAATGGTCATGCTTTAGTCTCACTGTAAATTCTCTTCAGCAGGGCTGAGAGGTCTTTCAATTTTTCTTCCCCAACCTCTCATGGTCCTGTCTTTAGCAAGCCCATGAGATGGGACGTTGGTGTAAGAGTGGTAGTTACCAGTACTCACGTACTTTCCCCCTTCCTCCACACACCCTGACATTTATTAGAATTCTGTACGTTTCTCCATTTGGCTAAAAGCACATGGTTACGCATGGGGACTCACAAGGCTCATGCTCATGGGCTAAGTGATGACTACAGACATGATAAAAGCCACCGCATGCAACTCCTCTTAGAGAAGACTCAGAGGAAAGACGGGAAGAGCGTTTGAAAGTGGGACGATGGAACGAGGTTTATTAGATGGTTTTATAATGTTCTCTTCTCCTGGAAAACTTAAAACAGTTTGTGTGAGAGCGGGGTTAACCTAAACATTTTAACCTGTCAGTCATAGCATGTTTGTTGACCTAAGATGGGCAGATAGGAAAAGAATTATGAGGGGGAAAAGTCCTCACCCCATCTCGGTTATCTTGGCAGTAATTTCAGGATTTTGTTTTCCAACCTGGCTAAGTAACCCTGAGAAAATAAATGCACGGCAGGCCGTATGTGTATTTAATATTCTCTAATTTGTTTATGGCAGGAATCACTGGCTCCTCTTGCCCCTTCCGACAGCCACTGTCTCCGTCCCATCTCATTGCTTGTTTTATGCCTATCCTTTCTCCTCTTCAGTCTGACGTTGTCTTTGTGGAGCCAGAGGGAAGAGGCAGCTATTAGATGTCAAGAGCCAACTTCTGGAAAGATCTGGAATTTTCTGGAATGATCCTGGAAGTGTTGAGGCCACATTTCCTCATCTCGTCCTACTGTATCTGGTAAGCCAGGGGCAGCATGTTGGCACTGTTAAGGAAGAGTCCAGAACCCTCCTAACTCAGGGATGGAACTCTTTAATCCTGTTTCTGTCCTTGCTGCTTGGATCTAGGGATCTCATGCATGCTACCTCAACGTTTGGAAAGGTGGAACAATCTTACTTAGGTCTACCACAGGAAGGGTTCTATACATGCCTGTAAGACTATTATTAGTTCTAAATGGAGAATTGACAAAACCATTACAACAGCGACAGCAGCAATAATAATAAAACAGTAAAAGGGCTTAGGGAACTCCCTTGTATTACTTTTGGGTTTCTGTGACAAGAATATGACCCAGGCAGCTTGTACAAGGAAGAGTTTATTTGGGCTTACATCTGCAGAGGAGCAAGAATCCTTCACAGCAGGGAGACACAGCAGGAGGCCAGCATAGCTGCTGGAGCAGGAAGCTGTGGACTCCCATCTTATCCCCAGCATAGAACAGAGAGAGGGAGCTTGAAATGGTACTCTTAAAGCCTTCCCCTAGGGACATTTTCTGCAACAAGGCCACACCTCCTTAACCTCCTCAAACCACACCATCAACAGGGGACTAAGTGTTCCAGTGCTCAAGACTATGAGAGACATGTTTTATTCAGTGTGGAGACAGAGAACAAATTCAGCTGTCTTTAATCAGGTACCACTTACTTTGTTTCTGAGGCAGGGTCTCTCACTGGCTTGGACTTACCAAGTAGGCAAGTCTGAATGGCCAGTGAACCCAGAGACCCTCCTGAGTCTACCTCCCTAGCAGTGGGATTATATGCACAGGAAACCATACCAAGTTTTTCTTACACGGCTTCTTGGGTTCTGAGAACTGAACTCAGGTTCTCATGCTTGCAAACACTTTAACAATTGGGCTACTGTTCCAACCTGTAGTTCTAGAGGGATGATGATCTTGGGCTCCTGGGGAGGAAGTGTGGCCCTTGGCTCTGTCCAAGTCATTATACACAAGGGGTTAGAGGGTCCTTGTAAGATATAAGTGAAATGTGACAAGTCCTGGACCTTAAGTTAGAACGGTCATGTCTTCTCTCCATGTCACCTTTCTGAGAAGAATGGCTATATTTTTCTGGGTACTGAAGCAGTTGGACCAGATGATCCAATGACTTGATTAGTGGCTGACAGTGAGAGGTGTGCATTAGAGAACCTTTTCCTTGTTATGCGATGAAGGACATGGTTTCTCAGGAGAACACCACGCCCAGGAAGAGAAAGCTCACTGCAACAATAGCCTTGGGATTTGTTCTAATACAATCAATCTTACCAATATCTCAAAGATGTGGCTTGCAACACTGGGGATTTCCAGGCAAGCTAGTTAGCTTGGGAGTTCAATCGTTCCCTCTGTGATCGCCTCTGCCTCCTTTGCTTATTGTCAAAGGGGCAACGAGCTAGCGATCTATATGTGTATGTATACACTTGTCTTCTCAACCGTGTCTCTAATAAAAAAATATTTTTGAAGAGTAGGAGACATCTTAGTTCATTTTCAGTGTTGCTGAAACAAAATATCCTGACAAAGCAACTTAATGTCGGCAAGAGTTTATCCCGGCTCACAGTTCCAGGTTACAGCTCATCATGGTGATGATGCCTGAGGCACTTAGTCACAGAACATCCACAGTCGATAAGCAGAGATCAATGAACGAATACTGCTGCACAGGTCCCTTTCTCCGCTTGTATAGTCCAGAATTCCCGGAGGCATTGATGCCTCCCACAGTGGGCAGCTTTTCACTTCTCAGTTAAAGCAAACAAGGTAGCTCCCAACAGGCATGCCCAGAAGTCCAGCTCTCAGATGACTCGATAGTTTGTCAAGTTGATAATTGATACTGTCAGAGGAGAGTCAGGTTATTGCAACAGGACCTGCTTTATCTATCATAAATAATACATATCTGTTATCTTCTACGAGGGACTATTCTAAAATATTTGTCTTGTGGGTGTGCACGCACGTATGCTCACGTGTATATTTCCGTGGCTGCATGTGTACTTCTGTGCATTTGCATATGCATGTATGTAAAGGCCAGAGATCAACCTTGGGTATCAATCCTCAGGAGTTGTCCATCACATGTTTTGATACAGGGTCTCCCACTGGTCTTCAGCTCATTGATTATAGGCTAGCCTGGGTGTCAAGAAATCCCCAGGGATCTACCTGTCTCTGCCTCTCCAATGCACAATTTACTATTTCAAACCACCATTGTGCCTGTGGCTGCTGTTGTTTTTGTTGTTGCTTTTGTAAGTATGCTCTGGGGAAGAAACTCAGGACCTCATGCTTGCACTCTTCTCATGAAGCTACCCTTGGCCCAAACTCTTAACATTGACAAAGTGCTACAAAAATGAGCAAAGACTATTGAACTCAGTGGAGAATGAGCCTTTTCAAAGTATTGTGTGACTTTGGTGGGGGTGTGGAGTGCCGAGAGACAGGGAGGAGCAGCTCATGACTTCCAGCTAAAAGAAGCAGCGGGTAGGGGAAAAACATGTAAAGAACTGTAGCACACAGTGTTAAGAGTGACAGCAGATCTGTTTCCATGTGTTTCCAGGGAGCCATGTGGCAGGCGTTACATGGTCCCACACATCAGCCATGTCCACACAGCCACATGATATTCCCACAAATCCCCAAAGTAACAAGTGCCAGAGAAACACTGTACAGATTCAGCATGTCCAGGGCTCCACTGTAGAGCTTAAGGGAAATGTGGCTCCCAGGTAGCTGTAACTGTCAACTTGACATGACCTAGAGTCATCTGAAGAGGGAGTCTCAGCTGATGGACTGCTTAGATCAGACAGGTAACTGGGCAAGTCTTGGGGCATTATCTTGATGGCTAGTTGATATAAGAGGCCTAGCCCACTCAGCAAGTATTTGTGGGAGGTAGTAAGAAAGCTAGTTTAGTGTGGGTCAGCAAACAAGTCAGGAGGCAGAGTTTCTCCATGATTTCTGCTCCAGGTTCCCGCTCGCATTCCTGCCCTGACTCTGCTCACTGGTAGACTGGGACATGCGAGCTGACTCAAACCCATTCGCCTAAGTGGTTTTTGATCAGAGTATTTTATCACAGAAGTAGTAAGGGAAGCAAGACAATGTGAGATGAGGCATCCAAGCATGAACCATGGAGAGTGAGACACTCATTCATCCGACTGCTGTTTCTCCATTCACTCTGTGTGTGTGTGTGAAAGAGAGGGGGGAGGGGAAGGGGAGAAGGAAGGGGGAGAAGCAAGAGGGAGATGGGGAAGAAGGTATTGGGGATTTTTCGTCACTCTCTAACTTACTCTATTTTTTATAATCTCTTTAATCCTGTTGAGGGTTTTTATGCATGCATATAATGTGTTTTGATCAAACCACCCCTTGTTTCTTCCCCTGTAATTCCTTTCTTCTGTAGCCACTACTTTTCCTTTTCAACTTCATGGGCTCTTTCTTGTTTCTTTTCAAGCCCATTTAGTCCTCTTGACGTTCCGTGTCTGTTCATGGGCGTAGGACCATCTACTGATGCATGGGTCGCTTTGCAGAGGTCACCTTCCCATCATTCCTCATATAGCAGCAGGACTTCATCAGTGTCTCCTTCATTCATGTTGGGATTTTACCCAGTGTGACTTTGTGCTGATGTTCTTCATGCAGTCAGATGCACTGTCAGCTCATGCATGCAATGCATATTTGCAGAGTCCCGCAAACATTGCTTTGCGTCTACGTAGATGTCTGTTCCCTGTGACTTTTACAGTCTTTCCAGGCCCTTTCTCCAGGATGATTGCCGAGCTTCAAGTGGAGGACGGTGATACAGATCTCCCATTCAGAGCTGGGAACTCCAGTCTCTTATTCTCAGCATGTTGACCAGTTGTCAATCTCTGCGTTAGGCAATGTCTGCTTCAAAAGAGGTCTCTGATTAGGGTTGAGATAAAAAGTAGGGAACAGTTATAATAGGTATCCATTTAGCAGAATGATAGTGCTGGGTACTCCCCTAGGGCCTATGACCTAATGACCCCCAAGACTTAGAGGAAGACCTATGTAACTTGTTCTTTTGGAAAAGTTAGATAACTCCAGTGCATTCTTTGGGCAAAGGGCATTATTTTAAGGGTCTGTCCTCCAAAAATATGGCCACTTTCAATGGACATGTGACTCATGTTTTCTGTGACATTCTACCCATATGTCCCATGAAGTGAGCCATCTATACCAATGTCCTCTTACAAGCAGGTGGGCCTCAGAAAAGCATCGCTTATTATATTCTGCTTATAACTTGGACAGAACCAAAGGACCCAGAATTGAGAGCATTTCTGATTTTTCCTCATCTATGCTATGAGGGATTTATAATAGACACATCTTGTGTTATGTAAAAAGACTGTGTAATACAACCTATGTGTGTACATGAATGCATGCTGTATGATATATGCATGTGTGGTATATTCATGTATAAATGTAGGTGCACATGCATGTGCACAGGGTGGAGAATGGCCATTGGGACTCCAGCTTCTTTCCTTTAGATACACAGTATCGTCACTGAGCCTGGAGCAATTTGGCGGCTAGCAAGCCCTGGGGATCTTCCTCCCTCCACAGAGGATATAGGTTCATGTAAAGCCATGACTGGCTTTCTACTTTGCTTCTGGGATCTTGAAACTCAAGTTTTTGAAGAAAGTGCTCTTACCCACTGAGCCACGTGCCCATCCCCAACTCTCAGCTTTTGAATAAGTACATGCATGTGGCTGTTGCTGAGTCCCCTGCTGGAAGGTGCTGGCTGGCTAGTTCCACCCTGGCAGAGAGACTCCCCACTCTTTCCACCTGGAAGTACTTGAGTTAGTCATTAACCCCTCCCTCTCCTCCAGCCACTGGCTTACATTTGTTTTAGTCTTCTTGTCCGTAATATTTTAAATGTCTTCTACACTCTTTGCCAAATCCTTACAATAATTTCAGCAAAAGAAAAGATGTACAAATGGGAGAAAATAGAACCCACAGAACTACCTTAAATTCCAAAGCAATCAGAAACTACCCACTCTCCACATGGGTAGCTATAAACTCCGGGAGCCAGAATTACCCTGCACACCCCGCTACGTCATTTGCTGGACCACAGTATTTTTCTTTCTTACTAAATCTTCTTTTGTAAAGAGAGAATTTTTCTGTTGCTGAAGACACTTTTAAAAAGGAATTTTATTATCATTATTATCATCATTATTATTAATCTCGGGTCTCTCCAGAAAAGCATTTTCTTTTAGGGGATACCCTAAGTATTGCTAATTCTGCTATAACATACCTTTCTGTGCCCTCTTTCCCCCCAACCAAAGACAGTGTCATCTTACATTAATTCCACCGAAATTGGAAAATCATGCTAACTGTAATGGGGACATGATGGTTCCCACGTGGAAAGACAGAAGCCCCACAAAGTGAGCTTGCAAATTCTCAGTTTTTCTTGCTTATGTCCTCAGTTGCCAATTTGGCCCCGAGTCCTGGCATTCTTTTTTGTTTCTGACCTTGAGGCTTCAGCCCTGGGTTTGGAAAGAATCCTCTGTTAACTTTCCCAAGTCGAGTCCTGCCATCCTGTCTTCGGGACAAGGTGGGACTCCTTGACCTTGACCATGCCTCTGTTGTCATCTTTTAATTGATAAGAGCCTCTGAAAAAGCCAATTTGGGCTATGGAAAGCATTGCCCGTCTTCCGATTTATTTACACAAGGGGAAGCTTGAAAGCAGCCCTGGAAGGCGAGTCTGAATGCTTTCATGGGACAGAGCATTTTCACAGTCAGTCAGAGTAGTGTTTTTCCTTATCTGGTGGGCGGTCGGAATGAAAGGAGGACAAAGTAGAGTTCGAATCCCAACATTGGAAGCCATAAAGGAAGGGCTTCATGGAAATGCAGCAAACCAATAGAAGCCTACTTTTGAAGGCTGGTGTCTAAGTTCCCTATGCCTATGGCAATTGCGGAACACCGGCAGTCTGGGGGTTTTGTAGAGAGCAGAGATTTAGAGGCTGGAAAAATGTCTCAGTGAATAAAGTGCTTGCCTAACAGCCCTGCGGACTTGGGTTTAGATATGTAGGGCAGTCCACCCGACATCACACTGTTGGAAAGCTGGAGATCCCTAGCAAGATAGACAGACTACAAGAGTAGGTGAGCTCTGGCTTGAAGTGAGAGACCCCCCACCCTAATACACAATGTGGGGAACGATCGAAGGAGATGCATGCTGTGAGCATCTCCCTTCTTTTGCATGCACACAGAGGAGCACACAGAGCCACACATATGTATGACCACATATGTATCGACACATGTGCATGTGCACAACATTTACACTAAGAAGCCCAGAACCATGATGCTGGTGTCTAATCCCTGTGTTATGTGACTGTCCGAGGGCACCTAATGGAGAGACAGATTGCATGTTAGTTCAGGCCTTTGATCCAGTTCCTTATACATGGGGACATCACCCCCCCACCCCATGTAGATGTTATCCTGATGACTTTACTGAATGATAATTACCACCCAAAGGCCCCATTTCCAAATATCATCAACACATCTATGGAGGAATTAAGTTTCCCCATGAGCTTGAGAGGGCACATTTAACCCGTGGCAGTTGGAAGAGAGTGATGGCAAATTTCACCTGCTCTGGATGACAGGAGTGAGGTTCTACACATCTCTGTAGATTCCGTTTTGGCAGGAGGAAGCATGTTGCCAGAGCTTTCATGCAGCAATGAAATGCTGAGACAATGCTGGGAAGTGTTGACAACCTGTATCTTTGTCTCAGTCTCTGTGGAAAAGAATCAAAGGTAACTAAGGACTAGAAGTCAAGGTGGAGAGGGAAGAAGGACCAGACTCCCCCATTTGGTCCATTGCTGCCACACAGGCATAGGGAACCCTTCTGTACCTATAGGAGCTGCAGCATTTCCCTTCTTTGTATTGGGAGGAATATGGGCATTTCTGAGTAGGTACCTGATCATAGAACTGCTTAAGGACAACTGCAAGGTTAGTTGTGTGTGTTGTACTCTCTCTCTCTCTCTCTCTCTCTCTCTCTCTCTCTCTCTGTCTGTGTGTGTGTGTGTGTGTGTGTGTGTGTGTGTGTGTGTGTGTTGTATGGGCATGTGAATGTCAAACATCAACCTCTCCTGTAATTTTTTAGGCACTCCCGTTTTTTCTTCTCTTTGAGACATATGTCTTGGGGACTTAGAACTCACCACTAGTTAAACTAGGCTGGCTGTCCAGTATAGCCCTAGTGGTCTGCCTGTTTCTGCTTCTCCAGAGCTAGGGTCATAAGTACATGCCACCATGCCTTATGTTTTTTTTTTAAATACATGCATTCTGGACATGAATTGGATATAGGTCCTTATGGTTTCAAAGGCAAGTACTTTCCTGACTAAGCATCTCTCTAGCACAAAAGGTTAGAATTCAGTCTAATTATGCATTATCTGAATCAATCTGGGTCCTCCCAGTCTTCAGGCTTTCCCTGCTCCCACAGATAATCTCGTAGATGGGCACCTGATAATCTGAAGCCCTTTCAAGCTTCCTGGCCCTCTTCTTCCCAAAGATTGATGATGTATTCCTATTAAAAGGACCTAGTTTATTAAAGGTAAGAGTAGATATTAGCATGATCAGCATGCAGCATCTTCGAGGCGAACATGTAATAATGATCTCAACGTATTGTCCAATAAATGGCCACTCGCATTTGATGTGATCTAAGTGTTAAAGGAAAGCTTTGGGATTCTTAAAATGGTTTAAAATTATTGGTCAGACTTACCAGAGCCCCATTTGGAGATATTCTGCTAAAGGTAATGGTAGCCTTTGGTCTATGGGTTGTTTTCTAAATCATTAAACTTGAATCCCTCTTGCAGAAAGTATGGTGGGTAGAAGAGATAGCAGGCTGTGCCTGGGTCAAGTGGGCAGTGAAGAGACGCAGGTTTTACATCTATCTCAGTCATCCAAGGGGCATGGGAAAGCCTTCAGGCAGGGAATTCCAATGGCGTATGACCCTTTACATAGCAGCAGCCAGAAAACTGGAATTTCAGGCTTGGTGAATGCTTTGGACTCTAAGTCATAGTAAATTATCTTCTCTAAGAAGAAATAAGGGCTGTGTAAGAACCATGTCCAACATAGTTCCTTGGAGATTTTTCCAAATGTGATCTTTGACCAGAACCACCTGTTTAGTCAATGAATATCTATTTATTATCTACATGTAGATGATATTTAAAAAATACAAGCAGTGACACATATCCACGGAGACTCAATAGTTTACTATCAAGAAAAATAACATGAATAATAAGAAAATAAGAGGCAATCCTGGTGGAATAATGTGAAACTGTAATCCCAGGACCTGAGATGTTGAGACAGGAGGATTGCCATGCGTTTAAGAGCAGCCTGGGCTACATAGCGAGTTCTATAACAGCCTGAGCTACAAAACGAGGCTCTATTTCAGAAAACAAAAGCAAACAAAACACAGAAGAGGGAAGAGGTCAAATAAAACCTGAAAATTCTTATAAGCTGTACTTTGATCATGGAAATTCAGTCAATTTTTTTTTTTCTCATTTTCAGTTCATATCAACTATTCTGGATTCTTTAAGATTTTTCATACCAAAATTTAGTCCAGCGGTTTTCAGTGGAGGATAATTTTGCTTCTCAGAGGACATTTTAAAAAGTCTGTGTTTTTTTTTTTTTTTTCCCTTTTGGATTGTCACAATTGGAGGAGGGGGAAAAGCTGAGACTGCAGACTGTGCCTGAACCATGGTTTCTGTTGTGATCACTACAGTCCTCACATCCCCAGTAGAGTCCTCCCAGCAAAGAACCACGTGGCACCAAGTACTACTAGAGCTGAGAATAAAAAGACCCGTGCTGTTAGCCCTCAAACCATCTCCTCCTGCTGTGGTCTCCTTTAAGGATACATCTCTGGATATCATCTTCATTCATAACTCCGCGTAATTGCGCAGGCAGAACGTAAATAAATATACACATGTGTGCAAATACAAAGCGAGCATGAGGATCCGTGTGTGTGTGTATGGATGTAAGTATATTTGCCTTTAATTTTATCTTGGTCAGCGCTGGGAGGTGGGTTTATTTTTCTTTCCCGAGGTACAGCAGATTTAAGCTCGGAGAAAAGTGGGGAGAGCGCAACGACTCTTTCGAGGCTAAATGAGAGCGCTGGCTTGTGGCTGGCGGTACCCTTCCTTTTGTCAGAAACGTGGCTTCTCTAGCGTGTCTAGTGGTTATAAAACCAGGTTGGGTTGGAAGTGTTGTTTTAATGGCTGCTTTTGGTCTTCTGTCCACACACGTGACCACTGATATCATTTATTTTCTGAAAGTGCAAACTGAACCTTTTCCTGCTAGCTTCACTTCTGTTAATTAAATAACAGAGACAGACTTGCCAGTACCCACAAAATAAGGTCTGGCTGGCCAGAAGGTTTCATTTATTCATTCTTCAGTAATTAAATTAGCTGTCCTATGAGGTAGTGCGTGGCATCCCCAGTCTTATTTTGATATTTTTGTTTGCCTAACTTGCCTTTACTCTCATTGGTTTCATTTTCAATAGGCACAATTATTTTTATTTTCTAAATGTAAGAAAATACATTAGAAGATGTATTTTCTAAATGTAAGCTCATGCCCAGTAAGAACACGTTACACAAAAGAAGTCAGAGCAAAGAAAATCTGATCTAGCTAGATCTAGCATTGCTAGATTTACTGAGGACTCTCCCTGCTTATGTAGAAGAGGTAGGTGGCCTGAATATTGTAATGTATGCCTTTAATTCTAGGATTCAGGAGGCAGGGGCAGGAGTGTCAACATGAGCTCACGACAAGCCTGGTATACATAGTGAGTTTCAAGACAGCCAAGGCTATGTAGAAAGACCCTGTCTCAAATAAAGACAAAAGAAAACAAGTGAGAAGGTGTGCAGTTGGATTAGATTCAGACACACACAGATGGGGACTCGTTCTCAGTAGGAGAGAACATCATGGATTACCTTCAGATTGCCTTACTTTAATAGAATAATTTAAACAAACCTGCATTATTCTCTGTATCATATATCGATGTTTAATGAACATCCGGCGATGCCAACTCTTAGCATATTGCGCTGGGTGGAAGTTCACTCCACCATATGTACACTTTGAGACCAGCCGAAAGTATTTAAATGTCAGAATAGGTCCCAAGGAGCAAGTCCAGATCCTAGGAAATAGGACTCTCATCAGAGCTTCTTAGAGCTCTTGGAGTCTTCTTCCAGTGCCTGGGTGGGAACTCTGGCAAGAAGAAGAATTAATGAAGAAAATAGCTCAGACTTAAAGACTGTGTAGCTTAATTTTTTTTTTTTTGAACTTATGTAGCCCAGTTGGTAGTAATGCTTGTCTAGAATGCAACAAACTCTGGGTTTGATACCTAGCTTCACCTACACTGGGCATGAGGTGCATGCCTATAGCTGCAGCATGCAGGAGGGCTACTTTTGCTTCTTTTTTTATTGGATATTTTCTTTATTTACATTTCTATCTCCTTTCCCACTTTCCCCTTCACCCCTGGAAACCTCTGTATCCTATCCCCCTCGCCCTGCTTCAATGAGGGTGTTCTCTCACCCAACCACTCCTACCTCCCTGCCTTGGCATTCCCCTACACTGGGGCATTGAGCCTTCACAGGACCAAGGGCCTCTCCTTCCACTGATGCCCGACAATGCCATGCTCTGCTACATATGCAGCTGGAGCCATGGGTCCCTCCACATGTACTCTTTGGTTGGTGGTTTAGTCCCTGGGAGCTCTGGGGTGTCTGGTTGGTTGATATTGTTGTTCTTCCTATAGGGTTGCAAATCCCTTCAGCTCCTTCAGTCATTTCTCTAACTCCTCCATTGGGAAATTCATACTCTGTCCAATGGTTGGCTCTGAGCATCTGCCTCTGTATTTGTCAGGCTCTGGCAGAACCTCTCAGGAGACAGTTATATCAGGCTCCTGTCAGCATGGACTTCTTGGCATCCACAATAGTGTCTGAGTATGGTGACTGTGTATGGGATGGATCCTCAGGTTGGGAAGTCTCTGGATGGTCTTTCCTTCAGTCTCTGCTCCACACTTTACCTCCATATTTCCTCCTATGAGTATTTTGTTCTCCCTTCTAAGAAGGACCAAAGCATCCACACTTTGGTCTTCCTTCTTCTTGAGCTTCATGTGGTCTGTGAATTGTATCTTAGATATTCCAGACTTTTGGGCTAATATCCACTTATCAGCGAGTGCATACCATGTGTGTTCTTTTGTGATTTGGTTACCTCACACAGGATGATATTTTCTAGTTCCATCCATTTGCCTAAGAATTCCATGAAGTCATTGCCAATTCTACATGCACTAGAGGGCTAATATCCAATATATACAAAGAACTCAAGAAGTTAGACTCCAGAGAATCAAATAACCCTATTAAAAATGGGGTACAGAGCTAAACAAAGGATTCTCAACTGAAGAATATCAAATGGCCAAGTAGTACATAAAGAAATGTTCAGCATCCTTAGTCATCAGGGAAATGCAAATCAAAACAACCCTGAGATTCCACCTCACACCAGTCAGAATGGCTAAGATCAAAAACTCAAGTGAGAGCAGATGCTGGCAAGGATGTGGAGAAAGAGGAACATTCCTCCACTGTTGGTGGGATTGCAAGTTGGTACAACCATTCTGGAAATCAATCTGATGGTTCCTCAGAAAACTGGACATAGCATTACCTGAGGACCCAGCTATACCACTCCTGGGCATATACCCAGAAGATGCTCCAACATATAACAAGGACATATGCGCCACTATGTTCATAGCAGCCTTATTTATAATAGCCAGAAGCTGGAAAGAACCCAGTTGTTCTTCAGCAGAGGAATGGATACAAAAAATGTGGTACATTTACACAATGGAGTACTACTCAGCTATTAAAAACAATGACTTCATGAAATTCTTAGGCATGGTACTTTTGCTTCTTGACTTCCTCCATTCCCTGATTCCCAGCCCCTCTGTCCTCCCTCTGTTTGCTTTTTTCTCCTCTCCCCTCCCCTCCCTCTCTCCTCCTCCCTTTCCTCCTCCTCCCCTTCCTCCTCCTCTCCCCTCTCTTCTTTCCCCCCTTCACTTTCTTTGTGTGTTTGCTTGCATGTGGAAGTCAGTGGACATCCTCAGTTAGCGCTCCTCGGAGGCTGCCCAAAGCTGTCCATTTGGAGTTTTGGACAATTCGGATTTTGAGACCGGATTTCTTAGTGGGACCTGTGGCTCACCATCTAAGCTATGTTGGCTGGCCATCAACCCCCAGGACTAAGGCTTCTCGGGTACTAAGTCCTCAGTCACGTGCCACCATACTCTACTTTTCATATGAGCCACAGTGACAAACTCATCTCTTCATGCTTTCAGTGCAAGCACATATCCAGCCAAGCCATCTGCCAAGCCATGTTCATGTGCTTTTGCTGAAACTATTCAGTGAACTCCAGAAAGCTCTGGTGGAGCCTGAGGAATACTCAGAACCCGGGAGTTGATTTGGGGGACACCCACCGTCACCATCACTCCTAATAAATCTCTATCAGCTGAACACTTCCTCTGAGTATCCCTTTATTCAGTCTCCAAATACCTATCTGCCTTATTAGTCAGAACCACATGGCTACTAATTCTCCCCTCTGAACCTATTGGGTCTTTCTGCAGAAGTCTCTTGACATTCATCTTATCCATCTCATATCCTAACCACCAGGCAAATCTGACTCAGTAGCATCCTCTCTTCCCTATCAGTTGGCAAGTGTGTCTTGTGGTGAAATCATGTTCATTTGATCTGTAGCTGATTAATTACATACATGGAGGCTATTGTTGGTTACTGTTTAACTCCAAGTGACTCCTTCCGTGACACTTTAGATTGCTGATTTTTGTTTTTTAAGAGAAAAACTTATCTGTGGGCATAAACCCAAATATTTAGAATCCAGTTTGGTACTGTGACCATTTAGCAACACAACACCAGGAAGTTCTTACTGGAGCCTAAGTGCCTCAGCTGTGGGCATTTAACTGGGTCCATAATACCAAGCCTAAGAGCAAGAGGCTGGGGCTGGAGAGATGGCTCAGCTATTAAAGGCTGGGCTCATAATCAAAACATAAATGCAGGAGGCTCCACCTTCCATGATTTCCAACTTATAGAACCCAAGTTTACACAACAAGAACAATGAAGCCACTTCAATAGTTCCATTAAAAACATTTGGCCCCTTTGCTCCACCCCACCCTTCTCTCTCCTATTTTTCCACTTTTTAGTATAGCTTTACCCTTACATTTAAGTTGGTTTCTCTTTTTTTTCTCTCTAATTTTTCATATTTTTGAGACTGTAATTAAATCACAGCATTTCTCTCTTCCCTCCAAACCCTCCCATTACACCCTTCCCCACTCTCTTTCAAATTCACAGGCTCTTTTTTATATCAATTATTATTTCATGAATATATATTTTAAATATAACCTGATGAGTCTTGGTGAGACTTTTATACAACGTATTTTGATCATATTCACTATCTTCATCTTTCCCCCAACCATTCCCAGATCTAGCAGCCTCTAACACCACCACCAATTAAAAGAAAAGTTTTGGTTTTTTTTAATAATAAAAAACTCCAGAGGGTGGATTTGGACTCTACTCATCTCCAATGTCTTTAGCCATCTGGTGTGGCTGTCCTCAATCTCAGCACACATTCCAGCCAGACACTTTAGTAAAATGGCCAAAAGGTCTGTGACTAAGTTGTTGAGAATATCCTTAATGTGTCTCTTCTCCAAGTTCTCTGTATCCCTTTGCTCTTCTCCCCCTTTGTCTCTTTTCCTAGAAGTCTTTTTCACTCAGCAATACAGTCTGCCTTACTTGTATCTCGCCCTCCTAACAGTCATTTTCTTTTATATTTAAAGCTTCCCCTTGTTGGTAATTTTTTTAACTTTTGGCGAGCTACAATGTATATAGCCATGTGGGTGTATGTGCCTCTGTATGTACATGCATGTGCACATGTGTGGAGGTGCGTAGCCATGTGAGGGAGTGTAAACACTTGCCTGTTGAGTCCAGAGCTTGATGTTGGGTTCCTTCCTCAATCTCCATTTTTTTTCCTCTGAGATAGGGTGTCTTGCTAAACCTGGAGCTGGCGAGCCCGGGTGCTTAGCAAGCTCCAGGTATCTCCCTGTCTCTGCCCCACTCTGCTTACTTTTGTTCCTTATGTTCAGATTTTCAATGGGTTTGGGGGATTCCAAATTATGACTCTATGCTTAGGACACAGGTATTCTACTGACTGATCCATATTTTCAGAGACTTCTCTGGCTGTTTACATATTTACCCTGCCATTATTATTATCAATTATTATTGTTTTGTTATCCTTTTGGGGTGTTTTCTATCATACACTGTTTCTGACCTCTACAGTCTCCCTGTGTGGAAATCCTATCCTCAGAGGCTATTTGTGATTTCTTCCTCACCTGACCCAACAGTGTTTCTGATTTCTTCATTCTTTCTACAATTTGAATGTGAGTCAAGCAATCATCTGATTATTTTATGATTCCTTCTCATCAGTTGTGTCTTCTCCTTAAGTTTCATTGTAGAATTCTATTTATACTTTCTGAGATGATATAATCACCCTCCCTTCATTTCTTCTCTGAAAACAGTACAGATGTCCATGAACTCCTTTTCTTTCCGAGAGAGAGAAGACGTTTTATGCTCTGTATTCATGCCGGACTCTATTTTAAACTATACCTCTTACACAGCGGATCCTACATAAGTATCCTTGCCTCTCTGCCTAAAGCGAAATACGAATTCCTGTCCTTTCTGGTTTTTATTTCCCTGGAACATGTGGTCTCCAGCTAATTAGTAACAGTCTGGGGAAAAAATCCCACTGTTGCATCCTGGATCTGGTGACCTATGACCCACAAGGGAAACTTTGGATCCATGATATTTTGACGTATGAAAACCAAATCCAAATAAAATAAGTGAAGGGCTGTTACCTGGCATGTAGCTAGCAGATTGGCTAAATTGATTATCACTGCAGCATTGTTGCAGGCAGATTTGTCATAGACCCAAAGTCAAGTCTACTGGCTTGAAAGGAAATGGGAGCTGGTGTTTGTGTTGAAACGTGGTCACTAATTTGTATTATCTGAGAGTAAGGGGGATATTGGTCCTTGGTGATGCTTGGACGTTTTGAATAAGAAGATGAGGCTGCACATGTTTGCCTGGAGGATTTCATCTTTCTGCACAACCTTGTCTGATATTTCTGGTTGGTATTTTAAAGGCCTCTTTTGTGGGGTGCTATTTTTTCTCTCAAGGTTGAAAGCTTGGTCAGCATTTATCTCTGAGAGGATTTATTTTCATTTAATTTATTCAACTTCGGTTGAATCATTTGAGTCTCCATTTTAAAAGCTCCAGCTTTGAGTTCCAGAAACTGTTAATTGTGCATTTTATTCTGCTTCTCTTGCTAGGATTTAATTAGAATTTATTTTCATGCTTGGAAATAGTTATGATTCCCGGATTCTGAGTCTACCCTCTGTTTTTATATTAGTTTTGGTCCTTTGCTTTTTTTTTTTCTTCCTGTGGAAGAGCTTACCAAGTTTACTTTGAACACACTGGCCCAGAATTTTTATAAGCCACTTCTGAAGATCTTCAGTGCAGGGCTGGAGAGTTGCCTTGTGGTTAAGAACACCTGTTGCTCTTGCAGAGGACCTGGGTTTTATCCCCAGCACTGCATGGTTGCTCACAACCATCTATGACTCCAGGTTTAGGAAATCTGGTGTCCTCTTCTCACCTCCAAGGTTACCAGGCATACATGTGATATCTTTACATAGATGCAGGCAAACACTTACCCATGTAAAATAAATTTTGAAAGTCTTCAGTGCAGACTTTAACTTCGCCATTCTTCAGTTGCTGTGTAAGCCTGCCCTGCCTATCTCTTGAGTTATTTTGGTATTTGTTTTGCTTGATTTCATAGCATTTTCTTTTGTTGCTTAATACTTATTTGTCCATTTCACCTTGTTCTTTAATGTCTCCTAAGAGGAACTGTATTACTTTAATAACTGACTTTTCATTTTCTCCATCTAAATTTCTATGTGGGATTTTACTGGTCACTGAGGAGAAAGGCTGAAGTGTAGTACCAGGAGCAGACAGATGTACATCTTCACATCTGCATGGTGCCTGCCTAGGTTCTCATCATTGGTGATTCCTTATGTCTCCTCTAGAATAATCCCGCCTTCTTTCCCACTGGGAGAAATTCTTTCCGTTAGATTGCCAGCAGATGACGTGGTTTCTTCATGTTGACATGGGGCGTTGCTGCAGCTGGAGAAAGGGGTTGCGATGTAAAGAGGGCAGTGGTGTTTTAGAGGCTAGGCCAGCTGGACTGTTCTTGCTCAAAATGGAGCAGAAAGACTAACTACTAATGTATTGCCTGAGGAATTTAAGACACAGTGCTCAGCAAAGATGAGAGGTCTGCAGAGTCCTGTCACACAAGCAGAGGCAGTCAGCTCCCCTTAGTGAGCAGTGAAGCAGATCACTGCTGGACATTTAATATTATCTTTTAAATCAGTAAAACACATTTTTTTAAAAATTCATAGTTTGAGTGACCAAAAGCACCAATTGGGTGGCCCTTCTTTTCTGCTCCCAAAGGCTTCTCTGGAATACACTGCAACAAAGGGGCTAAGCAAAAATGGCCTTTCCTTATTAAGAAACTATTGTCTTGAGAACTCATTCCATTAGGCAAAAGACAAACATTAATTTCTCTAGAAGGTGATGTCCCCGCAATGACTTAACTGCCTTCTAGAAGATTCCACCTCTGCAAGGTCCCACCACCTCTCAATGTTGTGAGTACCAAGTCTCCAATCCATACATAACCTTAGAGGACATACCCAAACCATAACACTCACCACTCTAGGGTTAATTTGTCACTTAAAGGCCAACTTGGTGACAGGATGATATCTCTGATCCAAGGATCTCTTGAGAACAATGCATAATTTATTTGCCTCAAGTGTGAGAAATGGGAGAGTTCTTTCTGCCTAGCCATATCCCTAAAAAACAAGAATCCAGTGGTACATTTTCTCCGTCATTGGTACTAATATCATTGGTACTAAAGTTTCAAGTAGAGGCAGCCATTGCAGCAAGATGGAGATTAGTGCAACTGTGACATAAGAGGGGTTAAAGGTCACAGCTAGAGATCAGACTACCTTGGCTTGAATTTCATTCAGATCCACAAATAGGTTTTGGCAGTTTTTGGAAAGTTCTCTACATCTCTCTAGAACTCTGTTTACTCCTTGGCTAGGTGGGCTTAGTTAGTGTTGGAGTAGTGAATGAAGTAATGTTTATAATATTCTTCCAAAGACACATGGCAGCAATTTCTTTTGTTATTAATGGTAGTAAAACCATCCAGCTACCAGGGTTTCAAATGCAACCCATTCCATTCACTTGAGGAAAAGTGAACAGAAACACAGAATGCAAATTTCATCCTTATAATAATTTTCTCCATTGTATGTCTATTCCAGTCTAAACCACAGACCAACCTTTGCCCTTTCAGTTCAAGGACAGGGCACATTAAAGATACTTAAAGATCGTGTAGTCAGTGGGTGTCAGAACAATCAATGACATTTTACCACACAACAGTATTGAGCCGAGGCAACATCTGCCCAAGACAGACCCTTTCAAAATATTTGTAACTTAAGCTTGAATCCTAGCAGGTATGCACTGTGATGGTATATGCTTCGTTTTCACCTTTAAAATGAAGTCTAATTCACAGCTTGAGAAGAACTGTGTTTCTTTCTGTTATTGTGAATCCTAACAAGCCTATAGGACAGTAAATCAAAGGATGACTGGGGCCATCCAAATGGTCAGGAAACTGTTATTCAGTATTTCTTTGGAAATAGAAATGACACTATCAGTGTTTTAAGAAATGGAGCATCGTGGACTGGAGACATAGCTCAGCGATTAAGAGCATTGACTGTTCTTCCAGAGGCCCTGAGTTCAATTCCCAGCAACCACATAGTGGCTCACAACCATCTGTAATGGGATCCGATGCCCTCTTTAGTTGTGTCTGAATACAGCTACAGTGCACTCATACAAATAAAAATAAATAAAAGAAAATGTTTATTTCTGCAGCCAAGTTTGATTTGTATTTACAAAAAACAAAAGATGGAGACTCCTATTTGCTTAAGTGAAGGTAGAGGTGAGGAAACCATTACAGGCAGGAGTCAGGGTGGGTGAGCATCATATGGCACCCTGAACTCAGGAAACCAGAATGTAAAGATATGTTAGTCTCATCTTCATACCTACAGAGTGGCATCATGGGTATGCTCCCTAAGATTCCTGTGTGAACTGTACTTTGATGCCAGATGGCTTTATCTCCTGAACCAAGTCCTTTTTCTTCTGCATCAATTTCCACACACTTGCCCCATGTGTCTGCCTATGTTGGTCTATTCTCAGCCCTGGCATCATAGCCAAGATCAGTGCTGCTGTCAGCAGAACCCTGTGGAAAACCCAGGGATGTCATGTCCCTGCTTCAGCTCACTTTCCATCAAAGGAATGGAATGGGTTATACTTGAGATTTTGGTACCTGGATTACCACAACAGAAATGGGACCTCTATCCATCAGTATAAAGCTTGGTGTCTCGAATTTTAGTCCTTGGTCTGAACATCTCCCTCATTCTACTCTCCTTGGTATCTATCTATCTATCTATCTATCTATCTATCTATCTACCCATCCATTTATCAGTTGGGGAAAGAAGATTATTATTGTTCCCTTCTCTCAGAAAGCACATCTCCAAGACAATGATGAACTTAAACCTTTTCCCCTTTCTCTTCTTGCTGAGGATAATGGAATATCCCACACAGAAATATAACCCATTCTCCCAACACTCCCTGAGATTACCAATTTTATTTCCCACACACCATTTATCATCATCTAACATAATACATCTTCTTCATAAACCAGGGTGATCTCAAACTCACTAGGTAGCTGAGGAGAATCCTGAGTTTCTGATTTTCCTGAGTGTCAGGATCACAGGCAAGTACTGTCATGCCTGTTTATGCAGTGTTTGGGGTGACACCTAGGGCTTTGCGCATGCCAGGCAAGAACTTCTAACTTAGCTGCATAGCTAGCCACAAAATACTATTCCAGGTGAACTTTGGACTTATCAGTCTCAACATGGAAAAGGCACATGTAGGAAGCTCGCAGATCATACCCCCCCCCCCCGCCTCCATATACTCTTTTTTCTGCTTCTGCCTTAAAATTTGCTCCTGTTTTGAAGAGGACACACAGAGGCTGATTCCTAGAGAGCAAGAGGGAAAGTAAGGGCTACAACAAGCCATGCTTCAGAACTGAGACACTTGCCAGGTGGTGGGAGAAGAGAGGGTAGCATTAGGAGTCCCTCACCCATGGCTGGAGATTGCCAGGAAGCCCCTGATGTACAGGACACTGGGCCACAGCTGCTGTGTCTTACTCGTGGGCCATGCCTCGGGATGTATTGCAGCTGTGGCTGATGGAAAGCAGATGTTTCACTGTGTGGGGGAAAATGTTCTTGAAGTGTGCCATGGGGCACACAGACAGACACCCTTCCCATTTTTCCCCCTCTCAAAAACAAATCAAGGAGAGAAAATTACACCCTAGTAACCCTTCGAGAGAACTTACTGCAACAGGTTGAAATCTCATAGTTTAAGGATTTGTGTAATTTTAACAGAAAAAAAAAGGTAATAGGGTTTAAAGTTAAATTCAGTCAATTGGACAGTTCAGGAACTTTTTTCATGTCAACTTCTATTACTGCTGTTAGAAGAGTCTTTGTCTCTGACTCCTCATGTTAATTCTTCTTGTCACACCGATTCTCTGAACTCTTTCTTTCTTCTCCTCTCTCTATTTTTACTACAGCCTTTGAATTGTTCCCCAATTCCCCTTTCCCATGTAAGCCATTGTGTGCTTTGTTGCTAATTAATCCTCATGCTATTCTAGTCTTTAAAAAAAAAGAAAAAGAAAGAAAGAAAGAAAGAAAGAAAGAAAGAAAGAAAGAAAGAAAAGAGAAAAAAAAAAACTTCTCGGGACTGAGGATGAAGCTCGGTCAGTAAAGTGCTTGCTATGCAAGCGTGAGAGCCTGCGCCTAGATCCTCACATCCACATCAAAAACCAGGGCAAGATGGGAGCACATGTCTGCAATCCTGGGATTGGGGTGTGCAGAGACAGAAGGATCCTTGGGGTTCATTCACTGGCCAGCCAGTCTAGCCATATTGATGAACACCAGGTTCAACAAGAAAGCCTGTGTCAAAATATGAGGAGAAAAAGATCAGAGAGATGATACCCAGTATTGTCTTCTGCATCCCCTTAATGTGTATAAGCACTCCCTTACACACATGAACCCCCACAAGAAAACAAACACACCTGCATACACATTCATGTTCTCTCTCTCTCTCTCTCTTTTTCTCCCTTTCTCTCTTTCATACACACACAGAGGCACACACATAGAGAGAGAAGCGAGTTAGAGAGAATCTTTTAATGGGTTCACATGTGATATATATTCATATATATTTATTCATATATATTCATATTCATATATATTCATATATATATGTATGAATAACGTCCATATTCTTTGGCTTTAAATATAGTTCTTTTGGAATTAAGAACAAAGCTACTGTAATTTAACCTATGTTTTACCAAACATTTATGGTGTATTAAAAATTAATTTATTTCCACACTGATTCTGATGTTTTTGATTGATTGATTGATTGATTGATTGATTGATTGATTGATTATGTGTGCGTGTATGGGTGTGTGTGCAAAACTATCTGATTTTTCTTTTCAATATGCTTTTGGTTGCAATTGTTGCAGCCTCTGATATGACACTTTGCTAGTCTGGTGGAGCCATGTGCTGGTCTGAATGTGGTCCCTGAAGTTCACTTGGCAAACATTCAATTCAATAGTGAGGTGTTGTAAGATGGAGTTTGGTGAGATTGGTCATAGCCAGAGAGTGGATTGATGCGGTTAGTGTAAACATTGGTTAGTTTCCACAAGAATGTGTTTGTTAATAAACCTAGTTGTCTCTCCAACACTTGGTCAGCCTCTCCCACTCTCTGTCAACCAGCTACCTTCAGTCATGATTGGGCATGGCATGAAGATCTTTGCCATGTGCTTGAACTTCTCTAGTGCCATGTGCCAAATACATTTCTGTACACATAAACCACCTGGCCTGTGGTAAACTCTTAGAGCCACACACAGTGCACTCAGATGGGTTGCTGAAACAGCTAGAGTATTTAGCTTAAAGTCTCTTGTTTTCTCACAGATCTGGAGGCTGAAAGTTAAGATTAAAGATGTCATAATTTCAGGGTCTTGTTTGGCCTCTCTCTTCAGCTGCCTTTCCCCTGTGTCTCCACGATGTCTTTCGTCCATGTGCAGACAACCTGTAGTGTCTTTTTCTTTCTTTATGTAGGTGTGTGCTTTGTGAGTCAGTTGTCAGTCACTGTGGGAAAAAAAAGGCCTGGGGAAATCAAATTAAAGGAGGAAAGATGGATTTTGTCTCACAGATTCAGAGGTTTCAGGACTTGGGCAATTGGCTCTGCTGTTCCTGGGAGAGAGTCATGAAGAGTAAATGGTTTTATTTATGGGAGCCAGTGATGAGAGAGAGAGAGAGAGAGAGAGAGAGAGAGAGAGAGAGAGAGAGAGAGAGAGAGAAGAGAGACAGAGAGAGAGACACAGAGACAGAGACAGAAAGAGAGAATAAGAAGGGACATATTTATCATTGTCTTAGGGTTCCCATTGCTGTGAAGAGACACCATGACCAACGTAACTCTTATAAAGGACAACATTGAATTGGGGCTAGCTTACAAGTTCAGAGGTTCAGTCTATTATCATCAAGGTATGGCAGCATTTAGTCAGGCATGGGCCTGGAGGAGCTGAAAGTTCTACATCTTGATTCAAAGGCAGACAGGTGAAGACTTGCTCCCATGTGGCTAGGAGGAGGGTCTCAAAGCCCACTTACACACTTCCTCCAATAAGGCCACACCTTTTACCATTCTCTGGGTCAAGCATATTCAAACTACTACAATCCCCAATCCCCTTTAATGCCGAATTCAAGAGGAATAGCAGACCTCTTGAAATTCTGGTGGCCTCCCAATAGCCCATTGGGATTATGTGTCCACAAATGGGTTAATGTATCTATGAGTCAACTCACTCATGATCTGATCTTGTCACCTCCAAGTGACCTTGCTTCAGGACATGGGTGCTTTAGGGAGAAAGCCTTCAACCCATGTGCTTTGGAGAAATATTTAAAAGCCAAACCACCTATACTAGGTTAGGTGTTATTTTATTATTTTAAGTTAGCTGTCCCTTTAAGGATTTCATCTGCAAATATGTTTATGTTTTTAAGCTGTGGAGTCAGAACTTCAATATACACATTTTTGGGGAGACAAAGTTTAACATAGAACAATCCTCCAAATCCCTGTGTATCCAGAGTTTATCCGTCTCCGTCAAACAGCACAATTTTCTCCTTCATGTCTCATCTACTTCATGTAGGAAGGAGCCTGAATAGCCTTTATTCAAAGTCCTTGACACCAGAAACATTTCAGATTTTGTATTTTTGTTGAATTTTTGCATAAACATTTGGAAATGTGAGACTTTTAGTTTTGGATCAGAAATACAAAATTTATAGACATTTATCTTAATTCTTTCTTTCTCTTATCCCTCCCCCCCCACTATATAGTAGTTATCTCTGTAGATTATAATACTCTTCTTGTAGTATCCTACATTGTTTGCTTGACTGGAGTTTCTGAAGACCAGCCTATAATGTAATTATGCTTCAAACCCTCATGGCATAGTGAAGATAAAAAGTCAAGGGTTCAATTGATGACAGTAATTCAACATTGTGCATCAAACATTTACCTCAAATAATATTGATCACATACTATTTTCTCTAATTTTATGTCATGAAATAGTTACAAGTAGATGCATTTCAACAGATGATTTTCTTGTAAATTCTCTTCTGTGTGGCTGATATGTGTATTTCTCAATAGATACTATTCTTGTAACTTCTCTGTGTCTGATTTGATTGTTGTTTGGTTTGCCTTGGTTTGCTTATTTTTGAATTGATCCGAGAGACAGAAAAATCATCAGCATTGAAAAAAAAAAAAAAAGCCATTCAGAAATAAGTTATTTGGGGAAACGTCTAAATTGTAATGGGATATGGTGATTCTTCAGAATTTCCCGGTATGAAAATCAGCAAGTTGGACCCTTTCTTGTTATTTGTCAACCCATTTACTTTTGATTAAACTTACAGAGGCCTTGACCCTAGACCCTCATTGATCTTAACACACTGTCTCTCAACATCCTCATCCAGAAACCTGCCTCTCCATCTTCAAGGTAGCACCTTAGTCAAGGCCATGTGAAGCTTCTCTTGCCTATGAAATGGATTCCATTTATTTCTTTAAAAAAGATTTAATTTATTTTAAATTTATTTTAGTGTTGCTGTATCTGTCTCTCTCCGTGTGTATTTCTCTCTCTCTCTCTTTCTCTCTGCATGTGTCTGTTTGTACATGTGTGCATTTGTGTGTGTGTCTCTCTGTGTTTCTCTTTCAATACCTTTGTGTGTGTATCTGTATCTGTGTGCATGTCTCTCTCTCTCTCTTTCTCTCTCTCTCTGTTTGTGTGTGTGTGTGTGTGTGTGAGAGAGAGAGAGAGAGAGAGAGAGAGAGAGAGAGAGAGAGAGAGAGAGAGAGAGAGTGTGTGTGCATGTGAGTGCTATGTCTGTGGCATCCAGAAGATGATGCCATGGAGATTCCCATGTATCTGATATTATATGTAGTTGTGAGCTATCTGACATGGGAGCTGGGACCCAAACCCAGGTTCTCTGTGAGAGCAGGGCAGGCTTCTAACCACTAAGCTATCTCCCTAGTGCCATGCCTTTGATTACTGTAGGAACATGGAAATGAGTCCCATATTCTCTGTCTGATCTCCCTCTGTCTCCATTGTTGCTATCTGTAGATAAACAAAAAGAAGTTTCTTTTCATGAGACCATAGTCTAATGAGAATGTTGAGTCCTAAATGATCATCGTTCCTGACTAGTTATCAGTGGCCAGTGGGTCAGAAATCTGGATGTTAAGTTTTATTTGTGTGTTAATCTGTGATATTGACTGTTGATTGGTCTCACAGAACATATTTTTTTTTCTTATTAAGACAAACAGAATCTTTTCCCTTCTGGGTCATCAGAGAGTGGATGAATGGATGTACTGACTGGTAAGAAGCCTTCTCACAGAGTGCTTTGATGGCACCAGGTGATGAGTTTTAAGCAGGGTCATCTCCCATGTGCTTCCCATTCACAGAGGTCTGAAGCTCACAGTCACATAGCAAGTGATCATTGCTTCCTAAAATCAGAGAGCAGAAAAATTAATATAATTTTCGCCAAAATGATAGCAAAGACTTTCAAGAGCATAACTCTATATTTAAAATAGAAGCTAAGTGAAAATATCTCCCATAGTTTTTGTTGATATTAAAAAATGGATTCCTCCTCATTCAAAACGAAGTCGGCTCAGTACAGGAAAAATAAATAAATAGAAGTTTAAAGACTTTTACCACCAATTGCATGTGACCCTTGACATTAGTAGCTGTCTATTTATTGTTTGATGCCTACCATGCCTGCTGTATACCTTGTGATTTTCAGTAATAATTTTAATAAAAATGGGTACATAGTTCTTACTGTTTCAATTCTATGTATTTGCTTAAAGCAGCGTGGGAATGTTTCCATTTCAGTAACTTCAGATTATTATTTCGTAACCCATAGAATAAATAGAATAAAAAAATTTCAACTAATCCCCCTTTTTGTTTATTTTTCTATTGAATTAATGCAAACACGAGTATCTCTCCCCGTGAAACTTTGTATATATGTCTGACCCACTGCTTATGAGCTGAATTCCTGAATCTCAGGATTTTTAGAAGCTAGTCAATGCCTTTATGTATTTATCATGATCTTTTTTTTTTATTTTCTACCCCAAGATTTAACCTAAACTTTCTCAACCAGAGCATTATTGGTATTTAGGAGTGGACATTTCTGTGTGATGGGCAGGAGGAGGTGTTCATCTGTAAGGGGAGGATATAGGATACTGAAGAGTACTCTGATCTCTAATATGATGTTAAGAAAAATACAATCTCTATTGTGAAGTGTGTTCTGGATACAACCTGCCTTCCTCACCTTCTCCCACACCATGTATCTCCTACTGAGTCTCATTCAAATGCCATTCCTTTGAGCAACATATGAATATCCAACAAAAGATTTTAATTATTTTATTATTTATGATAGAAATTAAAATTTATTTTTGTATTATATGTACATAGGTATTTTTCTTGCAGGCATGTCTGTGTACCACATGTATAAGGTATCCATAGAGCCAGTGGAGAACATTAAATCTCTTGGAACTGGAGGCATGGAAAGTTATAAGCCACAGTCTGGATGGTAAGAATTGACCTTCCCAAGTGCAGCTAGTACTTTTAATCACTGAGTTGTATCTCCCATCTCAGAAAACAAATTTTAAAAAATACAGATATTTAAAAAAATTTTTAAAAATACATTTATATCTGGGTAACTTGAGCTGTTTCCACCTTCTGCATAAGGAAGGCACGCTCTTCCCCTAATCCAGTTCACATTTCTTGTTCTCCTGCCACTGTGTGTCTTGCTTTCTTTCTGTGCCTTGATGTGCAAGCTGGGTGAGAAAGAAGGGTAAGACAACGCCATCACTGGCCTAGAAGAGAAGCTTCATGAGTGGTAGATGTACTTCTCTTGGTACAGAGTCAAAAGCAACCCATGGGAGAAAGGTGCTATTTTGGCTCAGGGTTTGAGGGTATAGTCCATCACGGTGAGGAAGGTGTGGCGGCATGAGATTGAGGTCACTGGTCACACTGCATCCACAGCCAGGAAGCACAGAAAAATATATGCTGAGGCTCAGAAACCTTTCTTCTTTTTATCCAGTCCAGAACCCCAGCCCTTGAATAGTATCGTTGGAAGTTCCATCTGGTTCTTCCTCCCAGTCTCATGCTCCTTTAAATAAGACTCAGAATCAAAATACATTTACCAATGTAACCTTGGGCATTCGTAACTTAGATCATAACTTAGATAACCCAATTAGTTTAACTTATGTTCTTTCATGTGGCTGGTCGCCTGTGCTCAGGTACCATCCATTTATCTCCTGACATCTTCCCAGGCGGCTTTTCCTGGGCCTCTCTGTATACCAGAATTCTTTCTCCTCTCAGCTGTCCCACCTTCCATTTCCTGCCTAAGCCATAGGCCATAGGCTTTTTAATTGGCAGGTGTTGCATCCATACAATACACAAGAAATTCTTCCTACTTACTATGGCTGGCATTTAGGGTAGATCTTCCTTCTTTGGATAAACCATTTTAAGATGCCTTTATAGGCACACTTGGAAGTATTTCTCTTAGGTAATTCTAGACTATCCCTTGTTGACCATCAGGGTATATGAGCCGTGACATGAACACAGCAGCAGAGAATGATAGGAAATGAATGGCGTATTGTCGTCACATGCCGGAAAATGAACCAAGACTCTTTACTATTCAAGACACACTCTTTCACTGAGTTATGTGCTCGCCTCATGCACACAGCTTTTTGCCTAGAGAGAACTGAATCTAAAACAGCATAGATTCTACTCACTGGTTGTTTGATGGCAGAGAACTTCCCTTACCTCTCCTTTCCATATCACCTCTGTAGAAAATGAGTAGACATCAATGGAAACCTAACCCATGACTTAGTAAGTGGCAACTTTTCAGTAAATGGTATTCGTGCATCTCGATTTGGTTCACAAGCTTTTGCTTTACGTGTTGCTCTGTGCCCTTTGTATGTCAACAAGTCCACCTGTACTACTTTGCTGCCCACTATGCAATCAATATACATCAGTGGAATGGCTGAGCGCACCATGCCCCAAGGAACTCACAGTTCTGAATGTAAGAATTGACAGACATCAGCCACAAGTGGGCTATACAAATGAAGTGCATCTGATCAACAGAGAATGCTTGCTGGCTGCCATGGCAGCCGAAATACAGCCCTGTCTCTCTTTTGTATTAGCTCTTGTTCATTGCTAGCTTAAGGGGAAGGGACAAAGATGGGGTTCTAAATTAGCTTCTTGCTTAACATCACAGATAGATGAAGAAAAATTCAGACATACACATATGTTTTGGTAAGCAAAATTTGATTAAAGAAGCCAGAGCTCATCTGCAAAAAAATACTAATAGGATTAAGAGGGGGAAGAAGAGCAAGGGGAGGAGGAGGAGGAGAAGGAAGAGGAAGAAGACAACCAATAATAATGATGATGGCAATGATTTACCTAGCACCAAATCCATGCCAAGGGTTTTATTTATTGTTGTTGAAAACATACACATGGAGACACAGCCTGATTATCAATTTACAATCCTCCAGCCTCAGCTTCCTTAGAGCTGATTATAGATGTACATTACCAGCCCTCCATATCAAGCTTCTTATAAAAAGACAACTCCTGAAGTACAAATCTTTTCCATGTGACAGCTAGTGAAAGTAAAAGACTCAGAAGCCAAGAAAGTTACCTGCTATAGTTTACACAAAACAGTAAATGATTACAAACATCTCTCTCATATATATATATATATATGAGAGAGAGAGACGTTCAAGCAGTAGTAGATACAAGAGAGGATCATTGTTCTCAGTGTCTCAGAATATTAAGAATCTTACAGCCTAATATACATACACATGTACAGAGTTATAAAAATTACAAATACATATTCACATTTATATTCTCATGTACCTGGGCATAATTTTTTGAAAAATATATTAGTCTAGGGCACATTAAACAAAAGAGAAAAACCCAGGAGGCAACCTCTCACCTTGCTGCAGCTGGTTATTCACAGCCTGACTTCCCTGACAGAAATGCCTACAGAGCTATCTAGGAAAACTGAAGATGCATTTCTCTGAAGGTCAAGTTCCAGCAGAAAATAGAGCCTTGAACCAACATCTCCAAGAGCACACAGTTTTCAAGGTGGGCATGCTGAGATTGGCAAGGGTGGGGGCACCTTTTCATCGTGCTACTGTTTACACTGCACGGCAAATAACCATCTCAGTTCTGCATGACTTCAAATCCTAAACTGTTAGGGGGGAAAGACATTTTCGAAGTTCTTTTTCCAAACCCCACACATTAAAAAAGCACCAATCCAAGACACATCCACCCTGCTGGGCATCCTTCTACTATGTGTGGGCTCTGACTACTCTGTCTGGAATTTGCTGGTGTGTAGGAGGCACGGAGTCTGTTAGTCCTTGGAAACTTACTAGGAGAAATGGACAGGTAAGGCTATGGCAGCCAAGTTAACATTGAAAAAGAAATAGTTTTGCTGATGTTTGGAAAAGGTAAGCTTAAAACAGAACAAAACAAACCAACCAAACAAACCCCTGAATTTCACGTACTTAAGCTTAGAGTAAGGCTCGCCTTGCTTGGTTTCTCTTACCTTCATGCTTCTGCAAGCCCACAAGCATGGCTATAAATTTTGGAATGAAGTAACCACATAGAATTTTCATCTGCTTTGGAAAAGCCAGGAAAATGTGTGTGTGTGTGTGTGTGTGTGTGTGTGTGTGTGTGTGTGTGTACACTGTGTATTTGAGTAAATACAGGTTGCATATCTGTATGAATAAGAGTAGGACACATGGCTGTGCTTTTCTCTCAAAGCAAGAACCCTTAAATTATATATGTAAACCCTTGCCAAATCTCCAATGACCTCCGAAGTACATGTGTTCAAGCAACTTAACTAAAGCTTAAAAAAAATGAACTTGGAATTCACAGCTTGGAGTTTGAGTTTGGTTAAGTATTGCCTTAAAATGTAAAATTAAACTGAAAGTGTGAGTCAGTGATAGAGAACTTGCCTCAAATATACAAAGTCCCGAGTTCAGTTTCCAACACTGAAGAGTTTGTAAGGAAGAAAGAGAAATATTGGAGACAGATTTGGTAGTGCATGCATAATCCCAGCACTGGGGAAGGGGTAGCAAGAAGACCAGGAGCTCAAGGCCAGTCATAGCTTACGTAGCAAGCTCAAGGCCAACTCGAGACCTTCAGACCATCTTGAGACCTTGGCTCAATGAATTAATTAACTAATTAATTAAATTAAACTAGCCTGTACAAGGTCTTCAAAGGAGCTGAATCCATATCTTGGATAGGGAGGCAGTGAAGGCAGATAGAGAAAAATGTTCTAGAATTCCTTTTTATAACAATAATACTTGTGTATTTTTTTAAAAAAATATCAATATGTTTTGAGAGGTTGAACTAAATGCAGTTTCTGGAGCTCATCACCAAGATATGCAGCTGCATCTACCCTAAGTTAAGTGTTTATTTATTTGATGGCCTATCAACCCGTGTAACCTCTGTAGAACCTTTAATTATCTTAGGACAAAAGTTAAAGAATTGAGGCTTTGGAAACTTTATTGTCTAACTCATATTTCCATAGGCAAAGGCTGATTCATTGTCCATACCAAAGTCTCTTGGCTAGACCACAGACAGACACTATAAAGAGGCCTTTTCTCTTGTCTATATGGTTGTGATGACACACTGTGTCTGTAACGGAGGAAGGAATTTACTGGAGAAGACATTTTTTAGGAAAGTAGTAAGGGGATCCTGTTTCCAAAAAGCAAAGAAAAATGAAAAAAGAATTCTAAGGCTATTATTCTAGATTTATCTTAGGGTTGGGGCAGACACTTATCATCTTATTATGAGAGACTGACATAAAGTGTAAATATTCTTGGGAATGGAATCCACCCACCTTTAAACAATGTGAGAAGATCAATTCCAATTATGAGCTATTTTCTTGGATGGGGTAGTATCAATAACAATTATATCTTGAGAAGGTATTGTAGGTCAGCCACAGTGGTCAGTGATTACACATATAATGCAAATACAGTATCCCAAGCCTGTGAAATACACACCATTATCCTCATTTATGCAAGTGAGAACTGGAGCCCACAGAGGTTAAATCAAAGTGTCCAAGATGATTGTCTGAAAAATGGTAGAATTAGAAACTGGGACTGGTTGCCTCCCGGTATTGATTTCTCAGGCTATACCATGCTCAGAGTATAGTGGGATCTAAGCTTAAAAAGCAGGAAAGATGGGTGGGGGGGGGGCAGGGAGTGCTGGAATATTAAGAAAGGAGATGGTGGAGACTGAAGACAGGTCTCTTTAATTTGTCTAAGGCTGTGCTGGAAGCCCCTGAAGAGAGAGGTGTAGAAAGACCTTAGCAAGGGATGATTAATGTCTGACCAGTGAGAACTTTCTCCCAACTTCCACATCCAATTCATCACTAGGCCCTTCCAATCTTCCTTCGAGTTCTTGAATATTCCCCTACAAATTTACTGCCGTCGCTCTAGCCAAGACCTCCAGTATCAGCTGCTTTTCTTGGGTTTTCCCCTATCCCCGCTATTCTCTTCCCTAGGGAAGGATAGTCTTTCTGAAACAAAACTCCAAATTTTTGTGCTTCCTGCTTAAACATCTCAGTGCTTCTCAGATTCCTTATGTCAGAGTTCAAACTCCTTTTCACAGTTTGTGGAATCCGTCATTTCGTTCACATTGGTTGTGGCTTCTACGTTTTCACTACCAAAATCCACTGTTTGATGAGCATCTCTCGGTGTGTTTTAAAATAGTCCCAGAGCAATTTCGTTGCAGGGCTAAAAATCATATGCGTTCTTTAAGATCTTTCTGAGTTCGAGGATTCCAACCTCTTTACAATTCCTTGGTTTGGCCGAGGGTCCAGGCTGGTGGCTATGGCAACCTTCTTTGATGCTGAGTTTAATTTAACTCAGCTCTTCTTGTGGATTTAGACAGGTTATGGAGAAGGAAAAGGCAAAGCTGGAGAACTAACAAGAATGCTTGCATGCTTTCAAGGTAGATGGGAAGCCTCCACGGATTCTGAGGAAAGAGCCTTGAGGTAGACGGAAGACAATAGATACAGAGGAGCATTGCAGAAGCTGACTCTCAAAGCTAAAGTTAAAACAGGAAAAGCTCATGGGTTTTTATGACTTAGGGGTTAAAAATAACAAGATCTCTCTCTCTCTCTCTCTCTCTCTCTCTCTCTCTCTCTCTCTCTCTCTGTGTGTGTGTGTGTGTGTGTGTGTGTGTGTGTGTGTGTTTGTCCTTTAAGCTAGTGAACCTGAGGTCAGAAGTTCAAAGGACTGCTGTCTTAAAGATGACAGACGCTGAGGGTGCAACAAGTAGGGTTCCCAAGTAGAGTGGGAACCTTGGCCACACTTGAGCCAGTGTTAAAATGATTCAGGCTGAAAATGCACATTGGAAAAGAACTTCTAGGGAGATTGCTTGATTCAGTGAGCAAAGGTAGGTAGAGCTGTAGTTTGCAAAAAAAAAAATATTTTGAAAAGAATCTCTACCATTTGAAGTTTATGTTTTAAACCATGGGCCTCTAAATAGGAAAGAAATAAATAGAAACAAGATTTTCAGGAAGAAATACATGAAATTGAACAGCTCCATGAATAAGTATATATACACTTATACATACATACGCATATAATGATATGTTATATATAAAACACATATGTATGTATAAATAAATATGTGTGTGTGTGTATTTATCTATCTATCAAAAATTTGTACTAGGACTCAAAGATTTATGTGTGTGGAATGCCATGTTCAAAGTACCATCATTTATGATAAGCAAGACACAGAGCAAGCTAAATGTTCAATAACAATTGGATCAGTAAAGAAAATATGCTAATTATGAGCTGGAAATATTTCTCAGTAAGTGGAATGTTTACATAGCACATAAAAAGACTTAGGTTTGATCCTCAGCACCCTATAAACTGGGAGTTGTGGCTCACAAATGTAACATCTGCATTCAGGAAGTAGATGCGGAAGAATCAGAGGTTCAAGATTATTCTCAACATATTGAACCTGAGATCAACCCATTACCCCTCACCTGTGTATGTATATATGTAATATGTATATGTGTATATGTATATATATGTATATATGTGTATATGTATCTATGTATCTATCTATGTATCTATCTATGTATGTATCTATCTATCTATCTATCTATCTATCTATCTATCTATCTATCTATCGATGTATCTATGTATACATGTATATATGAACATGAGTTAGTGTGAGGAAAAGGAAATTCTGCCATTTACAGCAGCATGGGTAGAACTGGAGGATATTATGTTAAATTAAATAAACCACAGGCAAACACACAAATTCCACATAATGCCACTTAGATGATAAATCTAAAATAGTTAAGATCACAGAAGGAGATAGTGGGGTGGTGATTGCCAGGGACAAGGATGATGAGATAATAAGAGGTACATAATCATTGGGAGATGATGGGTAAGCTTGTGATATGGATGCTGGTTTTAGGAAGATATGCTGAACCTCATCAAGGTGTAGATATTAGCTACATAAAGATTTTTATAGTTCAAAGATTTATAAAAATTAATGGAGATTTTGACAGAAGAAAAATAATGTCCATGACTAAAAGTCGTACACAGAACAGGACATACATTTATTTTTTTATTTTCCAATTAAGTTTTGAGAATTCTGTAATGTATACAAGGTATGATTGGTAAGATCCACTAGCATATCACCCTTCTAAAGTCTCTTAGACACAACCAACACATGCTCTTCCTGACTCCATGTCATTAAAACAATTATCTCACTGCATCCAGCGAGCATCGCCCTTATGCATATAGACGTAGGTCATCTGGTGAAATATCCAGTGGCCTACCGATGGCCACACCACTAAAGAAAAGTGACCATCCTTCCCCCAGCCACCATCAGCCTCCAAGATCTGCCTAGAGGGTCATTTAGTAGACATGGAAAAACAAAAAGTGTGAAAATGCTAGATACTCAATATAACATGGCTGAGAAAAATTTTAGGAGTGTGATTTGCAAAATAGTGAGAGTAGATAGAAATCAGGGGTTCCACTGAAATTTGAAGAAGGATCTGGGTGGATTGCGGAAACAATTGAATTGGCTCTGGAAGAGTAATGTCCAAGAAAATACAGTCTTGTTATCTTCCTTGTTCACGCTTTTGAACTGCACTTGATCTCCATTGGGTCACTGCCTGTTTGCCACCTTCCTGTAAGATAGGGTTGTTGTGTTTTTATAAAGGTAGTTTTTGTTGCATTTATTTATTCTTTCTTTATTTATTGTGTGTGTGTGTGTGTGTGTGTGTGTGTGTGCTTGTGTGTGTATGTGTGTGTATGTGTACCCATGTCAACATATATGTGACACTGCACACATGTGGAAGTCAATGGACAACTTTTAGGAATCAGTCTTCTCCTTCCACCCTGTGGATCCTGGGAATTGAATTCAGGATGTCAAACTTGGGGTAAATGCTTTTCCTCACTGAGCCATATGACTGGCTCTAAGTTATAGGCAGAATAAATGTTTCACTTGTAGTTTGTAGATGGAAGAACAGATAAATTTACTGAAGCTGATATAGCTGGGAAAGATGTGAAGATTCACAAGCAAAACCAATAGGCTCAAAGGGCAGATGCATCTGTCGTTCCATGCTTTGGGAGTGAAACAGTTCTTGAATAGCTGAAGTCACTTCTGAATCTTGTGAGGAACTTTCAGACCTTTAAATAAGCTCTTGGCTGAGAAATATAGTCAAGTTTATGAAAGGGGGCATACTGGTTTGCAGCGGGAGGAGGATAAACACTCTCAGCAATACTGACCACCGAATATGAAATATTTGTGGGAACATTATTATGAAGCCTAGCAGCCGTAGGTGGGAGAACGATGCATGAGGCCCAGCAGCAATGAAAGGGAGATGGCGTTCTGCTTGCTTACTTCAAGAGAAATCGTGAAATGGCTATGAAGAGGGAGACGCCAGATCACCCAGGGAGCATGGACCCAGACCAGACCAAAACTCCTCCAGGAGACAAGGAAGCTTGTGTGCAGGAGTCAAGGAGCTGTGTGGGCTGAACTCAGCAAAACGGACTTCTTCCATTGCTCCAAAGAGGATGCAAGGGATATTGGGAGAATCAACCCCAGTGGACTGAAAGCCCAGGCTGTGCTTCCATCTCTTTGTAGAATGGGTCCAAGCTCGTGTCGGAAACCAAGATCAGTGTGCACACAGTTGTTTCCCTCTTCCTCTATCATGGTCCCCACCAATTAATAATATTATTTGGATCCTTTAAAATATTTCTGATCTTCCTCACAACATTAGTAACTGAGTTCAAGCCATGTAATTTACCACCTACATGGCTGCAGTAGTCACAAAAATTCTGTAGCCAGCTAATTCTTTTAGTCAACCCAATTCAGATAGGATCTCTACGGACTCCTACTTGAGCTTCTCTGGTAACTCTCCATGGTCTGTAGGATCATTTTTGTATTGTAACGTGCATCTATTTAATTTAGCGTGATATAACCTATATGTATATCTACATCAGAACTTGCCAACATATACATATGTCCTTATGCTTGTGTACACACACACACACACACACACACACACACACACACACACACACACAGAGGGGAGAGAGAGAAAAAATATAAAAAATGAAAGACTTAATAAAAAGAACTGCAAAGGAACTAGATCTGGATGCAACAAAGAATGCTTCTGAAAATTTCTCCCTCTTGAATGTTATTTGCAAGCAGATCCATCAGTTACTGAAGGCAGGAAGCTGATGTTTCTGTATATTCATGGAGAATTGAGCTGACAATTCCTACCCCAGGCCTTCTGAGTCCAGGCTTCCAGATTTAATGTGTAAATCCAACTTTCCCTCCATGCTTCTTTGCTTAGGGTTTTTGGAAAAGAAAAGATGTAGCTTGCTGGGAAAATGGCTTTCTTCCCTGTGGGGAAAGGGAGCACACATGTTACATGGCCATTGTTTCTGACAGTTCATTTGTGCAGATGAAACAATCCATTCATTTGGTGAATCCACGGAATCAATGGGTTCCACTTTGTACTTCTTGAAAAATATACAGCACTTCAGGTCCCTGGGTTAACATTCCACAGACCTTCTGGTTTAATGGAATAGCTTTGGGTCCCTGGAGGGCAGGCATATGGTTCTACAAGAGTGTTGATGGCTTTTTAAAAATGTTCTTGCTTGGAACTGGGTTTTGAAAAGTTCTTTCACACAGAATGCAGAAGAAATGCTTCCCAGCACCATTTCTGAGAGCGGCTTACACACTTGTAGTCAAGGGCTCATCTCCTTCAGCTAGGATGCTTCTTATCTCGAAATAAGTTCCATGCATTTTTAGGAAATAGCAATGAGAGGAAAATCTTCCTCACACCTCAGATCCATAAAACTAATTTTTTCCCTGTCCAACCTGGTGTTGATGAAATGAGTATTTAACACACCAGGAATAAATAATAAATAGAGAATATATGTGTGTGTGTGTGTGTGTGTGTGTGTGTGTATGAGAGAGAGAGAGAGAGAGAGAGAGAGAGAGAGAGAGAGAGAGAGAGTTTATCATATAGCCAAATGATCCATAGAGTATGATAAATTATTATATTTATACTGTTTCTTTGGTTAGGGTCATTCTTATACAACTCTACCAGGGGTAGGTGCTGTCATGAGGTTTTTCCAGGTTTATTATGTCTCCTAGCTATGTGTAGTGTGGTTATTCAGGAGACAGATGGATCATGAGAAATGCATAGCACTTTTAGGTATAATAAAATCAGCATCAAATTCACAAATATATAAGTTTATGAAAAGTTAAAGGAATAAAAATGTTGACTATGGCATGTCATCCTGTAAATAAGAAACATCCCCATAGGCACACATGTTTGAATGCCTATCTTCTAGTCCTTAGGTGTTGGTGCTGTTTGGGTAGGATATAGGAGCTACAGTCTTGCTGGGGGAAGTGGGTCCCTGATTGTTGGGGAGGGGGCTTTGAAAGTCTGTAGCCTTATCCTATCTCCAGTTTTCTCTCTCTGCTCCTTGTCTGTGATGGAAGGTGTGAACTCTAAGCTTCTTGGTCTGGCTACCTGTTGCCATACGGTCCTCACCATTATGGCCTGACCTTTCAAAATATAAACCAAAATAAACTTGCTACTCTGTATCTTGCCTTGCCCATGGTATTTTATCATAGTAGCAGAAAAGTAACTAACACAGGACACATCACCTTACAAACAAAGGAGGTCCAGCTCTCATCATGGAAGAATGATCTTGTTGACAATTATAGATTACTACATGTAATTAGTTATAATTCTACTTTTCCCTTAAACTATTATTTTATTAGATTTTTTTGTTTTGTTGTTGTCTATTGATGTTTCTAGAGTGTTCTCTTCTTTTTAGAAATGTCTACAGACTGGTTGATAAATGAATGCTACATGTAATGTAGGTCAATGATTTATGGTTTTTCTGCAAAGTTAGGTTCTTTAAAACAGAGGCAGTCTAAGCAATGATTGTTGTCTTGTGGAAAATGCTTGTGCATAGGATTGGTTCAGCCAAAATTTAAGAGACACCTGGTATTGTTTTTATTATAAAATGAATTCTGGCACCTCAAGTCACTGTAGGACTAGGTAAATCTTCTTCCAATGAGACCAGTCAAGACAGCCCAGTTAGGGGAGCAGGAGCCACAGGCAGTCAGCAAAGTCAAACTCAGCTTCAGTTGTTGGTTAAACCACATGAAGAACAGACTGTGCAGCTGTCCATCCACTACGTGTATGTGTGTGTGTGTGTGTGTTGGAGGGAGTGAGCGCCAGCCTTTATATGCTGTTTGGTTGGTGGTTCAGTCTCTGGGAGACTTTAAGGGTACATGTTAGTTGACTCTGTTGGTCTTCTAGTGGAGTCCCTATTCCCCAGGTTCCTCAATCCTTCCTCCAACTCTTCCACAAGACTTCCTGAGCTCAGTCCAATGTTTGACAGTGGGTCTCTGAATCTCTTTTGGTCAGCTGCTGGGTGGAGCCTCTTGGAGGACAGTTATGCCAGGTTTCTGTCTGCAAGCATAACAATAGTATTATTAATAGTATCAGGGGTTGGTTCTTACCCATGGGATGGATCTCAAATTGGGCCAGTCATTGCTTAGTCTTCATGCTGGTTCCCTAACAACTGAACTGGGGACTTACCCTGACTATGTTGCCTGCCTATAAATCCAGTTCCCCTAAGTGCTTTGCCTTGTCTGGCTTCAGTGGGAGAGGATGTGTCTAGTGCTGCAGAGACCTGACACCAGAGTGGGCTGATATCCAGCTTGGACCTCCTCTACTCAGAGGTAAAGGGGAGGGGTGCGGGCCATGTGAGGGGGAATGGGAGAAGAAGAAGGCTGTAATCAAGATGTAAAGTGAGCTGGGCAGTGGTGGCACATGCCTTTAATCCCAGCACTTGGGAGGCAGAGGTAGGTGGATTTCTGAGTTTGAGGCCAGTCTGGTCTACAGAGTGAGTTCCAGGACAGCCAGAGCTACACAGAGAAACCCTGTCTCAAAGGACAGAAAAACAAACAAACAAACAAATGAACAAACAAACAAAGATGTAAAGTGAATCAATAAATGAATTAATAAAAAAAACAGAGACAGTAATTTAAATTTAAATTCTATCTTAACGTGTGTGTGTGTGTGTGTGTGTGTGTGTGTGCTTTGTGAGTGTAGCATCCCAAAAGGCCAGAGAGGGCTTTGTTTTCTTCTGGAGCTGGACTTATAGGCAACTGAAAACTTCCTGACATTAGTACTGGAAACTGAACTTGGATCTTCTGGAAGAGCAGCAAACATTTTAACCCTGAGCATCTCTTCAGCCTCCAGGAACAAAAGCTTAAGTCAAGTTACATCTACTCTATTTTTGCTGGGAAGTATTAGGAACTGAACTTGAAAGATTCTTGCATCCGTACAGAGTAGGATATTTAAATGACTGAGCAACAAATGAAGGTTATCATGTAGCCATCATCTCAGCACTATTTATAGTTAAACATTGAAAGAGCCATTCTTGAATGGAAGAAGATACACTCAGCATTTATCCATGATCCCTGATAAGATGTCTCCTATTCCTTTGCGATGAGTGCCTTGAGCTAGCTTCATGGGAAAGAAACAGGAAATCGGAAGTCCTCATTGTCTTTGACACTGGTGACATACCGTGAAGTTCTTGACTTGTTTACAAGGGGAATGAAGAGAGAGTTACTGCCTGTTGCAATTGATTTTTCTTTGTTTTTGACATTAAAGGAATTCGTCATGTAGCTGTGGTCATATAATGCCACCTGTTTACAAGGCTGTTTGCTTTGCAGCAAGTAGGGAAGATGCTAGTTCGTGGTGACTGATGACTGAGTCTAATTGTTGAACCCATTGTGGGACGCTCCTCTTTACGACCTCTCTATGTTCCTCTAATAGACTCATGAAACCCATTTGAGGATGCCCATTTCTTGACTCTTACTGCCCACTAGCATTCTCGAAGCATGGCCTGATAGTTTTGTGGATGGTTTAGGAGTCCAGCTGCTTGATTCACATCATGACTTCATAGCTCACTAGCTTGGGAAGCACCAAGTTTATTGACCCTTTTGAGAATAGGCCAGACAATGCCAGGAAGCACATTGTATATTAGCTGGGCTGCTTTCTGCTGGATGCAGACACTTATACCCACTAATAACATTTGTTATCTCACACTTGTGATTGGCAAGACAGCTTGGTTCCAAGCACAACATGACTGGGAGATGGCCAGTGACCCTCAAGGTTCAAATTTTCTATTTTTTTTTTTTAAAGATATTTCTCTCTGGGACATATCATACCCACAGTGGCACTTCATCAACTCTAATTATCATGCCCAAGAATAATGTCTTTCTTAAACTTTCTTCTTACAGATGAGGTTCCTTTCTCCAATAGACATCCTTTCCTATCATTTTGGAGAGGACTTGGACATGTACTCATCCTTTAACCAACACTAAAAATCACAATGTTTATCATAAGGTGACATTGACAAATGGTTTCAGAAAGCCACAATGGATCAGGATACACAAGATTTTGTTGAGTATTAAAAGAGATTTTTTCATGTGAAACACTTTGAGTTATCTCAGGGACGAATAAGCCATTGGCCACGTATTACGGTTATCTGCCGACTATCTTTCTGTCTTATACTTAGGTATAAATGATAGCTACTGTTTGGTACATTTTAGAGGAAAAATTAGTTCTAATGAGCCATCAGACTCATTAGACATGTGGAGTAACAGGGGGGATGCTTGGCATGATGGCATCCCATTACTTGGAAGGAGCTGGTCAAGATTTCCACCTCTGAGTCCTTCAAGAACCACTGTGGGGGAGCCGCTCACTTCTGTTCCTACTTCACTTGGCACCACACAGTCTTTCACTTGTAGGTCTGTTGCTGCCCTTTCTCCACCCTGTGGTTAGCCTTCAGCAGGAGGTAAGGGGATAAATAGTTAATGTAAATTTGAAAATACCCCTGAGCTGAAGGATGAATCTGTTTTGAAGGTTCAGGGCATTCATATTCGATATTTATGGAGTCATGTAGTGGGAAGAGCTATGTTTTCCAGAATTTTAATTTTTGTTAAGATGGGCTACTCATAAAACTCACTGGATAAAGGAAAAGAGGAAAAAATGGTGAAATTCTCCTACCACAGCTTGGCACAGCTCCACCCACTCCTTCAGAACAGTGAATTGTTCATCAGCGGCTACTGTGGCCCAGCATGGACTCTCTAGACACCCTTTGCTCCAGTAGTCTTACTTCTTGTCACATATTTCCTGATTTCACTGGCTCCAGAACATCAGCAAGAAAGCACTTGGCTCTGAAGCTGCACTGGAGAAGCTGTCCCACGAAGACTTACTGTTGGCTTTTCATTGTCTCTACCCCCTGCTGAAGGCTAACCACAGGGTGGAGAAAGGGCAGCAACAGACCTACAAGTGAAAGACTGTGTGGTGCCAAGTGAAGTAGGGACAGAAGTGAGTGGCTCCCCCACCGTGGTTCTTGAAGGACTCAGAGGTGGAAATCTTGACCAGTTCCTTCCAAGTAAGTAATGGGATGCCGTCATGCCAAGCATCCTTCCTCTTACCCCACATGTCATCTGTCAGGGGGATAGTCTATACCTTGACTTCAGGATTCAAATGAGGGTTTTCCCTTGACTATGCATTTCAGGATACACTGCAGGCATTATCTTGCACAATGAGTGTGCAAAACCTGCAGGGCCCTACTGACCAGCCTTGCCTATGACCTTTCTCTTTTAATCCTCACAGCTGAAAAGCAACGATATGAGCTCTTGGGACTTGGTGATGGAAAGTTTGTTTGAAAGGGGCAGTGCAGGTGCTTCTACAAACCTTACCCTAAATGTGCCAGGACTCTGGCGCCTACCAGACTGGTCTGGGACGGTTACAAGGCCAGCCATTCCTGGGGAGATTTCCAAGAACTGCCTGTTACTAGTTGGAGAGAGAGAGAGAGAGAGAGAGAGAGAGAGAGAGAGAGAGAGAGAGAGAGAGAGAGAGAAAGGGAGGGAAGGAGGGAGAAAGCATAAAAACAAGTTAGTTCTTTTGGGGAATTCAGCATAATTTTTGTGGTTCAAGACAGAGTCAGAAAAATGCCAAGCTTGCAATAAATGTCACCTTTTTGGTGGTGCTGTGGGTGGACAGATGGTTAGTGGTTCTGTTGGTAATGGCGATGAGGGTGGTATGGAGAAAAATCCTTCAATATACTTACAGAGGAGTTTCTATAAGCTATTCCTTGGCATTAGCAAATGTCTGTCCATTCTAGATTTGATCAGTGGTGTTACTTCATGCCCAGGGACGTAGTTTCATGATCAGAGAGATATTTTCTCTATAATATTTAAATACCATATTAATGGAAGAACTGTTTCTAATATATACTCACAGAACTACTACTTCTAGAACTTTGGGGTCTTTGAAGTAAACAAACATACAGTCAAGCAAAGCCCTCTGTTTAATCGCAAGATCTCCTGGAAGCAAGGATATTATGAAGCATCTGGGGTCTGGCTGGCTGCACTGCAGGGCAGGAAGCCCCATCTCTCCTTTCTGACACGTTAATTCACATTGAGAAGTGAGTATTTTGCTCTTTGCTGACAACAGCTCCCCATTTAAAAGCTCACAGGAGGACTTGATGTGGAGCAGTCTCACTGCATTTTAATGTAAAAATAACAGGGGAGAAACACTGATTCTCCAGACTTGTCCAGGGCAACTTCTTATAATACATCTTTAAACACAGTCCTCCCGGCAGCCTGGCTTTCTATCAGTGAGAAAGAAAACAAAAGCTGTTGATCTTGGGAATAAGAAGTTTACCAACACCTTCCTAGTTCACCATTGCTCTCCATGCCTAAAAACACACGCTTTCACACATGGACTCACATGTATGTTCTTCTTGCAAATAAGTGGACGCTTCTTTTTAGGTCAAGCCAGATGCAATGAAAATGCATAGAGAAAAGAGAATATTAATGTCTAAGGTATACTGCAGTGGCCTCTAGGCGTATGTAGGTTCATGTATGTGGCTGGGATGAAAGCCATCTTTCATTTCCTGACAACATAGGAACCCCAGCTACCAAATTTGCAAGTATGGGTTTATGTTTCAGCGAGGTTTAGACTATTGCAAATTGCTATAGTTACATCCAGTATTTACTCTTTCATGTTATTCATTCATTCACTCACATTTGTTAACTGTGCATTGAATTTAAAGTATGTGCCAGTTACTGTCTAAGTACCAGATGTGTAGAAATCAATTCACATCCTGCACTCTCTCCTATGTCCTCATATTTCTCTAGAGAATAGAAGCAAAGAGATATGGTTTTCTAATCATGATAGAACAAAGTCAGTGCTGCAATATACATCACAGAAGAGACTTCTGATGGCCCAGAAGAGAATTGGAATTTAGCAGTTTAAGAGTGATTAGAAACGATTAGAATTTCTGCAGAGAACGCAACCCAACTCTGTTTCACAGGATGCCCATCAGTTACATGAAAGAGTTACTATAAGCAAAGGGTTTCTAAGCTTCTGTGTAAAATTAAAGAATCGTGATTAGCTGGAAAGAGATGAGACACGGGTCCACGTTACCAAAAGGTATCTGTAAAGGATGGAGTAAAATGCTCACAGAATCCTCCTGTAGGAGGCAGAGGGTACCTCAAAGGATCTTCCTATGATACTCCAAACAGCATGCGCTTATATTTCGTGTAAATCCATGCCACACAATGGTTTGAACAAACGCGTGACATGACCACATTGCTATTTTTCAGGAAAATATTGGTTTAAAGAGAAAGGAGTTGAACAGTGATAGCTTGGTAAATATTTAACCACTGCCTGTATGAAGACAAAAAGCCCCGATAATAGTATCAGTTAATTTTCATGATTGGTGATGTACCAACCAGGGGATATATTTTAAACTGATAGCACTCAGCTAAGGCTTGGGAAGAGAAGAGCACAGCTGGATCCCCTGAGCCGTTTCAAGTTGGCTCCAGCCAACCTCTGAATCAGAGGGAGTAGACAGGAAGACTGACAATACACCTTGGGACTCACTCAGTCAGGACAAAGCTGTAAAATGGGCCCAAGGTAAACAGAGGCCACTGATGATTCAGCTGCTTCCCTGGGTGACCAGAAGGGCATGAAAAACAGGAAGGCAGCTTCCATATTTCTACCAGGACTTTTGAGCTTCTTGCCCTTCTAGGGTTAAGGGACACATACTTAACACAAAGGATATAAAAGGTAGATATGCAACATCTCTTTTCATGTAAGTCTGGTGATGCTAAGCAACGGATGCCCATTTGAAAGTGAGGTATAGGCAGATGGAGATCTGACTTGGTGCTGACGATGTGTGTGAGCAGACAAGATGGACTATAAACATTCATCTCCCGTGAAGAACCTTCTCTAGCAAGGCTGCATAGCTTAAAAGTTCCAAAATTTTCCCAGACAGCTTCACCAGTTGAGGAGCACCTGCTAAAATATATGAGCCTATGGGGGACATTTCTCATTCAAACTATAATACAGGGTCAGGGGACGTAAACTGTAAAGAATTAAATCAAGAAAACCAGTACTCATGTGTTTCTTAGGCTTTTTCTTCGGTTCCTCCCCCTTTGTCAGATTTTGTCCTGTTCTGACTTCTTTTTATTTTATTATTATGATAATGTTAGATGCTCATTTATATCCTAATGAGAGAAAGGTGTGGATTTTGGTGGATGGGGAGGTGGGGAGAACCTTGAAAAAATTGGGGAAGCGGAAACTGTAATCAAAATATACTGTACGAACAAAGTCCATTCTTCAACAAAAGAGAAAAGATAAACTCAGTAATTAAATTTGCAGAAAGTGCCTTCTTGCTGGTGAGCATCTGCCCAAGCATGCTGGGACATTCTTTTGCTTACACTTTATCCAGTATCTCAGATGATCACATGCTCATGTCAAGCTGTGAAATCTCAGGTGCTGGAGGTTTGGAAATTGAGTTAGTCATTTGGTCCCAGCTGATAGCAAGAACAAACCAACCTCTGTAGCAAAGAGGAACACCAAGAATTTCTGTTGTTTAAGTGACTTAGCAATAATTCTGGTATTCCTACTGTCATGGGGGAGGGGCTCCACTCTGCTCCTAGATTAATGCACAGGAGGATTTTTGCCCCCTAACATTTTGATAAGTGATTACTCTGAAGTCATCTGGTGCGTTTGGTAGTACTTCTTGAGTATGTACTATTGGCAAGAGGGGGAGGGAAGAAAGACAAGGTCTTTGCGTTTGTAGAATTCATTGTCAAGAAGTGGAGGACAAGACAGCTGATGGTGTGCTCAGTGTAGACAAACGTCAGGGAGAAAATGAAATGAGAAAGAGGCACTGGAGAGAAACTGCAATTTTTATTGTGGTGATCAGGGACATTGTTACACATACTAACAGATATCAGTAGAGTCTCCTGAGTCACAATGGCTAAAGGAGAGCAGGAACCAAAGTGAAAGCTGAGTGAGTGCCTTGTTAAGTTCCCTAAGGAACCTATTCTCATTTAAGGACACTCCAGGGCTTGATTTTATATTTTAATTTGGCTCTCGAGTCTAGTTTATTTTGCATCTTGACTGGTTGATGTCTAACCGTCTTTTCTCAGTGTCTCAGAATGAATGCCTACGAGCAGGCTGACACAGGGCACACAGATGGCATCTGTGCAGCTAGTCAGGTGATTTTGAGGTATGGGGGGTGTTTCTGTGGCTTTGAGAGGGGAATATTTGGAATATGTTAAGATTTTATTTTGGAGTGCTATTTTATTTTTTATTATTATTCCAAAGTTGTGTTAAGATTTTAACCTCGATAATGTCTCACCAACTTTGTGTCTTTTCGTTGCTTAAAAAAAAAAAAATGGCACATAGGCAATTTTATTTCCCCCAGCAAATAATTTTTCCCTAGAGAAATTGTTTCTAGAATGGTTGTTTCCTGGCTGAGAGTTGGCTGAAGCCAAATCCTGATTTGTTAGCTTGAGTCTGCTTGGGTATCCTGGGACCTGGCTGGAAATGTGCTCATGGGAGTCCAGGTTGTGGGGCACCAGGGGTAGAAGTAGGTTATAATGAGGTCCCTCTGGTCTTTTGAAAAATAACCTTCCTTGGATAAGATTCAAGACAGACTTACACTCATAGAATTTGGCAAAAATCATTCTGCCTAGCATATGGGAGAAGACAAAATAAAAACCAAGTTTAATAATGCAATTCCATTTGTGATGCTGGAGCCAAAATCCAGAGGTGAGATCTTACAGAGCAGAGAATCATTTTGGAAACTAGATAACTCACTATTTATTTAGCACACGGAGAGATGTGTGTGTGTGTGTGTGTGTGTGTGATTGTGCATGTGCATGTATGGTGGCTGGAGGTGATATCTGATATCTACCTTGATCACTCGCCACCTTAATTTGAGATAGGGTCCTTCAGTGAACTTGGAGGTTATTAATTTGGTTAGGCTGTGTGGCCAGTAAGCTTCATCTATTTACCTGTCTTTGTCTTTCCCCATTGTTGGGTTACAGATGCATATTGCAACACCCAGCTTTTACATGGGCCCTAAGAATCTGAACATAAGTTCTTGTGTTTGCTCATCAGACACATTGCTGGCTGAGGCATCTCCCTTTACCCTACATAAATACTGTAAGCGATAAAGGTGTCAGCAACACCTGAATTACATATGAAGCAACATGATCTACCAGCTTTCTCCCAGGAGATATTTTCTTGAAGAGAGAACTGTTGGCTAGAATGGGCCAACAGATTTCCTCAGAAAATAACCAACAAGCGAATGATTCAGGCACCCATGAGCTCAACCACATGTACCTAGCTGTTCATATGCAGCTGTAGAAATTTGCGAATGAATTGAACACACTACAGTCTACTGATTCTTAATGAACTCTAAAATCTGGATTCCACGACCTTTTCACATTATCACAATGTATTGTTATTTTAAATGTTCATTTCGATCAGTTAACTATGGGAAGATACCCTGAGTGTGTGGATCATATAAAAACAGGGTAAAGTGGTTTGGCTTACAAACCAAGGTTGGTAACTTAATGGGTCAAGCAGCAGTGTTTGGTAGACTCCCTGAAGTTGTTGAGTGAATGTTGCAGCATAAATTATATTGCACCATATGTATATTTAGTGGATAAAGACTCCCACCTTTCCTCTGGGAACTTGGGCCAGTTATCACTTTTTCCTGTTTAGTTCCTTTGTAAAATGAGCATGGTAGAAATGGGTGATGCAGCTTGACCACCATGCAAGCAGCTCTAGATTCATTTTTCAACATGGGATATACTGGGCATGATGCTTCTTGACTGTAATCCAGAATTCTGGGGATGAAGGTAGGCAAACCAAGAGTTCAAAATCATTTTCTGCTACATAACAAGTTCAAGGCCAGCATGAAGCCCTGGGAAATCGCCAAAATGGGCAGGGTAATACTTGCCTTGGGTGGGTGGTATGAAAATTAAATTAATGAATGTCTACAAAGCAAGACAGCACAGTGTTAGTCCATAATGATCACTTAACTAATTGTTTCTGTTCCTATTATGCCTGCTAATGTTCCTGTTTCTTTGGAAAACAAATTGTTCTTGGAATTTAACCTCCCGAGAGTGAACATACAGCTAAAAACTCCCTGGGTGCCAAAACTCATGCCTTATCTTGCAGTTATGGGTAGCAATGCCTTTAGCCACAGAAAAAAATTTATCCCTGTTGTGAATTACTGTATTTCTGTGGCTTGTTTAAGGAACTGGCAGTTCGAGCTGGCCTTCCCTTCTGCAGCTGTTAAAACTTGTCATTTTGGGTTGAGGTCCAACATGCTTAGGAAGACCTCTTGAGGTGTCAGTTTGTTGTGAACTCAGCTCTTCAATAAGGGGTCTGCTGAATCCTTTTGTACCAATGACGAAGACCTATGGACATTTGATTACTACTGGTCATCATGAGATTACAATGGGCCACTACAGGACCATTTCTTCCATGATACTTTCTGTTTTCTGTGTCATTGGATTATATGCAATATGTCAGATATGCAGGAATCCTTCACCCAGGGAAACTCTATCCTGGCTTGTTAACAGAAATTATTGATCTCATAACCCAATATCATAGCAGGTGACAGAAGCAGCTGCAGAAAAGTGATCTTATATAGAAGCCCAGAGGCAGAGCCAACAGTTAAAGATCTCAGAGACATTTGAGATATCAAAGACATCTGCCCAAATCACTTTTATCACCCACCTTTGTGAGGGTGGTGGTGTTTGTACTTACAAGAGCTATAGTTTTTGTATGTACCCATGTAAAAATTTGTCATATATGTTACTAATAGCACATGAAAGTCAAATATTAAAGATGGACTGTATCGGGGGTGTTTAAATATATTTATGTATTTATATTGATGTACAAATATTAGAATATATAGAGAGAGCAGCTGGTTAGGGTGCAATAGTTAGGGTGGAGATCATCTCCATTGAGTCCCAAGAACAATGGTATGAATTGAGCTATTCCCGTTTCTCATTACAAATGTCTTGATTCAGTTTAGTGTCTCTGAAAGGTGTGGATTAAATGTTTTCTCTCAAGACTGAAGGACCTGAAAGGGTTTGTGGCCCCATGAGGAGAGCAACAATACCAACCAACCAGAGCTCCCCAGGGTCTAAACCACCAGCCTGGGAGCACATAGGGAGGGACCCATGACTCCATCTGTATATGTAAGGGAAGATGGCATTGTCGGGCATAGGTGGGAGAGGAGAACCTTGGTCCCATGAAGGCTGAACACCCAGTGGGGGGGATTCGAGGGTGGGGAGGTGGGAGTGAAGGGTAGGTGGGGGCACATCCTCATAGAAGCAGGAGGAGGGGGGATGGAATAGGGGGTTCCTGGGTGGTGGGGGGAATGGGGGTAAGGGGATAAAATCTGAAATGTAAATATAACATCCAATAAAAAATGTAAAAAAAATGTTCTCTCTCTTCTCTGGTCAGGGAACAAGGAGCCACTAGGAAAAATTACCCTTATTATGCAATGATCTATCTTGATAAATCACATTCTACTGGACAGTAATGTGATGACATGTTGTCTCTAAAGTACTACCAAATACTAGTGTCTGAATAGATGATCGGGATGGTTGCAGAAGAGAACAGAACAACACACTTATAGATTGAAGATCTGCCGACCAGGGAAGAGCTTGCCTCACATGAGCGTCTCTCTAGTGGCTTTATTTCTTTCTCCCTCTTCCACTTCCTTTAGCTACATGTTCACTCTGAACATCCAGCTGCCGTTTGTATTTGTAACATGTTTTGCCTTAGAGATGGTCGGAAGTGTCTGATGAAGAGGTGGTAGTTCTACATTTGTGGCGGGGAAATACAGTTTTGATGTTCATGATGCCTTGGATCCTACCCACTGACTAACTGGTATAGTTCATGGTCAAACGGAATCTTTCCACTGGCTTTAAATGCACATGTAGGATATTGGGTTTAGAATTCAGATGTTCTTGGCCCTCACTCATTCATTCATTCATTCATTCATTCACTCATTTACTCACTCATTCATTCATCCATCTACCCATTCATCCATCTATCTATCCATCCATTCTCCCCTACATGTTTATTTCTCCATTTCTGTCTTTTAAAGGAAATGTCCAGTTAAACAAGGAATAAAGAAGAGTTAAAAGAGAGAATGACGAAGAAAAGAGTCAGGCTGAAAAAATATTTCCAGACTGCTTTTATTTTATTTTCTCTATAGCACTTTGGGAAAATTTGAAGGGGGGAAAAAAAAGATTTAAGAAGTGATATTTTTGAACTTCAGCCAAAAGCAAGCCATCAAAATGGGACACTGTCTCTTTAAGTACAAGCTTGTACCAGCTAAAGGAAATTAATTAAGTATCTGAGGCTGGTTTGGCGCCACGGGAAGAATACACAATCTAGGCCCTGCATGCCAAATCCAAAATGAAAATGAAGGCGATCCATCATATTTGGCTGTTTTTTAAAGACAGAATATATATTTTCCAACGTTGACTAAGCAATTATCCAAATTAAAGGAACTGGAAAAGTAAACAGTGGTAAAAAAAATGCTTTTACTTTTTAGTGGGTAAATTAGCTCAAAAACGTGTGCCTTTTATTATCTTCACAACACAAATAAAGGAAAAATAATAATAAAAAAACAAGAGGCCTCTAAGCTCCTTAATGCTGCCATCTAGGGAAATTAATTTACGACCCTAGCAGATGGCGCACTTTCCAAAATCTTAAATTTAAGGAGGGTCAGGCTCCACTTAGACTCTGACTGAGAGATGTTGAGTGTGTGGTTCCACTGGAGGGGTTTTGGGAAGGTCTCCCTTTTCTGAAGCACAAAGTGTCCACTCTTCATTTGCTCTGCATGCTTGCTGGCAGCTAGAGAGGCTCCCTCTCAGACCACCAACACCCATTCTTTGTACTACTCAACTTGGGCCCTACCATACTGGAGGTAAAGAGCCTCCCCCTCTGTGACCACCATTCTTTACTGTTCTCTGGCAAAGGCTACGGAAGGGAAAAAAAGGAATCTAGATGAAGAAACTTCCAAAAAGAGGCCAGCTTAAGGCCCTAACACATCCTGAAGATGCCATGTGGTCCATCAGGTTTTTGACGTCTTTCTTCTTCAGTGTGCTTGAGAACATCAGAGGCAAAGAGCCAGGGAATTCCATCTTCTTTTAGTACATCTTAGCTGGAAGTGAACATCAGGAGCTGCTCCCCATTCACGGGGATCATTCCAGGGGTACAGGGTACAAGGCAGCTGGCTCTGTGATGGGCTTATTGAGTCCTGGTTTGAGGTAGACAGGCCCAGTTTTGCATGTGAGCTGGAACACTCTAATATGTCTGCTTGCTTAGTCTCGTTGATCGTTAATGAAACCAATTTTAACACAGAAACAAGAGTGCCTATTTTGTTGGGTACACTTGTTCCCTAGGGCCTCCCTAATGAACTATCAAGTGCCTTAAGACAACCTGAATCTCTTCACCCAATATTCTAGAATCTAAATCTTAAAATTAAGGCCTTAGTACAGCTGGGTCATCTCCCCACTGAAGATTCCAGGGGAAATAGTTTTCCATTCTTTTCTCTTAGTTTTTGGTGTTGCCAACAATCCTCTATATTTTCTGGCTTATAGATACATCACCACTTCATGCCTGTTCTTCTTGTCACAATATTTCCTCTCTAAAAACTTGAGTTTAATTCCTGTATGTCACTCAGTGGAAGGGTAAAATGGCTCTCGCAAGTTGTTCTCTGACCTCTACTCATAGCTATGGGATACATGAGCCCTTCCTCATACACAGTAAATAAACAAGCAAATAAACAAACAAAAATGTAAAAAATTTTAGGAAGTCTTGAAAGTAGTATTTCATTCTTTCTTTGCTGATATCTGAGAGACTTATTAAAGATCTAAGACAAGTATTCTTTTAAAATTTCTCTAGTGATTAAAAAAATAAAAAGAATAATCCCTTATTCATCTTTGGTAGATCTGTTCTCCAGGATTTTAAGATTCATGGAAATGTGGTACATTGTAAGACTCACCTTTCCCTTCAGTTCTGACCTTGAACTTGAATATAGATGGGCTGTTGTTTTGTGTTCTTGGAAAAAAGAGCCATGTAGTATACTCATGATATAGTGTGTTAATGGTGGGGGCAAGGGATGCTGGGGGCACGAAGAGTTACGTGTGGTCCAAAAGAAGCTAAGTGTGTGGTTCAAGGTCAGCTAGTGTGTATCAAGGGCTGAGCTGGTACTTGAAGACCTGAGTGTCTCCAGCTGACTGTCTGTTGCAGTGTGTATGTCTGTCTTCCTGTTCTCTTGAGTCGCTGATCTACACTGTAACTTGGAGGATTCTTCTTTTATTATAGCCACTGACACAGAAATGCTAGCATCTATCAGCACCTAGTCACCAAGTTCTCCTTTGCCACCTCCTTCAGAACTCTGCTAACTTCTTAGTTTTTCTCTCTGAGTTCAGATAGGTTCTGTTCTCTGTGACATCAAATAGCTTACAAGAAAGAGGGTAATTTTATTCACCTTTTCTCTAAACTTCAGGGTCTTAGAAGAAAATAAACCTTGCAGAATAGAACTGTCATTGTCTTGAATCACTGGAAGAGGTTGTTAGAACAGTAATTAAGGCAGACAGGACTCTTAAACCTGCTAGGTGTGAAGCCTTTAGGATGATCAGAAAGGTCAAGGGCATTTAAATCATCAAGGCTGAATTCAAGTCAGTCTTTCACTCTAGACCTTTGAACAGACTTAATTTGTAATTTTTATAAAACAGTGGTGCCAACATGTGAAACTTACATGAAATACAAACCTGATTCAAAGACTCAATGGGATGAGACCATGAGTACTGTTGGGATTTACACGTGTGTGTGTGTGTGTGTGAAAGTGTATGTGTATGTGGTGTATGTATACATTTGTGAGGTATGCATGTCCATTCATGTGTAGAGGCCAAAGGAGAACACTGGGTGTCCTGAGGTTTCACTTTCCACTTTACTTCCTTGATACAGAGTCTGTCACTAAATGTAGAGTGAAGCTAGAGTCTAGCAAACCCCAGTGATCCACGTTTCTCTGGCATCTGAAACCCTGGGACGACAGGCACACACACAACCATGCCCAGCTTTCTACATGGGTGTTGGTGGTGAAATCACATATTCTTGCACCAAAGTATCTCCCTCAGCCACCCGAGAATTCATTATTACTGAACTCAGACAGATTCCTGGAACATTCATACCTTTTCTGTCACCATGGTAACCTGCTGATTAAGCAGTAAAAAGCCTGCTCAAACAAATTTAGAAAGCAACTCCCCACCCCCATTCCCTAACGGCTAATCACTTAATACAACATTAGCACAGATAGGAGAACCACAGTACACTTTCCAACAGAAAACTGCTGGCGGAATGATTCTCAGACCAAGGTGAACATGGGGCTCCTTTCAAGCTTTGCAAATACCCCGCCTTCTGGCCACCTTCCCTGGGATATTGGTGAATATCTTAGTGTGGTGCACAGGTCTGGGGCCAGGCTGTTTATGCCAGCTCTGACACCCCTCTCCCTACCGGGTAACTTCATAAGTTGTTCACTCCCTCAGTACTCTTCTCCAGTTTTCGCTGCATCTACAGATTTTCCTTTTTCCTTTATGATTATAACTTTTATTATTGTTCATACATCTTTAATCTTTTAGGAAAGAGATCAGGAGTCCTGGATGCAAGCATCACCTACAGAATCCAAGAGATAGAAGAGAGAATCACAGGTGCTGAAGAGACCATAGAAAACATTGACACAACTGTCAAAGAAAATGCAAAATGCAGAAAATGAATCCAAAACATCCAGGAAATCCAGGACACAATGAGAAGACCAAACCTAAGAATAATAGGTTTAGAGGGAAGTGAAGATTCCCAACTTAAAAGTCCAGTAAATATCTTCAACAAAATTATAGAAGAAAATTTCCCTAACCTAAAGAAAGAGATGCCCATGAACATACAAGAAGCCTACAGAACTCCAAATAGACTAGATCAGACAAGAAATTCCCCCTGTCACATAATAATCAAAACACTAAATACACAAAACAAAGAATATTAAAAGCAGTAAGGGAAAAAGGTCAAGTAACATATTAAGGCAGACCTATCAGAGTTACACCAGACTTCTCACCAGAGACTATGAAAGCTAGAAAATCCTGGACAGATGTCATACAGACCCTAAAAGAACACAAATGCCAGCCCAGACTACTATACCCAGCAAAACTCTCAATTACCATATATGGAAAAACCAAGATATTCCATAACAAAACCAAATTTGCACAGTATCTTTCCACAAATCCAGCCCTACAGAGGATAATAGATGGAAAACTCCAACACAAGGAGGGAAACTACAACCTAAAAAAAGAAAAAAAAAGTAATTTTCTTCCAACAAACCCAATAGAAGATAGCCACACAAACATAACTTCACCTCTAATAACAAAAATATCAGGAAGCAGATTTTCTTTGTACAGATTATTTACTCTATAGTGGGAGGGGTTAACATTAGTACTTGCCCAGCATAGAGGAAAGAGTTAACAGTTGCTTGCTCCTGCTGCAAATAGGAGCCTCTGTGGAGGACCAGAACAAACTAGTGGACAGATTGAAAGACTTAGCTGAGAAAACCACTCAAATATAGAGTTAGATTATAGTATGGTCATTTACAAAGAAGTTGATTATTTCAAGCTATAACTGCTTAATTCCCCAACTTTTGTGTGTGTGTGTGTGTGTGAGAGAGAGAGAAAACTTCTCTGTGTAAAATTAAAGGATATGTTTTTTGTTTGTGAAAATTAAGGAGTGTCTGTGGTTTGTAATATGCCCCCGCACACACAATTTTCAAACATGATCTGCTCATTAAGGTAGCATATAGACATTATCTTAATCTTATGAAAAGTCTTCATTACCCATCCTCATTTTGCACAGGCAGAAGTATTTTCTTCTTTCTGGTTCTATAAGACATAATACTATGTCTATTGAGAGTTCTTGTTCACCCTGGGTCTGGAGGCTCCCTCCTATTGTCTCAGCACTCAAGAAACAAGGTAAGAGGGTCTCTGAGTTACAGGTCAGCATGGTCTAAGCAGTGAGCTCTGGCCCAGCAATGGCTACATCATGATAGCACATCTTAAAACATACAAATGAATAAAAACTCTATTCATATGTTACACAATTTATTTACAAGGTATTGTGCTCCCCCAAACGTATCAGGTCATTGCCATTCCTTTTGATATCACAGAAGCAGAAGACAGGACCCTATTGTTGAAGAGACCACACCTTTGCCACACAATATAGAGAAAAAAAATCAGAAATGGGATGGATGCCTGCTCCCAACTGGCTAGCTTTCATAGTGTCAGAAAGTACTATATAGGCTGTTGAGGGAGATAACACATTAGTGGTATTATCCAACTGTGGATCCTGCATACTACCAGACAAAATGTGCCCACTGTTACAATAATGGCTCTACTATTAGGGATGTGACCAACTGTTCTCAGATTGAATTTGAGGCCCACTTCAGAGGAGGGAATACATGCCTGGTTTAGTAAATCTAGTCACAACCCCTTGGGAGGCCATAGACCCTCACAACTGTTTACATAAATAACAGGGTCCCAAACTGCTAACTAAATATTTATGCTTACAAACATAGACAAATGCTACTCTGACTGTTAGTCACAGAAGTGTGTCTTTGCTCTGACTGGTGAATGCATAGGCTCATGGCTGCTCAAGATTCTTAGAATAAATGATGATTGAATGCTGTCCTCAGCCCTAAACAGGGTGTTTATTCCACCCCTTCTCATGGTCAAGAAATAGTACAGAGAAGAAAATAGAAAAATACATAAGAGCCGCAGATAGAACGGACTAGAAAATGCTTCCAAGGGCATCCATGGCCATTGCAAATAGGGCTTCCCAGGAACCCTGGTTATCTACATTAACCTGCACAAGACTGTGCCTGCCAATAGTCAATCAGGGATCAGGCAGGGGCTCTTCACAGGTTGTGGTAAGGACAGTTAAGTCCCAGGATACATAGTCTTCCATGTCTGGGGCATAGTTTCATTTACTCCATTTGTTTTGAACCTGTTTGTCTGAAGTACTCCTCAAACATTCTGATGTATGACCTATCCTTACTGGGGTAAAACTTGATCTCTAGGTTAGCAGAGTATTTAACTTGAAGACTACCACTGTCTGGAGTAGGTTTTTACTACACTTAAATGGTGGTGGAGGTGGTTGTGGTGGTGGTGATGGTAGTGGTGTGTGTGTGTGTGTGTATGTGTGTGTGTGTAAGGGTTAGGATCATGGTTTAAGTGCTACAAAATTTCACTGTTTTAAATAAGATTTGGCAAAGTTGTTTAGTCAATGTTCTTTATTTTCATACATTTTACATTAAAAACATTTCACCAGTTAATAATGGTTATTCTTCTGGAGAAAAAGGAACTCAGAGAGAGAGACATTTATTGAGAGACATTTTTAAGTCTTTGGCACAGGGTCACTGTGGCCAGTTCAAACCTGGCCTTTCTTTCTTTTGAAGCAAAATGAAGGTAAAAATGTTCTTTTTAATGCTACCTTCTTCTCTGGTCACTCAAAGGCACAGGATTTATAGGAGGGGGAGTGTGTCATTTGGCTCACAGTTTGATGGTACAGTCCACTGTGGTATACAAGTCTTGATGACAAGGGGATACAGTGGCTAGAGACGTTGAATCTAGAGTCAGAAAGCAGATAGATAGATGGATTGATAGATGATAGATAGATAGATAGATAGATAGATAGATAGATGACACATACATACATACATACATACATACAAACAAACACACACGTATATGCATGCTGGTCTTTAACTAAGTCTTTGCTGTTTTACTTTGTGTTCAACCCATGACCCCACTCCATGCTATGGTGCAGATATTGCCCATGCTGAGTGCTAATCTTCCCATCTAGATCAACCCAATCTGTAATCTCCTTTCTTACCTGACCATAGCTTGTCTACTTAGGTTATTGTAGATCTTATAAAGTTGATAACCAATATTAATTATCTTGGGAGGCAAATTTAGACAGAAAGAAGCCACCAAAGTGACAAACTCAGGAGTCGTACTGGAGAGAAAGCTCATTGAAAATAAGAGAAAGTGTTGAACACTCCGTCATCTGCTGCGTGGGGGGAGGACACAGTAAAGAGACTAGAAGCAGGGTGGAGGCATGAGCTTGGCACTTGGTGCTGTGGAATTGTGTGTAGCAAGTCATTTTGTCCCTATGCTCCACCTTTCTTGTCGTCAGTGAGAGGACATTTAATCCTCCATGAAATATTCCCATGACAAGGTAAAAGGGCATTACCCAGTAAAATAAAGGAACTCTATCAGAAGGGGCATGATGTGTGCTAATAAATGTTTCCTTGTCTGTTGCTTTTCTCAGTTTTGCTTACCTTGTCTGCTGTTAAGCATACACACAGATCTTCTTAGTGGTTTGTTCTGTGCACTGCCAGCTCTGCAGGAACACTGGGTCTTCAATTAATGTCACCCAGACCATACATCAGCTGAACACCGATGTAAGATTCTGAAGGGTTTGAGTGTGGATGTAACATAAGTAGACTTCCTTTTAGATACTGGTATTTAATCTCCCTGGAAGAGAAGCAAAGTTACATAGGACAGAATGTGAAAAAAAATATGTAAGCATCTAAGTGATGGGATGGTGTCCTGGGAATGACAAGGACTGTGAGGGAGAGAGGAACATGCCCATGAGAGACATTTTTGGTGGAAGAGTAATTGAAGAGCAGAAATGAGCAGAGTCAGTGGGTAAGTGGGTAAAGTCAGACTGAGATAATAACACTAAGTTGGGCTTGGGCGCTTGATGGGATGCACATAGTCGTTTTCCAAGAATGACCTCCATGACTCAGTAAATAACGATATCACCAAGCAAGACAAAAAGATCCAAAACAAATGCCATAAGGTTCTTGAGAATTATTTAGTAACAGGCAAGTTTCAAGTCACCTTTGTATGTGACCTACACAAGCGAATGTGACATACATGAAAAGTTTTGTAGGATCTTAAGGGAGAACTCATTAAGATAGTTCAAATTCAGGGCTGAGGTGATAAATCAGTATTTTAGCTTCATCTCTGTTGATGTGGACAAAATATCCAGACAAAAGTAACTTTTCGGGGCAGGGGAGATATTTTGGCTTGCAATTCCCAGTTACAGATCATTGATAAGGGGAAGTTAAGGCAGGAACTTGAATTAGTCACATTCACTTTCAAGAGCAAGGGAAAACCAAATGTATGTATGTATGGCTAGTGCTTATCTTGCTTTCCCAACTGTTATACTCCCAGCACCTCAAGCTCAGTGAATGGTGCCACCCAGAGTGGGCTGGATCTTCCCACATGTTTTAAAATAATAGTCTCCCACAGAAATTTCCACATGCCAACCTGAACTAGCCAATGTCTCACTGACACACATTTTCCAGATAATTCAAGACTGTGTCAAGATGGGAATTAAAACTAGCCTCCATCTTAAGTAAAGTACTCCCCCTTGCAAATAAGAAGGAATGAGTTCAACGCTTTGGCACTCATATACTTATAATCCTGACGCTGGGGAACTGGAGACAGTGAGTTAGCCTATTGGTCAAAACTACAGCCCAGCATAAGACCTTGTCTTAACCAAACCAAACACACAGCAAAACAGGGACAAGAGAGATGGCTCAGTACTAAGAGCACTTGCTGTATTTACGGAGGACCTGAGTTTGCTGTTGAGCACCAAGGTCAGATTGCACCCAGCCACTTCTAGCTCTAGCTCCAGGAAGTCTGACTCCCTCTTCTGGCTTCCATGGACAATTGTATTCATGTGCATCTACACGAATACATTACATAATCACAAATAAACCAAAAAAAAAAAAAAAAACCAATTAAGAAAACAAAAACAATAACAAACCAGGGTAGACAACTTCTGAGAAGTAACAGCTGATAGCCTTTGATTCACACAGCCATTCATACAACACGTACATGTACCTGTGCACACATGTGAAGCTGCACAGGCACATGTATGTGTGCACACGCACACACACACACACACACACACACACACACTCACACACATGATATTTCAGATCCAATTTTGAACATGGTTCAATTCATAGCATTTTTCTCCTATTTATGTTGCCTGTCATGAAAAAGCTTCCTGCATCTTGACATGTGTCCTTTAGAGAGAAAGTTGTCACCGGAAGCGAGCAGCCTGGCTTGTGATGATACAAGCTCAGCTGTAGCTACTGTGGGCAAACAGCAGGAAACCCAGGTTCCTCTGGGTGTTTTCTCTTCTGTCTGTGTTTTGACTGTCATCTTTTCAGCACGTAACAAAAGGAATGGCTTTCCTGTGGCTTGATGGACTCAGGACAGTTGAAAAGTAAATCATTAGAGGGTTTTGTGGTGAGACTGAAGAAGACTGTTGATATACTGAACACCACATGGTATCAAGCAAAGACTTAGTAAACAGAGACTGTCCCCCCACTGACCTCAACAACAGACTACCAGATGTGCCCACAGCAGGCTCTGTGGATGGAACTATCTCAGCTTCCATATTAAACTTGGGACTGGATAATCCATATGCACATATTGAAAACACACACACAAACACACACACACACACACACACACACACACACACACACACACACACACACACACATTCATGCTCTTCTACTTGGCACAGTGGGATTCTGATAGAATCTACTTGCTTTTCCTGCATTGACTGGGAGTAACTGGGCACCCATATCCTGTTTAAGGATACACACGGGATTTGCAAAGACAGGATTTTTCTTCCACCAGGGGAAGAGTAATTGGCACATTAAATCATGAGAAAATAATGAGGTTCTTGTGTGTGTGTGTGTGTGTGTGTGTGTGTGTGTGTGTGTGTGGTTTACAGGCTAGTAGAACATCAAGGTCTGAAGGAAGAGCTAAGACTGAACCCTTGACTGTATAGACATGAAGCAGTCGAGCCTGTAAGGGACTTTGCACACCTAAATGGGAGCAGCTATTCACTAAAAAAAAAAAAGCACAGACTAAAGATAATTTGTCATAATGCACTGTGTCACTTTTTCACTGTTTTCTACATGTGGACTAAAGGAAAGTATGACGAACAGCCCACAGAGAATAATCTGGAGACCCCATTCTTGTGTTAAGTCTGTCCATCAAATGTTGTAAATGTCTTCAGACTCTAATCATTACCTAAAAGCAGGCTTAAATATCATAGTCAGAAATCTTAAGAATTCTCTTCTCCCTTTCCATGATGCCAAGGTCCTGCCAAAAGACTGCAGATACACCTTGAGAATAACCATTGATGTGAACATTTTCCAGTGTTAGTAAGCAGGTACGGGATGACTCAAATGTTTAAATACATGAGTGACACTTAAATATAACTTTCCTAAAAAATAAAAATAAAAAAATAAAAATAAAAGTTCTGAACATCAGGCATCACATTGTTATGGCCGGCCTACACTGGCAAGGCCTTATTTGTACCTGAGATGAATAATAAAAGCCCTAAGCTGATTAATGGACACTATATTCTTCCGTTTTCTTTTTTCCTTATTTAAATTGTAAATAGTTCTATGAGGAACTGGAGAAAGAAAGAACAGTCCAAAACAAATAATTACCTTTTCTCTTCATTTACAACACCAATCAGAGAACACTTTGTTTTTTCCTTCTTGCTTTAAAAAAAAAAAAAAAAAAAGAATCTCTCTTTATTCTCCAAAAAAATTTTAGCGGCAAAAAATTATTCCCCCGTCCCACTACCTTCGTTAATAAGGATAGAAAGCTTTGGGTCTCTGGCCTCCCTTTCCTGATGGCTTCTTTTAGTTCAGGAATGAAGAATGTTAACTGCATTGTGCTGTAATGAGCCATACCCAAACTACTGTTTTTTGGTCCACTGTTTATTTGATGTCTTTATTGTAATGAAACTCAGATGGTCGGTGTTTACACTAGTTCTGTGTTGAGAGACCACGCTGGGAACCATTCTAATTAGCTGCAAGTGGAGCTCAGAATTAGAATGGAGGAAAGAACAAATTTTTAGTAACGACTTTAAATTGAAGCCCTCATTTATTTTCATTATGGCCAGACCAGAAGCAAGCTAATGTTTCCCAGCTCTTTCTATGCAGGATCTGAGCCTCAGCTCAGTGGAGAAGGGCTTGCCTGTTTCAGAAGCCCTTCAGCATCCAGGGTTCCTGGAAAGCCCTGGAATGTTAAGGTAAGGTTAGAGAAAGACACTATAGCTGGGATTATCAGAGCAGAAGAGAGGCAGCTCAGTTTAACTCCAAATTCTACCTCGCATAAAAAATTATGCTTTTTGAGCTCTGTGGTCTAATGACATTTTTTTTCTTTCTGGGTATAGTCTCAGAGATGAAACTGTTTGATGTTTCTAACACCACCAGTGAATGGTGCTTGAGTCCTCTGCACATAACCCAAACCAGAGCTTTAATGAGCCAGTGTTTGGATATCTTCTGGGTCTCTGAGCTTCTGACTTTGGAAGTAGCTCATTGATAAAAGATTTTGAATACTTTTGTCATCCTTGATATTTTGACATCTCTAATATATTCTGTGCACCACACAGCATTACTTTAATGGATACGGCTTGTAGCCAGATACCTTCCAAGGCTTTAGTATGTGATTCTGATATATGGATTGGCAAAACAAGATTTAGCAAAGCTGCAATAGTCTCATTGGGTTAAACAGCAGTTTCTTTCTGTAGACACACACACACACACACACACACACACACACACAAAGAGAGAGAGAGAGAGAGAGAGAGAGAGAGAGAGAGAGAGAGAGAGAGATATTCATACATGTTTTGGGGTACTTAGCCTCATATCAGTCTACTTTTGGTGAGACTTTAATCCTGATTTTAAACATATGGTTTAAAGTAGTATATAAAAACTAATATCTACAGAATATAATGCCTTATTTATAATCTGTATCACAAGGTTTATTTCTGTTCTGTGGCAATGGTAATAATTTGCCAATAATATATGCGATAGAATAAATATACATGAGCTATATAAAGAAATCTTTTTAAACACTTATAAAAAGGCAAATAATCCAATTAAAAGTGGGAGAGCTGCCTGAATATTTCTGCAAAGAAAATTCATAAATGTTGAGCCAGCATTAAGAAAAGTTCCCTTATGTCATTCATATAGCTAAGAGAAACCCAAAGCACAGAGAGAAGCTCATAGGTTTGCTTTAATCAAATGTGGACTCTAACAAGTACGGATGAGGCTGTAGAGGATTGCAGCCCCATGTCCTGACAAGGGAAATGTGTAATGGTACAGCCATATCAGAAGGGAAGCTGGCCAGTTTTCAATTCTGCCCTTGGTATATGACAGAGACAAACACAGGTCCACTCAGAGGATGGATGTATATGGATGTATAGCAACATCAAACATGAGTGTCTATCAGCTGATAAAAAGACAAGCAAACAGTAGTAAATTCATACGTTGGAATATCAGATAGCTGTAGAAGAAATGAATATCAGTTAGCATAGTTGAATTTTTAAAATATTATGTTAAATAAAAGATTTCAATCAGATCATCGGTTATTTAATTTCATTTTCACAAACTGTCCAAAATAACCAAATGGATAGAGACAGAAAGAACTTTCATTGCTTATAGCTAGAGGTGGAGTTGTTGGAGTTTGGGGTGGCAGCTAAAATTCTTGGGGCTTTTCTTTTTTGGAGTTATAAAACTAGTGGAAATTATATCGATGGTTGTTAATGGAATCCTCTTAATATTCTAAGCCCATGGAATTATGTAATTCAATTCAGTGACTTGTATTATATAGCTTATCTCAAGAAAACTATAATAAAATAACACAAGCTTACTTGCTTTAAAAGAAAAGCTATTTCTCTATTCTATAAAAAAGAAGGGCTTACTTCCAACTAAATTCTGTTATATAAATATATATGTATGTACTTAGAAAACTTATAAAATTATAAAATAGTGGATTTTCTTATGAAATTTTCAAGCATTCTTAGTGTTATGCTTTGACCAGAGGACAGGGACAAACATAACCTTGCTGGCTGGCTTCCATAGCACAGAACACCAATGCAGGTTGTTGGAGGAGAAGTCTTTTCCAGCTGTAAACTCTGTGAGCTACAATAAAGATTAGCATGTCAAGATACGCCCTTGGATAAAAGAGTGGCATCAGTTATCAAGGTAATCAGCCACTCTGGATTTAAGGCCCACTCCATAGTAGGAAGTACATACTGTACTATAAATCTAGATGTCACGATTGAGAAATTTAAAGGCCCCAAGTGAATCTACTACTATGATTCTACTAAAAGACCAGAGTAGCAAACTTCCCTCTACATTCATCTCTCTCTCCTGATAGATCAGTGAGGCTCTCAGGCCTCATCAGAGACCTTCCTCTGTGAACTGGGTTGGTGGTTAACGTAGAATCTACAACTGGTCAGAGTGTAAAGAGTAAGTGTCAGTAGAGCCTTTAGCCACAGAGGAGACATTTATGTCACATTCCTTCTTCCCAAGGCATGGGGGGGGGGCATTTTGAAGAGGGATAAATGATTGTCAGATTCAGAGGATGGGGAGAAGTGGGCTACAACATTGTGTTCTGGACACGCACTCCTGTACACAGGAACTCACAGAAGCCATAGTCGCCAGCATAAAACCTGCACAACATCAAGGCAGACAATATTCAATGCATTTGAAATTGCACATTATACAAACAAATATGTTCCCAGTGAGACTATGAGTTCTGTGAGAGGCATCCAGACCTTGATTGGATGATTGGCTGATGGAAGGGATGTACTGGGGTGAAGTCAACCTTCTTTATCCAGGTAGATAAAGTAAGATGACGGTAAACAAGAGATACTTTTCTTTTCACAGCTCTCCAAGGGAGAGAACATCAACAAATAGAAGGTAATGTATGTACGTGGAGCAAAGAACTTATTGGACTTAGAAGTAAAGAGAATCAAGGGGAAAAAAAGAAGACCCTGAAATGCAAGGAATACTATTAGGCTTAGACGTCATAGGCAAGGAAGAGGGTCACATGAGAGAAGCCATCGCATTTTCAATGTCAACCATATTTTCTTGAAAGAGGTAAGAAGACATCAAAGAAAGGGATCCCCTAATAAGTCATGAATGAATCTCATTTCAGGCTCCAGGGAGGATAATTTTCTCTCTGCAAACAAGTGAAGGTGGCTTGAAAATTCTTCCACAGAGTGCATGTGCGGTTGGGTTCTGAAAGAAGGAGACGGGAATCTAAACAGTATGGAGTGAACTGGAGTCATAAGTTTTCTCTCACAGAAAGACAAAGAAGAAAAACAATACCTGGAATATGGAGGGTGGCAAGCAAATTCATCATTATATAAATTAGTAACATGTACACCTTTAGTTCAGTTTCTGTCATCCACCTGTAAACAAGAGGCTAGAAGTAGATGAAGAGGCTCGAAGGGTTTAAAATATGAGGGTTCACCCCATTTTCAAGGAGTGTCACTTCAGTGTACCAGGATGCATGAGAAGTAGAGATTTACATAAATAATTTACACAGCAAAGCAGTATACATCAGTGCAATATTCCACCGAATGGCGTATTTCTTCCACTTGCGTTTACCTTTGTAGTTCACAGACCAGGTGAGGCTGAAAAAAATGTTTTCTCCCTCTGAAAAATACTTAACCTGTTGTCTCCCTGGTATCCAAATTTATGTTGTCTGTCTGGAACTCAGACAATTGGCCTAGTCCATTACGTAGTCTCTACGAGTATTGTTTGACATATCTTAACAGCTAATAATTTGAATTTCCTAAACTGTGGGCAAATATGGACCTGTCGGAAAGTGGAGCATAAAAAAATCTTGGGACCAGATAGATTTACAACTATGAAGACTGATGCAGATAGATGACCAGTAGAGATGACCCTCCAGAGAGCCATTCTTAAGAACACCTGGAATTGATCCATCAGAGAAGAGTTTTATGCATCTGCAAAAGGCTGAATGTTGGAATTGAATTTTATTTAAGATCTATAAATGGGAGATTTTACTGATGGTCTTTAATTCATTTTTCCAGGCTATATAATATACAGCTGGGTACTATAATGCTTCTAGTATTGTTTCATTTGGCACACTTCCTATCCATTTGTAATTTTTATGACAGAACACTCCCTGATTGATAACTCTGAGGATAAGCAGGTGTGGTGGTTTGAATAAGAATGGTCCCCATAGGCTACCATATTTGAGTGCATAGTCAACAGGGAGCAGAACTGGTTAAGAAGATTAGAAGGATTACATGGTGTAGGTTTTTAGAGAAGGTATGAAGTGGATATTTCTGATTTCTTTGGAGACTCAGTTGTGTCATGTGATGTTTTTCTGGAAACTATCTTATGAGAGGATGTTTTTGCTAAAGCAGACACGTGGGAGGGTGTTTTGTTAAGAACAGACATGTGATTTTTTTTGGAGGCAGTCTGGAATAAAAAAGGTCACATGATGTTTTACTAGAGTAGATGCTTGAGCAATGTTTGGAAAGGATATAAACATAGCCCAGTGGACAGTTGACAACAGTGGACGGTACTGGGATGCCTTGTCATTCTTTGTTGGTGATCATTTATCATGACTTCATAGAGAGAAATGCACCAAAAAACTTGTGGTGGTGTTCTACCATCTTCTTGCTACTTCTGCAAACACAAGACAATTGGCAGAGCCTTACAGTTTCTTCTGGATTGACCTGCCATGGCTGATTCGTGAATGGTCTTTGTGAGTCCTGCTGTTGTTGGTTTAGGAATGGTGTCTGCTAGTAGATTGAACTGCTGCTGCTGATTCCTGTAAACTGCACTGTCAATATCCTGACAATGTAGATCGGATTTGCTCCAAAAAAATATTTCTCAACAAGTTCACATCTCCTTTTGCTTTATTACCACTTACTTTCCACTACCTCTGGTGAGTGCTGGGCTAGAAGGAATGTTAAAATATTTAATGAACTTTATTAAAAATAGGTATAAAAAAATCTAAGCCTACAAAGGCATGTCACTGGGGGGTGGGATTTTAAGTGTCAAAAACCTATGCCAGACCCACTGTCACCTTTTTTCAGCCTGTGGATCAAGGTGCAGCTCTCCGCTCCTCCAGCCACAAGCCTGCCATGCCAGCTGTCAACCTCCTGCCATGGTGATAATTACCCAACCTCTGAAAATATAAGCAAGCCCCCATTTAAATGATTTCTTTTATTAAAGCTCGTGTGGTCACAGTGTCTCTTCACAGCAATGGAACAGTGGCTAAGACAGCTGGTCTAAGAAATAAGACAAGGAAAGAATTTTTAAAGGGAGAATATTTGGACTTGTTGGAATCATCTCTGCTCCCATTTGTCACATTTCAGACCTTTACTGGCTTCACCACACCCCAGGATCCTACAAATGGTGGGTATAGGAGTCAAGAAACATACTGTGGAAAAGAAAGATTAGTACTCTTCATAGGTGATACGCATGTCTTTCAACCAAACCCAGGAGGATGAAAGGTCCATTTATGATTCTCAGTTGATTAAAAGAATGCAGAAACTTAATATTGTGCACATGGTCCTTACTCTCCTCTCCTTCTTCCCTCCTGAGGAGAGGCGGAGATGATAACCCTTTCATGGAAAGAGGTGTTATGGGAGTTTTTGACTGTCCTTTCCTTTGGTCTGACTAAGGGGGAGAGCTACATCACTTCCCCAGGTTTATTAATTACGCAGGGCAAAAAAAAAAAAAAAAAAAAAAAAAAAAAAGTCCCTGTTTCTACCTTTGGAACACTCATGTCTGGCTCATGTTTGGACCAGCCTGTCTTCAGATACATTATTAGCTTCCCATAGCTTGCCACAGCATGGAGATGAGGTGTGACCATCAGCCACTCTTGACTCCAATTACCTGGCACCTAGAGAAAGCAAATTGGAGGGTATTTTAACTGTTCATTTAAAGCTCAGGCAAATTGGAAAGGAGATGCCCCATTTCTGTTGAGAACTACAGAGAAAAGGGTTTAGTCTCAGAGTCGAGGAGCATTTTCAGATTTCATTTGTGGTGTTTTGGCTGAGTTCACCTGATTTTATATGACCTCATTCATCACCCTATGACTTTGTTGAGGATTTACCATGTGTCACATATTGGCCCAAATCCCAGGGTTAAAACTGATTAAGGCAAAGCTATTACCTGCTCTCATGGAACTCATAGTCTCATTGGGAGCCTATTTGTTTGTATAATGTGTAATTTCAAATGCATTGAGTTTGACTCAAAGGAAGCTGTGATAGGTAGTATTTCTCTATTGCAAGCAACAAAAGCTGATCCTGGTTGACTTAATAAAGCCCTTAAAACTAGAGGGCTGCAGAGATGATGGCTCAGTGGTTAAGAGCTGGTACTGCTCCTGCAAAGGTCCCGAGTTCTGTTCCCAGCATCTATGGCTGGCAGCTCCCAACTACTTGTAACTCCAGGTCTCTGACATTCTGGGCTCCATTAGCATTGCACTCACATGTGGGACACACACACACACACACACACACAGGGGGAAGTATACAAGGGAGGTTGTAAGATTCAGAGGAGATCAGATAATTATCTGTAGACGTTCTGCATCATCAGGAAGACCAAGAGTAAAGCATATCATAGAACTTCTTGCCAAATGGAGCCCTCACACCACAATGTCAACATCACTAGCTACAATCGTGTATTTACAAGTTCACTCCAGACCTGTGGTGTGTGTGTGTATGTGTGGTGTGTGTGTGTGTGTGTGTGTGTGTGTGTGTGTGTGTGTGTGTGTGTGTGTGTATGAGAGAGAGAGAGAGAGAGAGAGAGAGAGAGAGAGAGAGAGAGAGAGTGAGTTTGTGTATGTACATGCTCACACAGGTGCATTTACAGGGCTAAGGACAGGCATGGACTTTTGTGTCCATCTTCAAGTGTCATCTATTCTGTTTATTTTGTTGTTGGTGGTGGTTGTGGTAGTGCGTGTATGTGTGTGCGTTCATGCATGTGTGCATGCAAGTTTATTTGTTTATTTGTTTGCTTGACCTAAGATCTCTGTACTGGTCTAGAGTTCACTAGTTCAGCTAGGCTCAGGGGCCAGTGAGCTCCAGGGATTTTCCTGTGTTTGTTATTTTCAGTGCCTGCTTTTTTTCTTTTTGAAACACTGGTTCTGATTATCAAATGTAGGTCCTCATGTTTGGTATGGTAAATATTTGACTGACTAAACCATTTCGTATGCAATTAGAGAATTGCAATTAAAGGCAGTCATGTAAAAAGCCCTAGATAAGTCAATGCACAAATGAGACCAATGTTGAAGATGTAGCAGGCACTTTTAGGAAGCTGTGCAATTGGTAGCCCACTGCTAAGGATGCATTCTCTGTAAAGAACTTCAGTTCTTTCCAAAGAGAAGTAAAGCACAACACAAAAAATTTTATGCATAGCTAATATAAGGAATACATTAATTGGCCATCCCACAATGTATATGCATGTCATAAGATCAAACTGAGCCATGTATGTATAAATCATGAAGTATTTGTCATGTTTTAATTTTGCAAAATTCTCTTTTAAAAGATTTTTATTTTAAGTGTGTGAATGCCTCGACTACATGTGTGTATATGCACAGTATGGATGCGATGACCAGGAAGGCCAAAAGAGGGGGTAAGATTCCCTGTAACTGGAGTCGCAGTTGGCTGGAAACTGCCTATGGATGCTGAGAACTGAATCCAGATGTTATTAGGTTGGGTGGAGAGGACACATCAGGAGGAAAATAGGACCCCAAGGAAAAGAGTCCCAGATCTCACCACTAAGTATTACATAGGCTATTGGTGCATATGGGATGGGCTTGCTTTATTGTTATATAACACAACTTTTTTAAAAGCTTCAGTATTTCGATACTTGGCAACAAATAGCCTTTATGTAAGCAAAGACTTTTCTTGAAGAAGGTGACTCTGTGGGAAGGAAGAACCTAGGAGTGTGTTCTGAGAGAAAAAAAAAAGGTAACTTGCATTTGCCAAGTACATACATGAACACAGAGGCAGAAGAGAGCTGGGATCGATGAGAGTTATAGACCAAGAAGGAAACAAGATGAACTATGGAGAGAGGAGAGAGAGAGAGAGAGAGAGAGAGAGAGAGAGAGAGAGAGATTCAGCAAGAAGAATAATTTGCAACCAGGGAAACATGATATTCCGGTATTTGGCAGAAATCATGGGGTAAGCTAGAAATGTCCTGCAGGTTGTAACAGGAGCCAATTTTATTCAAGTCTCCAGGGATCCGGTGACCTTAGGTGACATGGCACTGTACCTGATGCTATCTGAGTTTCTCCCCTTCCGTGGCCAATGCAATGTTCAGAACACTTTGAGGACTCTGCTGCTGGTGTGAATGTCAGAAGAGGCCCTGGAAGGGTGTGATGATTTAGGACTAAGGTTTTTCCCTTCGGAGTCCTGCCCTCAAGCTGTACTCTCCTCAAGGATCCTGGAGGAGCCGGGAAGGCCATTGAAGTATCCAGTCACCTGTTGGCAAGTCCTCAGACATTGAAACAAGGATCCCTTAGAATAGCAGAATCTATGGTAATTGGCCATGATGGGGCTTGAGAAAATAAATATGGCTTTCTGCTTTGGAATGTGCAGTTCCCCTGTGACGGCTGATGAACCTGGAGACATTGTTTTATGTAAAGCATTCATAGGCTGAGATCTCAGTGGGCAGGAAAAAGGCTATGTGTTTACAGAGATTAAAAACTGCCTGTTATTTTACAAGAACCAATGGCACCAGATGAGATGTGCCCAGGAAAAATCTTGATTAAGGGCTGGCGAGATGGCTTAGCTGGGTAAGGCTCTCTCACCACCAAGTCTTATGACCTGAGTTCAATTCCGAGGTACCACATGGTGGGAAGAGAGAACTTATGTCCCAAGTTGTCTTTTAGCTTATACACACACAGACACACACAGAGAGACACACACACACAGAGACACAGACACACACACACACACACACACACAGACACACACAGACACAGACACACACAGACACACACAGACACACACAGACACACACACACACACACACACACACACACACACACACACACACACACACACACGGCATGGCCTGGATACTCAAATACGCAATCAAAAGAGAGGTATTTTAAAAAATGATTAAAATTCCTGAGATACCTTCTGTGAAATTCCACTTCTTAGAGTTACTTAGCGAAGACCTTTAAGCTGTTGGTTTCTTTAGGTAGTTACCCTTAGCAGCAAGAGTCCCAAGAAGACAAAAATGGGTACAGTTAAACTTGCCATAGGTTTCAAAGTCTTATTAAAAACCTATCTTTATCTGTATCCGTCACTTTCTCTTCTTGGCCTATATGGGTGTCTGTCTCACCCCCTAGGCCTGTGCTGGGACCAGCTGTTTCTCCTTAATAGAATGAATGCATATTTAAAAGATAGGTTCCTGAATTCTGAGTGAGCCAAATGTGCGTTGGTGCACCCTCAACATGTGGCTGGGGCATGGCTGGGAGGTTTGTAAATTCAGCAGTGGTAGCTCTTCAGAAGGTTGTTTTAGTATTGTTGCCAGGAAAAACCCAAAGTGAAGAAGTCTGGATTTCAAAAACTGTGCTGAGGCAAAAGTCAGTCTCTCTCTCTCTCTCTCTCTCTCTCTCTCTCTCTCTCTCTCTCTCTCTCTCTGTCTTTATTCTTCCTTCCCCTCCTCCCACCCCCTCCCCTGCACACATAATAAATTCTTTATATTTTACATTAACATGGCTGATGAGTGTTCAGTTCACATAGGGTCAGGCAAAATGCGAATGACCCTTTATTCCTTTATCTTCTTTCAAAATGCTCATGGAAAAATTAAGTTGAGTGTGGTGTCTCTAATACGGAATCATTGCACTAGGAGGCAGAAGCAGCAATACTGGCAAGAGTTTGAGGTCAGCCTGAGCTTGTTTGTGAATGTCTGGTCTGGCCATCCTGAGCTACATAACAAGACATATATATTTGTGTGTGTGTGTGTATATATATATATATATATGAAAAAGAGAATAATTCATGCCTGAGCTATTTCACAAATTTCTTTCTTCATAAAGAAGGATTCATTTAGGGAGATTCAGTGCTGGTGCATAAAAGCCCAGGAAGGGTGGGTGACCTGGTGGGCTGGGTTCAAAAGGCATCAAGCAGAGCTAAAAGGTTAGGGAAGAAATTGTAAAGAATTACAACCACTTGATACATAAAAGAAACCTAGAGGAGAAGACATCGCACAAGGCTCCAGGTCTTTGTGCCCAGTCCCTTGTTGGGGGTTTCTTATACGGGGATGTGATATGGTGTTCTGTACCCTATACAATGACAGAACAGATGTCAATAACAGCCACCACAGGAGGGGAGGTGACGCATATGGTAAAGAGCTGGCTGTGCAAGCATGAGGACCTGAGTTCAAGACCCACGGCACACTAAAACAAGTAAACGAACAAGCAAGCAAGCAAGCAAGCAAGCAAGCAAGCAAGAAACAAAAAACAATATCTGAAACCAAAACAAACCGCCACCATCAGAAGGCATTACAATCAGCACAACCACCAGCACCACCACCGGCAAAAAAAACAAAACAACAAACAAAACAAAACAAAACAAAATTAAAAAAATGCACCACACAAGAAGTGCTGGGTGTGGTTGCACCTGTATGTAATTCCCCTGCTGGTGAGGCAGAGACAGAAGGAGCCCACAGTCTGCTAGCCGTCAGCCTAGCCAAATTGGTGAGTTCTTGGACTTTGTCTCAAAAAAACCAAGGTGAACAGTATCTTGAGAGCTATACTCAAGGTACCGATATGCCATTATCCTCACATGCATGCATGCAAACATACCTCCCCCCAACACCACACACACACACACACACATGCTACCACAGCCTGTGTGTTTACTTCATACTAAGAACTATCTCATACCATCTCAAGGGTAGTGAATCCCCACCCTCCACACAGAATGGAAACAGTGCCTGGTTCACTATTAGACAGATCCTGACACAACCAGATGGGATCACTTGTTTCTTTAAACATAGCATGGTTGAAACAAAACATGTTTAGAGAAAGAGAGACTCATCTTCACTTTTACTGGTTCTGGGATGTAGGAAAAAAAAAAAAACAAAACAAAACCAAAACCAAAAGTCAGCCAGCCATACACACTAAATTTGTGACCCATGAGAAAGAAGTTCAAGGAATGCCAAAGAACATACTGGAGCAGGGATGTTTTATGTGGTACACGCAGGAGACAGAAAGTGTATGCTCTTCACCCCTCCTGTCTGTGTCCTTGCTAACCACAGGCAGACTCTAATTTCTCAGCCAAGTGTGGGAGACAAGGAGTGAGGCTGGAGGGAGCCCAGGGATTTGAGCTGGGTAGGGCTGAGGTTTCTGTCTTTTATTGTAGAGACTTCTGCCAATTGTTCCATTACCAACTTGTGGACGCATCTGAATATTGAGAGTGGTGGGGTCTACATGTACATGCATTATCCTGTTAGAAGATATATGTATTATATACACATACCTGCAGTGTGCACATGGAAGTTGGGCATGGTCTCATCTTAACTGCTTTGAGAAGCTTTTTAAGGACCAAATTGAGACACAATTGACCTGACCATTTACAGTTGTAAAGAGCATGTTCCTGGACCCAAGAGAATCTTAGCTCAATTACCCTCCCATAGTATCAGTCCACAGTAGGGTCCCACAGCACGGTTCGCTGTCCTAATGTGCTACATAAGATTCCTTTCAGTGTTCTGAAGGTAGACTAGTTGCTGGAATTTCAGAGTTATTTGCAAAATCCAGCTTTGAGTTCATCTTAGCTATGTGGAATTGTCTTTTCAATGTCTGTCATTCCTGAAAAGATTGAATCTTCCTGTAGGTACTTTCTCATTTTTTTTTTTATTTATATGGGGTATTATTTATATGGAGTGTGTGTGTGTATGTGTGTGTATACATATGCATGTACATAGTCACGTGGGGGACATACGGAGGCCACGGGTTGACTTGGGTGTTTTTTTAAAATTGTTCTCCAGCCCCATCCTCCACCCCCCACCCCCGCTTTCGTTTTGAGGCCAAGTCTTTCACCAAATTTACAGTTAACCACCACAGCTAGATGCAGTCTATGCACCTCTTATTCTGGAGTTACAGACTCACAACCAAGACACCTGGCTTTTTAGGTGGGGACTAGGGATTCAAACCCAGGTCCTTTCCCCTGCACAGCAGCAAATGCTCTTATTGACTGGACAGTCTCCCCGGCTCTACCATCTCCTCTGTCAGTATAACTTTCTTTCTGAACCCAAGAACAATCCCATGTCTGGCCATTGATGTCTAAGGTCACGTGTGTTTCTCTGCGGTTTGTTTGCTAGGTTCTTTAAATGTCTCTTGCTAGTGTTTCATACGGTTTCAGTACTCAGAACCACCTCCAGATTTCCAGGTAAACACATTAGACAATTTTATTAGACATGGTTTTTGAATTTTTAGTTATGACTTAGGTATCTGGACTCTTTTTAGTTGTACCCATATAAAGATAGGGTTCTGAGACACAGATGTTTATGGGGCTGAATGTGAAGTGGGCATTAATATTTGATGTCAGCTCAATATATTGCAGTGCCTTTCTTCATCTGCCACGGTCAAAGGCTGGTTGGTACCGTCCACAGGATGGATCCCAGTGCTTTACAGTACTAGCTCTTATATGGAAATAAATTGAAAGAAGATCCTGTCTATATTTCTTAAATAGCCTTTTTATAACTGTAAAGTAAGGGATACACCCCATAAACTATGCAGAGTAGAAAGAAAAAATGTAACAAGCGTCAGTCAGTCACAAGCCCATCGGTTACTATTTTTCTCTGCATATTCAGAAGACTATGTGAATTCTTAAATATGTGTTTTATTTTCAAACTTCTTTGCTCATCCTTTTGTGGTATTTATACAGAAGACCGTTTAAATGCATAGTTCATATGGCTATTAAATGTACACTCTCACACCCACCACCTTAATCATGGTGCAAATCTCCTTCGCTGGAGTACAGAGATCGCTCAACAGGTTTGAATACTAGTTGCTCTTACAAAGGACCCAGTTGGTTCATAGCCAGCCTTGACTCCAGTTCCAAAGGATCTGACGCCCTCTTCTGGCCACGATATGCACCGCATGCACATAGTGCACAACCATACATACAGTCTCTCACACACATAAAATAAAAATGAATCAGTCTAAAACGTTCCTCAAATCATTCGTTTTCAACGCCTGGCTTGGAAAAATTACTTCTTTGTCTTATTCACATTTAGTTTACAGAAATATATCTGATTCTGTGTGTTGACCTTGTGTTTTGCAACGTTGCTGAGTCTATTTGCATATGTGGATATATCTATATTGAAATTTTGTGGAATTTCCAGGATTCCTCTATACGGGAACATGCCATTTGTCTTAGTGACTGTTCTTTTCTCGCGATGAGACACACCATGGCCAAGGCAACTCTTACAAAAGAAAGCAACTAAAGGGAGATTTAACTGGAGGCTTCCTTACTGTTTCACAGGCTTAGTCTGTGACAATCAAGGGAGGAAGCATGGTTGCAGGGGGGCAGCCATGGGGATGAGAGCCTAAATCCTGATCTTCAGGAAGGCAGGGGGTGGGGTGGGGTGAGACATGGCCTGTGATGAGCTTTTGACACTTCAAATCCCACCCACCAGTGACATATTTCCTCCAACAAGACCACACCTTCTAATCCTCATACAGTTCTAGTCCTGGTGACTGAGGATTGAAATCTATGAGCCTGTGGGGTCCATTCTCATTCAAACCACCATACCTTTAGTATGCAGTGATAGTGTCTTGTTTCTAGCTTAGATATTTTTCATTTCTTTCATTTTTTTTTCTTGTATAGTTGCTAACATTGGACTTTACAGCAGGGTGCTTAGCGGAAACAACGAATGCAGGATTCCCCTGCGTACTCCTGATGTCAAGAGAACTTTTCAGTCCTGCACCTCTGAACATCACATACCAGGGGGTTTCAGTAGATGACTTCTTTCATGCTGTTAAAGGGCTCTTTTGTTTTTAGTGTGTGTGTGTGTGTGTGTGTGTGTGTGTGTGTGTGTGTCTGTGCTCATTCACTTTACATCCCTCTCATGGCCCCCTTCCCAGTCACCCATCCCACAATTCTTCCCCCTATACCTTCTCATGTTCTCCTCTGAATTACTAGGGACCTCTCAGTATATGTTCTTTGGTTGGTGTTTCAGCCTCTGTGAGCCCCAAAGGGTCCAGGTTAGTTGAGCCTGTTGGTCTTCCTGTAGAGTTCCTATGCCCTTCGAGGCCTTCAATCCTTCTCCCAACTCTTTCATAAGAGTCCCCAACCTCCATCACTGTTTGGCTGTGAGTGGTTTTTGTTTGGTTTTGGTTTGTTTGTTTGTGCTTTTTTTTTGTCATAGAAATGTGGGGAAGTAGTATATCGATAGACTTTCAAAAGTAATCAAAGTTAATTTCTCCCAACATGAATGTTCACCCTAGGGTGGCAACCACAGAAGATCATAGTAGCAGCTAAGAGACATGTAACAATGGTCCTTTGTTTATAGAATCCAAGGATCTTACTACCATGTTCTTCATTATTCTGAAACTGATATTTGAAGAGTGGGTTTTAAAAAAAAAAATCAAAATATAGTCTCTTATGTTCCAGGCTGGCCTCTAGCTCACTACATAGCTTGATGATCATTTTCTGCTCCTGTTTTCAGCTTTCAAGTGCAGGGGTGACACACACATCCCATGTGAAGGAGCCACATGTATACATCTCACCCCCCAAGGGCACGGGCCACACATGGTACCACAGTGCCCAGTTTATGCTTGGAGACTGAACTCAGAATGTTGTGCATGCTAGGACAACCATTGACACAGCTCTGCTACCTAGAATGAACTTTCGGAGACAATCCATGCACCATCCAGGTGGTGACACTTTACAGGGTTAGGACAAAGTTGTCTATAGGGTATATAAGCTCAAGATCAGGGCCCAAGAGCTACCGTATGCTCTGCCATGACCTGGGTTGCATATTCAGAATGAAGATTTAGAAACAAGAGCGGGGTCACTTACTCTTATCCCTTCTTTCTTAATAGCAAGATTTTTACTTTCTATTCCCAGAATTGAATACTTTCCTGGCTTACATGCTTTAACCAATGGGGAAAATGTCTCCATCAGGGAATGAACAAAACAAAACCAAGCAACCAAACAACCAAACAAACACTCGTTTCTACAGAAGTAAAAGTTAAACCTACTACTGGACCATATCAAAGCTCTCTAGCCACTCGATCAACAGGTAAAGATGACAGATGATCTTACTTTCTGTGGTGATGGGTTCGAACCATCAAGAAGATGCTGGATTACTTCTGCACAGTAAATGTAAGATGTTACATGCCTAGAAGATCATTGAGGGCACCGTTTGGCACTAGCATGACTGTCCCCTATGATCATGGCAATAGGAAATGACAACACATCAAAAACAGAGGTCCACACACTAAAGACTCTTTAAAGAATGAAAGATCACCTACCGGGTAGAGACCCATAGCGCAGTGAACTGTTCCCATAGTTGTCAACGAGGTATGGGCACATATTCCGTTGTAGAAATAAAGGCTCTAATTATCATGAATATTCATCCTCATATTCTCACACAAACTATCTGAGAGTAGACAGCTCCCAAGGTACCACACAGCAATGCAATCAGAGGGAGATTGGGAACTAGATTAGAGGCGTGGGATGAGCCCTGCTTGTTCTCTCCAGACAGTTCTCTGAGTAACCTCATAGGTAGACGGGGTCAAAAGGAGCCGGGGACCACAATGAGAGAAGGCAGAGGAGGATGGAAGTTGAGATGTCTGAAAGACAGAGGAAGGGTAAAAAGAGAGTGCTTGTGTTCTGCAGAGGGGTCTTTTCAAGGTTCTGTGTGACGTTCACATTTCTTAGTAGGAGAGGGTAATTCCAGCCCTCGCTCCCCCATATTCACTTGGAACGAAAGCCGATAAACTGTTTCAAATGTAAATATAAATTATGAGCATTTTCCGTGTCATTAAATATGCTCGTGAAATATGATTTTAATTACTGCATATGTTTCCATTGCACACCTGGCTTGGCTGTTTTCTCATTTGGCCAGAGTCTTCGAGCTTTGGTTGTGGTGTTTTGCTTAAGTTAAAAAAAAAAAATTATAGGTCAAGAAAAAGAGCAACTGTCCCTTAATAATTTCAGACTTTGCATTTGTGATTGTAAGAACACATTTTTGCTTACTCCTATTAAAATTATGATTATTTTATGAGGGTTTTTTGACAATAGATTCTTTATCTGAAATTTGTTTTCATATTCTGTATACTTTTTATAGTTCGGGTTTGATTTGGTTTTCTCCACCATGATGAAAAAGGAAGAGTATGTAAAGAACCATTAAGGATCTAAGTCAATTCCCACCCAAGTTTTCTTCTTTATCTTCTAGAATGTGTTTGCTGATTTATTTCCAGCATTGAGAACTTTGCTGTTCAACGCCTGGAAGCCACAGTGGTAATCACTCCTACTCTGTTTCAACAGTAATAGTGAAATGTCATTTAGGCGCTAACATGTAAAATGAATGCAGAGATGTGGGCACGTTTCGGCTGATGCTTGGTTCATGTCTCTTGTTCAGAAACATAGAATGACTTCTGCCAGATTAAAAATCTACCTAGGCCAAAAAATATAATTAGTCACAACTTAATATCCAAGTATGAGATCCACACAAGGTTTTAAAACAATTAGTGTAAAAATTACATTGATAGTTTTCATACTGTATTTAAAAAGAATAGTTTTACTCATATATTTATATTTAAAATATTCACCTTTCTCATTTTTATTGAGGCCTATGCGGACTCAAAACCATGTGGGGCTCACACTTGTGAGTCTTCTTTCTATTGGACAACACTGATCTACCATCATCTCGGATCAAAAGTAAATCATTCTTCTTGTCCCCTGTCCTACATAACAATGTAGACACAATGGAGCAAGCTGAGATGAGACAGTGCTTTTCTGTTCATCACATATTATCACATTTCTGGATATATATATATATATATATATATATATATATATATATATATATCCTTCATAATATATGTACAAATATGTATGAACCACCATGTAAATGCTTGGAATAGAACCCAAGTCTCCTGGAAGGGCAGAAAGTGTTCTTAACTACCAGTCTTTCTGGCTGTCATCCAAATTTATGAATTGTTGTGAAAAAAGTGATAACTAGTTAAGTGTAAGTATTTTTTTACTACATCTGCAAGTTGGGGTAGACATCACTGGTATTCATTTTGTTGTTTGTTTGTTTTTAAAAGGATTCTGAGGTTTCTCTGCCTTTGGCTTCTGGTAGGGTGTTCTATCATAACCTCTCCTCCCCCAACCTTTTATCAAGACAAACGTCCCTTGAATTTGTTACTGTGAATTTTCCCGTGTCATTTAACTTTAAAGTGTCTTCATGAGTGGCTCAATAAGATTTGCTAGGCACAGAGAAAAGATGGAACTATTCTAAACACAAAGTAACATTCATTTTACCTGACTAAATGGTATTTGACTTTTTATGTTGCTGGTAATTTTGGCTTTTTTTTTTTTTTCCCTCTAGAGCACTGCATATGGTGGGCTAAGCTCCTTAAAGCGTTGTTTGTGCAGAGGAGGGTATCTTTTATTAGGAATTTAGAGCACAGTCCTTCGTGAATATGACCAAGTGTGGTGGAGCTGAATCATGCAATAGGTTTCTGGCTTTTGGAGGACACTTCACTGTGATTTTTATAGCTGCACCAGTTCACAGTCCCCTCAGCAGTAAGTAAGTGTCCCCTGGTCCCTACATCCGCACCAGCAGTTGCTGTCACTTGCTAACAAAATTTTAGGCATTCTGCCAGGAGTAAGATGAAAACTCCAAGTCCTTAAAGATTTCAACTGGGCTAAGATAAAATATCAAAGATTCAATACACGTTTTCCTGCAGACTATGCATTCTGAATAATGAAAGACGTTTCTTAGCCATTTGTATTGTCTTTTGAGAATTCTCTGTTTAGTCCCATGCCCTGTTTGAGAAATTGGTTTGTTCGTTTTCTTGATTTCTGTTCTGTTTTTGTGTTCTTTGTATATTCTAAATACTTAGTAGGTGGCTGGATAGCGGGTAAAGTTTTTTCCCTTCGTTTTATAGGATGACTCATCACTCAAATAAGTGTCCTTATTATACAGAAAACCTTTTTAGACTCATGAGGTACCATTTTCTTTCTTTTTTGTCTTTTGTTTGTTTGTTTTTTGAGACACGGTTCCTCTGTGTAGCCCTGACTGTCCTGGAACTCACTCTGTAGACCAAGCTGGCCTCGAACTCAGAAACCTGCCTGCCTCTGCCTCCCAAGTGCTGGAATTTAAGGCGTGTGCCACCACTGCCCAGCTTGAGGTACTATTTTCAATGTCTGGTCTTAATGCCTATCCTACAGACTGTCCTGCTTAAAAAGTCCTTTTCCGTGTTGATTAGTTCAAGCATATTGCCTGCCTCTATCAAATACAAGGTATCATGTCTTATATTGAAGCCCTTGATCCATTTGGATCTGCGTTTTACACAGTCTGAGAGATAAGTATCTAACTTCATTCTATGTAGCGTTATGGGGTCCTGCATCTGCTCCAAGGGCTCGCCCGCTTGGGGAGGCAGGATGTGGGGAGTCGTCCACATTTACCCTACACTGTCACTAGGTGGGTGTTGGCTGTGAGGACACCACTCCAGGGGTGGGGAAGCACAGTCTGAGGCACGGGAGGAACCCCCCCGCCCCCCGCCACACACACAATCTGGCTCTGGGGGTCCCTAGGCCTGCAAGGAGGCTCGGGCACCCAGGCGCCGCTGAATGCTGCAGAAGAGCTAAGAACGGAGTGGGGGCCAAGGGCTGGATCTAGCCTGGAACCAAGGGAGAAACGAGGGAAGCTCCAGCCTCGCGGGGAGAGTTCTTGACTGCAGTTGGCTTGTTCTTGGTTTTGGCTTGGTCTTGGTGGCTGCGGTGGCTGGGAGCACAGGGAGGCCTTCTACGGGAGATTAGACAGTGGCTCTTTAGGCAAAAGCATTCTCTATGGCTTCCCAAGGCAGATCCAAATGAAAAGAGGCAGTACATGGTTTTAAGACATTTATTGTCCTGGCGGAAAGTGGATGAGTGAAACCAAACCCCAGTTCTTAGGGTGGGCCTGAAGTTAAATACCTTTTGCAGGGAGGAGTGTCTGGGAAGGAAAACTTATTAGCTAAGCCTCCAGGCCTTTAGGTACCTCATTAAAATCGAGATTTGTCTTGAGCCTAAGTGACCACAAGTCATGTCCTCCGTCTGTGAAAGGGTTTGGGGGCATTGCCTTTACATGACTGATAGCCAAAAATCTATGGAGGGCTGCAGGTAGTGATGGCCCTGGTGCCTGGGAACAGGAGAAAAGCCTACTGTCCCTTCAAGGGCTCCAGGGTTTCAAACATAGGCTCAACCGGGAACAAAGATACTTTTCACGGTCCCACACTTCTATACACAGCTAACTTATCCATCTTAAATTGGACATCTTATACACGCTCTTTCCCCAAGGCCAAGGGATCGTCAGGGCAGAAGAAATGGCAGAAAGACTGTAAGAGGCAGACGGAAACAGAGTCCTTTAGCTGAGACAAGATAGTGTTTCATCTAAATCCAGTGGTTGTGACAGAATTCACAAGACCTTCATAAGCTCAAGACAGACACGATCCCAGCATGGAGACCGGAGGTGGACGTGAAGTCCCACCCATAGTTGAGGAGCTACTGATAACTCATGGCTTTTGGAAGAAGAAGACCAGATTCTTTAAGAATGCTGCTCCAGGTAAGTCAGCCGAAATCCAAGGAAGGTCATACACCAAGAGTACGTGAAGACTACAAATTTGAGTCCATAGACTTTAAAAAAGACACACTGTTGAGTGGGTATGGAAGGAAGGTAGATCTCAGAGAAATTGTGGTGTGGGGGAAGTTATATGATCCAAACACACTGCATAAAGTTATCGAAGAATTAATTTTGAAGATAACTAAAATATTGATTGTGATTAAGGAAAAATGCTTAGATGAAAAAATATAACAATTCTCTTCTTTCTCATGAGATTTTAAGATTTAACATACGAACTTCGTTTGGGATTTGATTTTAGCTGACTGTTGCCCATCTCTAAGCTGGAGTCTGATAGACTATTGTAAAGTTGCTAATTATCCCAAACAATATTCCATCCTGGAAATGTGGTTCGGTGAACAGACATACACCAGAAACAGTTATTCTTTCAAATACCTTCAGGACTGGACAGAGATATACATGAAAATTAATGTGTATTTTTAGAAAGCAATTTGGACACCTAACAGGTTAGGGAAAAGCCATAGAACATGTGGGCTGTGGTTTTATTTTTCTTACGATTATTCAGGAAATGGAAAATAATGGAAAAATCACACCCCTGAAGTTGCAGTAACTCAAAATGTTCACTCTTGGTCTATAAGGGACTGAATAAGAACTTTTATTCTTGGAATGACATTGAGACCCTCATGTCTTGCAAGAACAGCTGAATGTTTTTGTTTTTAACTCTCTCTCTCTCTCTAATTAGAAAGAGGACCATGGATTTAGCCTGATTTGATTTGGGCACAATGTTTGATCACTCTTTGCAGTAACAGGATATTTTTTACCTGTCGAAGGGATGAAGTTGGAAAGTCATGAATCGTGAAATTCATTTGCTGGATCATATATAATTATCACAATGTTTTTTAAACTTTTGAAACGATAAACATTTCCTTTTGTTTATTTATCACAACTTTATTAGAAATAAAAATAGGGTATTGGGATTGGGTAGGAAAATATTTTCCTACTGCTTTGGGATCCTAATTTGACCCATAGATGAAATTAAGATTACAAAAACAGTAACCTCTATTTAAAAACAAGGATATAATTTTAATCTTTCAAAGTGGCCATGGATTTTGAAGCAAAACTCAGTCCAGTTCTAATTTCAATTGAGAAAATACAACCCAATTAGGAAAAGCCTCAGAGGGAGGTGTGAAATAATTGGAAGTTTGAAATAACAAATCAAGTCCTGGAGGCAATGCAAAGACTTGGTCTTTAGCAAGACCACAAATTATCAAGGTATCAAAATATCAGCGCAGGTCTCTAAAAATCTGTTTAAGATGAAAATAAGCTTAAATGTGAAGCCTTACAGGGAGCCCACCTCCCCGCCCCCAGCAGAAAGAGGTTGCAACTTGAAAACTAATTGCCCTCATTCATAAGTTAAATGACTGGGCAGTCAAACAAATCTACAGCCAGAGCTCCAATTTTTAACAAGAAGTAAAGCCTTGTCTTCTTGATACTGCATTTGTAAGCAAATCCCTTAACTATGACTATGCTTTGCTATATGTACGTTAAGTGTGTAGACTGATTCTAAGCAAAGACATGGGCTATATCTTTTAGTACAAGTCTACTTAGACGCAACCATCTGGATTATTGCCTTACCCAACTTAAACTCCAGATACATGTTTTAAAACAATTTACCCAGCCAAGTAAAAATGTTACTGTTCCGAAATGAACACAAATGACAATTGTCATGTGGTTAGTATCTTATATATGGGCCTATCATACACATAGGTGGTCTTTAAATCTATATAGTTAGAATAAAAAAATCATTAAGAACTGTGTATGGGGATGCCTGCTTGCGAGATCTCAGCCCTGGAGAGTCTGTAGAAGGGAGATCATGAGTTCCAATTGCAACTGGGCTCCTCAGTGAATTTCAGGCAAACCTAGCACACCTAGAGAGAACTAGGTTTCTACCAAAAATGCAGTGTATATTTGACCACCTCAGTTCTTTTCTAAAGAGGGAGATTCCAAAATAAGTATGAAGAAGCAGAGAAAAGTAAGACCGGCTTGGCTTGCAGGTAGATTTTAAGTTGAAGTTGCTTCAGATGCACATGAAGAAGGACAGAGTTCCTCCTCAGCCCCCAAGGAAGATGTGACAGTCATTACACCTCTGACCCATCACGCAACACAACAGGTACCCTTAGGCTTAACTCACAGCAAAAAAAAAAAAAAAAAAAAAATAGTGCTAGCATCATCAGAAAGTCTACTGTGAGCAACTCAGTATGAAGCAGAAAAGAGAATTTCATTTCATTTGCCACTTACAAGTTCAGACTCTGGAATACTTTGTGTAATGAAAAAAAAAAAAAAAAAAGACTGGAGAAATACTGAGGACACTAAGAGAGAAATGGAAAGAACCAGGCCTCTTGGTATCTTATTGCAGAATGCATTTGGAGAGATTAAAATTTGAATGTATACTGGCATATATCAACATGGATAAAACCATACGACATCATATGTGAATCGTGTTAGTGTGTGAAGAGCTACTGCCCTATTTTCTTTTATAATATCCCTGAATATCTTCTATATATCATTGATATGAACATGGCTTTGAAGTTTCTTATCAGAACCAATTATAGCCATTGACCTCTGTCCTCTTTGGGCCTATAATGACTTAGATTTAGCTCTCAAGGCTTAACAAACATAACGCCATTTACCAGAACGACAACCACTTGTATTAAGAATTGCACATAATATTCGGATGAATCTGAGACCCATCTTCACTTGTCAGTTTACGTAGAAAAATCTCCCATGTTAGCAAGGACAGGCGGCCTCATAGCTCTGGAGAACACTGGGTTCTATCCATAAACAAATGCCAGAACACAGATAGCAGTCTGGCTTTTCTGAGGTCCAACAAAACCTCTGTTGACAATCGACTTAAGTGTGACTACCCTCAGTTGAAAACTTGAGAAACAGACCATTTAGTGGCAGACTGATGAGGCATGTTGCCCAGTACCAGGGAAAAGTACTCACTGTAAACACTCGCACGCGACACTGGAAATTCAGCCATAACTACGGCAGTGACCTCGGATGCTCTTCTTGCTTGTGAGCTTGTCTGACCACTAAATGATTGATGAGAAGGCTCAGTGGATGGGAATGCTGACTCGCTGAGATGTGCAAAATGCACGTTTCCTTATTTTTCAATGTAAACTACCAACGTATGGTCAGTTCGCTTAAAGAGTACGGTAATACGAGACTTTGTTAGTGTTTCTCTGGTTTAGTTCCCTTCGATCTCCTCCTGGAACAGCTAACTCTAATGAAACTTGACATCTCGGTGCTAAAATATGTTAACTCCCCTTCCCTACCCCTATTGTGCATTGAAACTGTGCACAAACTCACTGCTAAATCACAGGCCTCGAATTTAGGGCTTCTTAGGTTTTTTTTTTTTTTTTTTTTTTTTTTTTTTTTTAGATGATTGAAGAACCAAGATTATTTCTTTTCTTATTGAAATGTAGATCAATAAAGTCAGATGCATGAAGGCAAGGAAGATTAGAATTGATGGCTAATCTTAGGAGTGAATGCTGTGGTATGGGTGTCCTAGATGCCACTTTCAGGCCAATGTATTTCTTAGTTGATTTAGATTGCTCATGGATCATGATTGAAGTCTCCTGGGGAAGACAACTGTCTTGTGCAGGGTCATGAAGGGCATCCCACATCTGTTAAAACACAAATTGGGCAGAATAAGGATCTGACTACTCTGGAGGACCCTCTTTACGCTAGAACTTTCTCTGGGGTCAGCTAGGCTGTTCACTGGGTTCCCTGCTTTTGAACAAAGCTCTCTACTTGTTGCTGCTCCTTTGGCTCTTCCAGAGATGTTGGTCCCCGGGGTTTCCCAGTCAATAGTGTGTTTGCAGATCTCTGTCCTAAACTCTGTATGTTAGAACTGAATGAAGTCCGGAGTCTGAGGGCATTTAGAAAATGAACCATCCTTCAAAATGGTGACATGCAACACCAGATGTGGAAAGACAGTTTTAAGAGATCTAGTTTCATGTTCCTGCCCTCTTTTTGAAAACAGCATATGGATAGCTTTTTACAAACATCTCTTAAAAGATCAAGTCTCTTACACATTAGAATGCAGCTAAGAGGAGCTGGTTTTAGCCAGGACTTACCCTGCCAATCCCAGGGCAGTTAGGTGGTACCAACATTTGCTTTCTGGTCCCTGTATACCTGCTAATGAATCAGGGTCTTTCATCTTCCTCAAGGGTAATATTGTCTAGCAAAGTATCTGGCCCCTCCAGAAAATTTCCATAATTGGGAAGTTTAAGAGAATTATGCAATGATTAAAGGTCTATGATTTACTGCTATTGAGAAAGTCTAATTTTTTTTCGTTTTTTATTTTTATTTATTTGTGATTGTGTTTATATTGTGCGCATGCTTCTACAGAAGCCAAAAAAAGTGCTGACAAATCACATTATAGATGGTCCTGAGCCACTGTGTGGTTGTTGAGAATTGAACTCAGGACCTGTGGAGGAGCAACCAGTGCTCTTAACTGTTGAGCCACCTCTCCAGCAAGAAAGGCTAATATATTTTTAAGGAAATGTAAACAATGTTATGTCTAAAGTCACCTAGACATTTTGTTATCGGCCACCTTACTTGCAAGCTTTGAGTATCCAACAATCTCTTCTGCTCCCATGTCAGTTACCATGAAAACCACATGCACGGAGACAGCAAAAAATTTAGATGTGTACTATCTCAAAGAACTATTTATCCAAGATAGGAATGAACACTGGGGATAGGGCAGTCTAACCCCTGTGTGTTCGCAAAAGCATATTACTTAGTTCTCCTCTGTGTCCTGTATGTGGGATAGGGTACTCACTCAAAGGCAAGTTTAATGCCTGCCAGTAGAGATTGTATGTTTTGTATCTTTTCCAGATGACCATGTGTTCTTATCTTGTTAGTGTGCCATAAAAGCTACAGTTGAGCACTGAGGAGATGGCTCAGTCTGTAAAGTGGTTACTGTGCAAGCATGACGACCTGATGGACTACCCAGCACTCAAGTAAAAAACCAAGCACATCGGCATATCTATGGAGTCCCAACATCAGGGGCAGAGAGAATCAAAAGAGGTCATAGGACTTGGCCTAATAGCTTTGCTTAGTCAGCGAACCCCAAGCTCATTGAGAGACCCCAGGAGGAGTGATAGAGGAAGAAGCATAGCTTTGACTTTGTCCTCATACTTACTTATCATGTGTACAGGTGCAAACATGTGGGTATATACACATGAATATATTCCATTCCCCAAGCACACAAAGTGCTGGTAAATGCTCTGTAAGATACTGTAAGTGTGGCCCTAAGATATACTCATTCACTGCTGTTGTATATTGTGGAACTATTTATCTGTGACTCGCTAGAATAACCTGTCTGGGATAAAACATATAGCATAAACTGCTGTTCCTCCTTCCCTCCTTCCTTGAACTATGACAGGCTTTGAGATAACACTCCACTTCTGCTTATATGCAGAGAAGTAGTCCTCTGTGTAATTCTTGATGGTTTTTCTAGGAAGTTAGCAATTTTAGACTCAAAAATTAGATTTAGTTACTCCATTTTTCATGAGAGTTTGGGGGATATCAGCATTTCACCACTTTTAAGGGGTGATGACCAAGAAGTCTGCAGAAAATAAGCTTTATTACATCTATGGTAATGAGGCTTGCCATTCTGAGCCTCTAATAATTCCTGTGGGTGTCTCAGGGAGTCAGAGCCAAAGCAGCCCCAACCATGTTTTCTCTGACAGTCTAAAGACTTTGCAGACATTGATTTCCCAGGCCTATGACACTTGTGCGGGGTTAGCGTTTCCTTCTCAACGTTCTCGGTTTCCCTTAGGAACATTCAGTGGGTTTCTCTGACAAATTCACAGTCCTGAATAGATGTGTGATCACAAGATAAAATCTTTGACAAGTCTCCCTCCTCGCCCTAAGGTTTCAAGCCCTGCTTTGTAATTAAAGCTGCAGTCTAAAGACTGAGGCTTTATGGTTGACTTATCTAAAGAAAATCTGTCTATCAAGTGATAATTCAAAATGCTATATATTTTGTAGAGAAAAAAAGTACATAGTCACTCTATGCATTATTGCTTAGAGCTGGAGAAATAATGGACAATTTCACTGTGTATTTAAAAGTGTCAGCTACTTAAAAGACATTTCCTGGGCTGGGAAGATGGCTCAGTACACAAAGCACTTGCTATGCAAGTGTAAGAACCTGAGTTTAGATCCCCAGTGAAAGCCGAAAGCTTGATGCAAGACAGCATATCTGCAATCCCAGCACTGTAATGCTAAGGTGAGAGATGGAGCTTATAAGAATTCTTGGAAGTTCATGGACCAGCCAGTCTGGAAGATGCAATGCAGGACAAGAGGCCCTGTCTCAAACCAAGTGGAAGGTTAATTACCAACATCTGATGCTGTCCTCTCTAACTTTAATTTTTTCAAAGTGTACATTTATTTAATGATGGCTCTTAAACATCTTACTCTCCCTTCTAGCCCACCACCCACCAGAGGTAGTGGGAAAGAAAGAATATAGGAGAAGTGGATCTGTTTAGAAATGGTTCTTTGGAGCAAATCCCATCTGCGTTGTCAGGAAATTAGAAGTTGAGATCACAGGTCAGCAGTGGCAGCTCAGTCTGCTCACAAACACTTCACAGATATATTAGCAGTCTAGTTCAGTAGAGTCAGGAGAGCAAACAGGAATCAGCAATGGTACTACCTAGCAGAGACAGCCAAGCCTCAGCCTCAGCATGAGACAGCAGGAGGGACCAGAGGCAAGAGGAAGGACAGGAAAAGTTCTAGTGTGTGCCTCTCTTAGTGAAGTGAAGATCAGTGAAGACTCGAGACCAATAAACATTGCAGAGCTGGCTCTATAAGCAAGTCAAGCTCAGCACCTGTCACTGTCTGTCAAGTCCTATTTATACTCCATCCAAACATCATGTGTCCTCCAGGGGTCTTGCCTCAGCACATGAGTCTGTCTCAGCTGACAACACTCTGCCAATGGCCTGAGTCTGTAGAAGCAACAAGAAGCTACAGCACACCACCAGAAATCTTTTGGCACTTTTGTATCTATGGAGTCTCAACAAATGGAGCTTAACTACTCAATATAAGGCAGACCAATAATACATCGATGTTGTTAGGGAAGAATCCTTCATCAGATTTCCTTTCATTTGCTTGCCTTAGCAGGACATCTTTTCATCTGTGTTCTATTCAGTGAAACACCATGCAATACTCTTCAAAGAACCCATAAGTTTCCACATCAGTCCTCTGACTTACATATATGTAACAGGGACACATACATCACAGACACACATAACAACATAGAGAAAAGAGGGAAAGGGGTGTGTGTGTGTGTGTGTGTGTGTGTGTGTGCATGCACATGTGTGTGTGAGAGAGAGAGAGAAAGAGAGAGAGACAGAGACATAGACAGAGAGGCACACACACACAGACTAGAGACTTTCCTTTGTTTGCAAAAGGATGTTTTCAAACCAGAGTACAAATCTGTGTATCACCACAGAGTACAGCAATACATAGACATGTGGATATGGACATATAGAACACATGTGGTAAATAAAAAAAATAAAAAAATAAATCAGGGTATTAAATGAGATTGATTCATTAAAATTTGCTATGTACACAAGTGTTATCTACTGTCATCAAAGCTCTGAGATGGGAATGGGGCCCACAAAGTTTATCACGTGGAATATTACTTTGGACATTTCCTATCTTCTACTTTTGTTGTTGTTGTTGAAGGTTTAATTAACCTACCTTACCATCAAAATAACTGGTGGAAATTCAACTTTTGTTTCTGACACACAGTGCCAAAATCCATAGCACAAGAATACAAGCAGAACATTTGCACTATTTCCCTTTTTTATGATATGGGAAACCATTTTGAAAGTAGTAAAGATGAAGTACATGATATGAGATGTAGAGACAAGACAGTCCTCAGAAGCGCCATCTGGGTACCTAGCTTGGTGTGCACACGGACACGTAAGAAACCCTATGGAAAACCCAGCACTGTAGCTTGTTAAGCATCACAAGTGTAGCAATTTCAGTTCCTGAACTTTAGACTAACAGGTCTGTATATTTTTATAGTATCAGAGGCTATGCCTTCATCAATGGTATGTTGTGCTATATAATTTTTAAGTCATATTTCTACACATTGGTGGCATGTCCTGTGTGAAAGCTCAAGAGGTCACAGAAGTAATAAGATATGTAGAGGACACCTCTCAGTTTTTAAGTATAAGACGTTAGTGCCGTTCCCACAGACGTGTCAGTTTATATGTATCATCCTGTTTTTACTATGATAACTGCTAGTGTGAGCTGAATGATCCCTTCAGGGAAGACAGGAATGCATAATTCCCAATTATTATTGATAGGGAATATATGTTACATAACATTTCAGGTTCCATTCAGTCAACTAGAGTCAAGAGAACCTCAGAAGAGAGGTGGTTTCCTCCCACAGTGTCTTAGTATGCTTTCTGTGAACATGATAAAACATTAGCTAAAAGCATAATGAAGAGGACAGAATTAATTTGGCTTACCAGTTGCTGTCCACCATCAGAGGAAACCTAGGCAGAAACCTGGAGGCAGAAACTGAAAGCACAGACCATGGAGGAATACTGATGACTGGCTTGATCAACTAGCTCTCTTATATAATCCAGGGCTATGTGCTAAGGATGGCACTACTGATGGTGGGCCAAAAATTCCCATATCTACCATGAGTCAAGAAATTATCCACTGGCATATCCACAGGACAATCTGATGGAGGCAGTCCTCTACTGTGGTTTCTTCTTCTTAGGTATCTCTAGTTTGGGTCACGTTCATAAGAACTAACAGGTAGTTAGCTATAACTAACAAGAACTACACCCATGTAGTTTTTGACGTGTTCTCATATTGGATAAACCATTATTTAGGAGCAGAGTACTGTTTTTTGCTTTCAGTGAGTAGAAGCCAGTGGTGTGTCATCTGGAAACTTGAAGGATAATTTAATGATGGTCATCATACCAACCAGATACTGCTTTAACAACCCAGAATCACTCACTAAAGACATTTAGGTATCGTGCCATTTCCTTCCAAGAAGAAAGAAGCTTTTCTACACAACCATCAGCTGATACCCAGTGCTAACATAGTTCATTATTTCTCTGTTGTTTGTTTATATACACATGAGTAGAAGAGCTAGTTGAAATGACAGATGACAGCGCTCCAACCCCATGCACTTAGACAGAAAGGAGTCATGGCATCTTTCTGCTTAACAAGTGCCAATCCAGAATATAAACTTTGGAAGCAGAATTAGATTGTCTGAGGATCTGTGTTTGGGGAAAGCTCACGGAAGAAGGAAGGTGTACATTTTGGTATGCCATGAGAGTTTTGATTAGAGTGGATTTGTGAAAGGAAAGATGGCAGCCAACAAACACCTTGGCCTGCAGAAACTGTTGGAAAAGGGAGTATTTTCCTATGGTCAGGTTGAGCTTCATTTTCTAAGTGTTTTTTTTTTTCCCCTTGGGTGGGTAAGAAAAAAGTTTGTGTAATATTTCTTCTTGAAGCCCAATTCTCATACGGGAATGTTAGACTTACTTAGTAGAAAGAGATTTATGAAGGTTGGGGAAACGTGTTAGATTTGAGTGTGCACATGTTTGAAATTTGAGTTGGAAACCCTGGAGATTTCCTTCAAACAAAGAAGAAACTCATCTAACTAGAACTGTTTGGATTAAGGATCCCTGATACTATAGGAGCTGGAGGGAGGGATTTCTACAGCTCCCAGGATGCTTTCTGCTCTGTCTCCATAATTCTACATAAGTAATTTGCCTTTGTGTTAGTTAGATCTTAGTTGGAGTTCTGTCTGATTTCCATCTCTGCAGTCATTATACTTCTCTATAGACCCTGATCCATGCATCAATAAGATATTTGGGATTCACTTTTCCAAAGCTATTTTTGGTGCTTAGTTGTTTGTTGATTAAATAATAATAATAATGTAAACAGGGTAGGTACCTTGAACTTAAGTTACACTAGCTCAAATAATTGCAAAAAAGGTGAATATGTAGAGAGAAGGGGAGGAGAAGAGAGGGAGGGAGAGAAAGAGAGAAAAGAGAGGAGGGAGAGAGAGAAGGAAGAAGAGGAGGAGGAGGATGAGGAGGAAGAAGAGGAGGAGGAGAAATCCAGAAGTTTATATCGTTACCCTTTTTCATATTTTCATATAGCCTTGGATATATTTTACTTATTCTAATTCTTTGAGGGTATAGTGTCTTAGGTCATCCTCTCATTTTCTTCTGATAGTGTATTTTTACTGTGATTATTTTAGTAGCATTGTATAACTCACATCTATCCAAGTATATGAATCTTACAGGACAGCATGTCTAAATGAGTGGAGATTTCTTATTAAGTTCAAATTGCCACAACAGCTTGCTAGACCTCTAGCTCATATACAATACTTTTTGGGGGTGGGATTCAAGCTACAAAATATGTAGAACTTCTATGTATTTACACTCTTCTTCCCATGCTACAATATTAGTGTTGAACAATCCAGCATAAAGAGCATGAGACTGTTGCACACTTGTTTGTGAATCCGAATGTTGATATCCGATCTATGAAACAGACATTCCTAGGAGGGTTTCAGAGATAGCCCAATCAGTATCGAGCTTGTCTAAATTGTCTAAAGTATCTAAATTATAAGGCATTGGATTCAACATACAGCATCTCACAAACTGGGTGTGAGACACTGAGGGAGAGGAGAGACGGAGGTGGTGTAGGATGATCAAAGTCAAGAGTCATCTTTGGTAGCATAGCAAGTTCAAAGCCAACCTGGGCTAAAAGTAAGCTACACCACTCATTAGTGAGACCCAACCATGGCTAAAATTTGAACATGTCATCTTGTGTCTAAGATGAGCAGTAATGGTAAGAGATTTTTTTTATGGGGCTGTTGGAAGGGTTGGATGTATTGTGGTGTGTTAAACTGTAATCAGTTGATAGTGAAAGTAAAGCAAGGGCTATTAATATTTTAATATTAATCACAATATTAATTCACTGCTCTATAAATGTTAGTTGAAGCTATACTGATTAGCGCTTCTTGGAGGGCTCTTTGATACTGTGCTATGCATTTCCATTAAATCTAAGACGTGGGAGTGCGATCCTTTTATGTTTTTGTAATTTATTCAGAACTGTGATCACTTTTAACCCCGTGATGAAGTTTTCTTGTGCCTGTGTATCATTTTATCTACTTAGGGAACTTATGAAAAATAATCCCTGCTGTTTCATACTGTGGAAGTTTGGGGGTAAGTTTGCCTGTTTGAGAAGGTTGTTCTATCAGAAATTGAAGCCTTAAATTTGAAACATCTGGCTTTGAACTCATTAGTATTTTAGATGCAACTAATGATCTCTTCACCTCTTAATGTCTGTGTTTGCAAGAGAAAACGAGGGGAAGAAAGTCTCAAGGAAAAATATTGATCACCCTTCAGCAAGCCCTGTTGGAACTCACTGTTGTAGGCCTTGTTATTTTTAAGTGTCTGGATTTTCTTTATGAATTCATTAAAAAATATTTTAGCGGCTCTGGTGGCCTAGTATCTCATTCCAACATAAACTTACCACAGGAGAACACATACTGCCTGGCTCACCTTTTCATTTCATGGCTTAATAATAATGACAAATTACAGGTGCCGAAGTGACGTGAGCTCCCTTTGCATCACTGATTCGATGTTCAAACATTCTCTTTGCTCAGAAGTTCTTTACCGTAAGTGTTAAAAGCTGTATTTACTTTTATTTGGTGTGTCTGAGTGTTTTGCCTGCATGCAGGTATGTGCACATGTACATGCAGTGCCACAGAAGTCGGAATAGGGTGTTAGATACCCTGGAGCTGGAGTTATGGATGGTTGTAAGCCACCATATGAGTGTTCTGGGAAAGTAACAAAGGCTCTTAACTGCTGAGCCATCACTCCTACCCATTCTAAATGTATGTCAGTTCTCTTGTAATTGGCAGTTCATATCTGGCATGCTGGAATTCTGTTTCAGAAGCCTGAAACTGTTATACCCTTTAATAATTGCTGGCAACTTAGATCTGTCTTCTTGTTTTATTCTCAAGTTGAGAGTGTGAATTATATCTCCATGGTTTGATTCACATTGTGCAGAAGACTCACTTGCCATGAAGAAAGGATGTCTCTTTTGATTTGGATTCACCTAGGTTTCTTTATTGTCCCCAGTATGAGCTATTTTTTTTTCATCCACCACAGTCCATTGTAAGACCCTTGGAATATGAAATACTCACCCAATATTTTTCAGTTTATTTTTCAATTATTCTTCCAAAATGTATAAAAGTCCATAGTACAAAAATTTACCCTCTACTTGCTGATTTTCATAAAGCCATTTACTGAGTTGCTGCCACTTCATTTAATGAAGTCTGACAGCGGATGATGGTCTGCAGCTGTCTTTCTAAAACAGACAGAGTTCCTACTAGCTATTCCACTGAGCACTTCATGTCTATCATGAGGCTAGAGAGATGGCTCAGCAGTTCAGAACACTTGCAGCAAGTATAGAGGACTGTACTTGAGTTCCCAGGACCAGCATGGCAGGTTACAACTACCTGTAAACCCGGTCCACTGCAGTGTCAGACAGATGATTTAGAACAAGGTCATAATGTCAAAGCTCACAGTGCATTGTGGGTCATTGCACTGAGTCCCAGCTGAGATAATCAATACCTAGGTGCCCACTGCCAGGTTTGTGGGTCAAACTGAGAGCAGATTAATATTAAAATGGATAGCAACATTACAAAAGGGAAAGGCACTGATCTTGGATTCAAGCAACCAGAGTTCAAGTCCTGATTCAGTAACTTATTATTGTACATATAAAAGTACATGTAATTTGTACTTTTTCTGTTTTGGAAGAAGAACTAGGGTATTTCTGTATCTTTTTTTTTTTAATTTTATTTTAAACTTGGGCTATGTCTTATTTATCCTTGTCGCTAGAACAATATACAAACACACCTACAGGAAGAGGATATTGTTTGGGGCACAGAATTTAGGGCAGACAGTTGTAGGTACAGTCCACTGTGGAACTTGAATCATCTGGTCACATTGTGTGCATATCCAGGAAGAAGAGATAAATGAATGGTCCTATTCATATTCACTTCATGTTCTCTCTCTCTCTCTCTCTCTCTCTCTCTCTCTCTCTCTCTCTCTCTCTCTCTCTCTTTCTCTCTCTCTCTCTCTCTCTTAAATGCAGTAAGGAATTTCAGCTAAGGGAATGGTGCCACTCTCAGTGGACAGGCAGATCTTCCTACCTTGATTAACCTATTCTACCTGGGCATGTTTTGCATTTCCAGGTCCTTTGCATATGACTTTTCTTTGGTGCATGTGTGTGTGTGTGTGTGGGGGGTGCTAGATTTGTAGCATAACCTTGAAGTTGCTTAATGGCTTCCTAATTTTTAAGTTCATTCATTGTGTTAGAGATATGTATTTCCTGTGAAGAATGATTGGCTGAGGGATGCTGAAGATGAACTCCAGGACCTGGGACATCTTGAATAAACAATCACTTTTCACTGACTTAGATGCCTCCTTTCTGTCTTTTTGTTTGTCTGATGCAGGATCTTACACTGAAGCCGAGCGTGGCCTGGAGTTCATTATGTAGCCCAGGCTGGCGTCAAACTTCTATAATACTCTTCCTACCTCTTGACAAGGTCAGGATTATAAATGTGGGCCAGAACACATGAATAGGTTAAAATGACTTTTAAAACTCTTGTCTGTCTGTCTGTCTGTCTGTCTGTCTGTCTGTCTGTCTGTCTGACTTGTCTGTCTCTTCCTGCATGTGTGCACATGTGTGGTATATGCATGTCTGTGGATTGCATTGATGTGTTTGTACATGCACATAAATACAGATGTGGAGATCAAAGGTCAATATCAAAGGTCTTCCCCTGTTACTCTCTGCTTTATTATTTTCAGCTTTGTTTTTATAGTTATTTACATTTTTATTGGTTATTTTATTTATTTACATTTTAAATGTTATCGTCCTTCCTGATTTCTCCTCCACAAACCCCCTATTCTATTTCCCCGCACCCCCTACCCACCCACCCACTCCCACCTCACTGCCCTAACATTCCTCTATGTTGGGGCATCAAGTCACCACAGGATGAAGGGCCTCCTCTCCCATTGATGCCAGATAAGGCCATCCGATGCTACATAAGCAGCTGGAGCCATGGGTCCCTCCATGTGTACTCTTAAAATTCAAGTCCAAGTGGATAAAGGGCCTTGATATAAAAACAGATACACTGAATCTTGTAGAAGAGAAGGTTGGGAAGAACCTCCAACTCATGGGCACAGGGGAAATCTCCTGAACAGAACTCCAGTGGCTCAGGTTCTAAGATCAACTATAGACAAATGGGATCTCTTAAAATCGAAAAGCTTCTGTAAGGCAAAGGACACTGTCAACAGGACAAAATGGCAACGTACAGACTGGGAAAAAGATCTTTTCCAGCCCTAAATCCAATAGAGGGCTGATATCTAATATATTTTCAGCTTTGTTAAATAAAATGAATTTTTATTAAAATATAATTATATTGCTTCCTCTATTAACTTTCCTCTTTCCTCCCTTCAACTCCTCCAATGCTTTCCATGCCTCCTCACTCCCTTTCAAATTGATGACCATTTTTCTGTGGCTAGTATTGGCATGTGTGGGGTATATATGCATAAGCTAAACATAAAACCTGCTGTGGCCATTTGGTGTTGCTTGTGTGTGTATATAATTTCAGTACTGACTACTTTGTATTACCAGTTAGGGGCTCATCCTAGGGAGATGCTTATTGGTAATGGAGATGTGTTATAGAATCTATGTACTGATATCTATGTATCTATGTCTATCTATCTATCTATCTATCTATCTATCTATCTATCTAATCTATCTATCTATCTATCTTTGGAATGATCTGTTGGGGTTAGGCACCCATAATCTCTTGATCTATGTACCTATCTGTCTGTCTGTCTATCTATCTATCTATCTATCTATCTATCTATCTATCTATCATCTATTTGTCTGTGGAAGTATCTGTTGGGGCTGGGTACCCACAATCTCTTGATCTATGCATTATTACCAGTTGTGATTTTCTGCAATGGTGTTCACTTGCTATAACAAGAAGCTTTTTGATGAGGGATGAGAACTACACTTAACTGTTGGTATAAGGAGAGACTCCAGAATGCAGTTAGTAATTAAACTGGTCCAATAAGTTAGTGGTCATAAGTTCTCTTATAAGGTCCATGACCTCACTATCCCTGCATAGTAGGCTAAGCTGCTATTTTGTCCCCAGGTTATTTTTATTTTTAAAAAATCAGTCTCTTTTACTAAAGTTGAGGTTTACTGATTCAGCTGGAGAAGGTGTCTAGTGAGCCTCTTGGATCCTTCACTCTGCTTCTCCAGCAGTAGGATGACAATTCACATACCTGGCTTATCACACGGGCGCTGGGAATACAGATTCAGGTCCTTGTGTTTGTGCAACAAGCACTGTACCCACTGTGCCATGTTCCAAGCCATGGCTCTGTTTGTAACTGTTACTTACCATTGGTCATTAGTCATGTTAGTGAGCTGCAGTGAACATTCTCAGAAAGGCTGCTGCATGCATCGGTTCCTTGTGCTTGGTGATCCCTACCGTGCATCTCTGGATTCTGGTTTTCCATATGTGTCCTTCGCTGGGGACTCCACATTGTGACAATCTGCTTTTAAGGAATCAAGAATGCCAGCACACTGTGTGCAAGCAGTTCTTACTTGTTCCACTTCCCGTCTCTGCACCACTGTGGCTAAATTGTCTTTATTTTACCAGTTAACAGGCTGCCAAAGACGAAAGCAATCAAAACCCATAAATCTTGAAATGCTTCCATTAACCAATCAGGAGCTGTCGTTGCTCTCACAGCTGCCCTAAGAGGGGGCATTTTTGGTAGCTTAAACTAAATTCTTATGTATCTGTCCACCGGGGATAGATGCGCTTTAGCTCATTAAAAGGGTTTTCAGCTCTGCACTTAGTTGCAGAAATGAGTCTAAGGGTGCAAAAAACTCCTTTCTGCGCCTTTCAAAATTTAAAACAGGTTTGGCAATTTTCTTGTTCCGTCTTGCAAGTTCTAGAAGTCGATGGCGCTTGCATATCTCAAACCCAGCAAAGGAGAAACGAGCTTTGAAATTTCACACTTGGAGACAGTTGGAGGAACCAGGAGAGAATTTGTAGCCATCTGAACTCATCAGGCATCATTGAGGTGGGGGTGGGGGAAAGCAATGACTGACACATGTCACTGAGTGATTCTCTCCCAATCTATAGCACAGACTTTGACATTTAAATTGCAGGCATCCCTGGGTCTGTTTCAGGAGCTGCCTGTGGTTGAATTCAGTTCTGATCAGTCACTTGAGGGGCGCAGTGGGGATAACGAGGGGCGGGGGGAGAAAAATCAAATTGTTCTAGGAAATCATGTTTAATGTAGAAATCTGGTTAATATTAAAATGCAATCTGCAGTTTTCAAGTATTCTATTCCTCAAGGAAAATATTTCCTGTTCAAGGGACTGGCGCAGTAAGCACCCTCTTATTACATCACTTCCTATGTCAGGCCCAACTAGCATTCAAAACGTATTACGGTATTGATAATGCTAATTTTAAAATGATGCCTTCTTTTTCCCTTTGGTTAAAGAGTCTGGGCAAAATTCCAATCATATGGATCGATTTAGCTCTAGACGGAGCTTGCCCAACTGATATTTCATGCACTATATAGAATGTGGTTCTTCCATATGCTCGGGAATAGGAACCCATGTCTCTCCACCTACAGCACAGAATTGTATTTCCAAGGATTTATCTATCTCCAGGGTTTTAGAAAAAAAGGCGCATCAGCAGACAGCAGGGAGAGAGACTAGCATGTGCAGCCTCTGATCTTGGGATTGCAAAGGAGTTAGGAACCAATTTCCAGAAACTCAACTTTGTGCCATTTTCAAATCAGCTCGATATCTTCTCTGTAAGTTTGGCTGGCCTTTACCACAGTGCTTCTCATCACTAGGAGGACATGTGGATGTAACCACTGGTATTTATCCCTTCATCCAATACTTGTTTTTTTCTTTCTGCAAAGTCTTGAAACACTAGCACTGACAGCTTAGGAGAACAAAGCCTTTTCAACTATCTATCCCAAAGTAGTCTCGTGGTATTCCAGTTGCGTTTTGTGGCCATGACAAGTGTCGTGACCATAAGTAGCTTAGGAGAAAAAAAGGTTTATCTAAGCTTACATGTGGTCCGTTATTGAGAGAAGTGAGGGCAGGAGCTTGAAGCAGAAATCATGAAGAAACAGTGCCTACTAGTTCACTCACATGTTTAGGGTTAGCTAGCTTTCTTATGTAGCCTAGGGCCATCTTTCCAGAAAATGATACCCCCACAGTAGGCTGGTTCATCCTGCATCAGTTAATAAAAATATACCACACACACACACACACACACACACACACACACACACACACACACACATACACAAAATCTACAGACAAATCTGATGTGAGCAATCTTTCAACATTTTCTTCTTGGGTGACTCTATGATATATTGACAGTTAAAGTTAATTAACAAGGACATTTTGCATTTCCATTTTCAATTCTCAAACATTATGGCCCACTAATGGAAAGATACAGTATTATCCATCCAGAAGGAGGTGATTCCACCTAATTTGCATCCTGCCTATCCTCTTGAGTCAATACGTGACATGCTAGGCAGAGCTGGGCATGCTTGCTGTGGTATTAGAAGTGCCAAGAGGTAGACAAGGAGAAGCTTACTTCCATGGAAGTCTCGGTAATTCATGCTTTCACTTAGGTTTTGTTTTGTTCTTTTAAATGCTGAAGCATTTACCCCAGAGAGGAAGCGTCCTGTTGACGTCTACCATGTTTTCCAGTTATGAATTGAAAGATAGGAAATGATCATTTTCTTGTTCTAACAATGGGAGTCGACCACAGGACTTGCAATAGAACCGGAGCCTACTCAAGTGTAATTTTACAATGAGGCTTTATTCAACCTCCCCTTTCTAACACACACTTGCTATTTTCCAGGCACCATCTCAAGCAATCTATATATAGCTTAGCAACTCTATAAAACACTTATTATTTTTACCCTCATATCCCAGTCTAATGAGGACTCTAAGAGACTCAGTGGTTTTCTTCAAGTGGAACATAATTGACTTTGATTAGGAAACCATAATAAACCTTATGTAGAAAGAGGCTGAAGAACAGAGATCTGGATACTTCAATAGATGAAGGAGACACTGCACAAGGAAGTCTGGGTAGTCTTTGTGTATGAGATTCTAGGGTAAGGAAGCAGGGTGGTGGGTGTAACTGGATTGTGAAAATGTATGACAGAACGAAGATGTTTATGGTCTTTGACATAAGCCTGCTTCTTGGAAGTTATCTTAAAGAAATAATTTAAAGAAAAGTTAAAAATCACCGAGTGTATATGTACACAACAACTTTAAATTATTTTTCATAAAATGAATGGAAAGCATATGAACCCCCCAAAATAATGTCTTGGGGGCGGGATAGATGGCTCAGAAGTTAGAAGCAATCGCTGTTCTTGAAAAGAAATCCAGTTTGGCTGCCAAACCTCACAAATCTGTAACTCCTGTTCCAACGTCCCTTTCTGGCCTCTTCTGGTACTTGCATAAACATGGGGCACATATAGATACAGAAACATACCCATGCACATAAACATAATAAAATAAATGTTTTTTAAAAAGAGAATATATAACCTCCACATACATATACATAAGGTATCTATATACTTGACTTAATAACTGTATATCTAATGATCTATCTATCATCTATCTATCATCTATCTATCTATCTATCTATCTATCTATCTATCTATCTATCTATCTATCTATCTATCTATCTATCTATGTTAGAACACAAGGAATGGCACCTGAAGTTGACCTCTGGTGTACACATGCCCACAAGCTTCTTCCTATGTGTGTATATGCATGTACCCACACTAGAATGCAAACTCATACACTTGTTTAAAAAGAGAAGATGGTTTGAGGACACTTGTTCTGATGTTTTTAAATATAGGAGAGGCTTCCAAATGCTGTGGGTTAAGACAAGGAAGCCAGAGCTAGGGGAGAAATTTGAGGGGGGTTGATGATAGATAGATTTGAGCAAAGCATAGTGTACCCGTGTATGAAATTATCAACTACACAAAGAGCAAATGTTAAAAAGAGATAGAAGGGACAAGTGACTGATGAGGGATGCGTTAGGAGAGGTGAAGATGGCTTGGAATTAATAATTGTGTGGAGAGTGTATGTAAAGGGTAAAGGGGGTAGGCACATTTTTGAAGATAGGCAAAAACAGAAAAATGCAAGAGATTTTTAAGAGTTGTTTAAAGGGGGATCCAGAGATATTTGCTACTTTTCCAGGCTATATAGTGCAGGCAGATTGGAAATTTGACACTTAGAAAGTTGGTATCCCTAAAGAAGCTGGTATAACAAGGAAAAGGTTGTATTAGCTGTGAACACCAAAGAAATATTTCATATAATTTTATGCTAAAGTGATGCTGCTGAAGTCAAAGAATACAATAGAAGTAAAAAATATGAAGAAAAGAAAAATGATAACGAAGACCAAGAAGAGAGAGAAAAGAGAGAAAGAAATGTGTCTCTATAGAGACTGTGGACAGAATCCACAGTACCCATCTGTGGGTATTGATGAATAGAAGTGCCCATCTCCACTTCTTTCCATTCAGTTCCTGTAAAAAAAAAATGCTATAGATTTATCTATAGTCACCTAATCTAAGCTATTGTAATGGTCAGATATATGGACAGTGAGTTCAGTCAACTCTAAAGACTACATGCCGAGTCGGCAGAGCAACTTGTTATTAATCTGCCCTAACTGAGCTGTGTGACAAAGAAAACGGGAGACTATTTGGTTCTAAACCCATCAATATACCTACTAATATCAAATTACCAATCCTCAGCAAAGCTTTAAAGAATTGATGAATTTAAAATAGTGTTGTAAGCCAGAGTTCAACAAACTCAGACTTGTATACCAGACCCACTTTGATGCCTCTGTGTGTGTGTGTGTGTGTGTGTGTGTGTGTGCATTTGTGTGTTCATGCATGTGGAGGCCAGGGGTCACTCTTGGGTGTCATTTCTCAAGGTGGCGTCTGTATAGTTTTATGGAGATAGAGTTTGTCACTGAAACTGGACCTTGAATGTAGGCTAAACTGGATAACCAGTGATCCCAGGGATCCTTCTGGGATTACAAGCATGCCCCATCACAACTAGCCGTTCTCCTGGGTTCTGCAGGCTGAACTCATGCTTGCATGACAAACCCTTTACCAACAGAACTGCCTCCTTAGCCCCTAGCTGCTTGATATATAATAAATAAAATTTTATTGGAACACAATTATATCCATCCATTTACTGTTCATGCCTTGGGGTTACAACTGCAGAGTCAGTGGTTGCTGGGGTATGATGTGGTTGGTGAACCATGAGACCTTAAGTTGCTGCTTACAGAAAGGGTTTATGGAGTCCTATGCCGCAGTTAGAGGCTACGCATCACTAAACACAACTTATGTATGTGAGGAACTTTGTTCAGTGAGACATTTGTTTCCGATAATGACGGAAAATTTTATGTCTTTGTACCGAGCAATGCTAGATGAAACAGATACATTGAAAGGCAGCATCAAGCTCATTCTAAACAGACATGAATTGATGGTAAAAGCCCCAAACTAAACCATGTTTGAAGACGGCAGCTTTAACAAGTCTCAGTGGGATTATGGATGGGTATTCTGTTTTCCAGACCATTTCTCCTCTTTAGATTGCAGCCTTTCTCGATTGTAAATCTGAGCCTGTGGTAAGGATTCTTGGTAGCATGCATCTTTCCAGTACCGCTGGAGAGCTGACAATAGGCTCCAAGGTGTTCCTGGTGTGTGTCTAAATGCCCCCAAAAGATCCATGTGTGGAGATATACACTGGTGACTATAAAATTAGAACTCAGCAAAAAGAATGTTGACTAACTTGATTACAGCAATGGAAAGGGAGTCACAGCTGCCTCATTCTATTAAGGGCTCTGAGAGAAAGAGGAGCAAAAGAAAGAAGTCAAAATCTCCTGTCTCAGCACATCAGGTGAGCCTCAGTTCTAACGAATAGCTTGCCTTTTTTTTTTTTTTTTTTTTTTTTTTTTTTTTTTTTTTTTTTGTCTTATATAGCTGGACCAGTCTGTTTCCACCTTAGCCTCTTTGAAAATTAAACACAGAGTTGGCTTGGCTTAGGCATGTCTGGCCCAAGAAAGGACAATAGTTATTATGTCCAAATGCTTGAATATTGTCACCTGTCATCAAAGTCAGGTGCCTTGTACATAGCTAAAATGCCAGTCCACAGACAGTGTTCCAAATTGTGACAAAACAGTGAGAAATGGCTGGCTTAGAAGGGCAAAGTAAGTTTCATTTTTCTTATGTAATTGAGTTTCATTATATATTCTAATTTCCAAACTAATTGTTTCTTAAGTTAAAAGTTTCTGCCATGAAATAAATGGTATTTGGATTCCTTCTTGACATGCTTCTGGACATGTACTGTAGAGGTTGAGTATAAAGGGGTCCAGGCAGAATTCAGAATATGCTGTGAATACCATGAGAACAAAGATTCTATTCCTACTCTCTCTCTCTCTCTCTGTGTGTGTGTATTATGTACGTGTGCAGTTGCAGATGTTTTAGTATCAGTACATACCAAAGAGAACTTTGGGTTGGTTTTTCAAGTTTTGTCTACCTTGGCTTTTGAGACAAGCTCTTTCATTGGCTTGGAGCTTATAAGTCGGCTCTAGAGTTTGGACCAAGGTCCCCATGCCTGTTCAGCAAGCAGTCACCTCCTCAGCTATTTCCCCAACCCATGAGCCATACCTTGATATCTTATTTTACATATCTCCCTAGAAGTTTTCATTAATTCAAATGTAGGGGCTCCATCAAATTACTTCCTGCAATGTACTCTCAGGAGAGCCAAGCCAGTGAACAATAAGTGAAAATCTCTCTCTTAAGAACCCAGATTGCCCAGGGTACCTTGAGACAAAATGTGTGGTAATTCAAACTCCCACATGAATTTATCCAGCTACGGGCCTTTTTGAATTCCTAAGAAAGATGGTAAGAATATGTGCCAGTGTAACAGTCTCCTAGGAACACTGACAGCACACTCTCACTGGGTATGAGCACTGTCAAGCAAATATATGTCTCCTTCACCACTACCTTTGCAACGCCATCTTTACCATACTAAAGTTGTTTGTGTCCATATCATTTCGGATGCCTGATTGAAAGATGAGTGGGCTGCATAAATTATGTGTATTTTGCTGTGTGATTTGATTAACTCAGCTGTGTGTATGAAGAATTCATCTCTTGGCTTTTTTTTTTTTTTTCATCTACCCTACACTCTTCTTTCTGTAAATGGTAGTCTTTTACAATGGCAAGGCCAGGGACATTTTGTCGGTGTTTTATCTTCTGACATCAAAGTGGGCACTGCGAACCAGAGCTAAGCTCGTTTCTTGTGGAAACAAACAATGAAGACAAGGGTGTTTAAAATGAGTCTTTGTTATTTTATTAACAATGTACACATCAGTCAGATTCAAAAATGATGAGAACACAAAACAATCCAGTGTGGAAGACTGTAATAGTTATCAAAAGATTCTGAATTTGAGATGCATTACATTAGTTCAAATGTAGGCTCAAGGGCTACTTAAAATAACATAGCTTGCTGTTAAGATTTTAACGCATATGAAGACATTAATGATGGCCTTATACCATAACAATAGGCCAAGTTGTAGTATGGACTATAAAGTGAGCTTTATGCAATATTATCTAAACACAGAAGGTCCTATTTTCTGAATATAGCTGAACATAGCTATATTCTAAAATTATTTTAGCATCTATGATCTGTATGATACTTGACTGTGCTGTTCATCTTTTCTGCAGGGCAAAGGACAATCATAGTGTTTTGCATCTATGTTCAGTTAACATAAAAAATTAGCCACAGAAATGTTCTGTAAGAAAGAGTGCCATTGTAGGAGAAAAACCATTTGTTATATTATTATGATCTATCGTGAAAACCAACCAGCTCTCGAAGCAGTCTAGAACGTATTTATATTCTTTTCATTATTACTGAACATACATTCATTTTATTCAACAGAAAATGAATGGCAGTGGATGAATAGATTTTTATTCCAGATGGCACAAAGGGAGCAAGGTCACAGGTGAAGCCAGGTTGTCCTGTTTAAAGGGAAATTCAAATTTATCACCTCTTTTTTAGATTAGAGAATTTATTCTTTTTCATATATTTCCCTGGGCCTTTCTGCTTATTATTCATGGAACAGATATTTAATGATGTAGAAACCAACCTGCTTAGCTGTGATGGTCTGTCCCTGCCTCCACTCTTCTCCCAGCTTTGTGTCCAAGTCTTTCTTTTGGGGTTTCAGATCAATCAGCGTGGCAATATGCCTCCACACCAACTTTTTCTGGCAAAAGTGGAGAGCCAGCAGCTCATTTTTCAAAAAATTGAGTCTGTCTTCTACCTTTACCTGTTCCAAAATTTACCTCTCTCCTACAACCTCTCAACATTTTCATAATTATCTACCCTCCCATTTTTGTAATTTGTAAACACTGCAAAATGGCTGCCAGACATTTACCATAGAAAATGTGCAGAAAAGATGGGGGTTGGGGGAACCAACTTCCTTAAGCCATTTTTACATTTGACTTGGGAAGAAAGCTGGGCCAGTGCCCACAGCAGTTAAAGGTTCAGCCTCTGGACTCAAAGTGATTTTTCTTAAGGTGTCACTGCCACACACAGCCACCATGTGTTCTTTCTTGGCTCCAGCTCTGCTAAATTTGCCTGAGTTTTGAAGGTTGTACCTTTCCATGGGTTGGCATCCATCTTTGCCTGCCAAGGAGAGCGTGGCACAAACAGCGGGTTTTCCTGTCTCCCTTCTCCAAGCTAACTACCTTGGATTAGATCTCTTACATCTCAGTGACTCCAGGGCTGTTGTCTAATGAAGAGTCAGGATAGACATGGCACCCGGAGGCACACGCGGTGGAAAACAAGTCTTCATGCTAACAGGAATTGAAACTGCCAGGAGCGTGTGCCTGTGCTTATGACCCTAGTCCAAGCTGCTTGTGGTCTGACTAACATTTGGAGTCAGCAGAAGAAAGGTGAAAAAAAAAATCACGAAGGCTCAAAAGTATACTTTGTACCAAGTGGAGGGAAAGGAAAAGCGCTAAAATAGAAATTCTATAGATAGATATTGGATAGAATATAGAATTTCAAAATAATTGGTTGGTTGTTGAGTGTACTTAGTTCTCTTTGGTTTGGGTTTGGTTCTGTGATAGAGTCTAATATAGCCCATGTCAACCCCCCGTATCTTTCTATAAGGATAGACTAGGATCATCTTAAGTTTCTTTTAAAGCATATATATTTAAACATTTTAAATTTTATGCCTGTAGGTGTTCTACCTGCATGTCTGTCTGTGTACCACTTACATTCCGATGGAAGGTAGAAGTGTATGTCACATCTCTTGGGACTGGAATTACAGATAGTTCTGAGCTGATGTGGGTGCTTGGAATCAAACCCATGTTTTATTGCAAATGCTCTTAACTACTGAGCCATCTCTTCAGCTCCTAAGGTTGAATTTCTCATTCTCCTGCTTTGGTTGTAGGACTACACCGACTGCCTGTGTATATGCCATGCTGGGGATTGAACTCAGAGTCTGGTGCATGCCAGCCAGGCTCCCTACCAACTGAGCCATACCAGTGGACCCTGACTCAAATATTTTAAAAGGTGTGTTGTTAAAGGTGGCATGTCAATAAAACAAGCAAACAATACAACCCCATGTTTTTCTGATTATGATACGATGCTATATTTCCATAAAGCACTTCTTCCCAAATATTATGTATAACAAATTCTACCATGTTGTTTCTCTCTCTCTCTCTCTCTATATATATATATATAGAGAGAGAGAGAAAGAATTCCAGAAAATCTCTTCTCTTCTCTTCTCTTCTCTTCTCTTCTCTTCTCTTCTCTTCTCTTCTCTTCTCTTCTCTTCTCTTCTCTTCTCTTCTCCTCTCCTCTCCTCTCCTCTCCTCTCCTCTCCTCTCCTCTCCTCTCCTCTCCTTTTCTCCTCTCCTCTCTCTCTGTTTCTCTCCTTCCCTTTCTCTCTCTCTCTCTCTCTCTCTCTCTCTCTCTCTCTCTCTCTCTCTCTCTCTCTCTCCTCTCTTTCTCTTTCTCTTTCTCTCTCCCCTCCCTCTCTTCCTTCCAGAACTAGGAAATGCATTCAGTACTTTTCATATGTTGGACAGTCACTCCTCCCACTAAACCATAGCTTTATCTTTATCTTGAGGCTGTCATGACTCACTCCAATCCAGTCAGCATTCCTCCTGCCTCAACCCCCTGCGTAGCTGAGATTATAGATCTATGCCACCTGGCCCAGTATCTCTCCTGTATTTTTAAATAATCAATATTGCCATCTATTAGCTTAAACTATAACAAAAAAACAATAAGTATATTTTGTAAAGTAGCTGTGTCTCAAGACTGTGACCATCACCTTTGCCATCCCCCTCCTCACCATGCGGGTCTGATGTTGAAAGCAGAGCTGCCCCGGGTAAGCTGTGACAATCGGCAGAGGACAGCAGCCACTGTTGAAGCCGCCCCAGTTCCTTTTTCTGCCATCCTTAGAGATATTGCCAGTGTCTCATAGAGATTGACCACCATCCAATCCTGAGGACCAGGCAGTCTATGAAGTGACCACTGGGCATCCCAGGGTGCAGACACCTAATGGAAGTAGAAAACAGACTCAGAGCACCTGCTGGTGGTGGCTAGCAGAGAAATCCAGCCCTTCTTCCCTGTGACAAATGGTGTTTCCATTTAAAACCCATCCTGTCTGCTTGCGATAGAGCTTTACCTACTTCATGTTTTAATGCTGTATGTATTTCATGCATTTCCTTTGTTGGTTTGGAGGACACAGAGTACATTCCTCTCTAAGTGATTGGTTTTTATAGTTTTTAACGTATACCCGTAACTATTTCCCCCTAAAGTTGGCATTCAAATTTTAGCTGCTATTTCAAATATGCCCAGAGCCTCAACATAGTTTAGCTGGACTTTTTTTTTAAAGGGGGGGGGCACATAGACAACAAAGAGAAGGAACATAGGGCATGTTTAGCTGGACTCTTAACACTTAAGCACAACCACCTAAGGCCATCTTGTCTTTCAATGTTAATGTCTTTCACATCTCACTATAATCATTTTGTATTTGACTTGCCTGATATATTATTTGGATGATAAAATTTTGCTTGTACATTTTCCTTGGGAGGCTTTAGAAGCTCGCACTGCACTTTGGATTAATTACCAGTGACACCCACGTTTAACTCTATACCTTTCAAAAACTTGCTTATTTCATTTTTGTTTGCCCCTGGATAAAATTCCAGCTGGTACTGTTAGCCTCTGGACAAAAAGTCAGCTGACTTTGCTGGCCTCCTGAAACATTAAGCTCCCGTCTTCAATACCATTGACAGTTTTCCATGGCATAATTGAAGCTTGGTTTACAAGCACTAACATACTCACATAGAAATATCAATTTAATAATCACTTATTTATTGTGACACACTGGATCTTGATCACTTTTGTTTCCTCTCTTGCTTTATTTATTTATTTATTTATTTTGCTGGAAAGCATAGTGCAGTGACTCAGAGGAACCTTTAGGAGCATGGGCGTCTTTGGTGGCCGTGGTTTTTATCCCCATCTTGGCAGCATGATAGGTCCACTGTTTTGATCTGCTTCCTACTCTCACTGTTTAGTATGGTATGTCTGATTCAGGCATTCACTTCTTTACATCTGAGGCTGGTGTGGGCATTTAGTTCGAGGGTTCACCTATTTATTTTCCTAATGCTAGAGAATTCTTTCTATTGCTTCAGTGAAAACATCATCTTCAGGATCTGCTTGGCTATTTGTTTTAGGTCATCTCCTTCTACCTCCTTTGTAGTTTGCATTCTTGTAGACATTTTAAACACATCTATGGGACACCCAGTATTGATCTCTGCTCATATCACTCTCATATCAATTGTTATACAAAGTGATAAGTTTTATTATAGAGTTTTAAAATATAGGTGTCAATTTATTTGGCTCGTGTTCACCCCCTCCCTAACTGCCTTCTCCATTCATGCTCTTCCCCTGATGCCCTCCCCCATTTCCCTCCCCCATTGTTAGTCTCATCTTCTTCCCCCAGTACACTCTCTCCCACCTCTTCCCATTTCCCTCTTTCCTGCCACATAGCTGCCTTCTACTTTCCCCTCAAATGTACTCATTCTATTATTCTCTCCAAAATGTGAACACTACTCCCTGACAATCACCTGATCAACAAATTGGCTAATTGGGTTGACTAAAAAGTCCTCAAAAGAAGAAATACAAGTAGTCAACAAGTCTTTGAAAAAGAATGTTCACTATCCGTAGCTATCACAGAACTGTTGATTATAACTGCTTCGAGATCTTATCTCACCCCATATAGAAGGCTTAGCACCAGGAAAACAAACTGTAATAAGTGCTAGAGAGAATTTGAGGAAAGACCAGCCCTTATACACTGTGGGTATATAAACTAGAGCAGCCACAGTGAGATTCCTGAAAAAAACAAACGCAGAAGACTTGCTCACTATCACAGTCATACCAGGAACCCATACAGCTAGCACCTGTACCCGCTGTACTCCAAGGACTACAGAATTATATAATAATCATAATGGCAAAATACATTAATAAAACGCCAGCCACAAACTTCTGGCAAGAGGTTCCAGTGGATCATGTAATCTTCTAAGTGTCTGGGATTATTTTTAGTTTGTTTAATCTTTAAAACAAATGGTGTTGATCCTCACAGAACCACTGAAATCCTGGCGGCTAGGTGTGCTGAAACACATCTGCCATGCCAACTCTTAGGATATAGAGGCTGAACCATCAAATGCTCAGTGTTAGACTTTGCCAAGCAACAAATTTGAGGCTATTCTGGGTTCTGGAATATTCTGTCTTTATAAACAAAAACAAAAGCTAACAAAAAACAACAAAAGCCCTGTACACAGATGAGGGAACTGAGAGAGAACAAGTAATGTTGAAAGAGCTGTCTAGTTGTTTCCATGTGTAGTTCTGAGATACCCCACTCACACAGGAATCCACACTGTTCCAGGCTTCAGGAATAACTCCCAGTGGAAGGAAGCTTTTCAGAGTAAAGACGTATGTTCATTTCTGAAGAAAAAAAAAAAGATAAAAATGAACTTGCCCTGTATATTTCATGAAGTTACAAAATAGACAATGGTCTCCAACAGGCTAAGACATGCCATCTTTGTGTGAGGTTGAGGGGTTGGACTCTGGTCAGGGGCCTGATGATTAAGTTCAGCTTTGCGATAATAGTAAGAGATCTCTCAGAATTGTGTCCATTAGTATTACATGCTGCCAAAGTGGTTCATCAAACTTAAGCACTGAGAGGTAGGACTCATTTTCATCTCATTGTAGGTATTTTGTGGATTTAAGGTTCTATCAACTAAGTAAGTAAGTAACCAGTTAACTATCTATATCTATATCATCTATATTTTATATCTCTATATCATCTATATACTTATATCTATCTATATCCATCTATATCTATCTACATCTATATCTACTGTATCTATATAGTACCACTCCCTATGTGCCAAACACATACCTATTCTAACTAAGTACATTCATTAATTGCACCTACAGAGAGTGGCTCTTAGGTTCTCTTTCATAACGTTTAGGATAAAGCCTAGAAGAACTATGTGTCTTTATGTTAAAAACTATACTAAAACACCCCAGAATTTAGAAAAACTGGGAGATAAACATATATCCAGAAATATTTTGACAAATTCAGCAGACTAAAAACAAAGGATAGCACAGTCCTTAGAGGAAGATAATCTGACCAATCAGCACATTGCCAATGGGTGATGGCCAATACCTGGACCCTTTGAGATGACAAGATCAATAATCTTGTAGTCTTCTAAATTCCATTTCCTTCATCCAAATATATGTTCCCTGTGTTCTAACACCTTATCATCCACAAGCAGAAAGGATGAGGTTTCAGTAGGAAAGACTTTTATACCACATCAGAAACAAAAGTCACCAAGCTATAGAGATGGTTCAGAGGTTAAAAGTACTTCCTGCTCTTCCAGAGAACTTGCTTGGTCCCTAGCATCCTCACTGAGCAACTCTCAACCACTTCAGCTCCAAGAGATCAAACCTGATGTCCTGGACCTGCATTCTGACCTCCATGGATACCTGCATGCTCGTGGCATAAGTTCACACAAACACACTCATACACATAAATAAAGTAAATATTTTAAAAATTAAAAGAAATATCAGTACAGGGCGTTACAACTATGGTTAACAAACTGACCACTGAAAACTTAGAATTTAAAGAATTTAAAGAAGAAAAGCTGGGACTAAGACTTCATCTATTATAGTAATATTTCAACCTGACAGAGCACACTAATCTTTATCCTGAGTATAGCTTTTATTAAAAAAAGGAGAAGGAGAAGGAGAAGGAGAAGGAGGAGGAGGAGGAGGAGGAGGAGGAGGAGAAGGAGAAGGAGAAAGAGAAAAGGAGGAGGAGGAAGAGGAGGAGGAAGAATAGAAGAAGAAGAAGAAGAAGAAGAAGAAGAAGAAGAAGAAGAAGAAGAAGAAGAAGAAGAAGAAGAAAAGTCCTAGTGTCTTAATTAATTTGAGGCCCTTTTCTGACTCTTATCCAATGATATAGTTCAGTGACACCTAATATAAAGTGGGATGATCAAAAGGGCTCATGAAAGCACAGAGTGGGGTGGCAAAGCCCATCTTCAGGAGATCTGGTGTGATCAGATTAACTTGCACTTCTGTCACATCTCCAGGTACTGCTAGCACTTTTTCTATGGAGACTCAACTTTGAACACCAGATCTAGGCTTCAGATAAAAGGACTTGTCATGGTGGGGATCAAGATGTGTCCATCGTTATCCATTCTGTGTGCTTCTCAATGCTGTTTTGCATGTTTTTTGTTCTTTTTTATTAGCTTGATTCTTTCTTCATGCAAATTCAGTCTTTTGATCTTACCCAGTGTTCCTCTCAGTATTTGTTGCCCTACCCTGTTCTCTGGGTGCTATCCAACTGCCATCATCTATAGAGAAAAGCAGCTGTGATTGCTCCCATCATACCCTCACAAGACTGGACCCACTAACCTGTCCTTGTGGAAGGAGAGAAGAGCTACTGAGATATATTAGTCTTTAACAATTCCAAGTAGGAGAGGGACTTCTCTGGGATATGGCTACCTATAAGCTGGCCATGCTCCTGTAAGTAAGCCCAATTAAGTACATTGGCACACCAAGCTCGACTTGGTGGAATCATAGTGTCTTTGATCTGCCATTGTTCTTTCTGTTAGTGACTGGAACTAGGTTTCAGGAAGTGTTACTTAGCAACATTTGTGTCAAATGATATACCTACAATACACAGCTGGTGACTTTAATAAACCAAACTCTTTCCAAGATTGTCTGAGTATTTGGAATACATTACAAAAAAGTAGAATCCTGTCCACTTTCTTGGATTCCTTTGTGGCTGTATCATCTAAGAATATGGTCATCCAATGTAATACAATTACCCAAAAAAGTTATTTACTGACACTAAATTCTATACTCCCAAGTTCAGTGACTTTAAACAATAAGTTTATCACCACTTATGAATCTATTGATACTCAAGAGGATTCTCTGGTCTTGGCTCATCTCGCACGTAAGTCTATGGAGAGTCAGTTCAGTAGGAGAGTCTCCTGGTCTTAGGTTAAGTCTCTGTCATGTTAGTCTATGGGCTTGCTTTGGACTGGTCTAGAATGACTATAGTTAAGCAAATTGGGTTGACTTCACATGGCTTTTTGTTATCTATAGATCGGACCAGTCTGGTGGTCATGGATATGGCAGGATTTGGAAAGAGAACTGAGACACTAAAGGCCTCTTGTGGTCTCCATCTTGTCTCCAACTTGCCATCACATTTGCCACATTCTATTGGGTAAAGCAATTCTTGTAGACACAGGAAGCAGATCCTGTGAAGTTACTAGGAAAAGAGTATGACCTTAGGAACAGCATTAATTAGGACCATCAATGCATTTAACTTGCCACAGTATAGAAAGAAAAGTTGTTTTAAACCTATCATTTAGATTAATTATCTCAAAGGCTAGGATGCCAAAATGCAGCATAGGATGCTAAGCTTTTTGACTAAATGTCTTAATGGTGTTGTCAAGGGCACAAGCACTTTCCAGTTTCCCTCTCAGCTATTCTGGGTCTCTTGGCTCATACACAGGCTGGCTCATTTCAAGGTCTCCAATAGCCATCCGCATCACTTGAAGAAATATGTGTCAACATCCATAATTGGTAGATTCTTTTATTCTGAAGCTAATAGACAGCCTTTCTTTGTGGCACTGTGCTGGCTTGAATTGTCATCCATCTTCCCACTGCCAAGCCAATGAGTTACTTTGGGTTTCATGTATGAGACTTCTCTACTAAAAGCATAATTTCAAATACACTCATCAATAACTCATTTGTAAATGATTCTAGAGGTACAACAATCTTGGGACAGGTTTTGCAGGTTAATAATACCATAAAACATCAAGTTTTGAGGTTTTCTTCACTCTCCTTTGGTGCTGAAATTCCCTCCCACTATGCTGTACCTCTAAGTACTATTCCTTTCGTTCACTCTCAACTTCAGTAAGAATATGAGGATCAGAGGATCTCCTTGCTTCTTTATAGCAAATACTGCATTCCACCACAAAGTTTCCCACACAGTTTATTTTAATGTCTTTACATTAATTTCCTAGTTACAAGGAAATCTGGGAAAATAAGAATTTCCATCTATTGTTGCTTTATAGAAGGCAAGACTTTCACCATGTAGGGAAAAGACTAAAAATTGGCTATTGCATCTCCCAAACTTCAGTGTTCTGAAACTCTCACTTTATGAGTAAAGTCATACACAACCCTAGAGACTTGCATTCTGCCACTTGAACAAACTAGTCAGTTAAGAGCATAGGGAGTTGAACAAGCTTGTCGATTAAGAGCATAGGCTTTTCTTTTAAAAAATGGATTTACTTGTTTTGAGTGCATGTGTGTGATTGCTTGCTTGCTTGCTTGTCAGTATATATACCATGTGTGTGCAGGGCCCTCAGGGCATGGAAGAGAAAATTAAATTCCTTTAAAACTGCAGTTATAAACAGTGATGAGCCACTCTGTGTGTACTTGTATTGGCCAGTTTTGTCAATGTGACACACACTAGAGTCATCAGAGAGGATGAAGCCTCAATTAAGAAAATGCCTCCATCATATTGGGTTATACACAGGCCTGTAGGGCATTTTCTTAATTAGTGATTGATGGAGAAGTGCCCTGCCCGTTGTGGGTAGTGCCATTGCTGGTGGTCCTGGGTTCTATAAGAAAGCAGGCTGAACAGGCCATGGGGAGCAAGTTAGTACGCAGTGTTTCTCCATAGTCTCTGCATCAGGTAGTGTCGCCAGGTTCCTGCCTTGTTTGAGTTCCTGTCCTGACATCTTTTAATGTTGTAGAAGCATGAGCTGAACAAACTCTTTCCTTCCTGAGTTGTTTGGGTCATGATGATTCATCCAAATGACAGAAATCCCAATTTGAGAGGATGCTGGAAATAAAATCCACATCCTCTGCAAGAGCAGTGAGCTTTTATTTGCTGAACTATCTTCCTAATGTAGGAGATTGAAGCATTTCTGAAAAGCAAGCAAACAAAATAAACAAAACAAACAAAATAACCAAACCAGCCAACCAACCAACCAACCAACCAAAAATACAGTTTCTGTATTCAGGCAGTTGTAGGGACGAATTACTACATGGATTTTATTTGATTTGTGAGATGTTTTCAGCCATACAAATATGTACCTAACATCCATGACAGACTCACACATGGAAGAGTGTGTGTGTCTTCCATGAGGTTAAATGTCCTCAGTTACTGCCTTCTTATGGGTAACACTTCCATCCTCATGCAGGTGACATACGCTCTCATAGACCTTGCATGTAGAAGCTCTTTGTAGAACAATACCAGACTGCCATGAAACAGCTACCTTTGAAAGAGTTAAACATTTTTAAACCTTCCACAGATGAAGTCAAGAGTGCAGATCAGCTTGTTCTGCGCTCTGGGTCCTAGGAAACTAGCTATTCACAAGGCAAAATAAATAAGATAAGAGTTCAGAGCTGGGAGTTCAGGACAGCGTGACCAAGCGCTATGGGTACCAGGAACTAAAAACTGACCATAAGATAGATTGAATATGGTTTGAGCTGGGAGCTCAAGTTAGCGTGCCTGTGCACCCTGGATACCAGGAACTTGGCTGACCACAAGATAGTTGGCTGATTACGTATAGGCTCTTAGAGAATAGCCTGTTCCTTGTACCCTGTCACAAACTGAATAATGGGCTGGAACTTTCCACAGGTGCTCTCCAATAGCCCTCCTTTACTCCCCCTGGGTTATGGTTTCCCCCCTGAGTTGTGGTTTTGGGCTTTAAATTCTCTCTGTCTCTAAAGCCCCAGGGTCAGACCCCATTGCCCCTGCATGGGCTACAGGTCTTGACCTCAGTATACTGATTAAAATATGCCTCTTGCTGATTACATCAAGTTTGGTGTCTTGCAGTTAATGGGTGGCTGAGAATTCTCGAGGCTTGGGTGAGGTCCTCCATTCATGGGGCCTTACACCTTTGCTTGGACAGTACAGAAATGACACAGTGATTGTACATGTCGATGCTCAAATGTGCACACACATGTGGAGGTCAGAGAACTGCCTTAAGTGTTGTTGGTTAGGTGTCTTCCACCTTTGTTTTGAAACATGGCTTTCAATGGCTTGGCACTGGCCAAGTGAGCTAGACTAACTAACCAGAAGCTTCTAGGGGGATACCTGCCCTCATCCTTCATCTCACCATCAGTGGCCTTTCTATATGAACTTTATATGAACTTTATATGAGCTTTAATATGAACTCTGGGTATCTGTACTTAGGCTTTTGATGTTGCCCACACCATCTCTCCATTCCCCATCTTAATCTTCATAATACATGGACTCACTGACTTCTAAACTCTGCTCTTTATGTTTCCTGCTCGATGGCTTTAAAAGACACATCTAAAGGGGGAAAAAAAAACCATTGGCAACTGTCTGCCGAAGAGCATGCTGCCAGACACTCTGTCTTGCTTATTTTCCCCTGATGGGAAATAAATGATAGGCTATGAGTCACCCAACACCATTCGCTATCCTAAGCCCCACTATCAAACACTGGCTTGAAGGATAGAGAGGTATGTGGTGCAGAGGAGAGGTATGTCAGGAAAGCCCCCCAAAACGGAGGGTACCTGAAGGTCAGCGCATTCCTTCCCCTTGTCCGCTAAGCCGGGGCTTCCTTCTTGAGGGGGTTGTGATTTCAGCCTCCTCCGTGAGCAGCTTAGTCAAAGCAACAAGGACAATTCCTTTACTTCCCAGTCGGGTTTACTATTGCATGGATGGTTTTAATATACTGAGGATTTTGGCTTGGGCTTTCTGCCTTGAAAGCACAGCAAGTCTTGAACTGTTTGTTGCATCTCTATTGAGAAATAGAGCGCAATGCTGAAGCTAACAGCTGGCAAAGAGCCCAACCTTTGTGTCATGATGGTCATTAATTAGGGAAAGGGTAGCGTGGGGAAAGCTGGTTGATTGGAATCTCTTGTTTACTGTCTTATTTTCACCCTTTGGGTAAAGATTGGGGGCACGAAGAAGTAATGCATGCTGGGTAGATTTTTTATTTCAATGGGGGAAATTATCAAAGAGGAATAGACGAAGCTTTTCCTTGATTGGGAGTCCCACCTCCTAATTTTATTGTGACAACAAGGAGCGTACTTAGTGTAAAAAAACATTTATGAAAAATGTACATGAAGCAAGCTATTATATCATATACCCCTGCCTTTCTGACATAGTTAGAGGCTAATGTTTCCTCTCACCTGGAGGGTGGACCACACTATAGGAAAACAGTACTTTCTAACAGGCTTAATGGGTTATGGGAAGATGGAACTTTGGTGCTAGAGGCTCTGAATGGTGGTCATTTTGGTTGACATTGAGTTGTTTTCTTATATTTCTTTATACTTTTTAATGGACAAAATGTTCCACAATTTTCCATTTCAGTATTGTAATGCACATACATGGAGAGAGAGGCGGGGGGAGAGGGAGAGAGAGGGAGGGAGGGAGAGAGAAGGAGGGAAATAGAGAGAGAGAGGGAGAGAGGGAGAGAGAGAAAGAGAGAGAGAGAAAGAGAGAGAGAGAGAGAGAGATTTGAAGACCTTTATTTTGCCTACCGTGCATCGGCTTCACTCTCACTCTCAGCCTCGGCTAAGAGCTCTCATAAATTGTTCTACCCTGTGTAACAAATCTACATGGAAACCCCAGGAGATTTTTTTTTTAATTGAGTACTACTGCGGGCAGGGTGTGGTGGTGTTGTCTAATGTGTCCTCATGACAATGGGGTGTGTGGGAGTGATGTATGGCAGGATCCCACAGGGCATCTCTCCTCAGCTCCTTCAAGTGCCAGCTCTGCTCACCACACCCTATCTTGGTTTGGAAACTCTTCACAGAACAAGATAATCTCAGGCCAAGGCCTGAATAAGTCCCCTTCTCTAAATGAAAAAAAAAAAAAAAATCTTTGTGAAACCCAATCCAATTCCGTGTTGAGAATTAGGCCAATTGGTATGTAGACAGTTGGTTCTGACTCCAACGTGAAGCTGGTTTTCTATGTAGATAGGATTGGGTGGTCCAAAGTTAGCACGGGAAGAGAAAGTTGAAGCCTGTGTCTGGCAGGGCATGCAGACGCTCTGGATTTTCCAGTACTGTCTTGGAAATTACTTCTTGACTTACATTAGTGTCACTGTGTTTTCCTCCTACATTTATGGATATGATTAAAATTTATTGATCATAGAAATATATGAGCAACTCAGCTTTATCCATGGAAACTCTCAAGGGCATTCCATGATAGTTAAAAATGAAATCGTGTGTGTGTGTGTGTGTGTGTGTGTGTGTGTGTGTGTGTGTGTGTGTAGAGGGAGAGAGACAGAGAGAATACAGCAAGAGACAACAGACATGCACACTCATACATATGCTAGAGTGAAAACACACACTGACTCACAGAAAAAGATTTTTTGACATACATAGAACATTTAGAAAAATAGTTAATTATCTAACAGAAACAAAAATGATAAGATTCATCTTTGTATCGCCCCTTTCTCTTTTCCCATTATAGCGTAAAATCAGGATTGTTACAGATGTTGCTTTTAGTTTCATATATACAAGCTATTTCCTTCTAAGAAGGGATACTATTCAACATCAGCCAGCTAAAAACCAAAATTACTGGGTCTCCAGACTCATGACCATAGGGAGATTGCTCCAGGCCTGGGATTTCTTGCTAAACCTGATTGGTCAATTTAATAATGGGATGATAGTAAGACTATTAAGATATTAGGAGGGTGAATTTTCTTCTTTTTTTGTGTTGTTGTTGGAGACAGCTGCTTCCTCTTCTACATATACTGTCTCGTCACACACATGCACACACACATGCACACACACACACACACACACACACACACAGAGAGAAAGAGAGAGAGAGAGAGAGAGAGAGAGAGAGAGAGAGAGAGAGATCATATCCATGGGGGAGGGATGACAGCAAGAGGCTGGAGCAAAAAGCCAAGAGATGACATCATCAACCCCCAACAGGAAGCAGAAACTGAACAGGAATACAAGGGAAATTATCAACTTTCAAATTCCAACCTTCAAGTGGCGTCCGTTCTCCATCAAGACTCTACCACCTAATGATTCCATAACCTTTTCAACCTTTGTCCCATGCAGAGTGGTCAGTCCTAAAAATGTACACATTTGAGTTTCTATGGGATGGCTTGGAACTCCCTGATTATCAAGGCTGATTCCAGCTACCTGTGGGTATCCTCTTGTCTCTGCTACTTTGCCAGATGAACTGCCCCTCTCCCAAGCCCTTGATGCTATGTTGCTTGTCAACACCAAGAAGTAGCAAACTGTCCCTGAAAAGAGTCAGAGACTAAAGATCTGGGCTTTAGAAAGCAAATAGTTGCTGTGGTAGCTCCTCTTCCTCTTCCTCTTCCTCTTCTTCTCAGCCAATCTATTCATTCTTCCCTCCCTCCTCCTTATCCTATTACTCTTTGTTATCTAAATGAAAACTAAAATAACTACCACCTCAAAGTGACAGTTCATAGCATTACTATGTTCAGAAGTGACAATGGGCTGTCCACTGATGGATGGCGTGTCCACTGACACTTGGTCTGGATTATGGTCAAACTTGATTTACTATACTCAGAATCAGACAAAGGCAGCCGCCTGAATTGCTATAAGCACAGCAAAAGCAAACTATTACATATTAAATATATGTGGACATATATGTCATCTTTCTAATCATAGCTGAGACAAAAACAGACTGTATTTTGGAGGAAGAGAAAAAGAAATTAATAAAAGCAGAATTGTACAGGAATTCAGATAGTCAAGTATGTCACAGATTCTTGACCTTACTGGAAGAGAGTTACAAAAGTTGATAAAATGTCTTACTTACTGTGGACATTTTAAACTTTGAGTTAGATAAAAACCAATGAAAAATATAGAGGGAGCTCTTTATCCTGGGAGAGTTGGATGACATTTGTCTTTTAGAGCTGTTAGGCCTTAGATTAGGGGATTAATCCCGGAAGTGTCAATCTCAGAGCAGACAGTGGAGTTATTGGTGTTCACAGGGGTTGGTGTTTATTACTAATGGCATGATGACAAACCTGTTGTCCAGGAAAACCGCTGTTCATTCTGGTGGCATAAATACTTTCACTGTGACCCACTTCAAGATATCAGTGCTTTAGTGATAAACTGGGAAACTTTTAGATTTGTAAACATCAAACACCCTAAATGTTAAGCAGGCATAACACCCTTTCTTGGCCCGTAAATTATTCGTGTCAGGAATTTTGTTAGAGAAACAAAGAAAGTAACTAATCCTTCTGGGAAATAACTTTTTTTTTCTTTAAAAAAGAAGGTTTTCTTTCTTAGATGATGGCCTAATTTCCCTTCCGGTGGCTGTGCTAAAATACCCTGATAAAGACTATTTAGAAGGGAAAAGGTTTATTTTATCTCACTCATCTATGTTACAGCCCATCACTGGAAGTTAATGCAGAGGAATTTAATACAGCCAATCACATGCATGGTCAAGGGCAGAGAAAAATGATGCATGTATGCTTTTAATAACCAGCTTCCTCTCTCTTGTTTGTTCGGTCTGGGGCCCAGCTATGAAGTTGGTGCAACCCATGATGGGTGGGTGGATATTCCTATACCAATTAATATCATCAAGATAATCCCCCTATAGACATGCCTATGGTCTAACCTGAACTAGCCAGTTCTTCACTGGGACTCACTATTTAAGTGATTGTACATTGTGTCAAGCCAACAATTAAAACTTACCATCACTTTGGTTTGGAGAGATGGCTCAATGGTTGAGGAGATTAGCTGGTCTTGCAGAGGACTTGGGGTCAGTTTCCAGAAGTTCATGACTATCTATATGAACCATCTCTGAACATGGTAGTTCATAACCATATATGACTCCAGCTCCAGGGGATCCATCACCCTTCTCTGGCCTCCTCGGGTGCCTCATGGATGTGGTGCAGGCAGACACACACACATAAAATAAAAATAAGTGAGGGGATTGGTGGGGGAACACCCTCATAAAAGAAGAGGATGAGGAATGGGATAGAGGATTTGAGTAGGGGAAACTAGGAAAGGGGCTAACATTTGAAATGTAAATAAATAAAATGTTCAATACAAAAAAATCTTTAAAAATATGACAGTCTTTAAAACAACCAAATCATCACTGTTGAGTTGATCAGAAAAACAACAAAGGGGCAAGAAATTCTGAGTATAAATCCACTGAGAATGTACAAATATGGGAATGTAAATACTTTTCTAAGCCCTACATTTTAGTGCTTGGTTCCTATTAAATGCGCGTGTGTTGGGGTGGGGGAAATACTTGAGAGAGAAAAGAATTAATCTGATAATTGTTCCCAGAAGATTTGTGTTTTAATTCCTCAGCAAATTCCTTCTCTAGAATTTGGGAGTAATAACATAGATTTAGTTCTGTTTAAGGAGTTATGATTCAGTGGTATTTACTGCCTTTACATCATTGTATAACCATTGCTTCTGTCAGAACCTTTTCTCTCATTTTTAATTCAGCAGAAGCTTTGGATTCTGTAAACTACATTGGTGTCTTGAAATCCCAGGCCATATCATAAATCCAACGAGAAATATTATGGACTGTAATTGCCAACTTCCCTTCAGCAACATCAAACCTTTTTAGACAGCTGAGTAAGTCTGGGTACCACCAGCGTGCTTTCCTAGTCTTTAAATAGAAAAAAACATTCAGGAGTCAAGATAATCTTGTTGATGATAACCAGGAGCTCCCTGGCTATGCAAGGTTCATTGCTGATATTAGGCAAGTTCCTTTCATGCTTCCTTAGGTGGTCATTTTCCTTTGTCCACCTATGGCGTTTGCTGACGACCTGGAAGTCAGCAATGTTTCATGGAAGGATGTCTCATCCAACCCAAGCATGGCCAGGACTGAGCTGTCGTAAGTACTTCAGGTTCTTTTCACTGTCCGTCCTTGAGCTGAGACGGGAATCTGTAATGAAGAGGTGGTTGCAGGTTTTCAGGTGCTTGGGCATTGGAAATCGTAGACACCTGGACTGTTATAGTCCTCATGGGCTCGTTTTATGAAATGATTGATGCCAGAGGAAAAGTTGCCGGAGCAGGCTGGAGCACTTACTCATGTGAGTGTTTATGGTGACATTTGGATAAGAAAGGTGCCATTGGGTAAATTGCAGCTGAGCTTATAAAGTTCATCCTTCAGAGATGCCTAAGGAAAGCAGACACTTATTTAAATCCTTAACCTTAGGATGGATGGGTCTTCAATCCCAGACGTGTGCACACCAAGGCAGAGGGAAAGAAAATTGAGCTGTGTGTCTTTTTTTTTTTTTTTTTTTTTTTTTTATAACACGTCTGTGTCTTTTGGTTTCTGTATAATCGCTTTGTGTTTGTTTTTCTAGGGCCAGGCATATGTGTATCATCAAACTGTTTAATAATGATACGTCAAAGAATGTTTTGAGGGAAGGAAAGCCAAAGGAGCAAAGAGGAAGTCTTTTATACAACTCAGCCTCCCTCTCAAGCCCTGCACCTGTTCTCTTTAAAATTCTTTCAGCAGCAATGAGGAAAAATGGTTTTATTATATTGTGACCTTCAGGCTAATTCTCCCTTTTTGCAGGGATGGCACTGACCAGTGTGACTCCAAATAGTATAGTTATTATCCTTGCAGCTAAAACACATACCTAGGAACAATGGCCGTTTTATAGAAGGAGAATATTTCCCTTGATAAATAATACACTGAAAACACAGGTTAGGTACCAAAATGTTAAAATTAACCACAGAGCCACCTATATGCTGACTCTGCATGGGAAGAGAAAACCCTACTCTAGTGTTTGCTAAGAGATGTAATTTTATTTTATTTTATCTTATGATATCAGACTTTAAAAGTCAGGGTATCCAATCCCCAGAAGCCACAGAAGCAGAGTGGCCCAATGTCATATTTACACTGTGACTTAGCAGCTGCAGTCCATTTAAGGGAGACAGACCATTCTAATAACTCACTCTAATTAACTCCCCCTCTCTGATAATGGCTCCTCTTGGGGTTATCCACTAAAGAGAGCTTTGAAGGGGGCTCAAGTTACCAACAAGAATGAAGATAACACATTTTGATGCTGCTTAGAAGTCTCTGTCCCCAGATACTCATCTTTCTGAGATTCCTATGGTTATTGTCTCCTTTTGACATTTTCCTGGAAAGCTTTCCATCAGATATCAACTGCTTAGAAGCCACCAAACTGCCCACTAGAAAAGCATTTCAAGCTTCTCCATCCTACCATCCTGTAATACTTGAAGGACTGTCTTTAACTTGTACAAATAATCAACCATAATAGCCACTAACTGGCGAAGAAACGTATTGAGCTGTTTCTTGCCTACCGTTAAAGTCGAGTCTAAAGAGAAATGGGTCAGAGAAATGTTTCTTATCAGAGAAAAAGAACGAAGTCTCAGAAAGACAACACCCTCTTCAGATGGCTCTGCATTCTAACTGGACTTGAATTTAAACACCCTGATGGGTCAGTCACATGATTCTGCAAGCCTTTGTTGTTTCCTGGTGAATTCTGCAGCAATGCCACCCAGTACGAGGTCTGAAAGCCTGCCTGCTAACCCTGGAAACCACAAGCTCTGAGGCTGTTTAATTATTCTCCCTCTTGTTGTAATTTGTCACCAGTGAGGGGGAGGATAGCTGTTATCATTAAGTATAACATTTCAAAATATATCTAGGCCAGTAGAAACAGCCTCCATCAAAAGCACATGGGGACGCTTTGATGTCACCGAAGGTTAGGCCTCTGGAAGTCACTCATCACTGGGGACACAGTTAATGTCTCTCTCCCGTTTTGTGTTTCTTCCTGTTTCTGTCATTCCTCAAATACCTGCCTTTTGTCACCATTTTTTTTTTTCTTTTAGACCTTATTCTGTAGGTTTGAAGAGCTGTAATGGAAAGCCCCAGAGAGAGCAGAATCATCTATTTGAAGACTCTTTTACAGTGGCTATCCCAGGAGGACATGTGAAGGCCTTGCACACAGGGAAGGTATTTTCTTGAATTGTTTAGTTGCTTCATGAAAACAGCTCCTCCCTGAAATGGAGCACAGAGACCCAGCTTAAGCACAAAAACTTAATAAAAAGATGCAATGTTAGGTGTTTAGGTACTTTTGCAGTAGGGTGCTAAGGTAGAGAGGCAGGCATCAAGGTTAACATATAAGGAAGTGGAGAGATGGTTCAGCAATTAAGAGTACTCACTGGCTGCTCTTGCAGAGGTGACCATTTGGTTCCCAGCACCTACATGGTAGCTCGCAACTGCCTGTAATTCCAACCCCAAGGAATCCTATGTCTTCTTCTGGCAGCTGGGGGCATCAGGCATGCATATATATGTATATGTGTACGTATGTGTGTGTATGTATGTGGATGGATATGATGGATATGTGTGTATAGGTGTAGGTGCAGATGTAGATTATACATATATATATATATATATAGTGTATATGATCTATATTTATGTATATGCTATATGTGTATGTACCTGTATATGTATATATATGCAATCACTAGTGCATATATCATTTTATTTCAAAAAATATATATTATCATGTGAAATAAGCCAATGGGCAGAAGCCTGGATTCCCCCACGCCCTATAGGGCAACATATCAAGGACAGAACATGTGCAAGACAAATTAACAATATGCAAATGTAGAAAAAGCTGCACACCTTCTTAATAATACATAAAGCCTCACTGGACTGAGGGCAGACTGTTATTTATTTATTATCTAGTGTCATGTATTTGTGTGTATATATATATGTTTGTGTGTGTGTGTGTGTAGTTGGTACTTTTCTTCCTCTGTGTACGTCCCAGGGATCCAGCTCAGGTTGTTAGGTTTGATGACAAGTTTTGCTACCCACTCATCCCCCACTGTTGTCTTAGGTTCTTTTTTAAATGGGAACTAATTTTATTCATTAAAAACTCCATCCTAGTGCCGGGTGGTGGTGGCGCATGCCTTTAATCCCAGCACTTGGGAGGCAGAGGCAGGTGGATTTCTGAGTTCGAGGCCAGCCTGGTCTACAGAGTGAGTTCCAGGACAGCCAGGGCTACACAGAGAAACCCTGTCTCGAACCCCCCCCCCAAAAAAAACAAAAACAAAAACAAACAAAAAAACCCTCCATCCTAATCTACTGGTCATATCTCAAAAGCCTCCATGTTGAGTGACAGGATTTTGACCTGTGATTGTTTTTCTCTCATTCAACAACAGGGAAGTACAAATTATCTCATATCTGTTTGTTTGTTTGCTTTTGTCTTTAAGACAGCAGAGTACAAGTTGTAGAGATGAATCTCTACCTGAAACCAAACCCCAGGACCTACCTAGAAAATGGAAACCCCAACAACTAAGGACAAGAATGAATTTGTTGAGGTCTCTGTAAGACACAGATAGCCAGTGTCAGCTCTGCTTTCTTACCAGTGCCCCAGGGCACAGCCCAAGTTGGCCCTGAGATCGCTTGCTCCCTTTAGCATTGGTTCAGGGACCTGAAGAATCCTGGAATGGAGGCAGAGATTTCAGTAGCCAGGCCAACTTTTATCTGTATGACAACCTAGGGATTGGAACCCATGAAGCTAGCTTTAGAAGAAGAAGAAGAAGAAAAAAAAAAAAAACCCAAACCAAAACCAAGCCAAACCAAACAACACCAAAACACCCCAGTTGCTTAGATAAGACACATGAGGCAATGAGAGGACAGGAATCTGTGCCTCAGGTGTACTTACACCAACCTTGGGAATAGAAGACCTTTCCTGCTTTGTTTACAAGCCATAAAGGAAGGGACAATGTTGGATGAATCCATGGGACTGACACTCAAGAGTAAAGCAGAGAGATGCTACAGGATGGCCACAAGGATGCGCTGTGCAGCACACAGGGCACACTGCCTAGGCTGTTCTGGGCTGGGATCAAAGACTATCTGGGAAAGAGAAATAAGACACTCCTTGCCCAGGCATTTTGCAGGTGATGTCTTAAACAAAAGAAGCATGAACACATTGGTTTGGTTTTAGTTCTTGTTCTTACTCTGTGCCAAAGCACATGTCAAAAGCCACTGTAAGGTGGGAGGGTTTACTTTGGCCCATGGTTTGAAGGGGTAAAGTGCGTCCTGGCAGAGAAGACATGACAGCAGCAGAGTGAAGACAGCTGGTTATAGTCTGTCTTCAACCAGGAAGCCAGGAGAGATGAATGTCGGTGCTTAAGTGGCTGTCTGCTTTTCCATGTTATTCAGCTGGGATCTCAGCCCATGGGGTGAGATGCTACCACTCAATGTATATCTTCTTCCCTTGCCAGTTAAACCTCCTTGGAAACATCTTTGCAGACATGCACAGATATGTGTCTTCTCAGTGATTTCAAACTTGGTTAAGTTGACAATGAAGATTTACATTAGATACATCTTGTGTCCTAAAGGTATATATCTTAAAAGTGCATAGACTATGTCCTGAAAAAAAAAAACTGGAGAGAATATATTTCTGATGAAATTGTCTCCAAATATTTTGTGAAGAGGTTCAGATATGTAGCTAACTCCTGCATGTACCCACTGCCAAAACTTTTTGAATATGTGAATTTTTATGTATCTCCAGTGTAGTCAAGTTTGAGGGATAAAGGCACTCATTACTGTCTTAGTTAGGGTTACTATTGCTGTAATAAAACATCATGGCCAAAAGCAATTTGGGAAGCAGATTATATATAGCATAGATATTATATTAACATATAATAATTATGATTGTTGTTGTTCTGCAAATCACTTTGATAAAAGGTGACATCAGATATTGTTCTGATTCTTTGGCATCAAGATGCTTAAAGAAGTGATACATATTTTGTTTACAAGCATGTTTGTATGCATGCATGTATATACACACAGTTAAGTGTGTACCTCTGTGGATAAACATATCTGTCACAGGCCTATTCCATAGTTAGAGGCTAAGTGCACTATGCATACATGATAACTTTTAACATAAAGAAATAAACTTGGTGATTTGAATTTTAGTAATATTTTAACTGTATTCTTTGAAATTTCAAACAGATGTACAATGGAAGGGTTTATTCCATTCACAGTTCCATATAACAGTTCAACATCAAAAGCAGTGAGGACAGGAGCTCAAGCAGGGCAGGAACCTGGAGGCAGGAGCTGATGCAGGGCCATGGGGAGGGGGCATTGCTGCTCAGTACATTGCTCCTCTTGGTCCACTCAGCCTGCTTTCTTATAGAACCACATATCACTGGTCCAGTGAGGGCACCATTCCCAATGGATGGCTTCTCCTCATCAACCACTCATTAGGAAAATGCTGTACAGGCCTGCATACAGCTGGATCTGATGGAAGCTTTTCCTTGATTGAAGTTTCCCCCTCTAAGATGGCTTTAGCTTGTGTCAAGTTGACATAAAATTAGCCATCACAGCTGCCAAGCCTGACGACCTGAGTTCCAATGCTATAACTCAACCCAGTAGGGAGAAACCCTACTGATGTGAGTTGGCCTCTGACCTCCACACTCTTGTCGTGGCTCAAATTCCCACACCTTCCTCTACACAATTAATAAAAGATATTAACCAATAATAATTTCTAAAAAATTACTCATATATTCATGTCTACCCAGTTCTGAACTAATTACCTTAATATGTAACTATATATATTACATTATATATTTATTACATTATATATACATATATTATATATACACATATATTAAACATATAATATATAATGTAATATAATACATTAACATATATTGCATATGTAATATATAATATGCATATATAATATATTATACAATACATGATGTATATATAATATGTAATATATTACATTATTTATAATGTAGTGTATATAATGTACACAATGTATTTATGTATATAATGTAATATGTATATATTACATTAGTAACTTAAAACAACAGAAATGTCATATTTTAGATTTCTGAGAACCCAGCATTCTACATTTAAGATGTGACAAAACTCTATTTTCCTGGGAAGTTCTTGGGAGAAGCCATTTTCTTCCATAAGCCTTCACAAGTCAATTGTTCCATGGGGTTGGTAGCTTTTCTCTATCTCTGCAGCTTTTTCTTTGTTCTCCATGTTTGTCTCCTGACTCTGACCCTTTTGATCACCCTTAATAAGGACAATGATACAGTGTCCACGCCCAGTTTACTGTATCTGCAATTATTTCTGCTAGTTTGAAAAGTGTTCTGACCATATACCAGGACCTGACCCTATATGGAAACAGTGTTCTGCTCCGGGTTTTATCTGTAGGATGGTGACATCCAGCTGCAGTGCGCCTCTGAGATTCCAGCATGTGGTAAGTAGAGAAAGGAGGCTTGGAGCCTAAGGTCATTCTCAGCTTTATAGTGAGCTAGGGTTCAACCCGGGCTACAGAAAATCCCAACTCAACAAACCATAAACAGCCCAAACCACGTGATTCTCACAACAGTCTTTGAAATTGGGCCAATAGTATGTAATGACAACAGTCACAAAAATAAACTTCCACCCTTGGATATCTAGGAGGGAAATTTTTATCCTGTCCCTGCTGACTACCAATTACAAAAAGAGCCTATAGTTACAGAGTGGAAAAAAAAAAAAAGAATCAGCTTATATTTTCCTATGTGTTTGGCTTACAACATGGGGTGTGTTAGCTGTCTGGTTGTAATGATTATTTTAATAGTGTTTTAAGCCATGCCTTAGACGGCTCTCCAGTCGTGCCAGCTTACATGTCTTTAGGTCTAGGAGCCTGGTTTACAAACCCCACTGGCCACACAGCGTTTTTTCTTTGTCACGTGAGCTGAACAATGTCAAGCCAACCACTGGCCCCAGCAGATAAGAACAGCATCAGGACTGAGACAGGGAAGGGAAACTAGGATTTCAGACCCATGGTTCCCTGGTATGCTTGTAGCCCACACCTGGCAGCAGATCCTTTGGAAGCTTGGAGCTTGTTAAAAAGCTTTATCTTTTTAACAAGGAAGAAGCAGCTGTTTGTAGGTGGGGCATATACTGAAGATGCTAGGTGTGGTGGTACTGTAAGGCTCAGGAAGCCCCCAATGGGGACCCCACTCGAGTCACAGGATGGCGCACACCCAAAGGACACATGGAAGACCAACTTGCTGCAAGAACACGAGGTAGTTTAATGGCAGAACGTTCCGGGCCAACACGTGTCTCAGTGTGGGAGACAGGGGCATCGACCTCGTGGCTCCAGGGTTTAGGGTTAATATAAGCTCGGGGTGGGGAAAAGGAGAAACTTTCGCTCGGGTGCACACGATTGGTTGTTTTCCAATTTTTGAACATCTGGCCAAACCGGTCCATGGGGGCGGGGAGCAGTTCCTGCAGGCGGATGTTTATCTCTTATCTTCATTCCTGGGATGGCTCGGTAGCCCATTGTCCTGTAACTCTGCATTCTTTGTTTACGGATTAACTGGCCTCTGGTTGGCAAACCAGAGGGGCAACTTTAGCTACTCAGGCTAGGGGAAAAGAATCTATAATTCATGGGACCCATAAAATTTTCTTTTAGTACACTCTATTTCAGCGCTCAGGAAACAGGGGCAGGTGAAGCTCTGTGAGTTCAAGGTCAGCCTGGTGTATATAGCAGGTTCCAGACCGGCAAGAGCTACACAGGAAGACCCTATGTCTAACTACTACTACTATGGCAGCTACTACTACTGCTATTACTACTACTACAACTAAACTACTACAACTACTAACTACTACTAATACTACTGATGATGATGATGATGATGATGATGATGATGATGATGATGATGATGATGTTATTCTGTAAATGAACATAGTTGTCACAGGTCTATTCCATATTCAGAGTCTAAATAGAATCTATGTGCACGACAACTTGTCAAATAAATTTGGTAATTTGAATTTTAATAATAGTTTATGTTTATTATTTGAGGTTTTCCTAATGATGTCTTCCTCTACTCCCCGACTCTAGCTTTTCCTCAGTGGAGAAATATTCTAGAAACATATTTAATTTCCGTTTGAGGACTTTTCTTTGTAGTGTTTGCGATATTTCTTAAGATCAGCAATTGTCTTAGTGGATCTTTAGACCCCATCCTTGTCAATTACGTTTCCTCCCTTTCACACCTGATGACAAATGGTTTTCTGTTCTGGAATCATTGTTGATTCTTACATTATTCACTGCATATTGGAAAAAAATGAGAGAAGAGGCAGGATAAACTCCCTTTTAGTGTGTGTGTGTGTGTGTGTGTGTGTGTGCCTGTGTATACTTCTCTGTGTGTGTGTATGTGTGTGTGCATACATGTGTATATGTGTGTGCCTGTGTGTGCTATATGAATATTTGGATATATGTGTATATATGAATATTTGAGTATGTGAATATGTGTATATATGTATATTCGTATGCATGTGTATATATGTATATATGTGTGTGCATGTCTGTGTTGATATGTGCATATATGTGAGCATGTGTCTATATATGTATGTGTATATCTTTATGTTTGTGTGTTTATATATGTCTGTGTACATGTGTGTTTATGTATGTAGATGTGCATGAATGCATATGTGTACATGTGATATGATAAATATAGTTGAGGAAGTGGTTGCCCATACAAATGTTTTAGCAGTCTATTCAACCATAGGTTTAACTGGTGAGTAGCACAGGGGGACAGAAATCTAAGAAGACAACTCTTGCCACACACTTCAGGGACTCCTAGCCCACATGTGACTAAGTTTCACATATTGGGAATAAAGGTTAATTCAAAGGTTTAAAAGAGAATTCTCTCTCAGCTCACATTTCCTCAGAGTGTGGCCTCTGAACCACACTCCCACCCCCATAATAATCCAGCTGAAGGTCGCTTGCTGACACCTCACTGGTTTTCAGTTGCTTTGATGTAGACATAGCAATTGATCCAAACCCTGTCTTAGTTAACAAAACCCAACTCCCCGGAAAGCCCCACTTCTCCCTCTCTCTCCTTGAAGCATGCCCAGAATGGTTGCAACAATATTCTATGGCAATTAAAATAAATAACCACCTTCATCAAACCTTGCAAAAAACCCCCGTCATTGTTAGCAATGTCTTAGAGATATGACTTTGATGTCTTTTCCTTACTGTAGGCATTTTGCCCAATGAAGAAAACCTTCAAAGAGATGTGTGTGTGTGTGTGTGTGTGTGTGTGTGATGTGTGGTGTGTGTGTGTGATGTGTGGTGTGTGAGTGTGTGTATGGTGTGTGTGTGAGTGTGGTATGTATGGTATATGTGGTGTGTATATGAGTTGGTGTGTGTGAAGTCTGTGTGTGTGTGTGTGTGTGTGTGTGTGTGTGTGTGTATGTGTGTGGTGTTAAATGTTGTGGACAAATAAGTGTGCTGGTAATTCATAGTGTACCTGTCAATGTAGCACAGATGGCTACATAGTGCACTTTCATGATGACAAATACAAAGTACGGATTCATGGGGAGCAATACTGTCCTGTATCTTGGAGGACAATTTTAGAATCATAAAGGGAATGGATAGTTTTATAAATGTCAGTTCTATAAATAAAACAAGTAGACTAGGCATGATATCCAGGAGCAGATGTCTCAGTGATAATGTACAAGGGGGGATATAGAATAGCATCCTTCTTTTTAGGCATAGACAGATGAAAAAGCAAGTTGAAGGGGCAGTTTAAGGTCTTCTAATATTTGTGTTTTTTTTGTTTGTTTCTTTGATATTAGGGTCTCACCGTGAAACTCTGGCTGGTCTAGAATCACTTTAATAGTAGAACAGCTTGGCCTTGAACTCATGGCCTTGAACTCATGGAGACCTACTTAACTATAACTCTTAGTGCGGGGATTAAAGGCAGGTAATACCATGCCTGAATCTGGTTCTATTTTTAAAGAAAGAATTCATCAGTGACATAACTTTAAGTCCAACTTCTCCATCCATTGATTTAGTTAGCTAACATCGACAATGTAGTTATTATCAGTATGTATTTGGGAACACAGAAGGAGGTTAATCATTAACTTAAATGGGAGACCCCCCAAAACTATTGTATTTGGTGGGGGAAATGATACTACAAAAAGATTAGGGACTCACACGGCAAGATAGACCAAGGCAAGTTTTAAGCACATGTACAGTAGAGACCCTGGCAGTGGAGATGCTGTGACAGGGGAGAGGAAGAAAGCAGAAATGTTACTATGTTACTAGCTTTCATTTTGTTGAAGATTAAATTCCTCCAGTAATGAAACTTGACCTAAGGTTATTGATGGGAAAAAGTATTCTATAGTGAAAGTGACTCTTTTCAGAGTGTGTCTGTATTCTGTGGGTAAATAGGAACTCAATTCTCAACTCCATCACACCAGAGCATCCCAGACAGTACAGACCTAATGTTTTTCTCCCAAGAGATAATCAAATTCTCCTTTTAAAGGATCAGAAAAGATTTATAGCATACATTTTCAACGCTCAGACAACACTAGAAGGCCAAGAGGGGTTCCATAAACGATGCAGAGAGAGATAGAATTCTGTTAGGCTGGGCTGAGCCTGTGACTGAAGACTGGTTGGTGTGTTTCACTTGGGAAAGCCTCATAAATGTTGTCTCACTGGCTTGGGCCATGAAGTCCCTGCCTGTGGTATTTTTCTGTTTAGTGTAATATTGAAAATCTGTGGCTCAAGCTCTGGACATTGGTTTCTGCAGAAATCACCCAATTTTACTGTTAAATTATAGGATCATATAAGGCCCCAAAGTGCTTCAATAAACTGAGCAGAAAAGTTACTCCCAAGCCAGGGAGGCTTTGATCTTATGGTATCACAAAGCCAAGGTCAGAGAGATGCTCTGTGAGAGGCCCTGAATAACGATCAGGGTGAACATGTACAGGCACAGGGCAAAACCAATCACCAAGGTTTACTGTTTGCCTTTCTGCATATGAACACTTTATTTATGTTCCAAGGGGCAGTTCTGTCAGGAACAGTTGTATACATAGCAAGTCTTTTCTCTTCATCTCTTCTTCTGTTTGTAGAAGTAAAATAACAGCAAGCATTTTATTAGGCTATATTTGTTGTTTAAAAATTTGGGTTGCATAATTACATTTTTGTTCGAGCATGGCATGTATTTTGATCACCGTTTCTCCTCTTCATTATCTTCTCCTGTCTTCTTACCTCTCCCTTCCTCTTAAATGTTCCCTTTCTGTTTTCATATATGTGTCTCCTAAGTTCTACACATAAGGAATGAATAATGAGATAGGCATCCTTTTCTGTGTTTGGCTTACTTAGCTTAATACAATGATCTTCAGTTCTACTCACACAAACTACTTGATGCCAGACTAAACGCAGGCTCTAAGCATTATGATTGCAACCGCTTTTTCTGGCCACCATGTTGTGAGCACAATGCTTGCCCTTACTACCATAAACATGTTTTAACTTCACTAAGTGTATTATTTTTTTTTAAAGTAATGGTGATCGTGAAGATACTAACTGTATGGAATGGAATGGAACGAACCAGGAGGATTTAGAATGCAAATGTCTCAAACGATTACGTTTTCACGGATTCCTAACAAGAGTGCTACTTCGTAAATTTGACAGAACACAGACACACTAAAATGGCGTACCTAAGTTTTAGTTTTGAATCCAACTCTGAGTTAGATTTCTTTGCAGATAGGCAGATTAATCAACTGGAGCTTGAGATTGGAAAGAAGGATGAGCTGCCTTCTGTTGAAAAGCCTATGACCTGGGGGGTTATAGTTTCTGGCTTCTCTTTCCATGGCATCCTAGTCTAGAAAACTCCATGAATTTTTCAGATATCAAGACAGCAATGACTCTCTGCCTAGTGCATTTCAAGATGGCCATCGTTACCGGGTCTTCCTGCAAGTGTGTGGAACCAAAGCTTCAGGGATTTTGAAGCTTCTGAAAAAAAATGCTACTGAGATTCATGGATTCCATTTGACAGCCTCTCCCCCTGATTCACACCAATATGAGAATAAAATATATAGAGAGAACAAAACATGGTTATTGTATCAAATTCATTTTTATGGAAACAAGCTAATCACACAGCTAATCACGTGCTCCCTTAAGCCAACAGCAGAATAGTTACGTAGTTAGGACAGAGCAGAAGGCTATTGGTCACTTACTGCAAAACAACCCTGGGGGTAAAAATATATCATACGCACACGCGTGCACACACACACACAGACTCACTCACGCACGCACTTATGCACTCATGCACACAATTTGAATACACTATTCAGGTAAAACCACAGGTATGGCTTTGTAACAAATACAAAACAGAGTGGCCCAGACCAAATATTTTGCGCTATGCAAAGCGTGGTGGTTGAATTATATAGCCCGATTTTTTTAGTTTTAATAATTATCTGCGATAAATAGACAGAAGTAAAATAAAAGTGAGCAAATATCTTAATTGCCTCCTGGTTTCACTGAGATGATTTTAAAAGCTGTCTATCCCATGGCTTTGGGTCCTCACTGTTCCCCATACAATTCTCTGCATGTCGTGTCTGTCCAGTGGCTTTGAGCACTCACTGTTCCCTAGAAAGTCTGCTGCCTGCTGTATCTGCAATACTGTGAGCCCTCTGTCTTTGTTAGCTGAACACAGGCAAGAAACTTAAAACAACAACAAAAACAAAAATTCAGCTGGTCACTTCTTCTTATACTGTTTCAGCTCTTCTTTTTATGACTCCTGATTTGGGCTTTCTCTCATCTTTTTCCTCTCATTTTTTTTTTTTTGGCAGTATTTCTTTCTTTCTTTCTTTCTTTCTTTCTTTCTTTCTTTCTTTCTTTCTTTCTTTCTTTTTTTTTTCAGGGTTTCTCTGTGTAGCCCTGGCTGTCCTGGAACTCATTCTGTAGACCAAGCTGGGCTCGAACTCAGAAATCCACCTACCTCTGCCTCCCAAGTGCTGGGATTAAAGGCGTGTGCCACCACTGCCCGCCAGTATATTTCTTTCTATGCATCAGTTGTGATTTTTCTCTAGCATCAGTTGTGATTTTTACAAACCACTAGGCAAACCTTGATTTCTCTCCTTTAAACCCAGAGTTCAAACCAGGTAAGTCCTGAAATCGATATGGGTGAAGAAAATGAGTGAAATAATAACATTAATGACTTTAAAGCTTTAGAACTACCACCAGAGAATTCACTGAATTTATTACTTTCTTCCAAGGATTTCACAGAATAAGAGTGAGAGATTGAAAGTGAAATATTTTTAAAGTACGAGAAAGGAAACATCAAGAGATAGACCAGAAACAGGTTTGTTGATTGGTTTGAAAGAAAAAAAAAAGAGATGAGTACAAGACAAAAATTAAATAAAGTATAATTGGATACAAGCAAGGCTTCTGCCTCAATTGCTCGAGGAGATGACTTTGTTGTATACCATAGTCATGCTTGGCACCTTTTCTGTCTAAAACCATTTCTATGTACAGTCAGTGTTTCTATTTTAGCAAAGATCAAAGGAAAGGATGTAACATGGGCAACTTTGTAAAGATTTTTGAAGAGATTAAGTTTGTAATTTATGTGCATTGGGCGTGTCTGTATGTATATGTCCATGTGTGCAGGTACCTGTGGAGTCCAATAAAGTGTCATGTTCTCTGCAGGAACAGCACAGGTTCGGCCACATAGCTATTTCTCCAGCCATAGACAGGCTTTTTACAATGAGATGGAGTCCTTACTCTGCCCATGACTTTCCACTTTTGTTCATAGGGAATCATACTCTTACTCTATAGAGTGTATACAAAGTGCCGTACTTCTACACAAGAGATGTGTGAGTTAGAAATGCTATTTCCTGCATGGGTGATCTGGGAAGAACATGGTGTGCCTGAAATACAGAGGAAGTGGCTGAATTTTGGGAAGCTCAGTTATAATCAGTGTCTATGACCTCAGACTACAGCATATATGTTCCTAATGCAGGGCTAGGAGCAGCTGTGTCTTGAAGCCTAGACTGGTAATATATTAGTCAGGGTTTTCTGAAGAAACAGAACTAATAAAATGAATGATATACATAGATAGACTTTATTAAACTGGCTTACAGGCTGTAGTGTGGATTGTGCAACGTTTGCTGTCTGAGGATGGAAAGGGCAAGAATTTGGTAGGTGTTTAGTTCCTGAGACTGGATGTGCAGCCTTAATCTTGTTATGAAGTTCTAGAGGATTCTGGGAAAGCTGTTGGTCTTCTGTCTACATTAGAATCTTGAAGAGTTTTGTTTAATACTGTAAAAGGATAGAGGTACTTGCCAATGAAAGTGAGGAAAAGCAGGTAAAATTCCCTGGCCTTCTACAGGAACTGTCAGGAGAAGGTGTGGCCCAGATTCAGGGTGAGTCTTCCTACCTCCAGTCAAGAAAATTCCTCAAAGGCATGACCAGAAGTTTGGGTTTCAGTTTATTCTAGTTGAAGTCAATTTGACAACTGATGAGCCATCAAAGGTGGATTATAGGATATTGTTTTCTTCATTTAGCAATTCGAAGCTTAAGATCTTCTGATATCTTGAACCACAGCACAAGTTTGAGAGACTTCCACTCTTTGTGAGCTTTCTCACATGATCGGATCCATTCTTTTCTGCTTCATTAATTTGCTTTGCTGTGTGGTTCTTGACTGCAAAGATCTGACTGCGGTATAGGAATAACTTGGGGTGGAAGTGGGAGGAAACACAGTACAGAGCCCATTTCTATGTGACGTCATATTGCCCATGGTCATAACAGCACTCTGCTCTAATCCCCTATAATTGACCATGGAAAATGATTAATATTTTAATAATATGAGTGTGTGGAAAAGAGAGGCAAACACACTGTATAAATCATGGAACCAATTAAATGTATACATATGTGTGTGAGTGATGGTCCATTCACCAGGATTGGCATTCTCATTATTTCTTTCCTTTTATCTCATCTCAGAATTTAACAGTAGGCATAGATAATATTGACTCTCCTTTTGAAAATGTATTTTTATTAAAATGACATACATTGAAGTTTCCTTTGTGTTAATGTTGTAATAAGTTTTAAGGTAGACTTTTTTTTTTTTTTTTTTTACTAATATACAAAAGAAGTAACTTGTTAGGATGGGGGCTTCTTCTCAATGACAGCATCACTTCTGAGGCCAGCAAGAGGGTCCAGTGGGCACAGGGTCTTGTCATGGATTAACAACCTGAACTTAATCCCTAGAGCCAAAGTAAAGGTGGAAAGAGAAAACTGACTCAAGAAAGTTGTTGTCTGACTTCCTTCAAGTACTGTTGGTTGGCATGTAGATACCATAGCATGAGTTCTTGACCACCCCAATAATAAAAGACAATAAAGTAAATGAAAAAAGTACATCATTTCTATATTTCTGTACTGTCCCTAAAACAGTCAATGTTTCTGTGAGTTTGCTTTACCAACACATATATCATGGAAAATTCCAGAAATATATAACTTTCAAGTTTTAAATAATTTTACTATAATACATTGCTATTATTTACTCTGGTTTTCTGTAATATATAACCATGCCTAATTTGTATATTGAACTGTATCATAGATAAGTGTATATAGGAAAAAGCTGTATCGTGGGTGATTTTGAGCTAATGTCTGGAGTGTTGGAGTAGATCCCCCTTGGAATAATGAAGACAAGTATACTAGGAAATGTTTAAAGGGGAATTATAAATGGTTCATGCAAAGAACATGTGAGATATCAAATCAGTGACATGGTTATTACAATCAATGGATACAATCAGGATGCTTAGGCCAGACACTTGCAAGTCAGTAAAGAAAAAAAGGAAGTGTTGAAGTGGTTTGAATGAGGGAAGGAATATGGCATTAAACCCTTGGAGTAAGACAGAGAATGCACACCAATTGTAGTGAGTGTGGGATAGTGTAAATGGTAGAATTTTCACACAAATCCACTAGGGAAGACTGCTAACTGCAGAGAACCATGCTAGGCATTTATTGAAACAATAAATTTAGAACATTTCATATAAAGGCTATGACTGGAGAAGGCTGAAGGAAAGATCTTCAGTGGCCATCAAGGACAGGTCAAGCTGGGATGTCATGTTGGCAATATATCCAGTCACAAGTGTCTTCACTTTCCTTAGCACCCTTTGCAAGCCTATTTACTGGAATGTATGAAATGCGTATAAAAGATGATTTTGTGGTAATTTGAGTGAAAGAAGTAGAAAGGTGTCTAGATTTTAAAAGAGCTAGAGAAGATCAATAGCAAAAAGGGAATGTGGGCTTCAGGCTAGTCAGGATACAAATAAAACCCCACACCTTAGAAAGACAGAAGTTAGAATACAAATATATATACAGAATATATGCAGAATATAATCAAGATGATTTTATCTGAGACAGTGAGTTGACTCAGAATGTAAAGCCAGGTGACCTGAGTAACTTAGCAGATCGAATCCACATGGTAGAATGAGAGAGCACCCATGCAGCAGTGTGTGTGTGTGTGTGTGTGTGTGTGTGTGTGTCTTCACTATACTAAATTAATGTAAACAGTTAATTAATATTAATTCTTGAGATGGTCATACAATGTATTTTAATCATATTAACTCCCCTTTCCCAACTCTTCAAGACCCATCCCCACCTTCCTATACAATAAGCTTCATTTCTCTCTCTCTCTCTCTCTCTCTCTCTCTGTCTCTCTCTCTCTCTCTCTGTCTCTCTCTCTCTCTCTCTCTGTCTCTCTCTCTCTCTCTCTCTCTCTCTCTCTCTCTCTCTCTCTCTCTCTCTCTCTCTCTTTCTCTCCCATCAAGTCCAATTTGTGTTCCTCAAATACTCAGGCATGGAATCAACCCATGAACCTACCAGTAGTCATGTCCTTAAAGAAAGAAAACTGACTCATCTTCTCCCAGCAGCTATGAACTGCAAATAGCTCCTCTGAGAGGGGTGGGACTTTGTGGTGGGCTTTGGCCTGGCTTGAGTTTGCACAGGTCTCCTGCATGCTATGACAATGATTGTGAGATTATATATTCACCTGCTTTATTGTGTTCATAAAACACTCTTTCATTATATCTACCGCCTCTGGATCTTACATCTTTCCAACCCCTCTTCTACAATGATCCTTGAACCTTATGAGGAAGAATGAAGTTTAAGGCTGAGCACTCTGCAGTCTTCCATCCTCTTCTTGTTTTCTTGAGTTGTGGGTCTTCTGTGTTAAGCACCATCTACTACAAGAACAAATGTCATTGATTAGGACTGAGAGATGAGAGATTCATTGAATATAGCACTAAATCTGTAGGAATTGGTTTAAGATGATGCTACTGACCTCTGAAGCCTTTTCCCTTCTGGCTAGCTTTCATGGGATGGTGGGTGCTATATATGCTACCAGAGAAGAAAACTAATCATTGGTCTTACCCATTATTGAATCCTGTGAGCTACAATGATTGGCCTGGAAAGCCATACCCGTGAATGCAATCAAGGCACAAATATTATGGGAATAACCAACTACTCTTTGGTTGGATTTAAGGCCTACTTAAAAGATGGAACCATATCAGATACTGTCACCAGGCCAAGAACTTATGGCTAGATAGGTTCATGATTCTAAGTGAAAACCTACTGAAATAAAAAGTGTTTTGTTTGCTTGTTTGCTTGTTTGTTTGTTTGCCTTGATTTGGCAGGATGGAATAGCTAGCTAAAGTTGCTATGTAGTAATAGGGACATCTTTGAATTTGTAACCCAATATGAACCCAGCAAAACATCTGAGGAAGTAGTCTTTAATGCTTAGCTAGTGAAGAAGTGTCAGCCACTTGCAAAGCTTTAAAGGAAAGTGTTTGTCTGCAGAAACTTCACATTTCTGAAGTATTTCACAAGAAATCCTCTATAAGATCTTATCTGTTCTTCAAGTCAGCTTTTGCTTGAGGTCTTGTGACTTTCCTCTGGTTCTTAGGAATGTTTGTTTAGTGATGTATTTTTAGATGTTGCTTGTGATGACTTCTGTTTATTTATTTGGTTTTCATTCGAGATATCTAGATCAATCTGGTTTTGAATACTTGATTAGCCTACTTCAGCCTCTTGAGTGTTGGGATTATGGTTATATGCTGTTGCTGCTGAAACATACTTGATATGCCAAGGAGCACAATATTTTTCAAGTGAGGAAATTATAGAAAAAATGTGCAGAACTTATACATTATCTCTTAGAATATCAGCTATCAATTTGAAATGATGTGCATCCTATCACACAGGGGCAGACTCTAAACTAGAACCAAATTCCTCTAAATAATAGCATAGGGAGCTTTAAAATGTTATTTTATGACTTATGAGTGAATGAATTCACAAAATAGTTGGGAAGATTGTGAGTCTCATCCTCTAAGCTTTTCTTGCCTGAGATGGAGAAACAAACTCGGACATAACCAGTTTTGTGGTATTTAAAACAGTGGATTCTCTACAGAGGGACAGCTAAGGAAGGTACACTTCCTGTTGGTCCAAGAGGGTATTATGGGTGGAAATGACACCATTAACTGATGGTTTATGTCTTTGGGGAAATAGTGGGACATCCTGTTTGCTTGATCAGCAGTTAAACCCTAGGTTGCTGTTTTGACCTTGCTTCACCCAGAAGCTTATTTCTATAAACTTGAAAACTGAAACCAAATAAGATCACATACACAAGAGAAGCCAGCGGAAGAAAGTCAAATCTTTGTTTATCTCCAGGGTGTGAACTGCAGCCAAAGACTATTCTACTGTTCTCTCTCTGGAAACAAGGTGATTTGCATACCTCTTGGGTTTATGCTCCTGATTAGCTATGTAAATAACTTTATTCAACAAATCCTCCTCTCCTCTCTTGGGTTCTGACCTTTGGAACCCCTTATGAATGCTTGTGGGAATTAAATAATGAACGTTAAATATTAGCCATTTTGAAAGTGTGAAGATCTAGTGAAAAGGGCCCTATCAAAATATAAGTAGCCTAAAATAAGCATAGCTTTATTAACAATTATGCTTCCCAATGCCTAGCAATAATTATCTTCCTACTTGATGAATCATATTATGAAGGACTTAGGAGTCTGGTTCCCTGCAGCTTCCAGCACATAAATATGAATGATAGGCACCATTAGCAATACATTGCATTGGATTCGGTGGCTGCAGTTGTGTTGGTCTCCAGACCTCCTACTGGAGGACCTCCAGGTGACCATTCACTTGGTGGAGAACTTTATAGCTCACAAGGCCCTGGGATAGGTTAGGGTTTGGTTTGTTTTCAATGCTTTGTGTTTTCAAGTACTAATATTAGCCTTTATGTCACCCTGACAAAGAAAACAAGACTTAGGAATTTGGCCCTCTTCATGCAGATCTGTTCATAAGAGTGAGTGTTGAACTCCGTGACTATTGATTTAACTCATTAAGTTGATATAACAGTCCACTCAGAAAGTTAAGGATAATATTAGTTTCTCTGTCCCTCCATTCCTCCGTCCCTCTGTCCCTGTTTCTTTCCACCCTTGTGTGTGTGTGTGTGTGTGTGTGTGTGTGTGTGTATTCTGATATGTTTGAGTGCATAGATGTCTGTGGGTGCACGTGGAGATCAGAAATAACCCCTACTGTCATTCTTCAATAGCCATTCACCTTGACTTTTTAAGACACGCTCTCTTTTTTAAATGGATATTTTATTTACATTTCAGATGCCATCTTCTTTTCCCATCCCCCTCCCCAGAAAACCCCTGTCCCATGCCCCCTTTTTCTTTTTGCTTTTATATACTTTTTTAAAATGTTAATCAAAGGCTTTATAAGTTTGGTAATGCTCAATCAGAAGTGTAACCCAATACCCAACCTAGATATATCAACTCTTTGACTGGTGGAGACACGTGAACATCTGCCTCGATATCCCCCCTCTCTTTCTCTTTCTCTCTCTCATCACCTAGCTTCTCCTCTCCTTCTTCTCCTCCTCTCCTTACTCCTTCTCTTCCTCTCAGTACTCCTCCCACTTTAGCTCCTCCTACATATCACCCTTCCTGTTAAAATAAAACTTTTCTCTCAAAATACAATTAGAGCATAATTATGCCAATTTGTACCCGTGAGGTACAAGATAGTCCTAATACCCAGTCCATCATTTTGTTGACTAACCAGAACCTCTGTCATCTCTCCTAACTAAAACACTTAGTTCTGAACCTGGCTTTTTCCTTGACTTTAGAATGAATGCCAGCTGAAAACCATCCACTCAAATCTTTTCTCTCAAGGTAAATAGCCAGGATTGGCTATGAGACTATAAGTTTTCAACCCCGTCAGAAATCCAGAATGGCTGAGTTAACTAAAATTATGGGAAGCACAGAGCGTAGCTTCTAAAACTTAGCCAATTTATAGAGACCTCTGAATACCTGGACACTCCCTATACTACAAAACGTTGGAGCATCTGATCTTCAGCCTTCTGGCCCAGGATCATCTGACAGATCTTAGTGCTGCAGAATTATTAAGGGCTGATTACTCTGTCTAGGCAGATATAATCAGTCGACTATTCTGCAAGTGTGTCCTTTTCTGGACAGTAATTTGTCTGTAGATGGAAAGAGTGGTACAAGCTTCTTATTGATATAAAAGTGAGATGAATATTGATACTCTCATAGGCATTGTACCTGTATAACACATTTAGGAATACAAGGCTTAACCCAGTCCTTCTTTAACTTTTTTAACAGATTTGAGATGGTTAGCCTGTGAGTTAAAGGACTATATCAAATTCATGGCTTGGAGTTTATTGTTAGGGTATTTTCTATGTTTTATTTAGAAATAGCTGAGTAGAGTTAACAGACAACAGTCCAGATTACCTTACATGGATAGTTGGTTTTCAAAACCATTGACGTTACAAACATTTTTGTAGTAATGTTCATTTTGATTAGAGACCTGTCTGCTCCTGACAGCTTTCTGTATTGGATTCTAAGAAGAAATTGAGCATCTTTGGAGTTACTCCAGTTGTGGTGAGACAGCCACTAGGCAAGACATGCTCTCTTGTTAGCTTGAGATTACCTTTGCTCTCAGGGAGGTTCATGTCTCTATTTTCTCAGTTCTAGAGTTATAAGAACACACTAGCTTGCCCTGCAATTGACATGGGTGCTGGGGACTGAACTTGGGGCTTCATTCTTGCACAACAAACGCTCTACCCTCTGAGGTGTTTCTTCAACCCACTAGAGCATTTCTACGGGGTCAGCTAAAGCTGTATCCTCTATGCCACCGTTGAACCACACTTCATATATGGACTCTTAGGTGGACAGAATGCCCGGTAGCAAGGTCTAACACATAGCATTCTCAGGTTTGAGGAAACCTAGAAAAGGCTCCCTGAAACTGAAGAAAATTCTAGACTCCCATGTAACCACATAGTGCTAAGCCAAGAAAATGAAGAAGCATCTACAAATACACTAGCATCGTAAGAATGTTCATTAATGTGTGTCAAAAATGTCTTGGGTGTCAAACAAGAAATAAATTCAAAATTTGCATTTTATATAATGTATGCATCATTATGCACTATAACATCTGCAGTATTGTATGTGATATGTTCAGTAATATATTGATAGAGTATTATAATCAATATGTACACTGTTAATATATACATATATACGTATATAAAATGAAGTAAACAAAACAAAGTATGACAAACCACATCAGAATCGGCCCACCAAAAAAATCAAGTAGAAACAGCAACGAGAACACTGAGCTTTAGGGTCCCCAGGTTTCTTTTTACTCCAGTAAAGGCTTGGCTAAAATAACACAAGCCTTATAGCTTACTAATTTTTCAGGCCAATATTTGGACATAATTTGTGTGCTTTATAGGCCTGAAAAACCCACAAGAGGCCCAAGATTGCTGACGTAACTGTCTTTGAATTTAACAAAGCCCATTACCATGTCAGTGCGGAGGATGGGTGGAAAGCTCACAAGGCAGGGTTTCTAGGCACCCAGAGGGGTTTCCAAGGCAGCTACTGAAATAATAAACTCCCTTGATTTTTGGCACCAACCGGAGTCATTTTCACAGTTCACTTCTAATCACAGATAATTCTTTTTTTATTATGTCATTTTAGATGTTGTTACTGCACACATAGAAAATGTTGCTATGTGACAGGGAACCATAAACTGTACATATGATAGCAGTCCTAACAAAAGAGGAACTGTCTACAGTCTGGGGCTGAGGGCTAGGAGTGTGTGTGTGTGCGTGTGCGTGTGTGTTTGTGTGTGTGTGTGTGTGTGCATGTGTAAGAGAAAGAGAGAAAATGTGTGTGTCTGTGTGTGTGTAGGATGTATAGGGTGTATGTGTAGTGTGTATAGGGTGTGTATATATGGTGTGTGTGCCTGTGTGTGAGTGTTTAGTGTGGTGTGTGCAGGTGTGTAGTGTATAGTGTGTGTGTATGGTGTATGTGCATATGTTTGTGTGAGCAATGCTGTGTATATGTGTGTGGTGTGCTTGTGTGTGAATGGTATGTGCATATGTGTGTATGGTATGCATGTGTACGTGTGTATTTAGTGTGTGTGCATGTATGTGAGTGTGTTTGGTGTGTGGTGGTGGGGTGTGTGTGTGTATGCATGTGTGTGTGTCTCAGTCTGATTCTCCTTCCAGAATAAACGTTACGAGGAAAGAAACTTGAGCTGGATTTCGTTATCTGTTTCAACTGAAAGAAATTACGAATTTGCTCATGATTTTACCAATGAGTTTTTGCATAAATTCATGAGAGAAGAGAGTCCCAGCAATAGATATTAAAGCTGGACCCTAAGTGCAAACATGGTTGTCTTTGACAGGCAACTTTTGATGAAGAGAAAAGAAGGGATGGAGGAAGAAGGGAGGAAGAGATAGAGGGATGGGGGAAGCAGAGATGGGAGAAAGGAGAGGGTGAGAAGAGCTAATTTTACTGACTTCTAAGGGGCTTGGATACCAATGTTTTGTGCTTAACATAATTTCAGGGGGCAAGATTATACCATACCCCCCCAAAGTCTCCTTTTTATTTTTGTTTGGCTTAAGTTTATTAGGATGCTGACTTGTAATTTTTAATTTTTATGTCGAAATAGTCTGAATCCATAAGGTTTCAAAAGGACAGTGAAGTGGGGTGAGATCAAAAAAACCCAAAGTATTATAAAATAAACATATGAAATGTCACAATTACATTTGTTTGTATGCTAACTAAAAGCTTAATTTACTATCTAATATCCTTTCAACAATACACTGATTGTTGTTAGCCTCTTACTGAATACAGTTTCATGATCTCTTCTTCTATTTTTAAAATGCATTTATTTATTCTTGTGTAGGGGGAACGTGCTATGGTGAATTTGTGATCAGAGGGCAACTTGGGGAGTCAGTTCTCTCCTTTTACCACGTCGTTCCAGGACTAGATCTCATGTCCCCCGGGCTTGGAGGTAAATACCTTTCTTTACCTGTTGAGCCATCTCTAGGGCCCTGGCTCTCTACCCTTATGTTCTTATTTCAATCATTTGAGACTAAGTATGGACGTCTTCCTCATTGGCCTCAAAATCAGTAAATGTACGTTCCCTAACAATAAAGATTTGCTTCTATGCTTACAGAAAAATTGCCCAAATCAAGAGTTTTGTTTTCAGAATTAAGAGTTGTCTGCAAGGTTTGTGCACATTTCATCAATTTTCTTACTAAAGTTCTTACAGTAATTGCTTCTAGACTGGGAACTTGCCCAGAATTATATGTTGCAATTAGTTTTTATTAGAATAAGATATTCTCCCAAGTATATAATCAATGCAATTTTGTCATTGTTCCACAAATATTTAATAAGTATGATCTTAGGTCTGTGCTGTACCAATATGCCTTTCATTGTTGGAGCAAAATCAAACAATTACAGCCCCAAAGCAAGCGAACAACAGATGAGCTTGGGAAATGGACATGATGGTGAGTTAGGAAACCATCACCTTCGTCAGGTGTGGTGGTACATGCCTTTAATTCAAACACCCAGGAGGCAGAAGCTGGAGGATCTCCATGAGTTTGAGGCTATACTGGCCCACATAGATTGAGTTCCATACCAGCCAAGCTACCCAGAGAGACTCTATCTAAAATGAAAATGTGACAGGGGGTGGCTAAGGTAGAGAGCAATAGGAAAATACACCAGGGGTACTTCTCTGGCCTCAGCCTGAGCATAGTGACTGTGCAAATAAATTCACAAATGTGCGTGCACATGATACAGCAGACACACATATGCACATGCACACACACATATACATGCACACATTTACAAACACATGTGCACCTTTGCACGCACATGAGCACACACATACACACATACATGCACACACATGTACACGCACATACACACACATGCACATACATGTGCATACACACATGCACATGAGCACACACATGCACACATGTGCACACATGTGCACACACACATGCACATGAGCACACACATGCACACACATGTGCACACACACATGCACATGAGCACACACATGCACACACATGTGCACACACACATGCGCATGAGCACACACATGCACACACATGTGCACACACACATGCACATGAGCACACACATGCAAACATACACATATGTGCACACACACATGCACATGAGCACAGACATGCACATATATGCACACACATGCACATGCATGTGCACACACATGCACATGAGCACACACATGCACACACACACACACATGTGCACACACACATGCACATGAGCACACACATGCACACACATGCACACACATGTGCACACATGCCCACACGAGCACACATGTGCACACATGCACACACATGAGCACATATGTGTATACACATGCATGCAATAAGCACACATATAAACACATATGCACATATATATGTGCACACAAAAATACAGACACACATGTGCACACACTTATACTTTATGAGCCTCTTTTTCTCCAATTCACAGACGTTGTACAAGATTTATATGAAATAATAATTGGGGCTTTCTTGGTTTTTTTGGGGGGATGGGTTCTTTTTCCAGTGCTAGGTTAGAACCCAGGGTCTCAGTCATACTTGCCAGAACATCTACTACTGATATATTAACCAAATTCTGTACACACATACAGCGAGAGAGAGAGAGAGAGAGAGAGAGAGAGAGAGAGAGAGAGAGAGTCTCAATGCCAAGGATATTTTGAATGCTATATTAGAACACTTCTTCAGGCTGACAGGACAACCTTCCCCTGTGGGCTTGGAACAGGGGGACAGAGCCAGACAGTGCTCAAGGAATCTGTGAGGTCAGCAGTTTAAAGGATTCACTGAGCCAAAAACAAACTAAAGGAATAAGGCAAGCAAACCAAAAGCAAGCATGCGTTCTGACATGTAGGTGGTGTCACCAAAGAGTACGATTCATCTAAGCGTAGAGAAAAGAGCAAAGACAGTATGTGGCTTGGTTTTAATTTCCCAATATTAGCATTGTAATTCAAATAATTATTTTTGCAGTTAAAACTATGAATAATAAGTTATTTTATTCTTTCTTTTAGCTTGGTTTGTTACTGTTTGGCATCTTTTTGAGACTAGGCCTCCTTCTAGTCCACACCTTTGCCACCTGAGTTCTGGGATTGCTATGTGAGCTACCATGCCTGTCTCTATATTCTTGAAATGTTATGATAAATAATATATTTACTTTTGCTATTAGAATTATTTTACATATAGAGAGACAGATGGGCAGATATGGTACTTGTAAAGGTGATGACTAAAATCATAGTTACAATAATGATGGAAACTGAGTATGGAATGGAGCATCCCAGAAGCTCAGGAGAAGAGAGTGGTCCAAGTTGGTCCTTGCTGAGATTCCCAGGAGTACTGGTATGTGTATTTCCCAATAGATTTTGAGGAACAAATAGAGACTCCTAAATTCTCTGTCTTGTTTCTTGCTGGCTAACAGGAGAAGGAGAAGTCTAGGCATAAACATAGAGTAGAAGTAGGTGAGTTTACAGAAATCCCATTCCTTGATGACTTTAGTCTGGCTAGAATCTGAAAACTGAGGGAGATTTATTTACTATTTTAACACTCAAACAATATAACATATAAAATATTTCCTTCTTTTTTTAAAAAAATATTTTAAATAAGGTTTATATAGCAAAATAGCTGGGTAATTGCCCACTCTCTGTGCTATTAGAATCCATTTCCCTATCCATAACCTTGAGCTATTACTTACTAAATTTCATCTGGGTTGCTCTTAACTCTAATTGGCCAGCCTACATAGCCATGCTTTCTTTACTCCTACCCCATGATAGCTCTCTTTCTCTCCTTCCTGCATGTTCTTCTTCCATGGCTGCTTTCTTCCTCCTCCTTCCTATTCCATTCTTTCTTACTAACTAACATTATGTCTTTTATTTTGCCTACTGCGTCTTGTTCTTCATATGTATACATGCACATGTGTGTGGGTACATGTTTGTGTGCATATGCAAATATGGGCAAATGTAGAACAATATGGGGTGTCATCTTCTGGTGCTCTCTGCCTTATTTTTCTAGATATGGTTTCTCACTGACCTGGACTTCATCAATTGTGGTAGGTTAGTTGGCTACAGAGTTCAAAACTCCTGTCTATGCCCCTCAATACTGGGTTGGATTGTGCCCAGATCTTTAGATTTGAGGGATCTCAGTTAAGTTCCTCACACTTGCACAGCAAATGCTTTACTGATTGAGCCATAACCCCATCCTCCAGGCTCTATATCTATGAATATCTACTATTTACCAGACACAGTATCTTTAACAGTCTCAGAAAACTGACAGTCTCCTTGCTTTACTTGAAAAGAGACTTGTTCATATTTCAGGACCTTCTTCAAGATTTTCAGTTAACAGAAGAATGATCCATACAAATGCTTTGTCCCTTTTGACCCCAAATTAATGTCTTTTTCCCAGTAAACATACTACCATTTTTATTTACCAATGACTGTCTTGTGTGCTTGCTTGGTCAGAGTGAATTTAATATTTCCCACTAATCACATGATACCCCTGAGTCTACCTGAATGACCAAGGGGGTGATCTCTACATCCTCTGACTCTTTTCTAGTTTTGCTACGCAGCCCTCAAATGCTCCATATCTAGAGGAGGTCTCATCCTTAGCACCTTCACTAGTTAGTATTTTAAATAAAGCAATAAGCTATCTGGCAAGATAGGAAAGATTTACTATGGCTTACAGTTCCCAGTGATACAGTACACCGTGGCAGGGAAGACATAGCACAGGGGTAGGCAGTCTACTGGTCATATAGTCAGAAAGCAAAGAGTGAATGGGGAGTATGGCTGAGTGATAAATCTCAGGATCCACCCCTAAGTGACTCATTCCTTCATCAAGTCTCCACTTCCCTAAAGGTTCTAGAACCTTCACAAACAGTGCAGCCCAAGACGGGGACCAAGAGTTCAAACACTCAAACCACAGCTACATTATTCTGTCCTTGGAAGAAACTTCAGGCTTTAATCAGATGGAATACAGACCATGGACTCCTTAACTTTTAAAATTTTTTCTCAAGCAGTATATTTGTTTTTCTGTTCCTGCTTTCTATTACTGTGATAAAATATGGACCAGAAGCAACGTTTAGTCAATTTCAGGATTTATTTCATCTTACTGTCCCTGATCACTCTGTCTTTGAGGGAAGTCATGCAAGAACTTAAGACAAACCCAGAAGCAGGAGCAACAGAAAATGTAAGTTCCCAGGTTTACATTCAGCCACCTGTCATATATAGCTGAGATTCACCTGTTTAGGGATGCCACTGCCCACAGTACAGGTGGGCCCTCCTACATCATTAAGTGAGAAAATGACCCCACAGGTAAGCCAATCTGAGGGGAGTAAGTCTTCACTTGCTATTTCTTCTTTCCAGGTGTCAGGTTTGTGACCAAGATTAGCCATCACTCAATATATAAAAATTGTGCATATAGCTAAATCTTTTGATAGCGATACAAAACTCCATAGATGATTCTAATAGTGGCTATTTGGGCCCTAGTATCAGATTACAGATCTATTATAGAGAAGAATGATAGTTGTATGTTTTCATTTCATAATACAGGTTGAGTATTTTTATTTAAAATATTAAGAAAAAAGGGATTTTGGAATATTTACACCTACATAATAAGACAGCTTGGAAATGGGAGTTAAAGTCTATGTAGAAATTTCATATATGTTTTGTGAATATAATCTAAAGACATCTTTAAATCTCATATGTGGAGTAATTGCACACTGAAATTTTTGGCTTGGGGTATCATGTCTACACTTGAAAGGTTCAACACTTTGAACAATTTTGAATTTCAGAGTTTCAGATTACTGACATTCCTCTGTAGGTAACTAATAGTACTGTCTCTTTCCCTGACACATAGAGTCTATCTGCACCTTGCCTATTCCCTAAATGACATATGTCATCTGTGGCTGCATCTGCTCTCCATACAATCAAAACTACTTTCTAATCAGTCGACTCTTTACTGAGCATATAACAGATTAATACCAGAGAACTAATTTCTCTTCTTCAAGACGGTACTCTCATTCATAATATATTTAAAAAGAGGTTTGCAATAATTTCTCATTAGCACATAATTCTATGAAGACCACATTTTTAGGACAGGAATTGAATCTGCAATTTATTGACAAATTTCAAGTTAATTCATCATAATTTTTATAAAAATATACTTGATGTGGTTGCAGTCTTAGACATACTTCTCCAAATATATTTATTTGGTCATTCTTCACAGAAAATACTATTCTGCCTTATTTCAAAGGAACCAAAGTGGCTTAAGAATGCGATGTTCCAAAGCCCAGATGAACATGAACTTGGCCAACTCTGGTGTTCTCTTTTAGGTTTACCTTGCTAGGTGGCAGAGTTAGTTCAGTTTTTTCTGTTTAAAATTTCCTTTCGGTCTAATAAATATTTCTAAAATATTGTATTGCTTAAGAGCTCATACTGTAGCAATGTAAATCAATTCCCACCTCTATTATATAAGTATGCATTTTTTTTTTAGTCCTACAAAAATTCCATTAAGATATTGCTGGTCTTATATAGGCTAATAATAGGCTATGGTGGTGGTCTGGTGGAAACCTCTGTGGGTGGAATTGGGGAGAGAGAAATTGTCATCACTTGAGCTGTGGAATTCATAGCAGACACAGAAGCTGCTGTTCAACATTCTGAGGTGGAGATAAACTATTTTACTCTAATTATCCTTCTGCCCCACAAGACAGAGTCCCAATTCCTTCACTTTCCCTTGAAGGATAAGTCACATGAGGTAGCAGTTCTTTGGCAGATGGGCTGCCACATAAGTAAGAAATACCAGAAGCTCATTCACACAGGAGGCTTCAGAAGTTCAAATATGGGCAAAGAAGAAATCATGGTTTTCAAGTTCTATGATAATTAACAACCATTGCCCTTGCTTGCATGCTGTGGGCCCTAATAAACGGTGAAAAGAATGTGGCCGTCTGCGGTAATGGTTTATGTGTATTAATGCAGCTTGGAGAAATTGGGACCTGGTTTTAAGTGTTACATTTCATTTGTAAGTGCATGGTTTAATTATGGCAGTAAAATGTTGATTAGCTAAATTTTGCTGCTGTTTTGTGAGTTGGGAGCCAGTCTGGTTTCAATGTAAGACGGGATGGCATGAAAGGTGTGCTGTTTTTAAACGTAGAGAAGTGATCTGAAAGCCATCACCTGCAGGAAGGTCTGCGTGCAAATCGGGATCCATGCTGTCTCAGCTGAGCAGGTGACTTCTCAGAATGTCTTGGTCAGCTGTCGTCTACAGTTCTGGTCTGCTTTCTGAGTGCGCTTACTGTACTTTAGGGAACTGGCAAGGTGCTAATGAAATCTTGATGGCATTATATAAGGCTGCAGTGCATTGAGTTGTGTTCTGGCACCCATATTCCCATGTTGGAATCCAGCTTTTGTGCTATTGTTTTTGGGAATGGAGCTTTCAAGAAATTAAGGTTAAATGAAATCTCCAGAGTGTGTTCTAAACTCGTAGGATAGCTGCTCCATAAGAAATGGAAGAACTCACTGCATCTTTTTCCTTTGTTTCTCTGTCATCTTTCTCTATCTCTTCTCTCCTCCCTCTATTTTTGTTGCTCTCTCTTTGTTTCTCTTTCCTCTGTTTCTGTTCTCATTCTCCCTACCTTCCCATGTAAAGATACGAAATGAAAATGGTGACTATATATACAACCCAGGGAGAAATCCCTCACTGGACATCAACTCTGCTAACAAACTTGATCTTCTAAATGAGTCCCCATCGTTTAAGCTACTGAACGTGTTTAGCATCATATTTTGGAAGCTCAAGCTAGTGAACACAAAGGGATTCATAGAGCATAAGCAGAAGATAAAGAGAAGCCACAGCTGTTGACCTGGAGCAAGATGTCTTCTTGGGACAAGAACTCCATGACAGATAGAGTTGGCTGGGGAAAGACATGGTGGAGGGAGAAGTCAAGGCAAAGGCTGATAGGTGCTTCAGACAGCACAATGCAGGAAACTCAGGGCAAGTTGGCTAAGCAAAAGAGCTATGATTTCTTCCCAGGGAGACCAGAGGGAGGATCAGAGGTGGAGAAAGAACATCTGTGCAAATACCATCCAGGATCACTATTGATGAGATAGCATCTCTGCCTCAGCTAGTCTTTCTGCTGATCTGTGTGTGCAAAGGCCATAGGAACGCACAAAGTCAGAGTTACTGGGCCCTAAAAAGACATTGCTTCTGAAAGCTGCAGATATAGAGAGGCTGGTATGAGAAAGGATATCCAAAATGTGAGGAATGGCTAAATGCATGATTATAGGAAATAACATGTAATTTGTGTCATTAAGAACTAGAGAATGGCTGTTTATTGGACACAGCCAAGCCCTCTCTTGATTGGTTTGAGGCCTGCTCCACAGGAGGGAAATTCATACCTGATGCTGTAAAAATTGTCAAAGCCCATGATTAGAAAGGGAATGGGGCTCTAGAGGGAAACCTACTGTTGTTACTTTGCTAAATAGTCATGTTGTCAAACTACCTTCTAAGTATGAGTTTTGTAATTCATAGATCTGTGCTGCTCTTGCACAGAGAAGTCCCTTATTGCAGTGCATAATGATTGAGACAGAGAGTCAGAACTGTTCCAGGTTGTGGGAATAAACGTGAGACTGCTAGCTATAGATGGAATATCTATACCAACTTCCACTGCCAAGGCTCAGGAAACATCATGGAAGAGCAGGTAGAGGGACTATTAGAGTGGGAGGATGGGGAGGAGGGCTGCGAGATGCTGTCATCTGCATGTGGCATGGGTGTTGCACAAATAAACTCATAGAAGCTGTGGTTATTGGAACAAACCCTACACAATGACAAGCCAGGTAAATGTTTCAACACGGGCAGGGGAGGGTTACCAAGGCACCATCGCTAGCTGAAGAGCTTTTGGCAGCTGATGGTTGCTGTAGGAGGGAGAATCACTTTCACAATTCCTTGGGGAATGGCCACTGGTAGGTTGCTTATGTCCCAGTGGCTGACTCTATAGCTATGAACAAATGGGCAGTACTCCCTCAACTCAGTGGGTTAAATAATAATAATATTATAACATAGAATTGGAAGAGAGTCGTTTTGGAGGGGACTGTAAATCCCAGATGAAATTGAAAAGAAGATGAAGGTGTGTGTGTGTGTGTGTGTGTGTGTGTGTGTGTGTGTGTGTGTGTGTTTGAATATGATCAAAGTACCCTGGGTACAGCCTTGCCACCAAGCCTGACTAAAAAAAAACAATCTCTCATTCTTGGGGTCATATTCAGGTCCTTATGATATAACTGAGTCACCTCCCCAGTCAAGCTTGTCTTTAGTTTTTCATTGATTCAATGTGTTATTTGACAACTGCCTAGCATGCCCGATGCATTGTGGTTGTTTTCTTCCTACTTTTCTTAACTCCCTTTCTCCTCTACGCACCCCCACTTCCCTACTAATCTCTTTTCCTATTTCTGTCTTTTTCTGCATTGTGTGGATCCCTCTGAGTTTGACCAGGGTTCTCTTCGTGGTCTTTGGTTTAGAACTAATTACTGGTACCTGGTCGATACACAACTGAAGGTGATGACCCCCTCTCCCTCCAGTTCATCTGTAGACCACAGTACAGTAGCACATGCTAAATTCCCAGAAGCTCTTCCTTGAAATATCCATGCAATGATTGCACTTATGGGCATGCCTTACCTAACAGGTTGCTGTTGCTTTTTCTATGACTGACTGTTAAGTGGGCCTGTCTCATGAAAGTCTAGTGCAAACCACCTTAACTACTCTGGGCTTATAACTACATTTACGGTGTTCTGCCTAGAGAGTGGGATTTTTGTAGCCAGCTCCCTATTTTTTGGTTCTTACATTCTTTCTATCCCCTCTTTGGCAATGTCCCATGAGTCTTAGAGGAGGCTGATCCCTCATCCCTCACTAATTCTCTGTCCCCTGAGCAGCCAAAACTCTCAGTTTACTCTCAGTTTTTTGATTAGGGTTAAGAGTAGCATTTTTTAAGGATATAAGTACGGTTATCTAAAAGGCAGTTTTCCATTATGTCTGTTTACCTAACCACCACTAGTAATTTCCTTCAAAGGATCCTATGACCTCTTGAGACATGGGCTGACAAGGTTGCAGTACCAGGGATGGGTTTCCTTATGTGGAACAGGTCCCAGATCCACCCAGAGTGTAGTTGATTGCCTTCAAATATCCATGCAATTATTGTATTTGTAGGAACACCTTACCTGGCAGTTTGGCGTTGTTAGTTTGTAGAGCTTACTTCTGGGGGAGACCATTGATGCCTTTTGCCCATCAGCAGCCTGCATAACACTTCTAGCATTCTGAAAGCTAGCCAGCAGGGAAGAGGTCTCCAACTCATCTACAGCTTGATTTCTTTATACCTTGTGACCAAGTTGTATGGTGAATCCTTCCCATCTATTTCTTGTGAACAAGCAAGTGGAAAAGCATCATGTTTTTGAAGGCACCCTTGCTGCATAGCTTTGACAAACAGCAACTCGGTGCTGATGGCTAGAACAGACATTAGTGTTCATGTGTAACAGATGCTGACACCATCGTCGTGATTATGATTTCAGGAGGCCATGTAACTCTGCAGATGACAGTTGTCAGCTCCATTTGAGCTGTGCAATTGAGCTTGTTCAGATATGAGTCAGAAAGACTACTGTACTGGTCGTCAGTAGAGACTTGTGTTGATCTTCTATGATACAAAATGATGGACAACCTTCTTTTTGGGTATTATGAGATATCTAAATGGCTGGTGTCATGATTTTGTCTATAGTATTTCCCAATAGCCCCAATTTGAGAGAAAGAGAGTCAAATGCAATAAGATGCCAGAAACCCATGGGAGATTCAGGGAGATGGCTCAGGAATAAAGCAGGGTTGTCCAGGAACCACCATGTTGGTTCCTGAGAGGCTTTGTTAGTTTCTATTTGTATGAATAAACTGAACTCATTTGAATAGAACATAAACATGTTGAACCCTTAAGTACCTTGAGAAGAATTCAAAGTCAGTGTCTGAATTGTGTTATAGAAACATTCAGCTTCTCCTTATCAATATGTCAACACTGCTTGCCTCTAAAAGGTAAAGATGTCTATGTTAAAAGGCATTATTTTCCATGTACACTGCAGGTTCTGACACAAGGCCTTCTCAACTATGATGCTACACAGACCCCAGACAAGGGCCAAATAATCTTTGGGATTTGGAGAATAATAATTTTTGATAATAATATTTGAGAGGTATGACAATCTTGTATGTATATAGCAGGGACCAAAACTGGGCCCCCTTATAATAACTTTTATATGATAGTCAAAATTAAAATGAAAAGAAGAATTATAGTTACTAAATTGTAAAGACTTCATTTAGAAAAAATTCATGCTTAACAAGAATATTAAGATGTTAAACTTGCTTTGCTCAATCTTCTGAAAAGTTCTTCTTTGATTAGTAGAGAGTTTCTTTTCAATTTAGTAATAGGAGTAATATGAACAGATATATCAAGATTTTAATAACTCTATTCCCCCCCGCCCTTTGCTTTTGTAATAATCTCTTCTTATGGTTCAAATAAGCAAGTCTTTTTAAATATTTTGCATTAGATTTTCTTCCTGCAAACATTCATCAGACTTAGATGATCCCCAGAATACTGTACTTTCTACTACTATTGTCTGGCATTCAAGTCTGTATAATTTTTCCTTATATGCTTTGATCTTCAGGGTGTTAGAACACAAATGTTAGAAAGCTGGGTGCATCAGGAAGGAAGGGATAGCAGCATCTCTTGCTTTTGTGAATACTATGACAGCTCTCTGTTTTGTTTTTTTTCCATCAATAGACCTCCAGCAATGTCATACTCTTAGGACAGAGTGCTCCAGTAAATGTGAATAAATCTGTCCCCACTGGAATGCATCAGGCTCAGATGATATAGATCCGTAGACTAAATCATGATAGACTGAAGCTGTGTTCATATTTCCTCCAGCATCCTTTATATTCTCTTGTCTCCCATTTGACAGACACTTCCTTCTCCTCAATGCAGTACCAGGTCCTGAGTCATGTCTAAGGGCCTTTAACATTTCCATTTGGTCATCAGTGGCTCCTCACACTGTCCTATATTTAGAAACTTCCATTCTGTCTGCACGGCTCACTCTTTTGTGCTGATCCCCTGCCTGGACTCCTACATGTTTCTGTATGATTTATGCAGAATAGTGATACAACGTGATATACAATGAAAATAATATCATAGGTGGCTCAAAGTACCTTGTCCAAGAACAGTCCAGAGGAAAGCCATTTAGGGGAGTTATGACAGCAAAGATAGCAGGACATTTAAGGCCGGCATTGGAAATTCCTCAGGGGCTCTTCATACCACTCCTGAAGCCTGTTAACACCAAAAGGTTGGTTATAAAAAGAATGAAGTGACAATGAGGATGCTGGTAAGATTTTCCAGAGGTGTTTCCAAGGCCACTGTTGGGAACAGGACCAAGATGGCGGGAGCTTGGGAGTGAAGGGAAATGAACAAGTGTAGTCTGTGAACGGAGAGAATTAGTACTAAGAACATACACAGAGAGGGACAGGAGCCAGGTGGGGAAGTGAGGAGAGAATGTCTTGCTTTGCATTTTACAACCACTGGCAGAGTATTTGGTCATAAACTGAATTGTCAGGGGAAGAAAAGGAGAAAGGGAAGGGCAGAATTGAGGAGAAATAGGTGACAAGAGTCTAGCTGTGTGAAACTGGACCAGAAGAAGGATACAAGAGTCAGACCACCAGGAAAAAGAGCCTTCATAAAAGGGAGAGGTACTTTGTTCTCAGAAGAAAGAAACTACACAGATCCAATCCTCCTTCTCCTCCTTCTCCTCCTTCTCCTTCTCCTCCTCCTCCTCCTCCTCCTCCTTCTTCTTCTTCTTTTCCTCCTCTTCCTCCTCCTCCTCCTTCTCATTATCTTCTTCTTCTTTTTTCTTCTTCTTCTTCTTCTTCTTCTTCTTCTTCTTCTTCTTCTTCTTCTTCTTCTTCTTCTTCTTCTTCTTCTTCTTCTTCTTCTTCTTCTCCTTCTCCTTCTCCTTCTCCTTCTCCTTCTCCTTCTCCTTCTCCTTCTCCTTCTCCTTCTCCTTCTCCTTCTCCTTCTCCTTCTCCTTCTTCTTCTTCTTCTTTTCTTCTTCTTCCTCCTCCTCCACTTTCCTCCCGAAAGATGTGTGATAAGGATGGAGCAAAGGGTATGAGGTTTCCTAGGATTGGAAATATTAGAAATGATTACTATGGGAAATAGGGAAATATTTCTCCCTGAAATAGGGTCTCATAAAATGAATTACTGAGTTAAATATAAGATATTTTACAGTTTTTAATAAGCTTGCCAATTTCTCCTTTTTGAAAAGTTTTGCTATTTGTACACCATCCAATGCTAGAGTGAGACAGTACTCCCTGAGCCAGCCTGTGTGATTTGGACCCTGACTTTCTTGCCAGCTTCTCTTTGGACCTCTTCCTACTTCCTCTTCCCCAAGCTTACACTACAATCACACTCCCAGCCCTGGACAAGATATGCTAAAGCCATCTCTCTAGGGACAACATCCTTAAAATATCTTAATTGTTCTTACGTTTTCAGAGGCTTACATCCAGAATACATGTTAATGGGGCCAAATGCCATCCCATCTTTTATTTGGACAACGTGGGGTTTGTGGATATTGATATTTGACCAATATTATATCCACAATTCTCATAATAGTAAGCAAGATTTTCTGTTCTTATAAGCATTATTTTGGTCCATTATGTAAACAAGCTAAGTACAAAGACAAATGCTAAAAGATTTTCAGGTAGGACAATGTTGATTCATTTAGTATCAAAAGCTGGAAGGGCATTCAAAAACAGGTAAGTTTCTGGTAAATCTGTCAAATCTGATAAATCATCTTACCTTTTCAACCCAGTCCTAATATCCAATACTTTATCTTATGGTTTATTAATTTAATTACGTATTATAAGAGTGTGATTCTGCATGTATGTTTACACCCCATAAGAGGGTATTGAATCCTATGGGAATACGTGACAGCTAGAGATAGCTGTCAACTGCCATGTTGGAGTTCAGGATTGAACCCAGGACCTCTGAAAGAGCAACCAGTATGTTTAACCACCGAGAAGCTTTTTAGCCTCAACACCCAATACTTCTCAAAGCATGTGTTAGCCTGCATTCTCTAGAAAACTAACTCCTACTTGTGTGGCTATACCCTCTATGTTGACACTGAAAAGGCAGTTGAAATCTGCTAGTGAAGCTAGTTATCTACTAGAAATAAAATATGGAATATTTTAAAGAAGGAGAGTCTCTAGTCTCACCACATTACATAAAGAATTATCTATGAAAAAGTGGGCCATTGATTTAAATTTGAGATAGTGAGAACATTTATTAAACATTCCACATGGCTGTAGTGTATACTTTTACACTTGTCTTAAATTGCCATCAAGAAAAAGATTTATAGCTCAAAGTGTTTGACCCAGTTCCCTCATCAACACACACACACACACACACATGCACACATGGAGAGAGGGAGAGAAAGAGAGAGAGAGAGAGAGAGAGAGAGAGAGAGAGAGAGAGAGAGAGAGAGAGAGAGAGGAGAGAGAGAGAGAGAGAGAGAGAGAGAGAGAGAGAGAGAGAGAGAGAGAGAGAATCTTTACTACAGTCCTGCCAGTCTATGCCATGAGTCTTTGGTTCATTTCTCCAACTGCCTCTTATTGAAACCATTTTGAAATGGATTTAAAAACCTCCACTTTGTTTTTCTGGAGCCATGTGTTAACACTGTGATTTTTATACACTACGTACATTTTTTTTTCCTTTGTTAAGAATTTGATTACAGGAAAAGGTAAGGAAAAACGTTTTTTCATTTTGTTTTGTTGTTGTTTTTTAAAGGGGCATCCTCAATGCTTTGAAAATCAAATTTCTAATGTTTAGCAGGGAGATTTGTGAACAGTTAAAGATGCTTCCAATGCTAAGGGTAAGTCCATAGATCTGAACTTCACAGGTTCCATTCCGAATGACAATTCTAAATGCATGTAAGATCACTAAACTGCATAGTTTGAGGATCTGGTTAATTTCGATATGTGATGGTTTTTTATTTATTTCCAAGTTTTTTACATAATAAGTTTAAAAAAGTGTAGATGTTATCAATTTTAAAACTTTCAATATGGGACAAGGCCATTACCAGTGATACATAGTTGAGTATTTGTTTTTTTATTATTTATTTATATATTTGGTAATGAGTTCACTTCGAGAATATGAATAGAAAAATAATAAAAGAAATACAACATTTAAATGATCAATGAAAGCTGCTGACAGTGTGATTTCTGGGGGGTAAAGTTCAAGGATAATGTGAGATTGCAGAGAGGACCAAAGTGCAGAGGTCATTAAAGGTGATCCCCAAATCCTGGGTCCACTGAAGTCAACCTTCAGAGGGAAGATGAAGCAAAGATGCAGCCCCTCAGAGGGCAAACAGAGAACAGAGTGGGGCATGTTTCAGTCGCAGGCCTGCAAATATAAATGTCCTTTGTCATGACAGGAAAAGCAGGAGACATCAGCTTATGTTTGCAGGCACTGAAAAGGAGCCATAGGATATGGGCTATAATTTTAAGGTTAAATAATTTGAAATCTCACAATAAAAAAATATAGAATCTCCCTGCATTTCTTGTAGGCAGGACCAATTTGGGATGGAAGCTTTTGTGGGTGGGTTGGTGGCCCACTCCCTCCACTTCAAGTCCTGCCTGGCTACAGGGGGTAGCCACTTCAGGCTCTGTATCCCCAAATGGAAGGAGTCTCATCTAGGATCACACCCCATAGATTCCCTGGAGCTTCTGCCTTCCCAAGCATGCCCCCTGCCACAGATATCCTGGACCTCCTCACAAGCCCCTCTCTCCCCACATCACCACACCCAATCTCCACCCTTCTTCCCCTCCTCAATCCCTACCCATTTCCCTATTTCTCTTTCTCTATCTACTTCCCATGTCTATTTTATTGTCTCTTCTGGGTGAAATTCAAGCATCCTACCTTGGGCCCTTTTTGTTAGTTATCTTCTTTATGTCTGTGGATTATAGCATGATTATTCTGTAGTTTATGGCTAATATCCACTTATAAGTTAGTATCTACCGTGAGTGCCTTTCTGGGTCTGGATTACCTCATTCAAGATGATATTTCCAAGTACCATCCATTTGCCCGCAAATTTCATGAAGTCCCTGTTTTTAATTGTTGAAAAGTCCAGGTAAGAAGGTGGAGCCAAGGTGGCTGGCCAATGACTGGCCCAACCTGAAACCCACTGCATGGAAAGAGCCAATCATGACAGTATTAATGATACTCTGCTATGCTTGCAGACAGAAGGCTGGCATAACTGTCTTCTGAAAGGCTTCATTCAGCAGCAGATGGAAACAGATGCAGAGACTCACAGTCAAACAATAGACAGAGCTCAGAGGGTCCTGTAGAAGAATGGAAAACAGAATTGGGGAAGCTATAAGGGTCAAGGACACCACGAGGAGGCCTATGGACTCAACTAACCTGGGTCCATGGGCACTCACAGTGACTGAACCATCAACCAAAGAGCATGCATGAGCTGGACCTATACATATGTAGCCTATGAAGGTTTGGGGTGGGGAGGACTTCTTTTCTTAGAGGAGAAGGAGAGAGAGAGAGGATGTGAGGAGGAGTGTGAGGGTGGGAGTGGAAGGAGAGGAGGGAGGCAGCTGTAATCAGACTGTAAATTTAATTAATTAATTAATTAACTAATTAATGAAAAAAATATAATGACTAAGAAATTGCAATATAGAAGTGCTGATGTAAGAGGAAGCCAAGCCAAGCCAAGCCATGGTGACTAGATTATATATATATATATATATATATATATATATATATATATATACACACACACATATATATAAAATATACTATGTATACATATGTATATATACACATAGTTACTTACTTCTATGTACCAACATACACACAGTGAGTGTATGTATGTATATATAGTATGGTATTTGTGTATGTGTGTATGTGTGCATGCATGTGTTTGTATAATTGAAAATTGGATTGAAAAATTTTAAAGTCTTGCAAAAAAAATGTCATGTGAATATAAAATATAAATTCTACCAAATATTTAAATTTTAAAAAGTGTAATGGGAAGTAAAATAAAATAGGAAAATGTGATAATTCCCTAATATGTTTTATGAGGCCATTGTAACTCTCATGTCAAACTTGACAAGAAAATTATGAGAAGGAAAATTATAGCTCACCCTCCTTCATAGATTGATATGAGAAACATTCTAAGAAAAACACAAACTGAGGCAATTTGCCATACTGAGAAGGGACACATGTTGCAATTAAGATGAGTTTATTTTAGAACTAAAATATCAATTTCATAGTTGAAAAGCAACTGACATAGTCTCAAAGTGAATATATATATATATATATATATATATATATATATATATATATCATGATCTTACTGAATCCATCCACACTCAATTATTTAATCATTAACACTGATAATTTTAAAACATGTTTTACAACTATGTACAGAATAGGATAGCACTTTCTTTTTTATGTATGCAGTCAGATGTCTGTGTCCTGTGTGCCTATGTGTTTCAGAAAATGTGAATATACCAACACTGTCATGTAAAGGGCAGAGCAAGATATCGGGCTTACTGGTCTACCACTCACTCTCCACGTTATTCTCTTGAGACAACAAACTCACTAAGCTTGAAATTAGGCCAGCAACCAGTTAGCCCCCGTGATCCTCCTGCCTCTGCTCAGTATACAAACACAATTATGCCTAGCTTTTTAATGTGGGTTCTGGAGGTTTGAAATCTGTTTCTCAGGACTGAGTAGAGAACAGTCTTACCCGCTGAGCCATCTTCTCAGCCTGGGAATGACATTTCAAATATTAATTTTATTGTTACTGTTTTAGTTATGTATATGTATGTGGGTGTGTGTGTGCATGGGAGTGCAGGTAGTCTTAGAAATCAGAGATTTCACATTGGAGCTAGCATTGCAGGCAGTTGAGAGTCACCTGATACAGATGCTGGGAATTGAACTCAGGTCCTCTGGAAATGCAGTGCACACTCCTAATTGCTGAGCTATCACTTCAGCCTCCTGGGAATGATATTAATCTTAACCGCTGAATCATCTCTCCAGGACCCTGGGAATGAGCCATCTCCTCAGCCCCCAGGAATGATTTTTATCTAAAAAATTATCTGAACTATATCTGCATCAAATTTATTATTCTTGGCGTGAAATATTGAGATTTAGCATGGGATAATGGTCGCATTGCCATCTGTATGAATTTCTGTCTGCCAACATCATTGCACAAGAACAACATATTCTCTAACTGTAAAGGAAGAAAAAGAACTGACAAAATGGAGATATAATAATAATTAATAATAATAATAATAATAATAATACAGTAAGAAGGTAAATTTAACAAGGTCACTGGCTGTATGTCAGGACAAACAACCTGGCTGTATTTGCACAAACCAAAACAAATCATTTAAGAAATACATCAAGTTCTAAGAAACGAATTTAGAATAAATGAGAATATATAAAACATTCTGGTGGAAACAAAGACAATATATTCATCACAAAGAGATGTCAGCTCTTCTGAAAGTGACTGTCAGGTCTAGCAGAATCTCAATAAGAAAAGAGTACCATTCTATTGTGGGAATTGACAAGATGATTTTAGGATTTAGAGGTAACTAAATTGCTCATGTATAAGTGAAGGTATCAAGAAATGTATACAGTCAGGGACCATTGACTCCTGGTCATCCAGCAGGAAATGCAGTCAAAGGGTGTAACGGAACAAGAGATAGAAGGAAAAAGGAATTGAGCAACTAAGCAGACTAGAGGAAGAAACAGTGTCCTAACACGCAGACAGTTGAGTTTTGCAGAAGTGTTTGGTCAGTGGACAAGGCATATGAAAAGGAAACATACCTCCTACACTCTGGTTCAGTTACTTGTAGAATTAAGAAACCAATGTTATGACTGTGCAGTTGGTAGAGTGTTTTTATGGGAAACAGAAACATCGACCACAAATAAAGGAGATCTGTACATTAATGTTACTAAAGCCTGAATGTTGGTTTATAACAGACATCATTAAGACACTGCCTGAAAGTATTTGGAACACACAAAAGGTACACTGTTTGCTTGTTTGGTGTGCAAAGAATACATACGAGGTAATAGGAAAAAAAAAGACTTCACTATGTAAACATGAACAGAAAGACTTAAACACAAATTTTAAAAGCCTAAGCACTCAAGTCGTCAATGAACACATGCAAAGATGTTTAATCTCCTTGTTCATCAAGGAAATACAGTCTCTTTGGAAGACTGTCAGTAGCTACCGAGGTTGAGCATATATGCATACCACGCGAGTCAACTCCAGACTTTGGTTTCTGCTCAGTTTAAAAAAGTAAAAGAGGTTACTGTGTAAAGCAAACATACACAGAAATGTTGATAGCACAGCTATTCACAATGGCCGTAAATTGAAAACGGTCCAGATTTTGTCCATCAGCAGATGAAGGAGTAAATACTGGGTGGTATGTCCATACAGTGGAATACCAAGTACTATACGAACATTAACAACCTAGACCTGGGTCAAACCTGGTGGGTTTCACAAACATTGTTGAATGAAAGAAACAAGCCATCCCAAGTCATGCAGACTGCATGATTTAAAGTGTGGAGTCTGAAAGTTCATGTGTGTAAAATAAGGTTTTTTTTCATGTATATGCTACGTGTGTGTGTGGGGGTGGGGGGCCACAGGAGAGCCTCTGATGCCATTCCCCAGGTGCTGTCCTCATCATTTTTAAAGATCTTAGCATCTTTCACTGATCTGGAACTCACAAAGTATGCTAGACTGGCTATCTTAACACACCCCAGAAAACCACCTCTTTCCCTTCCAGAATTTGGATTTATCAGCCTCTGCCACCATGCCTGGCTTCTTCTTTACACTGGTTTAGCAGATCAAACTCTGGTATTCCTGCTTGCAACACAAGCACTTTACCAACTGAGCCATCTCCCCATATGTGTTTATAATTAATACATAATGGCAATATATGTCATTACAATCACAGGAAATGTCAATTTTGTCCCATTGTCAATCTTCATCTTGCTGCCCAGAGAAGCTCTGTATCAGTATGACATCATCTGCCTTGTTAGTGTATCAAATTATTCACAAGAGAAATACGTATTTTAGAAACTCAGAATATTTAGAGAGTTGAAACTTTTCATTTTTCTCATCATGATGTTCCTCAAAAATATATCTTCCAAATAATGTATCTGTGCACTTTTATGAAATATCCAATGTTTCCCTGGGAAACAAGTATCTGTGGAGGCAGTTATTACAAAACTATCATTGAGAGAAAGGAGGATTACAAAACTATCATTGAGAGAAAGGAGGATTAATTCCTATTACAAGGAGATGTTTTTCAAGTGAGGACACTTCAGAACTTTCAAAGTAACTTTAGGATGTGACCTAATCTATTACAAGCTCTGGGGTATAGGAGGTTATGGTAGATTTTGGTATGTTTGGGATATTGCACAGATTTGTATTCTGGAATATAGACCTAATGTAAATGTGCAAAATGTATTTCTAAGTCTCTTTTTCACAGGCTTCTTTGGTCTTGAGATAGCATGAGGACTAGAATCTCAGCTTTCAGTTGACCTTCATCATGGCCAGTATCTGCACCACTGTGAGAATGCAAGTGATTAGTGACTGTCCACTCCTGAGGCACCTGTAAGAACTCACATGAACGAGCCAGATGCACAGAACATGAAGAACCTGAGAAGTATGCGCCTTTCACATTCGTCTGCGAGACTGTGCCGCTTGCAGCTTCTGCTTAACCATTGGTGGTGGCTTCTCTTGGGTGAGTCTGAGAAAAAATAACTGAGTCATTTGGATTTTTTTTTCCTTTCCATTATAAATCTCTCTCTCTCTCTCTCTCTCAACTCACTCTGCAGCTTTTCCCCCCAGGAACAATGACACAATGAACGTTTCTGGCCAAAGCGATTTTAAGTCCAATGGTAGGCTTTGCAGAAAAGCACTGAGCCGTTATATGGAGTGGAAGTTGCAAACAATGATGGCAGAGGTTCAGAAGGCAGAGGGTTGACTTAAGACCTTGGCTCTTGGTCTTTGCTTGCTGAGTTGCAATGTCTCTGTAAAAAGTACTCAGAACTTCTTATCTATAATGCTTGTTAGCAATCACTGGTCTCCTTCTTATTAAACAGAAAGTGTCAAGTCTACATGAAGATAAACAATGAGGTTCTACGAAGCCAGAGATCCGATTAAGAGTCAGAATTCTGAAATGCAGGGACTACAGAAAACTCTTCCTAACCCCGTTGGGATCCTGAGGAGGGGTGAGTTGTCATGGTTTACTAAATAGATCTGGTGTAAAATCCTCCGTGTATTTAATTTCGCTTCTCAGAAATCTGAGATTTAGTGTTAAGCAAAGGACAATTGGTGTGTCCAATTCTATGGATAACAAAACCGAAATTCCCTAGGAAGCCTGGAGAATGATCTGGGGGCTTTAAGAATATAAATCTGACTTTAATTAACTCAGAAGACCTTATTGTCCGCCTTTATTCAGCCCAAGAGGCCAGTGCTTTTTCCCCCTTCCTGTGATTTTCTGCAGCTAAGTCAAATACTTTGTATGTGAGTATCACTATATATCTAGCAACTGGTTTTTAAAAACAAAACAGGGTACTCATATATTCTATTTTTTTCATATGCAATATGTGGGCATAAGATTGTGTGTATGAATGCTAGAGCCATCTGTTTCTCCCGTTACTTTCAAACCCTACTGTCTTCTTTTAGCCCTACTGTGCCGATGCTGGGACCACTCAAAGTATTTTGTCTGCAGAATTGACTGCTCAGGAAGCTTGATTGGCTCAAGAAAGCACCAACATCCACTACAACAGATGCTCAAAGAAGGGAATGCTTAGGTCTTTTGGTTGGGTCTGGTTCTCATTTGCATTAAGCCTACACTCATTTTATTTTAGTAGTTGATTTTATGACATGCCTTATATGCTTTGCTTATACAACAAAACGCAGTTACCAAAATGATACAATTCATTGCCCTTATGTCATTGAATAATCTAGTGTTTAGAAGAGTTCAAATTTAAAACAGGAATGGGTTGGCTTGTTTTTTTTTTTTTTTCAACTTTAGAAACAGCAGAGAGGATATTACACACATGTGCACACAGACACTTCAGTGGCTTTTCTTGGTTGTCAACTTGACTACACCTGGTGTTAACTAAAACACAAGTGGTTGGCACATCTGTGACAAAATTTTTTTCTTAATTCAATCATTTGACATGGAAAGAGCCATGTCTAATCCAGATCTTTTGACATGGGAATATACACCTTTAATCCAAATCTTTTGCATTGCGAAGATTCACCTGGAGCCACACCTTCTGCTGGCAGCTTCCATGTCCCTATAAAGGACGTGGAAGAAAGAAGCTTGCCCTCCTTGCCTGTGCCCTCACTCTCTCTGGCGAGTCTGTTCCTTCACTGATATTAGAGCCTACTTCTTTAGTATTCTGGCATACTGAAGACAGGATCAGATATGCAGCCTCAAGGACTGAAAAACTGCTGGATTCTTATACCCTCTGTTGGTAATTATTGGATAAATATGTGGTGAGTGTGTGTATGTGTATGTATATATATATGTGTGTATTATATATGTATATGTACACATATGTATATATAATATATGTCATATATAATATATGATTATATATGTATACACACACACATATATATATATATATATATATATATATATATATATATATATATGACAGATCCTTTTTATAGGATCTGTTTCTCTAGGATCTGTTTCTCTAATCCTAATAGGGACACATTGAATTTTCTGCAAGACACATGAGCAATAGTGATGGCAAAAGGACTCCAAGCCCTAGATTTAAAATCTACTCATTTTCATTAAAATTATTCATCTTTATCTTATGTGTATTAATATTTTCTGCATGTATTCATGTGTACCGCATGTGTGTAACACCCATGGAGGCCAAAAGAGGGTGTTGGAACCACGAGACCTGTAGTTAGACATGGCCGTGAGCAACCACATGAGTACTATGCTCCAATCCCCAGTCCTCTGTACAAGCAGTATGCAATAGTGACCACTGAGTCATCTCTTCAGCCCTCAGACTCACGCATCTTGACTAGGAGACATCCTGAGGGAAATGAAGCCTAATAAAGCCATGTGTGAGATAATGGGGTGTGGCACCTCACCTCTCCAAATGTGGTTCCTCTTTGTTCAGCTCAGGTCACCACCTCTGCAATAGAGGATGGGTAAGTCACCTCGGTATCACACACTGCAGCCAAATTTTGAACTTTACTACTCTGGGAGGTATTGATCTCTGCTGTATTCCAACCTACTCAGGAATTTTCAAAGACCTATATGAGAGGTTTGTCTAAATTTTTACATGTAGATAAAGAAATTGGGACACAGAGTAATGAACTGAAATTAAACATCCTGACATTTAATAATAGAGCATGAGTTTGGTCTAGATCTCCTGGCCACGAGAGCGTTATCACCCTCGTCGGCAGCATTAGACAATGACATTGCTATACAGTATGAATTGTGTAGTTATCCTGGTTTACCTCAAGACTTCAATAATATCCTGAAGAGATTTCTCAGCACTTAAGAGTACTTGCCTCTCTTCCAGAAGACCTCAGTTTGATTCCCAGCATCCACTTAGTGGCTTGAAACTCCAGTCCCAGGAGATCCAACACCATATTCTGGCTTCCTTAGGGTACCAGGGATACACACACAGTACACAAACATATATTCAGGCAAAAGCACCTGTATACATAAAATAAAAATCATTTAAAAAAATCTTTAGTATTCAGCAACCATTTGCTCCCTTTGTTAGGCACTTGAAAACACACACACACACACACACACACACACACTTATTTAAGAATGTTGGCTTCAAGATAGATTTGCTTTAAGGGAGATGAATAAGAAAATCATTTCCTGGCAACGCACTGTTTCTTTTATATTGTGATTTTTAAAAAGTAACAGGAATCTAACCCAACTGTTTAGTCTCCCACTTTCTCCTCATTGACAGGTCCTGGCTGGCCCGGAAGCTTTCTGAATGACTGTGTTCCCATTCACGGTGGCTGAGTGGTGCACAGAGGAATCTCATCTCAGGGATTTTTCAGTTGATGAGGTGGTGAGAAGGCAACCACACAGTTTTGAACGGTTGCAGGTGAACTTTTGCCCCTGGCTTATGGGGTGAACACAGAGATCCTAACAAAGTCCACCTTGCCTTCTGCTCTACTCTTTTGTACCCCACTTTGCTGTCTGACTGATTTGAAGAAGAACCCCAATTTCTGGACTTGCCTTTAACACTATACACAAATTGACATGTAGATCTAGACCAGTGGGATTGTGTTGTCTGTTGTTTTGTGTTTAGTTGGTTTTGTTTTGTTTGGGGGAGATTACTGGACATGTAAGATAGGCCCTTGCTCATGCTAGGTAAGCTGCCAGTCACTTAGTTACACCTCAACCAAGACCAGTGACTTTGATCATTTCATTTTCTTTTTGCCTATAGAGAATTAGTTAGTTGATAGTGTTTTGTGACAGTTCAGATTGCCATGACTACGGGCTGTGCTGCTTAATTAAAGTCCTTTAACACATAGGAAACCTACCATAGCTGAAGATTAGACAGCCCAGTATGTCAGTAGTACCTCTGGCAAGGATTTTTGGCTGAGATATGCATCTAAGTTTCTATTTCTTTCCTTGGAACAAAGACTGAATCCCAGCGAGGAACCTTGCAAGCATCTCTTTGAATGTACATCCAACTGAGAAATGCAAGCCAAGTTCACAGTGAGATAAAATGCCACGTAAAAGTGATAAGTGAACAGAAATTAAAATCTGACGACACAGGAAAGCTCTATAAGCGACAATTTCATAGAACCTACTGGAGAAGGCGTTGACAAAAGTGCCTAGGAATGTTCTTCTGCGATATCTAGTAAAGCTGACCGTATGCATTCCCAAAGTTCCAAAAACTCTTCTCCTGAATTTAAGATTATTAATGAATTTATGTGCGTTGTGGGCACTGCTTTATAATAGTGGATATGTGAAGACCAGAAGACAACTTGTAGGAGTCATTTTTTCCTTACAAACGTAGGTCAAAGAAGTGATTCAGATGAACAACCTTGGCAGTAAGCATCTTTATCCACTGAATTATTTTGCTGGTTCCTCCACTACCAAATTTCTACCCACTAGACACATGCACACATATTCGCTAAAAGCATACACTCCAGTGCCTATAGCAGTAGTATTTGAAGTGTCGAGAATGGGAAACAACTCAGATGCTTTTCAGCAGCACAGTGGGTAAAGATCTTGTATGCAGATGCATCGTGGTTCTATTTTTTTATATAATACAAATAGGCAAAATCAATCTGTGCTATTTGATATCAAGATATCGAGACTGGAGAAATGGCCCGGTCAGTAAAGTGCTTGCTGTGTAAGAGTAAGTACTGACTGTAGATCTCCCAACACCACATAAAAAGTAGGTGTGTCAGCACACACCTGTAATCCTAGCCCTGTGGGTGGAAGTTGAGGACATACGTGTGAACATACAGAAACATGTCGATATGCATACATAACGTACACATATACACATAAAACAATAATGTTGGGTAATAAACTGGTGGGCTGGAGATGTATCTCAGTTGGAAGATTCCTTGTCTAGCATGCACAAGCCCCTGATGGATCCCCCACACTGCATAAACTGCTCATGACACCACCTGCCAGTCACTTGTGAGGACTTCAAGGTCATTCTGCTCGATACTGTAGAAGTCAGGATTCCAATCAAACCATCCATGGTTGGGAGGCCGTGACTGGTAAGAAGCCTACTGATATTTTGGAGGTTGGAGAACTTTCTACGACTTGGTCATGGTGCTGCTACACAGGTGTGCTCACTGTAAAATTTCAGAGCACCACATATATTCGCCGTGTTCACTTTTTTTTTTCTGTACAAATGTTATTTTTTTTTCAATAAAACTTTTAAACGTGCAGCTGGTGTGGCGGAAACCAGGAGTGTGTATTTCTGTTAGTTCTTTGCCTAACACTTGGGCGTAGAACAGTTCAGTGACAGTTTAAGAAGCTCAATGTTAAGCAAGTAGAGGAGTCGGAGGTGGGCACTGATTCCCAGCTGTAGGCTGGGGTGCCAGTGAAATAATTTACCTGAGATGATGCCTAAGAACTAAAGAGCTGTCACATGTCAAGTGCAGGATGCTACAGATACCTGTACCCATAGGTCAGTATAGAGTTAAGGACGCTGGAGAGGCTAGTGTCTACAACAGCCCCAGGGGTAGAGATAAGGACTATAATGGTAGAAAGGATGGAGACAAGTGCCCACAGTCTCCTATGAAATGTCACAATTTTTGTCTTCCAAGGGTCATAAATATTTCTGTATTTGAATACGGTCTTACCGCTTTTCTTTTTCTCATTCTGTGGTTCGGGTGCCCAAAGCACATTGAATGAGCTATATGTTCTTGATTTTTAAAGCCTATTTTTTTTATGTATATGTGTTTTTTGCCTCCATGAATGTCTGTGTATGCACCTCATCCATGCAGTGTCCACAGAGGCCAGAATAAAGCGATGGATCCTCTGGCACTGAAGTTCCAGATGGCTGTAGGTCATCATGTGGTTGCTGGGAGCTGAAGCTTGGTCCTCTGTCACCAAGGAACAGCCTGTGCTCTCATCTGCAGAGCTATCTCTCCAGCCCCTGTTTACTTTTTAATCCCTAGAAGGCAGAGGGACATTATGTGCTGTTAGTTTCTCTGCTGCTTTGCTAAGTGATACCGAGACAATCCTTTACTGTGAATTTCATCTGTCAAACAATGCTTGGCGTGATGTGGCCCACGTGTGACACTGTTGTGCCTTCTAGGTTTACTACTAGGAGCGACTCTAGGAAACTAATATAATATGAAATCATGGAATCCCTCTCATAGCTCTTTACTGACACATTTATTTTCTGTCCGTTCTTAATATTCTCCAGGTCTCTTGGATTCCTCCTGGGGGAAGACTTTGTGTGGGTTCTTCTGCTATGGGTAGTTCTGGAGGGAGGCACCTTGCCTGGAAACCAAGGGAGCACACAGGGCACAGTATAGCATAGTGTTAGTCCTGGCGGCCAGATAGAGCTTGTCATTTGTGTCCCAGAGAAAGGTTCTGCTGTTGAAGACTCTAGTGTAGGCAAATACCATATTTTAAATGCTGTACAGCATACGGAAATTTCTATTACTGCAAACATTTGGTTTGGGTCCGTGCCTGGTCAGCATATTGCACATTTCTAAATTAAGTCTCTTCTAAACGGGGTAGTTATGATTCAGGCCCCCTGTTCCCTGTGGGCGGAGAGCACACAGTACGTGTTGGGCACTCGGTTTTCTTCAGCTAACATGTGCAGATCCGAATCACAACCTGGATTTTCTTCTGTAGGGGCAGAGGTGGGCTGCTGGGTAGGGCTGAGACGTGAGATATTCATTTAGAATATTGAGCTCCTGAAACTCTGGTCCATATGGCATGGCAGTGGAGGAGCGGAGAGCTGTAGTTCACAAATCTCTCTTCTCTGCAAAGCCTCATAACCTAAATGTGTAACACCAGACTTCTGATGGAAGGAATCAGGAGTAGCCCCTTCACATGCCCTATATATCCATGTATACAGCATATCCTACTAACACTAAAACACAGTGTTAGTGGAATACTGCTTCTTGGAACCTTCTTGGCTTTTCCGTTTTTCCAGTTATCGAACAAGTCCTCCTTTTTTTATTCAGAAAGTAAAACGTTACCCATAATAAAACAGATTCGTGGCAGCTCTTCATGCTGTTTTACCTTCTTTGGCAGAGTGGTGATGATTTTTCTACTTAAAAAAAATTTGCTATAGATGTATTATTTGGACTTCATCACAGTCAACATGTTCGTGGATATTCCAACCTGTGCTGCATCAGCACTGGCTTATTCCAAATGATAGTTTCTGAGGGGTTAGTGAGATGGCTCAGGAGGAATGGTGCTTACCTCTCAAACTAAAGGCCTGAGTTCCATCCAAGGGACCCATACCGTGGAAGGAAAGAACTGACTCCTGCTAGCTGACCTCTGACCTCTACAGGCAAGCAGGGGCGTGTATATAGGCACACACGCACACAGAGAGACAGAGAGAGAGAGAGAGAGAGAGAGAGAGAGAGAGAGAGAGAGAGAGAGAAGCCTCAAATAAATAAACATGATTTTAAAATTTCAAAGTATAGGGCTAGAGAGATGGATCAGTGGTTAAGAGCACTGGCTCCTCTTTCAGAGGACCTGGGTTCAATTCCCAGAACACACATGGTGGCTCATAGCTGTCTTTAACTTCAGTTCCAAAGGATCCAATGCCTTCTTCTGGCACGTGTTGGCACTGCACCCATGTGATGCTCAGACATACATGTAGACAAAGCACTCATGCTGGTAAATGAAAAAAATGAGTGAAGGGCAAATAAATAAATAAAATAATAAATAAAAGAGTAAACTCTGCACTTCTCTTGATTTCTTGTACTACTTTCCTGATGAAATTTTCCAGCATTTGACCTTCATCTGCTCTCCTTATAAACAAGACCATGTTCTCAATTTGCATCAGAAATTAGCCATCAGTAAGAGACCTTAAATGAGGACTGTCTAGAACAGCACAGTGCTCCAATGTTATAATTGCTTGCACGCATTCAACTCAGGGCCTGAGGTTTAATTATAATGGAAACACACACACACACACACACACACACACACACACACACACACACAATCAAAAATCTGTAGAGTTCAGGCCTGTTTTGCTATATGATGGTCTTTGGTTTTAATCTATTTGAAGTTTCAGAACAAATCACATCTGTCTGTCTAAAGATAAAAACTTACAATTCCACCTAAGTGTTTTTTCTTCTCTTTTAAAGACTGTTTTTGGTTGTTTTAATTGCAATAAAATTATTATAACTTTATCACCATGATAATGCATAAAGAAACTCAGAAAATAATAATATAGAGCCTAAAAATTAAATTACACGTGTGCACACAAATGCTTCCTTTTTGTTTGTTTTGGGTTGGTTTTTTTTTTTTTTTTTTTTGGTAATTCAAAGAATGTGTAATGAGGGAGAAGAACAGGATCATCAACAAATAGTATAGTAATGAAGGGAACACTGGATATACAGTAACACAAATGGACAGACTGTGTGTGTGTGTGTATGTGTATTTGTGTGTGTATTTGAACATATACGTAAGTGTGTAGGTACATGTATATGTGTGTGGGAACCTGTATGTGTGAGTGTGTACATCTGTGTATAAGCGTGTGGATACATGTGTATGTGTATGAGCATGTACATTTGTGTATATGTGTGTGGGTGCATGTATGTGTGAGTGTGTGTGTGTGTGTGTGTGTGCATTTGTCATTTTGTTATGTGATGCTGAGATACCTGTTTCTTTACCTTGATTTTCTTATCTGTCAAAGAAGCTTGGTGTCAGTTAGCCCACAGCAGAGCTTTTTATTTGTGACATTGTTGTACTGACAAAGTTTGCTGCTAGGAGTGACTCTAGGATGCCAATGTAATGTGAGACAATGGATTCCCCTCACAGCTCTGTACTGAAGTTTTGGGGGCTGTTTTCAGTTTTTTATATTCATAATTCCCCATGAATCCCTGTGAGTGGAGGGCACACACAAAACTGAGAGTTTCACCAGCACCAAAACAGCCTCTAGAAAGTAAAATAAAGTTGTGCATTCATGAACTGAAGTAATAAAAATATGAGTGGGGAAACATGGGGATTTTTTTTTTTAGGATATTGGTTTATGGTTTTTTTTAAATAAAAATACATGAAACAAAAGTGAAAGTTGTCACATGACATCATACACAATGATAGAGTTTTGTTCTGAATGATGAAGATGATAAACAGAGCTAAGAAACAGTCTGCAGAGAGGAGAGGGGTGTGTACAAACCACAGGCAGGCCTTGGGTAGTCTTAAGCTTCACATTTACACTATTAATGTTGGCTGTTGACTCTACCAAGGACTTGCCATGAACGGGAGGCTAGCCATTTCTTGGCAAAGCTGGAGTCCTTCTGAGTTTATAATAAGCTAACTATCCATTCAGGTCCAAGATCTGAATCACTGAGTGTGGGGAGCTGGGGGCTTGAAATAGAAGGAACACAAATCAGACTTATTGTTTGACTGCTAAAGATACCGAAGTCTATATTTCTGGTAAGTACAGAATATATTTGCTTTACCAGAGTCTTCATTCAGGCACAGTACAGTGAGTAATTCTTTGGCATTAAACACTGTGTCTGCAGATACCATCTGACTGGTATGGGCACCATTGGAAGTGGACAGAAGTGAGATCCTTGTTTTATGCTATCCAACATCAATTATGGTATATCTTCTGTCCCACTACAGGCACACTTGTGGCTTAGACAGTTCTATGGAAGATTATCACATGGCTTACTTCCTTCATGCCCCAGTCACACAAAAAAAATGCAATTTATCTTGACACTAAGGTGATGTGAGCTAAAAGAATAAATATTTCAATTATTGAAAAGATCACATAGGACAGTATGAAGACAATAAATTTTCTCTTTTTAATGTGCTGGTCTAGAGATCAAATGCAGAGTCGCTTACATGCTAGAAAACCACTTTATCCCTGATTTACTGCACCCTCTTTCCCAGTACTGTTTTCCGCCTTTGAGGACCTTTCTACTGAGCTAGGCTACCCCTCACTTCTCTCTTATCATGCAGTCTCCCTCTCCCTGGAAAGCTCCCATTTGTTGTAATTCCATTGCCTAGGGTATCTGCATTCTCATGGGGTAAAGGAAGGGAATATGGAATACATACTCAGATGCTGCTTATTTTTCTTCTCTGATGGCCTGCACTGATTCCACCGATTCCCAAGTGACCTTGGATGTGTTTGTATCGTCATCACAAAGAATCAATGAATTAACACATGTACAGTTCTCAGAAAGACATCTGACATATAGAAAATAATCAGGGTGGGTTACTCTTACCCAATTTCACACATCTTAGGAACTTGGCAGAATTCTGAGATGTAAAATAGACATTGATTGGCAGTGGCCTTCGTGTGTTTTATTGTACAAACTGAACATCCAGCTGGATGGTCAAATTCTTTGGTCTTGAACTGGATAAAACACCATAAAATCAGAAGGTATAATGTGTTTATCAGTATTGTTATTATTATGCATATATGTTAGTGTGTGCATGTATGTGCATGTATATATGCATGTGTGTGTGCATGTATGTACGCATATGCATTTGGACTAAGAAGACCATTTCCACCTCAGTTGTCTCCTCCAACCAAAGGTTCCAAGCTTTAAACACAGGTTATTGGATTTATACAGTAAGTGTGTTTTACCTCCTGAGCCATCTCACAGACTGTAATATTTATACTTTTTTGTTAATGATTTATTTCTTTTATGCACATTGGTGTTTGGTCTATATGTATGTCTGTGTGAGGGTTCAGATCCCCTGGAACTGGAGTTACTGACAGGTGTGAGCTTCTTTGTGGGTACTGGGAATTGAACCCAGGTCCTCTGGGAGAGCATCCAGTTCTCTTAACCAAGGCCAACTTTCCAGTCTCTACATATACTCTTCTATATGTCTCTTTAAGCTTTCTCTCTAGCCCGTTTGTCCCTCCTTACCTACCAAATACTTTACATTCTGAAACACCAAAGCAAATCACTGGGCCAGATTGTTGCCAACACCCATTTTCACACTTTAGAAAATAGATTTAAAGACTTTGCAAAGCACATATATACGCAGCAGCAATTCCATTTATTTTTAATGTCTTTTGAAGGAAGCAGCAGGAACACAGTTAACAAGTGAATTTTACTCCACTTTCAGCCTTTTGTGTTCACAACACAGAGACTGGGCTTTCCCATTGGTCCAGGTTCTACACATATTGCAGAAAGTTGGAGATGAAAATGCTGTTGAATGCTGTTCAAATAAAAATATTCCCAAACATACATACACACACACACACACACACACACACACACACACACACACACACGTCTTGTGGTTATCAATTCAGATGACTTTTTCCATAACAGGACACCTTCCTTTGCCTGTATCTCCCCAGTGGCAGCCCATGCTCCTATAGTTGACTGATCCCTGATTGACAATGTGCAGTAAATAACATGAAGTTCCCAATTTCCCAGTGAGAAGACGATTCATGGAATAGCAGAGGAAAAATGAAAACTATTTCCCTTATTAAAAAAAAAATCTGTGCTGAAGAAACCATCATCCCATCTTTTTCCTTTCCAGGAAAGTCACAGGGAAATGTGCAAAATTCAGCATACTTACCACTGCAGAAAACTTTGCCAATGAGCAATGTGTTGATCAAAGTTCCGAGGAGCAGAGGTGCTCAAATATTTGCTCAGAGCACTTCTCCGAAAGGTACCCAAGGGTGCTCTGAGGTGGCCACCGACGGACTCTTGGCAGGGACAGCGCTTCCTCTGTTCTAAGGGACCATTCATTCCCACCTGGCTCTTCCTCACACCCACTCCCTTCTTCGTCTTCTCCAGAGCCCCTTAGGAAGATGTTTTATGAACTGTGTGCTTGAATATTTTTGTGCTTGCAGCAAAGAATGTTGTTTTCCTAAATCAAGAAGGAGACCAGAAACTTTGAGAATCCCGCTTGCTTCTCAGCCTCAGGAATGCGGCTGCTCAGACACTCTCTGGGAAGAGAAACGACTAATGATGCAGCTTCACACGTGGAGACAGATGCTCCACTGTGATGCCCCGTGCCATCCATGGCTTCTGCTCCTCCACTTGCTTTTGAAATCTCCTTCTTTCATCCATTAGTACTGGGGCAGATGAAAGACCTGATACTCTGTTCATGTTCTTCAGGTTTCATTTGCCGTTAGTCAAGTACTGTCCTGTTGAGAACCGCTCTGCCCCCACTTGGGGGCCAAAAATGTCACGGACTGCTCTGTCAGTGTTAGAACCTGCACTGCCAAAAGCCTTGGGGGCTAAACTGTTAGAGCCCACACTGCCCCAAGCTGCTCCAGTCCGAGGGTCTGGGTTCAGCAAGAGAGAGAGTGAGGACGGATGTGAAGAATGGAGACAAGACTGAGTGTGATTCAATCTCGTTTATTCTTCAGTCTCTCTTCTTCTCTCCAAGTCCCTAGTTCCTAGCACCTAATCCTAGTTCCAGTTGCTAGTCTCTTTCCCAGTTCCAAGTTCTTTCTCCAAGGGCTAAGTGCCTAATACTTAATAATAATTTCTTCTGTTTGCCTCTCACCTTTTATATGTCTCAACTTCTAAGTCACACCCTTAAGTCATGCCTTTAAGTCATGCCCTTAGGTCTTGTCTCTAAATCTGATCTCTAAGTCATGCCCTTAAGTCACACACCTTTAAGTCTCACACCCCCAAGGGGAAATCCTGGGTATCTAAAACAAGATGTTATCAGAGTGTGCTCAGCTGTTGTAGGCTATTGTAATTATGTCTTTTGTCAGGGTATATGGCTCAAGATGGCTGCAAGGATGATAGCCGCCTTCTGCGGGCTCCCCACACTGTCCTACTCCAAAGCTTCTCAAGACCAAAGTTCATGAAGAGGAATAGATCAGTGGTGGGGTAGTTATCCGAATAGATACCAACATCTTTACTTTGTATATGAGAGTGTCTGTTTTTGAAAGGTATAATTATTGATGCATAAATGTAGCAGATGAGGTTAAATGAAAAACACCACTTGGAGCTCATTGAAATTGATATATTCTGCATCAGATAAAACATCTATCACTATTAGTTTTCCAGGACCCATGGATAGTTGTCAACTACCACATGGATGCTGGGAACTGAAACCTGGTCCTCTAGTAGAGCAACAAGTGGTCTTAACCACTCAACCATCTCTCAGACTCACAAATACATTTCTTAACAAGGTTTCATTGGTCTATGCTATGTTAATTTTTAGTAGGTGAAGGCATTCAGATTTATTTTTTCAAACTGTAGGTAATTTATGGACCATTGAGATTGCTCTTTGGATAAATGTGCTTACTGCCAAAGCTGACATCCTGAGTTAAGTCTCTGGCACTCACATGATGGAAAGAGAGAAATAAGTCCTGAAAGTTGTTCTCTGACCTCCACACATGTGCACTGAGGCATGTCTGCTGCCTCCACACAGTTAATAAAAAATATGATAATATTTTTAAGTAGACAATTTAGGTCTTATTGATTTGAGAAGTCTATTATAAATTGTTTTACACATTTAAAAATATATTTGCCTTTGTAGATAGTCACATTTATATACAAGGTTTGTGAAATAGTCACTTATTATTTAGACTTACTTAGGCATATCCAATACCTTGTACACAGAGGATGGATAGTTAAATCCACAGAAATATGTCGTAAGTGCACATGATATTCAATACTGTATCCATGTCTTTATGTGCACATTTCTTGCTTGACTCTGACAGGGGCTCTTTATAATAGACATTTATTCCTGGTTACAATTAAAGATATAAAAGTGTAAAATACACTCCTTCTGGTTGTAATTAAGTATTTTTCTCCTTCCAAATCTGCAGAAATTGAAGTAATTGCTTTAAAATTGTAAAAATGTAGGTTTCATTCAGTTCTCAGCCAACTTACATGTGTCCGTTCTCCTTGAGATTTGTGTTTTTCTTAAAATCTCTTATTTGGTAAAAGAGAAGAAACAGTCTTATGGATTTAGGAAAAATGTTTTTTTACAGACTTTTTAATAAAAGTATTTATTGTTGTCATAATTGTTGTTGTATATGCTGTGTGTGAGTGTGTGTGTGTGTGTGTGTGTGTGTGTGTGTGTGTGTGTGTGTATGTGTGATGAGTGTAATTGCATCATTTCACAGCATGTATGTTGAGATCAGGGGAAACTTGTGTAGTCTGTTCTTTCCTTCCACATTTATATGTGCTCCTGGGTCTGAACTTAGGTGGTCAAACCTATTTGAGCTAACTCCCCCCCCTTTTTTTTTTAGCTCATTAGAATTTATTTTATTTGCATCTGTGTGCGTGTGTGTGTGTGTGTGTGTGTGTGTGTATGCATGTTCCTACATGTGCAAACATGAAGCAGTAACCTCAGAAGTAAGAAAAGGGTGTTGGATCCCCTTAAGCTAGAGTTCCAGGCAGTTCTGAGCTGCCTGGTGTTGGTGCAAGAAGCCAACTTCTTGTCTCCTGCAAGTGTAGTAAGAGTCCTTAACTTCTGAGCCATCTCCCAACACCCTCAACTTCTGTCTTTGATGTGGAATTTTTATCAGAGAAAATGTACATGGAGACTGATTACCTGCTCTGAGTGAGCAGGGGATGGCTCAGGAGACCCTCAGTCTTGTCTGCCCTCCTTTTCTTCTACCAGAGAAATCCAGTGAAACTTTAAGCTATTTGCTATTTACGTGAAATTCGAATTCAACATGTGGTCTGCAGTTTCCCTGTGCTGAATCCACTCTGACAGTCCCACTTACAGAGGACATTTCAATACAAAGAGCTTTGCAGGAAGCAGGAGAGAAAGGGGGCTCCCTGTGGCTGTGGTTGTAAGCCACATCCCAATGAGCCCCATCTTGTCTGGTTTTAGTTCTACCACCAGAATCATGGGTAAGATACTGTGCCTGAGATTAAATTCAGGGAAGAAGCTAGGAAACACAGCAATTAATGTCCTATCTGTGTCACTGGATATTCTAAGAAATAATTTGAGGTTAGCCTTGGGCTCAAGATACGTGACATTCTTGGCGTAGGTACACATCCATGCCCACCATTGCATTGTTCACATCAGTAAGAAAATAAACAAGCCTGAGTGTCCATCAACAGAAAAACGGATTATGAAGAATTGGTACTTATATACCAAGGAAATTTGTTCAGGTGCAAAGAAAAATAAAGTCATACAATTTGAAGGAAAAAGGACAGATCTAGAAGTATTATTTATCAAGGGATTCTACCTATGCTCAGGCAAATACCAGATGTTCTTTGTCATAAAGAGAACATAGGTATTTATTTTTGTCTGTATACATGGTGGGCTGGCTAGTTTTATGTAAACTTGACACAAGGGATAGTCACTGCAGAGGAGGGAACCTCACTTGAGAAAATGCCACCATAAGTTCAGGCTGTAGGCAAGCCTGTAGGGCATTTTCTTAATTAGTGATTGATGAATGAGGGATCAGTCCATTTTGGGTGGAGCCATCCTGGGTAGATGGTCCTGAGTTCTGTACAAAAGCAAGCCGTTGGGAGCAATCCAGTAAGTAGCACCCCTCTATGGCCTTTACATCAGCTCTTGCCTCTAGGTTCCTGCCCTGGTTAAGTTTCTGCCCTGACTTCCCTCAGTGATGTACTAGTATCTGGAAATGTAAGCTGAAATAGCCCTCTCCTCCCCATGTTGCTTTGGTTATGGTGTTTTATCACAGCAACAGTAATGCTAACATGCATGCATCAGGGGTTGAGTGTGGGTGTTGATATAGGTCATGGACCTAGAAAGAGGAATTTGAGGGAGGAACACACGATGAGGGAAAGTGCAGTGAGATACATGACATAAAACTAGGATAGGAGCTATTGGAAGTGGTCAGGAGAAGCAGGAAGAAGAAGGGTGAGATCAAGAGAAACAAATCATGTTTGTAAATAGCATCGTGGAACCTAATACTGTGTATGATAATGTTAACAATTAAAAAAAAGAACAGTAATTATCAAACCATACCAAGACCTGTATATAAGATGTTTATAGATCAAACACCTAAAACTCATTCATTTCCCTACCACTCTCTCATAGCTAACTGTAAATGACTTAATAAGTATCTTGAATAAGATGGATTATTTTTTAAATTACATAAATAAGAATATATTGGTTTAAGAAAACTAATGAGCCACATATATATTTCAACATATACCATAAGTCAATGTTAGATAGATAGATAGATAGATAGATAGATAGATAGATAGATAGACAAATAGATAGATAGATAGCTCAGAATAACCAAACAGGAAGAGTTTCATTGTTTGTTACTAATTATTTTTTTGCTTTTGACTGACTAATGATTTTGCCATTGTTGCATGTCTCCTTCAAGATCTATCAGACTCCTTGTGAGTTACTATCACCTACCAGAAAGGAGAATTTAAGGCCACAATGTAAAGTCTATTTCAATTCAACATGATGCAGTGGATCTGTCTGAACCACTGGAGTTATTAAGGCATAAATAAGGGGACAGAGGGACAATATACTATCTGCTGAAGGAACAGAAATTTAGGTGCCCTGGGATGAAGAAGCTTGGCCAGTCCACCATTCATAGACCCCCCTCCCCCCGCCAGCAGTTTAATTCTGGAAACACTAGCCTATTTTATAGGACAGATAGGACCTCTGGTCTTGCTGAATTAAAGGAGGAAAGACCAAAACCTACTCAATTTCTAGAGTTTACTCAATAATGCAAACAAAAATAAACCAGTCTTGGTTTGCATGGCTTGAGAATGCCAAGAATGGCGATGGGGCCAGTAATCCCTTGTCACAATTAATTAAGTACATCCTCTAACAGGCTGGACTTCAGGCCCTTAATCTTCACACCTTCCTCTGGGGCTGCTGAACAGCTGCTTTGGAGGTCTTAATGAATCTCTGACCAATTTGGACCATGGTCAAGTAGCAAAAACAACAGCCAGAGGTGCAATCCGATATTCTGTGAAGACCACACGTTCAATATTGCCAGACAGGCCCTAGTGTTGGAGAGGTAATAGCATGGACCATACAGAGCAAGGAAACTTACAGACAGCCCCTGGACACCCATGAAAGCAGGCAAATTCAAAGTCACGTACTATCTAGAAAAGGTAATGTTACAGACTCAGCTCATGAAGAGGTTACCCAAAACAGAGCAGCCAAACAAAACCAAAAATTACCCAAACACACCTTCATCTTCTCATGATTCTAATTTAATTTGGGTTAAAGAAAAAAAGGAAAGAATAAAAGGAGAGAGAGAGAGAGAGAGAGAGAGAGAGAGAGAGAGAGAGAGAGAGAGACTCTAATTATTTCTGTCTAGAAATTTTGTTAGAAATCCTCCATGAAGCTGTATTTATTTTAGAAGTAAAAAAAAGTAAAAGAATCCATCTCGATCAAGTCAGTTTCCTAGTTAGCTTTTATTATAAACTTGCAAAGGGCCTGTGTATTTCCAGAACTGATGTGAGAGTCTACAGCTGCTTTTAGTCCACTCAGGTACCTCTGAAGATGTCATTCTATTAACTATCCACTCACGTCCCTTATGGATGTCAGCACTGATGCTGTTGGTCTCTTAGAGCTGTGTTGTCTCACCTTGCTTCTTCCATGTTCCTTGTAAGTACAATAACACCTTTAAGCCACGACTGGTGTCATGTGTAAGCTTGTGTATCAAAGTTCTCAGTTATTTGGTTGAATAGTATTTTGTACATTTCTATGAAAGTGCTTTTGGATGAGTTGAGCCTTGAATTGTTGGACTTAGAGTTATATGTTGCCTCCCATAATCTCATGATTGTGTCTCCTTCAGTCAATTAACAGACAGGGCAGAAACAAAGAGGGATAGCTGCAGCGGCTAGTACATACATGCAGAGAAGAGTGACCAAAGGCGGGGCGCATAGCTAGTGAGTCAGTGATAAAAGCAGGGATTTCACAAAGAGACATGCGTTAGAAGCAGTGAGCAAGGAAGGTCATGGGACGGATGCTTTCAGTATTGCCAGTATGACTTAGATCAAGCCAAGGTCTGTTGTAAAACTAAAGCTTGCAAGCGTAAATCCGTCTCCCTTCCTGGTGAACTAGCTGATGTCATCGTAACCATTATAGTACTTGTCATTGTCATCGTCATCATCATCACCACAGCTGTTATTATTAATGATTTAGTATATCATATGATTCTGGTTGGCCTGGAACTTCCTATGTAGACCAGGCTGTCCTCAAACTTGTCATGATCATCCTGCCTCTGTATCCAGAACACTAATGCTACAGGCATGTTTCTCACTGACATATTTTTTTGTGCATTAGCAGCTTGACACTCTGTAAAATCACCTGGATAGTCTAGGAAATGGTGAAGTCCCATGAGAGAGCATGCTAACCTGGTTACTCTATCTTCTATGGAGCCTGTGCATCCGGAAGAACCCAAAGTCCCATTATGCTTTATTATATCCAACCACTAAAGGAAGTTGTGAGAAAGTATAGCATTCTTTATGCTATCGTCGCTGACATTCCTGGCACATCTGTCAGGTAGACACAGGGAAAAGCTGGAATGCATCCTGAAAATCTGGCCATTCCCATGCAGTAGTCACATAATCGTCATATTTCTGTGCGATGAAAAATGGGAAGGTGTGAAATGCCTGCTCCTGCAAGGAGAAGGAAATTCCCCTGTGGTCGATCTCAGAGTTGACCAGTGAGCCAGGCCCTTGGGTAACTTTGGTCCAGATTCCTGGTTGATTATCCCACCTCTGGTCATGTTTCCTGGAGTGTCCACATTCTAGATGCTTGGGATTTCTGTTCGGTTCGTCAAGAAAAAGGCTATGGAGAGTGCTTCTGCACCTGTTGACCAGGAGGATTTCAGTCTGTACTTTAGACTCACCAGCAGAGAATACTAGGACTGTTCATCCATATGTTGCTGTTCTGGTCACTCAGCTCTGTCTGAAGCAAGAGAAGAGTTGTCTTGCCCATTGCCTGGTTCAAGGACAGAAGGCACAGGCAACTGAGAGCGTGCATATCAACCGACCTTAAGCAACCTTACTTTAAGCCAGTGGGTAAGTAGTTTATTTCACGATGACAAACCAACCAACTTACCCTCTGAGAGATTATTTCTATAGGAAGAGTATACAGACATACATATACAAAGAAATTAAAAATTGAAGAAAATTTTTAAAAAATTGAACTCTGATTATCCAATTATAAACCTGAATTTCAATATATTTATGAGAATAGGGAAGAGGAGGGGAGATTGGGAGAGAGGTTGGCTGATGGGGAGACTGAGAGGAGAAGGGAGGCTGTGATCAAAATGTAAAGAAAATAAATAAATAAATGGAAATAAAGAAGTAAAGACTCAAAACTATTCTCTGGATACTACTAGTACTTGACTACTTTAAATTTTTAACCATTTTATTATTATTTAATTTAAATATTAGGAATTGACTTGCTTTGTTTAGACAATCAAATAAATTTTAACACGTTTACAGAGTTATATAGCCATGCCACAATTAATGTTTAGAGTTTTTTGTCACCCAATAAAGAAACTCTGACACCCATTTAAGTATACTTTCTATAACGTTTTCCCACAACAATGAAATTACGTTTTGTTCCTACCTAGTCGCTATTTGGGACATTTGAAATAAGTAAGATCATATAATAATGTTATTTTGTCTCTAATATTTGTTTTTAGGGACACGGCAAAGGTGACTGGCAGGAGACAAACTTTTGACTTTTTTAAATTAAAAAAAATCTTAGGTTGTTTAAGACTATACATAACAATTACATTTACAAGGTGAACTCACGGTTGTTAAAACTGAAAGAGTAATGGATCTTGGGGAGCAGGGTATGTGGGATAGTGGGAGGAGCAGAGGGTGCTGTCAGGATGACTTGCATAAATGAAAAAGAACAAAAAAGAATATGAAAACCTTAAAATGGATGAAGATCCTGTTGTATACAGATATTTATGATGCCAACTTGGGTAAACCTGAATTTCAATTATTTATTAGATTATTTATTTATTTAAACACAATTATGTATAAACATATTAAGTCAAGTTTTTTTTTGAAATGCACTTTGTAAATTTGCCACACATGCAAATGATCTTTGTATAGGAGACCAATCTCTACACTATACACCATGTTATGAGGGGAATGCAGACTTTGGATTAACAAATAAGCTGAAAATGAGAAAAATAATGTGTGTACAAAATTATCCTAGCAGCTCCTTCCAGGTTCATTCTGAATTTGGCCTGCCTTCTCTCTCTCTCTCTCTCTCTCTCTCTCTCTCTCTCTCTCTCTCTCTCTCTCTCTCTTTTCTTTCTGTCTTTCCTTCCTTTCTTTCCTTATTCCCTCCCTCTTTCCTTCTCTTGACTTCTGTCTTTCTGTCTCTCTCTCCCTTCTCTTTCTTTCTTTCTTTCTTTCTTTCTTTCTTTCTTTCTTTCTTCCTTCCTTCCTTCCTTCCTTCCTTCCTTCCTTTCTCCCTTTCTTCCTTTCTTCCTTTCATTCATTAATGACAGACGTAGGAGGAAAGAACCTACTGCAGGTGGTACCAGCCCTGAACTAGTGTACTGGTTATATAAAACAGAATAAGCATGCTATGGAGAGAGCAAGTTGGTAAGGAACATTTCTTCCACCCTGGCTCCCCTGATGACAGACTTTGACCCATAAGGTGTAATAGAGCCTTTGCTCACCAATTGCTTTTGGTCATGGTTTCATCTCAGCAGTAGAAAATTATCTAAGATTCAGGCCAATATAACTCCTTATTTCTGAAACTTATAAAATAAAATGCATGTGGCAAAGTACTTGAACACTTAATTTCTGTAAACATTACTCAGTTTGCTAAAATAGATCATTGAAGTTGTAATAAGGACAATCACGTGCAAGAACAGCATCCAGCACGCTGCGGTGGGGGTCACAAATTCATGCAGGAGAGAGTCTTGTATGGTATCAAACGGCCTTAAGAGAACTCAGACCATTCAACCAACATATTCAGACTCTACTCTTTAAGAAGTTCTGTTTAATAGTACCAAAGAGTAGCTCCAGATGGTGTCACATATCAAAGGTCCTGGTCCACATGACCCCTGTGATGACAGACCAAGAGCTTGCCTTAATTGCAGAGCAGTAGTTAAACATGCTGATGAAAGATGCACCTGGGGCTCCCCCCCACATCTGCCCCAGTATTTCATCTCAGAGTTTCCTGGTTCACACACAGGAGGCCCACCCTCACCAGTGCTCAGTCTGCAGTCTCCAATACTGAATACTGTATTAACTGAAGCTCATGCACCAGAATGTGTGTGTGTGTGTGTGTGTGTGTGTGTGTGTGTGTGTAGACAGACAGAGAGAGAGAGAGAGAGAGAGAGAGAGAGAGAGAGAGAGAGAGAGGCACTATGGGTAAAGATACTCATATCTTTATAGACAGTGGAGCAAATCCACTTCTTATGGCTTTGGAACATCTGGTTCCACTTTCAGGACTGTGTCCGTCTCCTAAGTTAATGACATCCCACCATATGCCCATGAGCAAAGAGTGATGGGACTGACGTGCTGCTCAAATGGCCTGAAACAAGCTGCATCGTGTGTCCTCGGCCATAAAATGCCACTCAAGTGACCCCAGACGCTGACATCTGCCCACATGTTGTACACATTTGGGGCAGAGTTGCCCATTCGTTGCATTCTGACTGAAATGTAAATATTATACATCAAAACATGCTACAGGTCTCGTCTTCGTTCCTTTCTTAGAGGCCAGGGGAAGGCCAGATAGGCTAGGTCCCAGTTACAGTCTCACTTATTAAGGTTTTCTTTATGATTCTCTTAAGTGTTTTCTGATAAATTCTATGCTTTGCTTTGAACTGATAAAGGCAAATGGACATGAAAGACGAAAAATTTTTTTCAAAGTATGAAACAGTCCTTTGAAAACTAATTTTGCAAGGCTGTGGGCCATTTGATCAATGATGTTTACCTCTGGTTCTATTACATTTCTAGCTTGCTAGTTAGTGCGGTATCCTCGTTCATTTCCATGAAGCACCAGGAATGTGATGGAGAAACGGAGTATGAAGCTGTGCGTTTCTTTTGAGAGGGTTAAAAAAACAACTGCGGAAAGAAAAAAAATGGGAGGAGGAAGTGAGAGGATATCAGATGACATAAAAGATGGAAGGAAGAAAGAAAAGGTGGGAGAATAAAGGGAAAGGGAGGAAGAAAAGGGAGGGAAGAGAAAGTAATAGGGAGAGGTAAGGAAAGGAGGAAGCAAGGTAAAAAAGGAGGAAAGGAGAGCGAAAGAAAGGATGAAGAGGAGGGAGGAAGACAAGAAGGAGGGAAAGGAAGGGAAGAAAGAAGAGAGAAGAAGAGAGACACACAGAGAAAGACACATACACACACGATCTGTCCTACAGTAATATTGCCAATATTTTCTTTTATTCTCCCAATTCAGTCCTCAGTGTTGTTTGATGTGGCCTTGAATTAAGCACCACTGCCACCCACCACCTCCAAAATAAACTTGCGGTAACCTTTCTTGCTGTCCTTATATGTTCATCTCACTAACACTGTGTGTTCAAAGACCATGACATGGCATTCTGTCGGACACGTTGAGGACATTGTCGTGGCTCGATTGCAAGCTGTCTCACATAAATGTATGTGCTGCAGACCTAGGTTCCCAGGAGTGGTCCTGGGCAGGAAGGTTGTGGAAGCTCTTGGAGGTGCAATGTTGCTAGAATGAATATGGAGGCAGGGCTCATGGGATAACCCACTCTCACCTACTGTCCTGTCTCAGCTTCCTGATACAATGTGACCCACCTTCTCACCATGAGTCTTGTGCCACGACGGAACACTTGTAGTTCTTCTTATCTTAAACAAATGTAAACTTTTCCTCCTTTTCGTTGGTCCCCGTTGGGTGTTGGATTGCAGCAAAGAAATAGTAATGAAAACAGAAGTTGATTAAAAACGGGAGTTGAGAGGAGGTATGGGTTCAGTTATCCCTTCTATTTCATTGTGTATTCATTGATGTATTACATTATGGAAAACTCAACTTGTAACCATTATGGCAATAAACATGTCTAGAAATGTGTGATTATATTATGATGTTCTGAGTGTCTTGCTGGGTAAATGATTTCAATCCCTATCAGATGCTAACTGATTCCATGCTGAAGCCAACTATTCACAAATAAACTAAATAGTTACAGATGTGATTGGACAATTTGTCTGAGACTGGTTTGCAGATGAATTTATTTGATCTCAGCATTGATGAACAAGTAATGATAGTTACAGAAAATAACTTCTGGTGGTTCTTTTCCTACACTTATGACTTTTAGCTGGGATTATAATGAGGTGGTCCACCTTGTGACGAAAAAGGGATATTTTCAGAAGCCTCCAGTGGGTCCTGAGTCAGGGAGAATACCGATGCATGAATAACTATCTTCTTTTCTATACATATTTGCCCAAGATAAAGCACCATGCATAAAACTACCACAATAAACACTCAAGGTTAGCAGTAGTAATGATAACATGATACTCTAGTAATAGTTATGTGAACCAGATTATTTCTAGAATTTTTCTTTTTAACATTTTAGACCATGGTTGATCGTGAGCACCTAGAACCTCAGAAATTATTGTCAGGGCTAATGGAAGATGTTTATGACGTGAGTTGTCACCATGATTTGCAAAGTCCCATGCAACCTGATTTCTCATTTCTCTGACTTCACACCATTCCAGTCATCTGCATTCTTACATTTAGTTGGAAAGCCCTTGGCTTGAACCAATGCTCTGTGATCCTGTGTATTAGTATCCATGGTTGTGTCTCCCTTGAGTGTTCTCAACTTTGACGCACGTCGCCTTTTCAAACATCATTATATCACTATCTGTCTACATCAGCACACAACCTTGCCTCCCACTGTTTGTTTCTTTGACTGCTAATTTGCTTCCCCTTAAACTGTTTTACAGCAGTATCATTTCTTAATTCTGTTATAGCTTTATATTCAGGGTTTGTCTACTTTTCTGTGAAGAAGAAAGAACCATAGGGGATTATGCTTCATTCAGAGTATTATGAATATAATTTACATAGATTTGTATAAATCTTTGGTATTGCATCACATTGATATCTGATAAAGCTCTGTTTTAATAATTTAATTGGCTTACCTGTGTGCCCTTCAACAGACAGAATCTGTATGGTGTGAGATAGAAGTGTGCCTCCTTTGCAGAAGTGTGTCATTGGTAAAGCTTGGCTAGTATATTCTAATGATATTATGCCTTGTGATACTTAATGCATAATAGATCTTGCAATATGAGGACCTTGAAGGGGATGGTGGTTCATCTGGTAAAGTGCTTACCATGCAGAATTCTGTGTACATGAATTTGATCCCAAGTATCCAGAAAAAAGCCAAGCCTGGTTGTATGTGCCTGCAAGTCCAGAAGCAAGGCAGAGACATGTGAATCCCAGGAGCTTCATGGTTCAATAGCAACTTCCAGGTTCAGTGAGAGACCCTGCCTTAAGATAATAAGACAGGGAGTGATAGAACAGATAAAACATCCATCAATCTCCTCTGGGCTGTATATGTGCCCTTGGATACAAGTACTTGCACACACAAGTGCACACACAAACACCACAGACATACACAAATATTTCATGCATATATTGTCATTGCAATATTATGGATTTAAATTTCTTAGTTTGAAAAGTGCATATCATACATCTAATATGTACTTGGTATGATATTAGTAAAGTTTTAATAATACACACACACACACACACACACACACACACACACATATATATATATATACACACACACACACACCTGAGGAAAGAACTTACTACTAAACCATCATGATTACTAACTGCATTCCAAATTCCATCAGATGGAGGCCACAGCTGGTCAGAATGCCTAGAACAAGTGAGTATGGAGGTCTCAATCTCAACTGAAACATCCAGGATGTAACCTCCACACCTAAGGCTCAGAGAACATTACAGAAGGAGTGGGGAGAAAGATTGTCAGAGCCAGCAGACCAGGGAACTTGATTAGAGATGTCAGGGATATGTCAGAAAAGCTGCTCCCACAAAAATCTCAACAATACCTGCACAATATAGACAATACCTGTACAATGACAACACCGATTGACAACCCAACATCAATTGACAAGCCAAGATGGATGGAACAATTTCACAAGGTCCTTCCTTCCCCATCAATGCATCAATGATCGCCCCATAGATTATCCAACTCCAAATGGTCATTCCTAAATACATATAAAAGCAAAACAAAATAGGCTCAATGGACTTTCTCTCTCTCTCTCTCTCTCTCTCTCTCTCTCTCTCTCTCTCTCTCTCACACACACACACACACACACACACACACACAGAGAGAGAGAGAGAGAGAGAGAGAGAGAGAGAGAGAGAGAGAGAGATTGGGGAGACCCAGAGAAGCTGGGTGGGGGAGGAGGGGAATAATGAATTAATATAACAATTAATTTAAAAAGAAACCCTACACTGTCTGTGCAATGGCCTCACATGATTACAGTGGACTATGTAAATCCTTATCATCCAGTGACCCTGCAGTTGTGCTAATGTTGTAGAACAATGCATTATTCCCATGCTTATGATGATGTGGGCATAAAAAACTGTACCATGTCGTCAGTTGTATTAAAGTATAGCACATGTAATTACATGTAGTGTGCAATACATGATAATGATAGTAAATGACTATGGTGCTCATACTGCATGCTTAATGGTCTTTTATATTTCTCTCCTTCTACACATTGAAAAGCTTACTGTAAAGCAACATGTTATACCAGTGGAAGCTCCAGAATTCTTTACTGATTTTATGATAGTACTAGGAGGCCACAATAGGTGACCGATCTGTGCATTTAGATTTCAGTGTAGAGTAACCAGTCATAATAGTTGCTCATGCTTCAGTAGCTAACTATTCAGCCATGCTCCTGTTAGTAATACCAATTAGACTCTGGTTCACCAAGCAACCCTGCATGGAATCACTTCTGCTTCTACCACCAGAGTCATATCGGAGGTGAGTAGACAGTTTTTATGTATTCTCGGTAACAATGTGCATGACATTTGTGTTGCCCAATACAACAGTTACTAACAATTGGACTTTTAGAATGTGACTAATAAGACTCAGAAATATATATCTTTTATTGATTATTTTATTTACATTTCAAATGTTGTACCTCTCCTAGGTCTCCCCATTGCAAACCCCCATTCCATCCCCCTTCTCTTTGCCTCTAAGAGGTACTCCCCCACCCCCCCCAGTCCCCCCACCCAGTCCTGCCTCATTCCATTAACATCTCCCATTACTGGGGTGGCAAGGACTGAAGGGGCTGAAGGGGATTGTAGCCTCATAGGAAGAACAATAATATCAACTAACTGGACCCCTCAAAGCTCCCAGGGACTAAACCACCAACTAAAGAGTATACATGAGTGTGTCCATGGCTCCTGCTACATATGTAGCAGAGGATTGCCTTATCTGGCATCCATGGAAAGGGAGGCACTTGGCCCTGTAGAAATGTACATCTTAATCCTATTTAATTTTTTTTGATGCAGGAAATAATGGGCATCTAACTCAGGGTCTTGTGTATGCTAGGCAAATTCTCTATCATGGGGCTATATTACCATGGCTTCGAGTATGCAGCTGTGGTCTTTGGCTACCTATAAAGAACAGCTTAAGATCTGAAAAAGTCAGGACATTAGATTAATTAATGAGAGAAATTCAAAGGTGAGAGATTGTGACCTGAGAGTGATATAGAGATCTCACTCCTCATCCAAAATCTAAACCGACATTTTCTCTCTCATTGTAACTATCGCATCCTGTACATGGTAGTTAGAGTGATAGAGTTAGTTTTACTCCCTCCTCCTTCTAACCAGTATAACATTTTATCACCTGAAGTATATAGACACTTTGCTCACACACACACATACACACATAAACACACACACACAAACACACACAGATAAACACACACACCATAAACACATCTCGATTTGATGAATATATATAATATATTCTCTCTCTGAATTTATATTTAGATATGAAACTTTTCTGAAATTTATGATTGTAAATCAGTAGAAATAATATATTGAGTTTTTAGTGAGGCAGAGAGTTACAGCTGGCATGTGTACTATAACCCATGATCATAGGACTTTGGGTGCAGAAGTCACAAGCTAAGTGACATATATAGAAAGGCTTCCTTAATACAGGGCATTCCTAGGGTCCAGCAGCTGTGTCACAATGCTTCTTCTCCTAAGTCAGGCTGTCCTGACACCACCCATCATGGCCTTGGTCTATCTGGCCTGTCACATTCTTGTCCATGCTCATTCGTGGACTTCCAAGTCACAAATGAAAATACTCACACACTCTTAGGTTTTCCTAGAACCTTTCAGGGAAAAAAATGGTGCCCATGATGAATTTCTATGTTAAAGGTTTAGGGTATTCCAGTGGGAGGCTGGTAGCTCGGTACATATTCAAAGAGCAATGGTGGGTGTGGCTGAGTGTTATGCACCCCTTCTTTGTCTCCATTGTTTTCTTCTTCCATAAGATATGTTTTCAAAAGAATTTAGATAGCTATAGATAGTAAAGAAAGGAAATGAATCACTTTAAAAACAGAGGCAAAGAGCATGTGGGACTCGAAGGGGCTGTGATGAAACCAAAGTAATACGCAAAACACATTCTAGAACTTTCAGTGTGTGTGTGTCTGCTTGAGTTTAGCTACAAAATTAGCTCTTAGCTTTCCATCCACTTAAAGTCTTGATCTCTGTCTCAGTTACTTCTCTATTGCTGTGATAAAACACCACAACCAAGACAACTTATAGAAGGTAGAGCTTATTGGGGACTATCTATCCCAGGGGAATGGGAGTTCATCGTCACCAAGATGAGGATCATGGCTTCAGGCATGGAACTAGGGCAGTAGCTGAGAGCTGGCTTCCCCATCTATAAACACATAGGAAGCAGAGAGAGCATACCGGGAATGGCGGAGGTGTTTGAAATCTCAAAACCAGCCCCCATGTTGCATTCCCTTTAACAAGTTGACCTTTCCTAATCCTTCTCAGACAACCAACTAGGAGAAAGCATTCAAATGCATGAGCAGACAGGAGCCATCCTCATTCAAGCCACCGCAGTTCTCTGTATTATCTGCATAGGATGCCTTTATAAAGTAAGAGGCTATATCAATTGACCCTTCATCAGTTCCTACTTTGTATGAGGCTCCTATGATTGCAGGGCAACTGATATAACATGGGGTGGGGGAAAAGCCTACAATTCTTCTCTTGCTGAGCCCCCACTAGAATACTCAATGCCTTGAACACAGATAAAATTCATGGAGGACATCACTCTTTTTTTTTTCTTCAGGGTGATAGGAAACCCTAAGAATGTGTGTATTTTCATTTGTGGCTCTGAACTCTGACTTGAGTATGCAAAGGAATCTGACAGACACACCAAGGCCGTGACGGACAGTGTCTGGACGGCCTGACCTAGGAAAGGAAGCTCTGTGTCTCAGATGCTGGTTTCTAGGAAGGCCCTGTGCTAAGGAAGCAAACACTGTACATGTCAGGATTTAAGGTGGTTTGGCAGAGGCAGGAGAAGGGAAATGAAGTTTGCCAGTCCCTGCCAGAGCTGGCCAATTTGTGTCCTTGGTGGTTGAAAGATAAACTGTTGGCCACATTCTGCTGACTGCCTCAGTTCACCTCCCTACCCAAGGCTAACCTGTCTTGAAATATGACATTCTGGTGCTGAACAGTTCCCATATTATCCAAGAATGCAATATTCAAGTGAGCAAAACAGCCTTCTGCAGACTACTTAGTATGTCTGGAATCAAAGCCACTGTCTTCCTTTTCTGATGTTTCTGGATGTGTTCTTCATAGAATGAAGGTCTTCTGGGCATGTTAAAAGAAGTTTCCAACAGAGATGGAGTTCCTGAGGTGGCTCTACTGTCCCCTGCATTAGGTGAAGGACACAGGTTGCACTGTGTGGTTGGATCAGACCTCTTTAGAGCCTCTTGAATAGAAAAAAATATGGAGAATCAGAAGACTGGCAACCTCTAACACGTGTGCCAGTGGTAGTGTTGTTGTTCGTAATGATGGTAAAGATGGTGCTGATGCTGCTAATTCCTCCCACCTCTTTTTCCTCCCCTCCTTATTTCTCCCCTCCTCCTTTACTTTTTCCTCCTTTTGAATTTAGGATATCTTTAGTAAGGGGTAGTTCAAAGCCAGTGTAGAACTGAGGATGACCTTGAATATCCAAACCTCCTGTGTCTACCTCTAGAATGTTGGGTTTATAGGTATGTGCCACCATGCAGGAGTGGGCATGGAACTCAAGCTTCCTGAGTGCAAGTATTCTACCATCTGAAATTCATCCCCAGTCCCACCAGTTCCTTAGAGTTTCTTTGAGATACCAGTCTGTTATGGATCACCTGTAGGTGATTCACCTACAGGTGAATGTAAAAGTAGCTGTACCTCACAGTCTTGTGATTCAACAGGGGAATCATGAGGTCCTTGAGATCATGCATCAAGGCTTTTTTGTGTAGCCTGGGTAGTGTGGTGATTTGAATGAGAATGTCCTCCATTGACTCATGTATTTCAATACCAGGCCTCCAGTTGGTAGGACTGTTTTAGGAGGTTCGGGGTCATAGCCTTTGGGGAGAAAGCATATCACTGGGAGTGGCCTTTGAGAGTTTAAGGATTTCTGTCTTCTAAGTCACACTCTCTGCTTTCTGTTTGTTGTTCAAGATGTGAACTCTCAGTTTCTTATTCTTGGCATTGTGCTTGCCCATTGCTATAATTAGCTGGTATGATAGATTCTTACCCCTCTGGAACCATAAGCCCAAATAAACTTTCTTTTATGAGTTGTCTTGCTCATTGTACTTTCATCATAGCAATTAAAAAAGAAAAACCACCTGTCAATTATCTCTTAAACCTCCAGACATGACATTCATGCTGACAGTGAGATTTTTGGAGCAATCATCTGCATCAATTGCATGTAGGGTGATAATGTATGTCTCACCCATCATGTGCAAGAATTAAGACTCTAATGAGAAATATACAAATATATCTATCTGCACAATTCAAAACAAATACGACCTGCATAACTAGAAAGGAGATCTGAGATGACCTGGCATGATATGTGTAGGTAGGACATATTCTAATCCTTGAAGCACATCCATCCCTATCAGACTTGATTCCAAATGCCATTTCTTCTTTCATTCCAGTCAGGGGAACTTCCAGTGTCTATGTCAGGCTCTGATTCCTCATTGTCTCTTTTATTGCACATGTCTCAAACCTGTGGCTGGAGTTTGACTCAGTCAAGGGACTCTTAAGGATTATTATAATCCAATATGCTTTGTTTCTGATGAGATTTTGAACCCAGTTCAATGTTAATGATTGTGTATTTTTACGAATAAAAAATATGGGTGTCAAGTGAATTAGCTGTGAACTCTCCATTCCCTTCACATCATATACACAATAAAACAAAGAAGATTCTGGGAGTGAATGTATCATTCTATCTCCTTTAGAATATAATTCCAAGCTATGAGTCAGGTTACAGACACAAAGATAAACTACTCCAATCCTCTTGATCTTACTGCCGATAGACATTTTTTTCTCTGCATTTTATCAAACTATCCGTATGCAGACTTCAGAGCCACAATAAGACTAAGGAGGTGTAATCTTAATTTATGCAGTTTTAAAGTAATATTATTATATGTAGGGGGTAGCTCAGTGTCAGAGTGCTTGTCTAATATAAATATGACCATGTGCTTGATTTTCTAGCACCCCCAAATCCAATTATTATTACTATTATTATTAACTAGGTATGGGAATCCTTGATCTTTATATAGACATTTGTATCACTTTCTCTGTTAATTACCATAAAATGGTAAGATTCACTGTCAGGCTTTACAGCTTCTTACAGAGTAAAGAGAAGCAGGGTTGATATAGGGGATAAGAAGAATATGGCTTTGTCCACTTGTATTAGAACTGAAGACCTTGGAAGCTATAAGCCAAGGCCCTTCTATCCCTAAGATGTGCATTGCCTGCACAGGGCATTCATGATTTATGGCTTCCTTAAGCAAGGATGGAAAGTGACCAGAGGAACTCTGGGATTGCAATGTCTAGACAGGGTGGAGTCCAAGGAAGCCAGCGCTCTTCTCCGATTAATCTGCAGATGCTTTGGCAAAATTCATTTTGTTTTGACCCTGGGAGGAAATGAGAGGCTTGTTTTTGTCTGTGACAAAACCCATAACCTTTAGGATACTGTTGAATGAGCCAGCCTAGTTTATTTTTAGACACCCTCATCCTCTCCAGCACTGTGGCCTGTTTCTTAGTTCTAGGGCACTAGTGAGGAATACACTCAAGAGCCAAGATGAAGGGAAAGAGGTCAGAATAGGCACACGCTTCTATTCTTAACAATTTAATATTGCTTGAAAGCTACCCAGCCCTCCTTATTTTGTGCCCTTGAGTGCCCTGTGGAGAAGCTCTTGGCCGTCAGTAAAAACAGAGGTAACAACAGAGGCAATGCTATCTCAGTTGTTATTGATAACTCTGCCTAGTGACCTATTAGTCATTGTGGGGAGTTGTATTAGGTCTTAATTAAATCTTTAACAGCCCTTAATGAAGAACCCAGATTTTGAGTGCAGATTGTTAGTTTTTTCCATGCAGTTGCAAGGGAAAACTAAAAGTATCTTGCATGGAGAAAGTGGAGAAATTGGAGAAGCTCCATACAAGTGTTTGCCTTTTCTTCCTCTGGCACCCTCACCTCTTCCTGCACGGATGGCAGTGATGCTGTGACGATGGGACCAAAAATATTTTAAAAACATTTAAAAGTTACCACCGAGAGGAGAAAATGGTACATTTGCATTCGTCTTTCTCCACTTAATGGCATTACCAGAGATGCTTTGTCCCCATGGGCCATAAATTGAGACATCACTCAACAGTTGTCCTGGCAAATTTCCCCCAAGAAGGCCACTTATGAAGTGACTAATCACATCGGAGGCTAATTTACTGAGCATTTAAAGCCATTGGGGTGGAGGGGATTAGGATACTGTGAACCTGGGATGTGATCCATTATGCCTCCAGACTGAGAACTCATCCCTGCATCCTCTCTACAGAGACTGGGCTGCACTTCCTGTCCCATCAAACTGCAGAAATCATTGCCTAGTCAGGCAAAGCCACCATCTTACTAGTTATAGGCTAAGACACGCAACAATCCTCCATCCTTTTGGTCTGGAATGGACATTAAGTTTCTCCAGGGGCAGGTTAGCAAGAACACTGAGGTACATTCCAGGTCAAACAGGAAATGAAGATTATAAGTGAAATGTAATATGCTTTTCCCCCTGAATTTGGATAACCCAGTGACTTAAATTGGGAAGACCTTAGTCCTAAGCCCTTTCCAGAGCCTCTTCATATTTCACAACTTACCTTCGTGTCAGCATGTGCCCATGCTTCCATGCTCCAGGAAAGAAGAGTAATTACAGAGAAAGATTTGTATGTTTGTGTTACACTGGAGGGTCAGCCATAGAGAAATATCCCTGGTCTTCTTTGACAGAGGGAAGGTGCCAACTGGCTGTCTGAAGAGGTAGCCATGCCACTCCTGTCCTCTTAGGTGTCAAGTGGTAACATGAAGCTAACACTGAGCCACAAAAGTGATACTCACCCCAAGAGACCAATATGATCTTTCCTGGGGAAAAAAAATTGATGAAGGTGAATATGTTTATTCCCAGATGGAACACGGAGCAGTTTTCAGCCTCGACAAAATTCTTGGCAATATAAACTTAGGATAGGAGAAATATTCATTCAATTTCACTTTTATCAATAGTATGAAATAAAAAAAAAAACCATAAAACAAACATCAGCTGGGCTCAGAGATGTAGCTCAGCTGGGAGAATGCTTGCCATGAACACAGAAAGCCCTGGCTCTGATCCCTAGTCTGTACGTAAACCAGGCAGGTGGCACACATCTGTAATCCTAGCACTACAGACGTAGAGGCAGGATGATCAAAAGTCCAGTCATCCCTGGTTACATATTTAACTAGATGTGTCAATATCTTCTAGAGACCCCCTGTAAACACACACACACACACACACACACACACACACACACCACAGAAAGAGAGAGAGAGAGAGAGAGAGAGAGAGAGAGAGAGAGAGAGAGAGAGAGAGAACTGCAAAGGGATGACATCAGCAGGTCTGCTCTGCCTTGTCACTTAATATATATGTTCATTTCTGATGAGACTGAATTTACTGGAGCATTGGTAAATCAATTAACAGCACAGGATGATTCTGTGAACACATGACGGCATCTCTTTGGTTATGAGCAGCTCTTCAATTTCCTTTTTGGTTGAGGGAGGGTGCACCATGTTCTGAGAATGAATTCCAGCTACAGAGAAGAGAGCAAAGGTACAGAGGGCACCAGGGAAGGAACAGCTAATGAACCAGAGTATCTATGAGGGTAAAGTCACGTACTTGGGTCCTGAGCTGCCAAGAGGAATTAAAAAACAAACGTAGAATCTTTTATGCAGAAGTGACCACATTACGTAAGACATCAAAACAAAACTCTTGTCCTCCTAGTAAAAGGTTCTTTGAATGTGAAGTGACTAATTCCAAACAAAGAAAACCCTTAACTCTTTCTGATGAATCCCATGGGTTTGAGCCTCCCAGCTTCTGTTGACCTCTCTTGAGGGAAATTCTCTGTCTAGTTCCTTCAAAGGCACCTCCAAAGAGTAAGACAGCACATCAGAAACCTTTTGTACCTACATACAATTTAAAAACAGATCCATGACTAGAGTGTTGGCTCAGTGGTTAGGAGTACATTTTGTCTTCCAGAGGGCCTTAGTTAGGGTCCTAGCACCCATGTTGCTCAAAACCACCTGTAACTCTGGCTCCAGGGATTAGAGAAACTCTGCTTGGCCTCTGTGGGCACCTGAACATATGGATAGATACTATTTTAAAAATGTGTCCAATAATCAATTAATATGGAATAAATGAATGTTTGTACAAATTTATAATTGTATTTAAAGTGAGTAAATATTGTAGGGTATTTTATTCAGCAAAATAAGATGAATAAAATTTCATAGTGCTTGTTATCTAAAGCCGAGGGCATAGAGGGCTGCAAAAGTAGAAGGCTTGGCAGAAGAAGAAGTTCTTGAGAACACAAGGATGAAGCATAATTTTTCAGTATTTTTTTTCTTTAAGTCCTAGCCAAATAGTCAACATGAAACTGGTTCATCAAATTTCAATAAAGAAAATTCATCACTTACCTCCCCTGAAGCTCCTATTTCTGCCAGCCATTGATTGATTCCTAAGTTGTTCAGAATGTAGGTTTTTTTAGTCATGGATAAATCTGGACCCTGACACAAATCATGTGATCATGGTTAACTTATTTTATATCATTTTTCCCTTAGGTTTTTTTTTAATCTGTCAAATAGGTAAGGTCAGAGTTCCACAAAAATCATGATGATTAGCTTGAATGTCAGTTTGACGTACTCTAGCATTACCTGAGAAAAGGGACCCTGAACGTATCTGTGAGGGATTTTTCTGGATCTGTTCATTGTGGTGGGAATACCAACCCACTATGGGTGGTGCTATTCCCTAGGCAGGAGTATATACTTTGAAGTATGTAGGAGTGAATGAAGCAAGAAGAGTTCAGAATGCAGGTGTGTGGTAGTCCATTGCTCTCACTCTTGACTGTGGATATGTGACTGATCTCTTAAGCTCTGTGCACTGTGACTTCTCTGCTATTGGTTGGGTGTACTATAACCTGGAACTGGGTATTGAAATGAACTCTTTTCTTTCTTAGGTTGCTTTTCGTCAGAATATTTTATTCTCGCAACAGAAAAAACAAAGACAGAAATATTCTAAATATTAAGTTAATTTTCATAAGGAAAGTTCTTGGGGTCAAGAGATAGCAATGATGTTGTTACTGTGGCTGGTATAATCATCTTGGTATAAGTATAAGAAGCAATTTTCTGTTAAATTACTTTTCTTGTTACTGTGATAAATGGTTGTAAAAGTGTAAAGGAAAGTTTACATTCATTCCTAGTTTGAGAAGATGTCCATTAAGGGGAAGAAGGTATAGTAAATAGCAGCTGATAGACAGGTGATCAGCAGTCAGAAAGGAGAGAGATGAATGCTGGTGGTCAGTTTGTTTTCTCCTTTACATTTAGTCTGGAACCTAGCCCACGGCATGATGCTACCAAGACTTACGGTGTGTCTTATTTAACTAATTTAGTAATGCTGTGACAGAGAAGTGGGCTTCCATGGAGATTCTAAATCCACTCATATTGACAATCAAGAATAACCATGGCAGGCATACAGAAGAGCAACAACAAGCAAACCAGTGGCACTGCTAACATTCTGGAAGCTGATTCTGAATATGATCAAATCAGCGTGCTGTCTGATGGAGCAATGACCGTCTGCATTTCACAATGCAAGAGGATTCAAGGGCTGGGAGCAGTGCTTCTCAACCTTCCTAATGCTGTGGCCCTTTAATACAGCTCCTCATGCTGTGGTGACCCCCAATCATAAAATTATTTCATTGCTACGTCAAAGCTGTACCTTTGCCACGGTTATGAATCATAACATAAATATCTAATAGCAAAGATGGTCATGGGTGACCCCTTTGAAAGGGTTGTTTGACTCTAAAGGGATCATAACCCACAGGTTGAGAACCTCTGGTCTAAGTGCTTTCTGAGAATGTCTGAAGACCTAAATTGGGTACCCTGAACCCAAGGTAGAAGGAAAAGATAGTTTACAGAAAGTTGGGATTTGATGTTCACCACATGTTCACTATGACATCCAGGCTGTGTACACTCTCTCTCTCTCTCTCTCTCTCTCTCTCTCTCTCTCTCTCTCTCTATATATATATATATATATATATATATATATATGTATATACATATATACGTATATACATATACATGTATATGTATATACGTATATATGTATATACATATATACACACATGCATATATACACATGTATACACGTATACACGTATACGTATATACGTATATGTATATATGTGAGATATATATATATATATGTAATTAATAGCATAGGTGTACACAAATACATATCATCATATCATCATCACCGGAAAGAAGAAGGGAACAGCTTTGTTCTGCATGATGGCAATGAAAACACACAAGAAATAAGCATCAGGAAAAGCAGGAAGCATCAGTCTGTAATTCACTGTTGTTTATAGGTTGGGTTAACAGCTACATTATAAAACTAGTATTTTCTTTGTCACTCTTCCTGTGTCCTCTCACTTTGCTCCATGCTATCCTTGAGTACACTGTTTTCCCTTCTTATGCTATCAGGGATGGATTTGAGGATATGATTTCAATGGACTCTGAAAACCTCACAGTTGTGACAAAGTGATTATTGCCCTACAGACTGAAAAGAGCCCGATCCAGAGTGCTCATTCCAGGTTGTCATGGCATAGTTATCATGGAAGTAGTGAGCACAGGCTTTGAAGCTGGGCTGGCATTTGCATTACACCTGAAGGAAGGAGGAAAAGCTGAGCCTTTCATGAAGGTAACATGGGAGAGAAAGTATTGCTGGGGAGACAACACTGTGGAGCATACTGAGGAACATGTTGCTATCCATCTAAATATCAAGGTTTTTGCATGTCTGAGCGTCTGATAAGGAGAAGGCATCATTTGCTCTTGACAGGTAGACAAAGGCGTCAATCATTTCAGATAAGGAAGATAGGAGTGATGACACCTGTCATTCTCTGGTTTTATTTCAAAGAAAAACCTGACATGAGAGAACATTCCTTAGGAATTTCAAGGCAATAAAGGATTGTCATTCTTATCCTTGTTTTATCTGCCACCAACTCTGAACTTCATCACTGTGTTTTATCTACATAAAGGATTTCATTTTCTTAGAGGGTAATGGCCCCGAGGAGATTTATAAGCTGGAAAAAGGTAGGCCCACTCCACAGCAGACCCAAGGGGTTGAAGTATCGGGGGGCGGATTGAGTTTAAGTGCTTTTAGTGTTTATTTGAGTAAAACGGGTCCACTTTTCTTGCGTTTACCTAATGGCATTGCAGAAAAAGAGTAGAGAGTTTATGGCAGAGAGAAATCTTACTTATTGAGGGATTTGTGTGACAGGCAGTCACTGAATCAGACAAAATAAATTAACAAAAATTTAATTAGCTTGTATCGTTCTTGTCAAAACTGACAACTAAAACATAGAGAAAGATCATGTTTTCTCCAGGGAATATTTTAGGTTCTTTTTCTTGGTCTGAAAAGAGAATTTAACTCAGATAATTATTTATAGCATTTACACGAACTTCTGTTTCCCATATTTTAGGAAGGTTCAAGAATCAGGGACATTTTTGTCTCCCAGACCATGGACCACAGAGCCACACATTCTTATCTGTGCATCTCACTGAGAGATCTCAGCATCATGTTAGGTCTCTTCTTTACAGAGTTTCTGTGTGGGGTGAGGAGGACTCTCATCAAGAATCTAGCTACTAAAATTGTTATATCTTCCAATTGCTTTGTGGTATGAGCAAACCTTCCACAGAGCATCTACAAGAGGATTCAAAAGCAGAAGATCTTACAACCTACCCTTTACAGTGTTGGGGAATTGTCAGTTCTAGGGGCCACTCTGCAGTAGTTTCCGCTGCTCTCTCCCTGTCATATTGCTGCTACAATAGGAGCAGACCTGGAGTTGTCCACTGGGGCTGGAGCTGGAGATGTGAAAGCCAATGCACATTGATAGTGTCTCTACTTTTGCCCCTTAGAAAGTTATCCTTGGCATTTGCTGCCTCCTAGGGCAAGTATCAGCGATGAAATTCCTAACTTTGCAGAACCTGTCACAGATACAAGCAACAAGATCACCACCAAGAGTAAAAGAGTAGGCCACCTTCTGCTTCTATTCTATTCCCAAACAGGGGAGATGCTTTGGGGAGACTGGCAAGCCTACTGACCTTTCTTTGCTATAATCCTTACCTCTACTTCTCTGCCCTCTTCATAAAACACTGTCCTTCTTATCTCTGGGCTTTGTGCTTCCAATAGAAGTCCCAATGTAGCTGGGTAAGTGGAAATTAAACAGACTTTGAATAATGACTGTAACCTTGTGTCTCCGCTAGATTTTCAACATACGCTTTAATGTTCAGAAAATTGCACATTAATTCTTACACATAGAGAATCTTATAGCCAACCCACAAACACTCTGCTTCTTAAGGAGGTCATTCTTTCAAACAATGAAAAAATTCAAATACACCAGAGTGTAGAAGCAAGGACATTGACAGTAGAGCCTGCTAGAATAATTTCCTACACGATTGTATACTGTTTTCAAGCTGTATTCATTTTCTTGACCCTAAGGCAAAACACCTGTCAAGAGTAGGTTTAATAATTTAGGTTCACAGTTCAAGGGAATTCAGTCAATAGGCAGAAGGTCAAATGATACCTACAGTCAAGCAGAAAGAGAAGAATGCTTGTATTCAATTCAGCTCTCTCTCTCTCTCTCTCTCTCTCTCTCTCTCTCTCTCTCTCTCTCTCTTCTTTCTTTCTTTCTTTCTTTCTTTCTTTCTTTCTTTCTTTCTTTCTTTCTTTCTTTCTTCTTATTTTTCAGTCTGGAACCCCAGCCTCTGGAATGATGATGTCCACAGTTAGAACTGCTTTTTCGACTCCACATAGACATGTATCTTTAAGGTGACATCATTGTTAACCATTTCAAATGTGCAAGGATCCTATTTACTTAAGGAAAATCATAGTAGAGAGACACTATCACCATTTATACAGTGTTTTGCACTTTTCTGGGCATCCACTAGGTGTGTAAAAGGCAACAATACAGGGCTTATTTTTATTCCTTATATTTCTTGGGTGAAGGAACAGTAACTTAGAGGCATTATAACATTTGCTCAAAGAAACACAGAAGTGATAGACTGACCCTGGCTTCCAGTCCTTACCTCCTTTCCTACCTGTCCCTGCTTGAAATAATCACACAGGATTTTATTTTGAGCAGAAGTTAGATACTTAAAGAACATTGTGGCTTGACTCTTTCCATCCTGTCTGGGAGCAGAATCCATGTTTAAAATAATGTATGTCAGAGTTTTTAAAATGCCCCACAAAATGTGAAGTTGTAATGACATTGGGACTTTGAAGGGCAAACCTACAGTCTGGATATTTTAAAACTAGAATGCAGTGCTGAGTGTCTTCAAAGCTATTCATATATTGTTATAATCTGTATATGTCAATTGTAAAAATAGTAGCGAGGTATTTTCTACATGTGTATTATATACTTTGATCATATTCTTCATCTCTTCTCTTCTTCATCCCCACCCTTGTTTCTTTCCATATTCCTAATTGTATCCATTTTACTTACACTTTCCTATTTTACACTTTTGAGTGAAAATGAATTTTCATTGCACTTTCTGACAATCACACCATCATCACAGGTGCTCTGCTAAGAGTAGGTAAGTGGGTTGTCTTTCTGTGTACCCTAGGGGATGTTCACCAGTGGTCAATAGCTACAAATTATACATAGACGATAGGACAAAATACCACCAGAAAACATTCCGGTTTTCATTGAATAAAATGTTATGTTATTATCTTAGTTGCCTGACTAAGTTTCTATTGCTGTGGAGAAAGACCCTTACAAAAAGCAAGCTGGAAGGAAAGGGTTTGTTTGGCATTCACTTCCATATCTTTGTTCATCATTGAAGTTAGTCAGGACAGAAATTTAAACAAGGCAGGCACCTGGATATAAGAGCTGTTGCAGAGGCCATGGAGGAGTGCTACTTGCTGGCTTGCTCATCATGGCTTGTTCAGACTGCTTTTTTATAGCACTCAGAACTACCTGCTCAGGCACCACCCACAATAAACTGGGCCTTCCCACATTAATCACTAATTTAAAAAACAAACAAACAAACAAACAAAACAAATGTCTTACAATCTTGCCTAAAGCCTGATCTTAAAGAGTCATTTTCTTAATTCATTTCCTGCCTCTCTGATGATTTTAGTTTGTGTCGAACTATCCAAAACATCTATGTAGGACACAATTCTATCAAAACCTAAAGTTTATTCTGTGAGATTTTACTGTAGACCCTGTTTGTCTCCACTATACCTTCTTCTTAACTTTGTTTCTTCATAAAGACCAGGAACTTCTTGGGGAAAGCCTAAATCAACTATTTACTTCTGACCACCATTAGTGGGACATGTCCGTTATTATTCATTATTAGAGCTTCTTGGTTAGACATCAAGTTTTCTTGTCATCAGAGACAAAACTGTCATGGACTCTGATATGTAGAAACAGATTTGGAAAAAAAAGCCTTTTGGCAAGTACCATTGAAGAAAATGCACACATCTCTTTGTAAGGTGGATGGCAGGGTACGTGATGAAAAGGAAATGATGTTTTTAAAGAAAAACACAAAGAATGTGTTATCTTTTAATTTGATAATGAAAAGGGGGTCAATTTTCATGCAGATTGATAATGTTTGTCTGGAAATATACCCAGGGGCACCAGTTCTCTCAACTAACAAATGACATGCTCTCTCTCCATCTCTTTTTTCTGCTTTTAACAGGGTTTCTCCTCTGCTTTAAGGAGAAATATTGAGAGAACATTCAGTTAGCAATTAGGACTTTGTAGTCAAGCTTTCAAAGCTGTGCTGGGCAGAAAGTCAAAACCTATATTTGGTGGCGAGGTTTTAAGTGCCCACAATGAACCTGAGTCTAAAGAGTCTCCCACCCCTTTACCCCGTGGCTTTAACACCAGTTCTAGAGGCAAGAGCATAACTATCAGGGATTGGCTGAAAGAACTGATCTGGGAGAAGTTTACTTTCAGATTTGATTGGAATTTCATGCTTTTCCATGGGTTAGCATTTCAATTATTTAAGGACGCCCTGAGTTGGGTCATGAGTCTCTGGAAAATAACAACAAATGTCAAATGAAATCAAAACCCTGAGTGTGTTTCTAGTGGCTGGGTTTTCTAACATGCTTTAATCATCACTTACATGAAAGCAAAGAATAAACTGGTATGGTCCTTGTGTTTGTTGTTGCTACAGTATGCGTTAACACCCAAAAGGGTTAACCTTGAGTTACTCTAGTTGATTTTTGAAAAAAAAAAATCTAGCTTTATCACTTACAACTTCTGTGTTCTTTAAATGCAAATGTGTGTGTGTGTGTGTGTGTATGTATGTTGTGTGCATTTGTACATGCTTCTGTTTATAAGTGATTTGTGTGAATGCACAGAGAGAACAGAGGTGAACCACATGCCCTTCTTCCTGAGTTGCTGTTTGAGTTATCTATCTATCTATCTATCTATCTATCTATCTATCTATCTATCTATCATTTCTATTATCTATCTACCTACTATCTATCTATCCATCTGTAATGTATATCTATTTATCCTTCCAGCCATCTAACATCTATTTATTTATTTTGATAGACAGCTCCTTAGTGTACTGACAGCACACAGATCATGCTGCATTAGCTGGCTAGTGAGCTCCAGGGTTCTTCTAGCCTCTACCCCCACCTTAGTCTGGCTTTATAGCTGTGCATTGTCACATGTGAATTTTATGTGGGTTCCCTGGACTTGGCCTCACATCCTCATAATTGCCAAACAAGGACTTTACCACCTGAGACGTCTCCTTAGCCATTTGAAATCTATTTTATACAGTGAGGCACAAATGTCCTGTTTAGGGCTAAGCATACCCCTTAATTACTTTTTTTATTTTGCCTTTTAAAAAATTCTCACTACAGTTTACAAGTGTGAGCACTTGTGTTTGAAAATGTATGTCCTCAACTGAATGACCAAACGTAACAGCTGCCTTCTGGCTAACTGAGATTTCTCATAATACAAGGAGACATTGCTATAGACTACTGTTGCCTTTCTTTCACTGACATGGATATGTCAATAGTTGTTGAGACTGGGTCTCATGTATCTTAGGCTAGCCTGGAACTCACCAGCAGCTGAACATGATCTTGGTCTTTTGATCCTCCTGCTCCTAATTAACATTTGGGTAAAAACTAAGGGAAGTTTCTATTTGAAGAATGGTTGGAGAAGGTAGGGAAACAGGGAGTGTACTTACTAGTAACATCTGTACTCTCATTCCTGTCTCCAAAAGGAAGTTCCAGGATTCTGGAAAAAAAAAGGCCACAGGCTAGCAAACACACCACACCGGGAAAACTGAATTATATATAGCCTGACCTTACTGAATCTGGTTTTGTGCGTTTTAACCTGACATATTTAAGGAAAGCTAAATTCTAAAGAATGTAAGTGCTTTAAGAATAGATTTTTTAAAAGAGGGAAGGGGAGGGGAGGGAAGCTGAGAAGAGGAGAAAAGAGAAAGGAAGAGAGGAAGGGGAGAGGAGTGTGTGTGTGTGTGTGTGTGTGTGTGTGTGTGTGTGTGTGTGAAAACTAACCAGAAAGCATAAATAGCCAGATAGCACAAAGGCAGTCAAGTGCCAGCAAAGAAAGGAAGGAGTGGTTGCCAGAGAATGGCAGAAACAGTTTTGCTTATTTTTTCCTAGTTACAAGAGTCCTGGAAAGGTGGTTCACTCACAACATCTTACCTGGGATCTGAACTCATCACCTTCTCTTCTCTGCCTCTTATCCCACACTGGCTTTTGAGCTTATAATGCTTTGTTCTTTGTTTAGATCCCACGTTTCTCCGTAGAAAGATGCTTATGTAGTTTTGAGTCAATGAGAAACTAGACATGACTATATTGAAGTGACATTTGTTTGGAAAGTTTATTTCTACCATGCTTCACTCTTTCTAAAAGGAATATGGTTTTAATTTATCTTATTGACATATTTACCTGCATAAATGTTATCTTTTTAATGCGCAGGATTACTTCAGCTGTAAAATTTGCAAAGAATATTCAAGCAGCTTAGTAGTAATATCTTTTTGCCATATAAATAAGCTGCTATCATATATTTGAGGTAGGGAATCCAGGGAGGTAGGATTGATAGGAGACAGGCTACTAAGACCCTTCACCTTGCAGAAACCACACACTACACATAAACCTCTGTGATAAGGTCTTATAAATAAATCCTGAGGGGAACCAAGGTCTCTGCGATAACGGTTTCTCAAAACACCCTCATGTATAAGTACTTATTTGCTGTTGCCTGCACTCGATGCAACATAGCTGTCACTGTAAGCTACAGACTCCTAAGGCTTTTCATGCAGAACAGAAAGCGATAACTGGCAGACACCACCGTTTCTATGCCATTCTAATTGCAGAACATTCTGGAGAATGCTTAGTTCCTCTGTATAATCTATCTTAAAGTAGCAGAATCTTTGAAATGTCTTCCCAGCTATGCACCCTTTTGTGCTTGCTTTATTGTGCACACTCTAAGTCTTCCTTCTGAGGTTTTTAGCAACTTCTTTGGTCCCTCACACCCTCAGGCATTCTGAATAAATATCAGACTCGACATGTCTTCACATGATATTTGAAGATACAAAGATACAAGCTAATAATGTTCACTTGTGTGAATAAGTGTATGTTCACTTGATAGAAATAAAGTCTTCTGGTGAGCTTTACAATCCATTCTTTTCTGTTCAAGTCCCAACTGTTTGTGACCTTGCTGCTTAATTTTTAATGCGCACTACACAAGGACAAAGAACTGTTTGTAACATCTAGACCAGTGACTTACATTTAATAAAACATTTGCTAGATGAATGAATATGTGAGACCTTATGGTTTGTTACAATTTGAAGTTTGACAAAGTTTGCTGCTCTAGAGACTTGTGATCACAGAAGTGTCTATAGTGATTAGACAGGAGGGAAAAATTTAGTTCTGTCTTTTTCCCTAGGACAGCTAAATATCAAAGAGCAAGCTTTAGTATTAAGTAAATATGTCAAAGGAAAAACAATTATTTTCAACATGTCTACAGATTTTAATTTCAGGTTCCTTAGTACCAAAAAAATATAAAAATAAAAATAAAGAAATCAATGTTATTTAAATCCACATTTAGTATTTCCAGCATGTAGATCATTTAAAAATTACAAAATAATCAAATCAATGTACAGTTTTGTGTAGTTGGAATCAACTGAAATATGAGACTTGGGATCTAAGTATAATACAATATTTACTGGAGAATAAACCCCAGATTTATAGACAGAGCTAATGGCAACTGAACTAACTTCTTTCAGGGATGAGTTGTCTTATTTGTTGTCCTATGCAGAGTTCTCAGCCCTGAATCTACATAAACATCACACACACACACACACACACACACACACACACACACACACACCAATAATAATCAAAGAAAAAGAAGCTATTAAGAACCTCCTGTTTGCAAAGCCAGCAGCCAGAATTTGCCAGGTAAGAGCTCTCTCTCTCTCTCTCTCTCTCTCTCTTTCTCTCCTTCTGGCTTTTGACAGTGGCCTGCTCTAGTTCTGTGATCTAAGAAACTCTGAAATGTGGCAGCATATTTCAGCAGTGCCAAGGAGAAAAGAAAAGATAAAAAAAAAAAAAAAGCAGTGTGAAGGTTAGCTTTAACTACCAACTTGATACATCCTAGAATTATTTGGGAAGAGTCTAGGAAGAGTGATGGATTGTCTACATTTGGTTGGCCTGAAGGCAAGTATGTGATGGATTGCTTTAAAAGTTAATTGATGTGGGTAATACAGTCCATTTTGGGAGGCACCATTCCCTAGGCAGGGTGGTCCTGAACTGTGCAAGATTAGGAGAATCAAGCTGAGCACAAGCAAGCAAGCAAGCATGCATTTATTTCTCTCTGCTCTTACTGTGAATAAGAAGGGACTACCAGATTCAAGTTACTGTCTCTTTAGATTTCCTGCTATGGTGGAATGTAACATGTACAAGCCAAATAAGCCCTTTCTCCCCAAGTTCTTTTTCTCAGAATATTTTATAACAGCAACAGAAATGAATCTAGAACAGATGGTGACTCTGCATACCTGATTATTGTCACGGGATTAAATGGCATCTCTCTTCTCATGGTCTGCTCATTAGGAGCAGGTTATGAGATCCAGCCCACAAGAAAGGAATATTCAGAAGTGGGAAAAAGGCAAATCACTCTAAAGGGAGAGATGTCTAAAGGGTTTAAATATCCAGAGGTGAGATCAATGGGAGGCTAAGGCGATTGCAAAAAAAAAAAAAAAAAAAATCACAGCATAGGCCACAGGAACAAAACAAAGCTAGTCTGAGCAACGGACTCCCAGTCTTAGAATGAGCTTTCTGTTTCCTCCCCAAATGCTGTGTGTTTGACTGTGGTAAGAGAAGCAAAAAAAAAAAAAAAAAAAAAAAAAAAAACATGCTCTGTGGCCTAAGGCTCCCTGTCCCCCAAATTCCTTTGTCATTGTTAAAGACACAACAATAAAACACAATTCCAAATGTGTGGTTGAAGCCAGGGCCAAAACCAACTATATTTGAATAATTGAATAATTGCATCCATGCTAGGCAAACCCTTTAGCAATGTAAAAGAAGAGGTGAGAGGAGGAAGATGAAAGAGACAGCCATGGTTGGGCTGTCTGCACTGGACCTGCACAGGACTATTGGGGTGGGCCCTGTCAGGCTCAATCCAATAGGGCCTTGACAGAGAGCTATCACATGCTGGGGAAGGGGAATTACTATCCTCAATTGTGTACAGGTCAGTGAGTCCACCAGCTTCTGATGGGAGCTTCATATCCACGGTCACATGGATGACCCTAGTTAAACTCTTTAGCTCACAAAGCAAAAATCAAAACAAAACAAAAAATAAACATGGGGAAGGAATTCATGTGGAGTTTGACACAGATGTGAGGGAAATGAGAGAGATTAGGGGGTGAGACAAACTGGAATGGATTATATACATTACGTGAAACCATCAAAGAATTAATTTCATTACTTTTTTAAAAGTGGGTTGGAAATCTAGTACATATACAGTGACCTCGTCTAATTAATAAAGTCACACAGTATGTACTAGCTAAAGGAAGAGTACAAGGTGGGGCTCGGGAGGAACCAAACCAGTTGGGGTCTAGATATATTTGCTCCGGGCCCTTTCATGTTGCCAAAGCACGATTTCAACAGGTGCCAACATCAGAGAATTCCTCAGGGGAAATTCTTGAGCTGGGATGAAGGCTGTCTTATTGTTTGTGGGAACAAAAAAAAAATGGGCTTTATCATTTCAGGTCATAACATAGCAGTTCTGATGAAACTGGTTTTCAGAATGTAATCCTTGTTAACCCACTTCCTTCTTGGAATTAGAGTCTCAAGGTTACAAGGAAATCTAAATAACGTGTACTTCAACCTCTAATCCAGTGTGAGATTCTTTTTAAACCATGCTCGTGAAAGGTCATCCAGGTTTTGAGGATAACAGCAATGGGGAAGTAGTGCAGACAGGAGGCCATCCCATCCACACAGGACCTGTCAGACCAATGTGACACTTGCTTCAGCTCCTAGGTCAGCTCTGTGTCTTTACTTTAGCTTTGTTCTCCGGTCTTAGCTAAATTGTGTATCTTGACTCTAGCCCGACTCTCAGGGGCAGGAAACATACCAGGCTGCCACTGTTTGATAGAATGAACTACCAAACACCGTGAATAATCATGGATTTTCCTTTCAAACCTACAGGCTCTCCTCCACTCACTCCTTCCTTCAGTGATATTATGTCAGATGCCTTCTTTAGCTTTCTTTTCCTTCACACGACATTCCTTCAGTAAGGCCTGGTTACAGTTCGCCCTACAGTAGGAATATTTCATTGGAGGGCATCATTCTTAGATAGGGACATCAGCCAAGAATTCTCCTCATGCTCTGAAAATGTTCATAGTTGACCTTAGGGCACTGACTACATTGCTGACTCCCTCACACGTGTAAATAATTTTAGTATTCCCTCCACTTTACTTTTTCATAAGACAATGAATTGGAAGAACAAAAGTAAAATGAGTTTTAATTTGTGTCTGTTAATGTGTGGAATATTCTGTGGCTTATCCTGGAACTTAGCATGTCATTATGTGTATCTTAAAACTCTAGAAAAATAGTATTTCCTTTACGCATGTGAGCAGCTAAGGCTTACTTCAGACACTAAAATTGAGCCTTGTGCTTATATCTGTTCAATCTAAACTGTGTTCTGCTTTCCCCCACAGCAAGCAGTGCCAGACAACTTTGACCTTCATGAATTAGAGTCAGAAGAGATTTCAGCAATGACCTACTCAAAGTCTCTTCATACTGCAGATAAAGAGATTCATGCTATGACTCAAGATTGTCTAACTTGTCCTACCACGGTGGGAGGATAAAACAGAACACCAGGCTCCTCCTGTGGTCTTTCATCAGATTCCATCTGCACAGATGGTTAAAGAGAACAACTAAGTTAGATTTTGCTTCATGTAACGTCTATACATTTCTGATTCATCTCAAAGTTGAGAGTTTGTATTAAGTATTTCTATGTTACAATGCACTATTAAGTGTTCTAGTTTTTTTTCAGCATGTTAACTATGCTTTTAGAGCAAGAGCACACACATAAATTAAGTAAATACATGTTTATATATGATACATGTGTCATACATCTAAATATGCATGTATTATTATATGTACATTTTCATGCCTAAGAATGAGAATAGGTATACAATGTGTTTTTCTAATTTTACAAACCGATCACAAAGCATTAAAAAGAAAATCTGGTGTCTGGACCATCATAAGTCTGAAACATATCTCTAGAGCATGTTTCAAACAGACATAATAGGTAACCAATAATCTTTAAACATTTTATTTCTGATATAGGATCTCTTGTATCCCAGGCTTGCCCTGAATCACTTAGATAACCAAGGTAGCCCTTGAGTTCCTGATTCTCCTGCTCATGCCTTTAATGTAAATATTACAGGTGGATAGCACCATGCCTAATTTATAGGATACTGGGAATTGAACCCTTTTTGGAGGCTAGGTAATTATACTACCTACTGAACTACATTGTGAAGTCTTCAATGTATTTTCTAATTAAATAAAAATTGTATTTATATTCTGTGTCTCTCTGTGTCTTTCTGTGTCTGTCTCTGTCTGTCTCTGTCTTCTGTGTGTGTGTGCGTGTGTGTGTGTGTGTGATCACTTACATAGTATATGTGTTACAGCTAGATGAAAACTTTCAAAAAGCACCCCTCTCCTTCCAGTATGTAGACCCTATGAATGAACTCAGATCCTCAGTCTTAGCAGCAAACACCTTTACCCATAGAGGCATCTCTCCAGCTCCTTTGACGTAATCTTTTAACAAGTTCATGTGGCTCTATCTAGAGGTCTACTGAAGGAAACAATGGTTAAGGCTCTGGCAGCCAGAAGAGGTTATGTAACCTTTGTTTCTTCAGACCACACCAGCCTAGGGATATGAGTTGGGTCACATTTACATAAAAGCCATGTATGCCCTCCTACGTACCTTGCAACCTGTGGTCCTCTGCACAGCTCTATCCAAATCTCTAGCGAACCCTCTCCAGTTCTTTCCAGGAATCCACAGGGGTGATCTCATTGACTTTCAAGCATGTTCTTGGCTTTTTTGAGTTAGGCTACTCTGTGCCTCTCTCTGTGATCCAGGCCCTCAATTTGTGTGGTGACCTGGTGTAGTGAGCTTTCTCATAGCTCAACCCACCAACATGGTGACCACACCCATGGACAAGCCTGTGATTCCTCCTTAGAATGCATCTACCAAGCATGCATGCAGGCTGGTGAGATAACTCAATCATCAAGGTGTCCACTGTACAAGCCAAAAAACCTCAACTTGATGCCCAGAATGCCCATTTAAAAGGCCAGTTATCCTTATGTGCTTACAATCTCTGAGTGTTCCAGTGAACACTCAGCAGTCTCTGCTGGGTTTTCTAGGAGAAGATCTCACTCTCACCACACACAGATTTCGGCATTCACTGTACATTTCCCAAGGACGTTAGGACAGACCTCTTTCAACCAGTCTCCAGGCTGTCATCTGCAGACACCCAGAATTGCTTAGTTAAAGCTGTAACCAGTTTATCTGAAATGGTCAGAGTTTAAAGTTGGCATACACCTTCATAACATGTCAGTCCACTTACAAAGTCATCTTTCCCTGGGTCATCATCAGGACAGCCATCCCTGCCCAAGTACTTTCTTAGACAGGTCAGAACCCCAGTGGTGGCCAGCTGTCTCTCAGGGCTCGGGCACATAAGCTGCTAGATTTCTCATTAGGGCTACGGAGCATCCTAAGACTTGACTTCTGATAGCACTGCTATCTTAATAAAGGAACCAGTGTTATTTGTTTTCTCCCTTATTGAAGATAGACCTCATTCATTTCATTTATTCTGTATGTTACTGAGGATGGAATCCAGTGCCCAGGCCAAGTAGGGCTCAGACAATGATCTCCACCTTAGCTCCACATGCATATTCAGAGTGGTGCTATCCCTTCAGTGTACACTGAAACCCAGAGATCTTAAAAATCTTCTGACTGGCATGTGTTCAACTGTCTACTCACCAACTCATTGAAATGATAAAAACATAAACATTTCCAACTGCAATATTGATATTTTCATTGACTAACAGAAAAGAAACTTTTCCTTGGAATTACTTACATATGAGCATGGAACTATTTATAGCTTATAGATCCACTCAGAAGTTCTTTCCAACACCCTTAACATGAATTTAGAGAGGCCATGAAGGATGCCGCTTTAAACTTGTTATTTACATATTAAGAGAAAATGCAAACCCTGTAAGCAAAGGATTTGGTGACCATTGAGCTGTGGGCATTTACTATCATTGACTGTACTGTAGGTACTCTCCAAAGAGCAGAGGAGTCTTATGTGGCAAATGCTGACTTTCTCTCCCAACCTTTCTCTCACAGGGGCTGATCCCTCTCCTCCTGAACTTCATTAATTTATAATGTATACCACAGCCACAGCCAGAGGAGCTGTAAGAACTTGTAATTATAGACATGTACAGGATAGAATTACAAAATTAAGGAGCTGATTTCAGGAAAGCATTGAAAATATAGCTGTTTCCCCTAATAAAGAAATGATTTCTTCTGAGCATAAGCCTGAACACTCTGTCAGATACAAGGGAACAAAAAGGGGGAAGATGATATGGTGTGTCTTGGGTATGTATCTAGTGACTCTACCAGGGACTATGCTGAACTATGGCATCAGTGCACTGATGAAAGGTTATCACTGTACTGTCACATGGTACCAAAATCAGGATGATGACAGATAAGCACATACATAATAAAAATCACTGGAGGGCATTGTGCAGGACACACAGAGAGACATAAAACAGCAAGCTTCAGTTATTTTATTTTAATGTGTATGATCTTGTGCACTCAGATACACGTGTGTGTGTGTATGTATGTGTGTGTCTGTGTCTGTGTGTGTCTGTGTGTCTGTGTGTCTGTGTGTGTGTGTATAGACCTTAGGGGACAGCCTGGTCCTCCTGTTGTTCCTCAGACTCTGTTCACCTTATTTTTTTTTTGAGACAGAGTCTCTCTTTGGCTTAGAATTCACTAAGTAGGTAAGCTGACTGGCTAGCAAGCCTTAGGGTTCTTGTCTATCTCTGCTTCCCCAGTGTTGAGATTTATTTTTATTTGAGTTCTTGTGGTCAAACTCAGGCCCTCATCCTTGCAACTAAATCACTTTACTGAGGAGTTATTATCTCTCCCATTATTTTCAGATTTAAACCAGAAGCTGATGGGATCTGGACTACGGAAGCTAACTCCTTACATAGCTGTGTAGGAGGATTATCCACTGAAGGTTCTGGTTTATGGCATTTAGGCTGGCTCTGACTTCTGAGGACATGGATTTCATAAGCAGGGTCTAATAATGGGCCCCAGAAGATTCCAAGCCAGTTCTTGAGTGGGTGGGCAATCAGTAGTTCCACTTTGATGGCTTACTTTGCTCTCTCAGTCTTGTCAAACTGAACTTTGATTCAATATGGGCAAAGATGAACTAGAACATCTCTAATATTTCTTCATAAAGTAGTTCCTGGGGTTGAGGAGATGGCTCATCATTAAAGGACACTTAGTGTTGTTTTAGAGAACTCAGGTTTGAATCCCTGTACATACATGACAGCTCACAACTATCTTAAACTCCAGTTCCAGGAGCTATGATGCCAGCTCCAGATATCCAGGATATATATATATATATATATATATATATATATATACATATATATATATATATATATTTATATATATATATATATATATATATATATATATATATATATATATTTCTTGTGAGCTTTCCTTCAGTAGGGACTGACCTATATTGACTGATTCATTACTGAGGGGCTTATCAAGAAGACCATGTTATGAGGTAGATGTCACAGGAACTGAGTACATTTTTTTTGTCTCTCTGATAACTACCACCATCAAAGCAAACAATAAAATAATAATGTTACTGGAAAAAAAATGTAATTGTCTTTAGTTTGTATCCCAGGCTCTCGTGTCTTTTCTAGCCCCGTTTCATTTGAGCAGAAAGCTTTTGAGTTTACAGTCACAGCAATGGCTGCTCGATGCTGAGGCTGCTAGCTGGCATGAGGTTGATTCATGGATGTCCCTTGGGCCTGTTTCAGATCATAGGTGCTGTGACTGAACACCTTGCCAAAGCTTCTGCATTCATCATTCTAAGTGCAAATGCAGGTGCCAGCAAGATCAGACAATGTCTGTGGCTTCGGCTAAGGTTAAAGAGAGGCAAAGATTCATATAATTGCTGATGCCAAGGAATGAGTCAGTAGTCAGGTATAACCCAAGTTCTAGCTTGCTTACCCAGTACATGGTTCAGCTGTACTTCATTTCCTGGGTGATTGTTTAGGATAAACTCCTTAGTCTGAGTGCCCAATAGCACTGCATTATTGGCCAGTACCAAAGCATGTTTAGATGAGAAGACAAGTTACAGTTTTCAAGAAACCAGGATGCATATGGAGTTGTCTGGGTCATCCAGAGTACCAGTAAAAGGGATTGTTGAAAGTCTCACAAATAACGTAAAATGAAGAATCTATAAGCAGAATACCATCTCTAGTTTTATCATCAATTATTGACATTTGACAATAATGCTAAAATAAAGAACAATATGGTCCTGGCTTTGCATGATTTACCTATGAATCATCTCAGGATCTGAAATAGGTAAGCTTTGGTAAGCCAACTATGTGATATGCATACTTATCTCTCAGGCTTATAATTGCCCAGAGAATGTGTCTCTGGGTCAGTTTAATCAAATGTGAGTCCAGAATTCAGTCAAGTTTCACTCTGATCTAGAAAGAGACTTAAGAAGAAACCATGACACAGAAAAATTTAAACTAAGAAAATGTGTATGTTTTGTGTATTTGAATTTGAATTCTCAGTTTAGATCTAGTATGGAGCATGTTGATTGAGGTCCTGTTCTTATTCTTCTATAATTCTAGGGTCTAGGCATGCAAGACTGTGTAAAACATAAATCAGTCCCTTCTGGAGAAAGAAGCCATATCATTATAGCCATGTAGTGCAGTGTTAAAACCTAAAGAGGATGTTAAGATCTAAATCAGGAATGTTCAAGACCAGATAGATAGACAAATTAGCTATGAGACGTTCTTCACCCTGGAGTCTTCAACTGGGGTGGGGATATGCTGGTTAAGTTCAAAATTAGAAAGAAAGAAAGAAGGCAGAGGAAAGAACAAAGATAGTATAATGAGTATTTACAGCTATGGAGAGTCAAGACAGAACTCAAGAGAGTGGTTTCAACTTTCCTAAGCTGCAACTTTAATATAGCTCCACCATGTTGTGGTGACCACCAACCATAGAATTATTTTTATTGCTACTTCTCAACTGTAATTTTGCTACTTCTATGAATTGTAGTGTAAATATCTGATATGCAGGATGGTCTAAGGCAACCCCTATGAAAGGGTTGTTCAATCCCCAAAGGGATTACAACCCATAGGTTGAGAAGCTCTGATTCAAAATGATTCGAAGAATTAACTTACCCTGGTAAGATTTGAAGATAATAAAAAGAAGGAAAGATAATATTTTATGATGCACTTAAGTGTTCACCTGTGTGAATGGTATAATTTAGCAATGAGACCGACTATAGGCAAATTAATCTTGAGGAATGTGTTTGACATCCAAAAGGGGGTAATAAAACGTTACCTATCTTCATAGACCTTGACCTTACAAAAAGATCAATGACTAAAGCCAATATACAGGCTCTGGAGAGATGTCTCAGTGCTGAAGTGTACAATTGCTCTTCTCAAGGACCTGAGTTCAATTCCCAGAACCAACATCAAGTAGCTTGCCTATAACTACAGTTCCAAGTGAACTGGCATCCTCTTCTGGCCTCTGTAGTAGGTATACATAGAGATAAGCAAGCAAACACATACTGTATTTATTATACAGACACAAGAATGGTAATAACCAAGAAGATGCCTTGAGCATGTGAATTCATTATAGTACAGAGAGAGAGAGAGAGAGAGAGAGAGAGAGAGAGAGAGAGAGAGAAAGTGTAATTTATGAAAAGACACACAGTTGCTGTGACATGAATAAAAAGAGAGAGAAGAAAGTAGGGAATTCTTCGGACCTGTTGCTGGCTAGAACTTCAGACATCTAAGTAGAAAATGTCTTTTTGTGATATAATTGATCAAAGTGATCAACATAGAGAAAATAGTTCTCACCTATTGCCCCTACCTACACTACCATCCTCTTGTCTATATTTCTCGGTAACTTGGCTCTTGGCATCTTATTTTGACCCCCATCTGTGCTTCCTCTCCTTTGCTTCTCCATACTTTTCATACACGTTTGATATTGGTGTAGTGAATCTACAACTGAACTCTAGCCTGACACATCATGAGTCACAGAGCTTCCAAGATGTTGAGTTTTCCTTTTCTATTGACCATCTACTACTGGGTATGGGGCCTAACCTTGAGAGTGGATTGTTTCCCAGTGAGTTTCCTTTGGAGAAAACTAATTTTTCACTTGCAAGTGGTTATGAATAGGAGCAAGCTTCTATGTTAGAGTTGGGGGGTAGAAAGTCCACTTCCAGTCACAGCACTGAAACCCCATCTGGTGCAACATATGCAGGTCCTGTGCTTACTACCATAGTCGCTGTGAGCTCATATGTACATTGTTATTCTGTTTTTAGATCCTGTTTCCTTGGTTTCCTCCATCTCCTTTGGTTCTTAGACTCTTTCTACCTTCTCTCATGTAGCTTTCCTAAGGGGATACATAAGTGAAACAGAAGGAGTAAAGGAACATCTAAAATAATTCTTGAAAACATAGAATCTGGCCCCAGTGTGCCCAGCAGAACAGACAAAAGATTCCAAACTAGTGGCATTTCTCTCCTTTAAAGAAACTCAAATAGGACACTGTAAATGCACAAGAGCATACAACCACCAGGAGACTCTTCCTCTGAAGGGTCCATAGGAAAGTTAGACACAGAAACATGGGAGCCTGCAATGCTGGGTTTAAATGGAATGTAAGCCACAAGACTCTTTCCTTGAGAAGTTGACTCCCCGATTTGAGATTAGCAGTTGTGGTTTGGCTAGCGACAGGATGGATGTTTAGCAAGCAATAACAGACATTTCCCTTTCACCTCAGGCAATAGAGCACCCAGACCAAAAAAAAAAAAAAAAAAAAAAAAAAAAGAAATGAAAAAAAAAAAAGCATTTTTATGTTTAGAGACAAAACACAACAAAATGGCACAAGCCCACAATGGTGCATGTAGATGAGCATTTCCCAGGGAGAAGCCTGTGGCTTAGGCAGGAGGATGCCCAGGCCAGCTTCTTCTCCATGACCTTCCTGCTGATCACAAAAGTGAAATGTCAGCACACAATGGGCTGGTTTACTAAGAGAGCTGAGCACATCAGAATGGATTTCAGTAGGGGTGGATGGAGAGTTCCTTTGTGGAGGCTTGAGAGCTGACCTTTTCCATTTTTGTAGTGAGAACACTCATGGGGAGTGCCAAGTCCACTCTTGGCTTACCAAGTCTAAAAGTAAACACTGGGGCTCCATGAGTGAAGGACTGAAGGACATGAAGATATGCATGTGAAGTATTCATCATTAAAAATGTCCACTGTCTCCAATGATGGGTGGCACCTGATATATTGCATCACTATTGTCAACACAGACTATTTCATTTCTTGGAGATATATATATATATATATATATATATATATATATATATATATATACACATATATATATCTAAGTCTGGTCTAGTCTAGTACTTGTCTCAGTCTCCCCAACACTGGACTGGAGAACAGACCAAAGCCTCTATGGCTGGCTTTAAATAAGACAAAAAAAGAGCCTTCCTTTTAATGATTTACATTTTAGGAAACAATTTGTCTTAAATGTAACACCAAATGCAGTTTTAATTTTAGAATATTTGATCCATTCTCAAAGTTTCCTTTGGGCTTTTGTTTCTTTCCAGTAAATGTCTGCAACCAGTGTTGACCCCAGGTGATCACTTCTTCCTTTCCAAAACCATTGCTTTGTCTCGATGTGAATTTCACACAGTATGTAGCCTTTTGGGGTTGAGTTTCTTTTCAGTTGCATGCTGTTTTTGAACCCCACCTGTGTTGTTGCATGTATCCATTCTAAATTCTAGCACACTGTGTGCCTAGATGACAATGTAATTCATTCAGCAGTTGGTGAATATTTGTACTGTTTCCAGATCCCATGAAAATTCCATCTGTATCAACAAACAAGTTCCTTTGTCTTGGACAGACATTGATCAAGAAATTGCTGATTCAACCCTCTGCTTAAAACTGTAATGAGAACCAACATCATTTTACAAACCTTCTGGTCACTTAACTTTTTTTCTAACAATACGCTCTTTTTCTGCTTAATTAATATTTAAACCATTCACAGTTAATGTAGTTTTGATATATTTGGATATAGAGATGATATTTTGCTGTTGCCTAATCATTGTGTTGGATTTATTTTCTATTTTAATATTTAAAATCAATTTTTGAATTACCCCTTTAAGCATCCATTGGAGCTTTCCTATAGCACATAACCACTTCTGTTTGTGCCAACTTTCCCTTGTTTTCAGTCTTTCATTCTCTAGAAGGTTCCCTGTGTATTGTTCTTCAGTGGTCAACTCATGCTCTATGCAGTAGCTAAACTCCTGAGGCCAGAGATGTAACATTGTCACACTGCCTGCTGTGGAACTTCGGGATAATGGTCCTACAGGTTTTGGATTTTTCTACGAGATTCTCTTCTGTCTCCCCTGTGCACCTGAGTTTAGCTGGCATGAATCATGTCAGCATTTCAATGATTCACTTGCTTTCAGAAGTTTCCCATTCAGTTTTTTTCTTACTCTGTCACTTAATCCCAAACCAGTTAGTTAAATCTCTCTGACTGTTACAGTTTTACTGCAAGTGGGTATAGGCATATTCTAGACAAAAAGCCTACAAGCTCATTTTCCTGTTTATCTCCTCTCCCCCTCCCTACAAGAAGAACTTTAGAAATCTTTCCTTGCCTTTGAGTGTTTTCTGGTGTTCTGAAAAGTGTTGATTTTTATACAACATTTTTCCCACATTTTATATTTGTTTTCTGCAAAGAAAAGCTAACTGACCTCACACAGCTCTTAAAACAGCTATTTTGCATGTGGAATGCTTTACCGCCGTTGTTCTTTAACTGGCCTCAGATGCTAGCTGAGCAGACCAAGTCCACTAGTGTTTACATGGTACCTGCAATAGGCTGATTCTGCCCCAGTTCATATATTGAGATACTGCTCTATAGTAAATCTGTATTTTGAGGCAGGACTTTTAGAAAACAGACAAAGTTAAATGGGATGATATGGGTACACTCCTAATTAGACACACTCCTAATTGGTTTTCCTAGTTAGTTCTGTCTCTATAATTTGACACTAGGTAGAAACATAAGCAGGAAAGTCTCCATGGATCAATTGCCTAGCCCACAGGAGATTGTGTTATTTCATTAATGCAGAAGGGCTGAGCCCACTGTGGACAACACCGTCCCTAGGCAGGTGGCCCTGGGATATACATACAAATTAGCTAAGAGAGTTAGCATGGTCTCCACCTCCAGTTCCTACTTGAGTATCTTCCTTGACTTCCCTCAAAGACTGATTATGATTCTAAGGTGTAAGCCAAACATTGTGTCCTGCACCCCAGGAACTAGGACCGGAGTCTTACAGACAAGTGAAGAGAGCGTTCTCTCTCTACTGTATTGTACAAAGGAAAGGATATGAGCACAATTAACATAGTTCATAAGCATAAAACAGGGCCCACAATGAAACCTGGCCATCCTAATGCCTTGATCATATCTCTAGCTTCCGGGACTGTAATAAGACATAATTTTAATGGCTTCTACAGTGTACCTCATAACATCCACACCGGTCTAATGTACCCAGAGCTCTCATTCCAGACTCTTCTAGACTCATGAGGTATTATTCTCATTTAAAATATTTTTAATCAATAGATATATAGATATATGGAAATATAGAATATTATATTCACACAAATAAAATTTAAAAAAACTTTATCAGTTGAAGTTAGAGGCTCTGCCCTTAGCTGGTTTAATGGGAACAACATAATCCCTTTGACAGAAGGAAGGCTGCTGAAATCCTTCACACATATTAAGCCTTTGAGATCTAACATAGGCCATTTGTCTTTTGCTGGGATTAAGATGTTGTTCATGAAACTGGCCACTTCTTCCTAGAGCTGACTCATTTCTACATCTGTCTGCTTTGCCATTTCACTCCATAGCTAAACCTTCTGGCTTTTCAGAGTAAGCCCACTTTTATTTTTGTTTCAGATTGAAAACAAGGTCATTCTTACTTTTCCAAGGTTGCATGTTTTCCATAGGTCTATATGCAGCTTTCCATCATGTGTTTCAATCGATCGCTGAAGTGACTGAATTAGTTAGCAGGTGACCCAGCAAGGGATGTGACTGCAGGAGAAGGCAATGTCTGCACTTGCAAATAAGTCCTGTTTCACCTGCCAAAGAATCACATAGGAAAGCTGTAGCACTGTGATGTTTTTCTCTCGGCGATAGACGATGCTATCTTGTTACATTCTGCAATAGTGCCTGACTGCATCTGAAAACCATCTCAGTGAATATCTGTCCTCAACTTCTGCCCTGGAGCATCCAAAAACAAAGATTAACATATCAAGATTATCATCTTCTAAGCCATCTTCTCAGCTTGCATCTTCTTCACTTTCCCACAGGATGAGTCTATCAATATCCTCACCCCTGGGTTCTTCTGTCTGAGTCAGTCCTGTGGGGAAATATTCCCATTGTGACTGTAAGTTTAGGCATGGTGCAGAGGGAAGTTCATCTTCAAGGTTATTTCCAGGATGGCAGCATCCTAGGAGGAACTGCCAATCAGAGATAACTGTGATGTGTCTGAGGAAATTGAATCACTGAATAACTGTCGAAAAATGTGTTGCTTACATAGAGAGCTATTCAAGTTGCTGTTTATAACATTAAAAAAGGAACAATTTGATTGCTAAATAACAGAATACTTTCAGAAAACATATATTACGTTATACTCTTTCAATGAAATAACATTTATATATTAGACGCAAAGTGTTAATCATCATGTGTTGATCTCTTTTGTGTTTTCTTGCTTCTTTTGTCTTCTCCAAGGCTGGTACTTCTGTCTTTACTGCTCCCTATTCTGTGTCTTGAGTACAGCTGATGTTTGAAATTCTAATGTTGACTTAAATTCTGGATCTCTCCTGCAAACTATTAAAAGAAGTACATCAAGAATATCTGGAAGATTAAATGAAATACAAGAATGTCTCAGACACCCAAAGGTTAGGAGAAGTCTACTGAAAGAAGAATGTTTGAAAGCCAGCAAACATATAATACAGAATGTAAAATTTCACCATCTCAGCTATAATTAAGACAATACGTACGATGTTGTAAAGCTCATGTAGGTATTCACCGGGACAAAAATCGTCAAAATGGGGTATTTCCTGTGCGGTCTACAAATTGCTGGGGGTGTTCTAATCATCTTCTATATTTCATTGGTAACATTTTCCTTAAACTCTGGGTCTCCAGTTACAACACATTGATTCCGTCACTTAAGATACCATGACCATGGACCATGCGAATGCTGGACAGTGAACTCTTCCTGCTCCTTGAATTGATTTTTACTTGCTTTGCAGTGCACTGCCCAAGCTGGGTCATAGACAAGCATAGTCTTTGCTCTTCACTCATGAAGATGCTCATGAGAACTCTAAGCTTATCAGCCTCGTTCCCAGAAATCATAACTCAAGGGTGATATTTTTTCAGCCCAACAGGGATTACCATCATTTTTGTAATTAAAGTAGAGGTAACATCGACAACACACAGAATAAAACACAACATTTTCTTGATCATTTGAGCTTTAATGTCTAATAAAATATCAAATATATACTGAGGTTAAATTACATTATCTCAATGAAATATATCATATGCAATATTACATCTGTGTACATGTGTATATTTGTGTCTGTTTCTCCTAGTTAGAGTTTCTTTTGTTGTTATGAAACACCATGATTAAAAGCAAGCTGGGAAAGAAAGGGTTTATTTGGCTTACACTTTCATATCACTGTACTTCATTGAAGGAAGTCAGAGAAGTAAGACAAACAGGAGGTAGAATCCTGGAGGCAGGAGCTGATGCAGAGGCCATGGGGCAGGACTGTTTGCTGGCTTGACCCCATGGCTTGCTCAGCCTGTTTGTTTGTTTGTTTGTTTGTTTGTTTTGTTTTGTTTTGTTTTGTTTTTAGGACCACCAACCTAAGGGTGACCCATGCACAATAAACTGGGCCTTCTCACATCAATTCCTGATTAAGAAAATTCTCCACAGGTTTGTTCATTACCAGTCATATGGAGGCAATATCTCCATATGGTTTCCTCCTCTCAGATGATTTTATCTAGCTTGTGTCAAGTTTACATAAAACTACCCAAAAGGGAAACATGTCTATGTATGTATGTATGCATACACACACACACACACACACACACACACACACACACACACACACAAACATATGAATGCATGTCTGGTCACAGAATCCCCTTATTAAGTAAGATACAAGTCATCTGATCAAAACACTAAATGAAGATAAACACTATGTAGTGTGTCTTTCCAACGTCATTTTATGGTCAGCTGGATATTCATTTATTTTATTTCTATGAGAAATCATTAATGTCAGTCAGTATAGCATGTTCTGAGCACCTCTACCTAGAGCCTGCTTCTACTTCCAATTCAAACATGTACGTTTAAAATTAATTACATATTAAAAAAAGAAGAAAATATTTTGTCATGGCAAACTTCTCAGGGTATAACTAAACTCAGACAAAGGAGAATAAAAGAGTCACTTCTTGCTGAAGTGATTGACCTTTCTAGCTTGTCATAAGCATGCAGGTATGAGAATTTTTCCTACTTCTAGGTGAATGAATATAGAAAACCAAAAACTAAGGGTTTTGAAGGGGGCTGGGGAGTGGGCATTTGTTTGTCTTTATAAATTTTCATTCACAGTTTTTTCTTATTATGGACATATTTCTTGTGTGTTCAGACATTATTTAAACGACCTATCAAAATGAGTTTTCTTCAGCAGGAAAAACACCCGCGATGGGATAATGTTAAATTAAATAAACATTGATTAATAAGATCTGTTATTACCCACTCTTTGGTCATGCTTGGGCACGCAGTCTGAAGGCTTTTGCATGTAAACGCAACCATAAATCTTTCAGCATATTTTGCTTCTAAAAATTCTAATATCTTCCCTTTCAGGTTGAAGTCTGCAGCCCTCATTTGAATCTCATTAAAACTCTCTGGTTGAAGTCTGTGTCTTCAGTAACTCTTACCTTGGTAAAGATAAGAAAGTTGACATTTCAACAGACCTTTGAAGGCGATAACACCCATTTGCTTAAACATAAATAAGACTGGAGAACAGCAACTCTGGCAGAGAATGATCCCTTGAATCTGTGGGGTGTTTTGCCCATGTTGTTGATTTTTAAGAATATCTATTATCATCCATGGGACCCTTGGGCATATATCTCTCAGCTATATGTTGAGTAAAAGGAAGGATTATGATACATGTTTTAAAATATAAATCTTCCTTGATTATAAATTGTTTTTGAAGGTATCATTTCACAAATAGTCATTTCTGTAAAAGGAGAAAAAGGCTCTTACAAAGCAAGGCTTGGGAGTGACTTGAGGGTGTAAGGGGGCTTGCCGCTCTTCCAGAGGCTCTAGCTGGGCTCATTGTCTAGAACCCATGCCGAAGGGCTCACAACCACCTATAACTCCAGCTCCAGGGAATCCTTGGTGCCACTCCTTTGGTCTCTGAGGTCACACCCCACACATGTGGAATATACTCGCAAATGCACATAAGTGAAAATAAAAACTATGTAAAAAAAAAAAAAAGTAAGAAAGAACAAAATTCATTGAAAACAGCCTGCCTCTATGGGTTTAAAAATAGACTCTTGCCCGCATGGGCATACATCACACCTATGTAATATTCCCCAAATGCTTCTCTTTGGGTACCACAGAAAGAACCTCATACCCTGGATTCTGATAGAATCTGGGTCTGATAATCATTAGAAAAATGATGGACCCCCGATATTTGGTGTTCCTATAAACTTCAAACTCAGTGTATTAGAGTGTTTTTATGAGTTTCTGAACTTCACAAAGAATAAACTGATACATTTGCATATGTAAATTATTCAACTGAACAATATCTTAAAAGTCTAGAGAAAATAAGAAAGCTCAAGAGTAAAGTATTTTATAAGATACAAATAACAGACACATAGGTTATATTAAGCAAATATACAAAAGACTTTAAAAATACATTTAAGCCAGGTGGAGTAGCATATACTTTGAATTCCACAATTCCTGTGGCAGAGACAGTAGGGTCTCTATAAGATTGAAGCCAGCCTGGTTTATATAGTAAGTTCTAAACCAACTAGCACTACATAGTGAGACCCTGTCTCCACAACTGAACTTGATACTAAGTATCATGGAATGTTTAGATATTCAACCAAGCACATTCAATGTAAATATGAACATTATTTTAGCTATAAATTACTAAATGTTGAAAGGTACAATAATAATGTCAAGTATATAGTAAAACACACTCCTTAACAGTGTCTTTAAGTGGTTATAGCCATGTGAAATAGCACTTTGGCAGTACATGTATATTAGAATTATTGTCTGCCATTTGATTAATCTGTCTCTAAAGATGTTTCAATGTATATAAAGTCCAAATGTGGGAGTGAGATGTTATTTAAATTAAGTTTCTTATATTTTGTGAGATGGATGGATAGATGATTGATAGTTGATAGATGATAGGTGATAGATAGATAGATAGATAGATAGATAGATAGATAGATAGATAGGTAATGTATCTCTCTTCCTAATATCTTTCCTTCATTTTTATATTTTAATGTAATTGATACATCTTGTCAATACCTGAGATTCAAGTCAGAAGCCAAAGAATTACAGCAGGCTTTCAAAAATTTTCATTCTGCCATGGATCTTCAGTAGCCAAGTATCTTCTTTCCTTCCTTCCATCCTCCTCCTCTTCCTCCTCCTCCTTCTTCTTCTTCTTCTTCCTTTCTTTGTTTCTTTGTTTCCTTTCTTTGCTTTCTTTCTTTCTTTCTCTCTCTCTCTTTCTCTCTCTTTCTTTCTTTCTTTCTTTCTTTCTTTCTTTCTTTCTTTCTTTCTTTCTTCCATTTCTACTTTGACCATAGTTTAGACTCCTCTAAATGTTCCACAAATATGTTTTCACTGGCTAAGCCTCTCAGACTCCAGTCCCATCCTTATGATTTACCTATACCACACTCCATTTCAACAGTCCTTTGAAAGTCTGCAGATCCTTGTTGACCACAGGACACGTTGCTAGGATTTTTGTGTGCCTCCCATATTCCCCTGCTATCAGTCCAGTGCTCAGCCTTACTCCAAAGGCTTCAGTCGTACCCAAGCTTTCCAAGTGAGTTGAAACCCTTTCTTTATGCAACATGCTAGTCCTCAACTAAGAATCAGTTCCCATCAATATTTCCCCCACCCCCAGTGTTTGGAGAATCAACCACAACAACAAATTAAATCATTTGAATATTTATATTTTGTGGTGGGTTCTGAGGAAACTTTGGGTATGTCTCTAATGATGCACGGATATTTGTGTTTAGACTATCAGGTCTTTGATTTAGTTTTGATCCTGTCTTTCTGCCTAATTCTGTGTCTTATCTGTTCAGTTCTGAGCTGCCCATGGAATTCTCTCACACTCTGCTGCAAGAAATTATGTGATACAACTGTCATCATTTAATTATGAAAGCAGTCATTCCAATAAATGTCCATTAACAATATGTTAACTCTTCTGTTAAGTATAGTTTGTATCTCTGTGTGCTCCTTATGTACACATGATTGATAAGAACAACATTTAATCTCTCTAACCTCATTGGCTCTCAGCTTTACAATGACGTAGTCCTATTTAATTATCTTTTACTGGGGGAAAATACGAAGCTTACCCTTGTTTTGTATAAACATTTTTCACAACAAATTTCTTTTATAGGTTGTGCTAATCCTTTATGAGGTTTGGGTAGCAAGGGTAATTTCTATGTCCTATGTTATTCAAGATATGGCTCCTAAGCTTACAGTCATATGCTGCCCCTATAATGGCTATCCCTGATTCACAACACACACACACACATTGTATCATTTACATAGAGGATGAGATGAGTTATTATGACTAAGCAGTCTTACTCCTTACTCACAAGGTGCCCTTACAAGCAAGTGGATGCTGGCTGAGTAGGATTGGAAGTGGAACATAATCATTGAATGGAATGAATTATGCTGCTTATAAAGAAATACCATCAAGATTTACATCCTATAGAAAGCCTAATACTTGACTGTTTGTTTTCAACTTGTATAGAATAAGAGATTTTTTCTCATGTTGGCTTATAATATTGAATCTCTTATTATTGTTTTCAGTACCATACAGAAAGGGGAGAATGATAATTGCCACATTGCAGAAATCAAAGAGGTCTAAAAGATAAAGATGGAGAGAGACTGGGAAATGGCTTAGTGGATAACGTGCTTGCTGCAAATGCATTAGAACCTATGTTTGGATACCAGCACCCCTGTCAAAAAAAAAAAAAGAAGTAGGGCATATCAGTGTGCCCATGTAGAGAGGCAGCAGGATTTATGGGGCTAGCTCATCTTTCAGTTGTGCCAATAGAGTGAGCTTTAAGTTCAGTAAGATATACTGTCTCAGAAAGCAAGCTGGAGTATAGTAGATAAACATCTGCCTTTTTGAATGTATATAAACAAGAATAGCACACACACCATACACACACACACACACACACACACACACACACACGGAGTAGAGAGATGGAGAATAGTCAGGGCACTAGTCTGATACAAGTAAGTAGGGCAACTTGCTTGGAATACTATGCATTTCTTCTTTCCCTTATTATCTTGGTAGGTTTTTATAAACTGTCACAGGCCAGCAATAGCAACTGACAACACAACTTGAAGCAATTGTCCTAGGTTTGTAATGAATGGAGCTGCACAGGGCTTCTATAGAGTCTCTGTTGTCAGGCAGATGATGTAATGCGTTAGTGGCTAAGCATTTCAAAGCCTTTCTCAATAATCTGGATCTGCACTGCTGGATATTCATCAACAAGTTTCTAGAGAAGATACCATGCCAAAATTAACTCAACAGCTTAATATGGTCTCTTTCTTGAAAAGTTATTCTTTAGAATGAAGTATAATTTAATAGCCAAAGCTCTGTTAAGTGTGCCCAACATAATATGTATACATGAATTTCCATTAGGACGCATTGACCAAATTTCTCACTGAGGATCCTGAATAACAATTTATTACTAGGGCACTAAGGTACTGGGTGTGCTGTTATCATTGTCATGATCATAATTAAAGTAACAATCTTGACAAAATAGGCAGGGCATGAGTATCATCCATTGCAGCCACCAACAGTCTTTAATATAACTACACTATGGCTCTCGTCAGCATCTCTCAAGAACACATGGAACAAGAATCTACTTCTTGGCTTGTCAGGCCAGATTTGTGGTGAAGCCTTCCCATTTTTCTTTCCTCGAAAAAGGTGATGGCATTGCAGTCTTCAAAATGATACTTCCTCCTGAGAGTGTCACTCCTTGTGCTAGAAGGTGTTTTTACAATCCTTCCTACCTTCCACTTCTTTGCTTCTATGTATCAAAGAGCCCTTCGTCCTGAACTCACTTGCAAAGGGAGCAGGGATCCTTCTGAGCAGAGAGCTTTCTCTCCCTGCCTCCTGCCCTCTGCCCAGCCCTTGAAGCATTCCATCTGCCTATGTCTGTTGAGGAGGCACCCGGCCTCTGGGGCTGAACCAGTGGGGTCAAATAATGTTCTCACCAGTTAGCATAATTAACTCCAACCACCCGTCTGTTGCAAGGTCTGGTGCAGCCAACACAAGCAAGAGGAGGCCAAGAAGAAATTTCTCCTCATTATTAAACCTAAACCTAAGCACTTGTCTGTCTGTAAAAACAGAGCAACCAAGGAAAACTGAAACCAGTGCACACGGGGTCTGAGGTTTCAATAAATGTCAGGGAGCTTCAAGTCTGTTTGGATTGCAAATTATTGCTGGCTGACGGTCTCACTGTTTTACAGCTGAAGATTGCTGTCGTGGGGGGTAGGAGGGAGTTGGGGGAGAGCCTCTCACATCACAGCCAGAGGGAAACAGAAGTTACCAGATACTATAACAATCATAAAACATTACAAGAGGGATGTTGGCTTTTGCTAAATTTAGTCTTTCCTTAATGCACATCCCTGGAAACATCAGCCCACAGCACTCAGCCCCTCCCCTTGAGCGGATGAGGTGTTAGATTTACCCATGATTGAGAGCACAATTCTCTGGTTTATCCATTCTGAACTTTACTCCCTCCCTCCCCTTTGTGAGCCACTTTGAACATCTGAGAGCGATAAAGAGGCCTAAATGTTTCAAGGTGCATTAATACCTTACTACATATACTAGAGAAACACACACCAATAATTTGTGTAGTGGTTAAGGCTATTTCTCAAATGGATTAAATGGGTGAGCAATTACTGACTAAAACAAGCATCAGGCGAGAGCTTTTCAGCCTGCTTAGGGACGAACACTATTCAGCTTTTTATTGCTGCATACTTCAGAGTTTCAAGAGGATGTGTGATTTCTGGGGCTTCCACCAAAGTTTACCCATGTTGCTATTTGTTTCTTATACCCAAAGTGTTGAAGATCTCCCATATGCCAAGTACTATGTGGGGTGCATTGAAAACTAAGAGAGTGAAGGCCACCAGTCTCCCTAAGAGTCAGATGCAATTGTTTTAACCAAGAGTCTTTCAGTTTCTAGTTACTAAAAAGAAAATTTGCTTCACCTTAACTGAAAGCTAAGTAGAGAAAGATAGAATGGGATTGGTTGACCCAAGAGTAATAACAACAGAGCTTATAAAAAGACCTAGTAGTTAGTATTAGGATGCTGTGAACAAAAAAAAAATATTCTCTTAGAATCTCTACTCACACAAGTTCTCTACTCTGTGTCGCTTACAGGTGTGCTCTAATCATTGCTTTTTCAGTTTTCTAGAATTTCTGTTTTTTTTCCTTGAGTACATGTAAAATTTAAAACATCTTGTCAGGCAAGACTCCCATTTCTATTCCCAGCTGTGGTAACTCCCGTCTTGGAACTTATCTAGGAGAGAATTGGATTGCTTTGATCTGGGTCAGGTATACCACCACATCAGATTATAGGAGTCAGAATCTGAAAAGAGAGGCTTACATTCAAGCCGTCCATTTCTGAAGCCCATTGGTCAGGTTCCTGTGTTAACATATCTGTCTTTTAAAGTACCGCCAGAGTGAGTTTATGGCTTGCGGATGTTACATAACTGTTGAGTGAGATAGTCAAGAAAGATGGAATTAGTATGCTGGTTAGTGCCTAGGGAAAAGTCTAAGGAGAAAAGAAAAGTTAACTATGGTTTCTGCTTCACTGCTGCTGGATTTGTGAGGTCACTTGATAATAGCATGAAGGCACCTTATAATTTTTTCCAGAATGGTCTAAGTGTATGAACCAAGAGCATCCAGATATTGGCTTCTACTGCTGTGGCATTCAAGCTCACAGTGGTCCTTAACATAGAATGGGGTAGTAGAGTCCTGATTGTGCAATTATGAGTATTATTTCTCCCCATAGAAGAGTCCTCTTCATTGTGGGCAGCACCATTCCCTAGGTAGATGGCCCTGGGTTATGTAAGGAAGCTAGCTAAACATGAGGCAGCTAGAAAACCAGCAAGCAGCATTCCTCCATGGTTTCTGCTTCACATTCTTGAATGAATTCCTATCTGGACTCCTCTCAATAATGACTGTGACCTAGAAGCTAAGATCAACCCTTGTCCTCATCTTTGCTGCTTTGGATCAGAGCATTTCAGACCCTTTTGTCATAGCATTGGAAACTGAAACTCTACTGGGCAGTGTTTTTTGTTTTTGTTTTTGTTTTTTTTTTTTTTTTTTTTTTTGACAGGGTTTTTCTGTGTAGCCCTGGGTGTCCTGGAACTCACTCTGTAGACCAGGCTGGCCTCAAACTCAAAAATCCATGTGCCTCTGCCTCCCAAGTGCTGGGATTAAAGGTGTGCTAAGGTGAGGCCTGAGCACTTATCTCGATGGGTTTTGAGGGTGGGATTTTTGTCCAGCAAGATGCCAATGGCTTGATGTGGGCTTTAATTCTCAGTGAGGTTGAAGGTCAGTGTCGGGAAGTAATACCATGTTGATGACTGTTTAATGTTAAACAGATGTAGGCATCTTAGACAACAAATTGGGTTGGCAAGACAAACAATTCTCCAAGACCGAGTCAAAAGACACTTGTTTACTCTTTGTATTTTGTTGTGATTCAGTATTTCTCTGGTGCATTCCCCCATACTGTGTGTGTATGTGTCTGTGTGCTTGAGTGCATGCAAATGTGAATGTAAGGATATAAACTTCATAGCATAGCCTCAGGTATCATTCCTCCAAGTTATCCACACTTAGTATTTTTTAGAGAGCCTCTCTGACCCTTTGGACACTCATCAAGTAGTCTAAGCTAACTGGCAGGTAGCCCTGGGATCCTCTTTTCTTTACCAGAGCTGTGATAAAGAGTCCTTGTCAGCACAGCTAACTTATTGAACTGGGTCCTCATTGGTTTGGTGGTAAGCACTTTATCCATTGAACCATTGAACCATCCATCCCCCCAAGCCCTATTCCTGGCCCTTTTTTTTTTTTCTTCAGATCTGAGAGCTAGATTTGTCTGTACAGTCACAGCAGCCCCCTTTCACAGTTATCCTTAGCAATGACCATGGTTTTATAATTTGTTGGGTGGTCACACTTCAGCACAAGAAGTTCCCAAGAGCATGGAAAATCCAGGCAGTGCACACAATGGGGGTGGGGTGGGGACCTGAGGGTTTTGTATGTTCCTAATCAGCTTCTTTTTTGAAGCAAACAGGTCTGTTACTCTATCCTGTAGTGTGGAGAATTCTCTAACAGGGAAAATGAATAACCCCCTCCCTCCCTACCTCCTCTACCAAATAATCTTTGCTTGATAAACACTGAAGCTAAAATTTAAAAAAAAAAAATGACAGAGGGAAAGGTGTAGGCTCGAGTGGAAATATATTTACATGCCTTAACATGCACAGAGAGGTAAATTTAAGAAGCTATAAATAAGGATTTCGCACCAATAATCTCCCAAGAAGGCCCCTCACTTTCCCCCTATGGCAAAGAAAGGCTGCCAAGTTTCCCTTGTTCGATATTCTTGAAAGGGACTCAATTTTGACCCAGTGGTATGCCACTTTAATGTTTGTGGAATATTGCTTAACATGCCAAGCAACCAAATAGAGAGAGCTCATTGTATGGTGTGTGGTGGACCCTTTTGGGCGAGTCTTAGGTTGGGAAAGCCACCATTCAGCATCTCCAAGACACACTGTACTTTTCTTATAGCCTCCTCCTGTAGCTCAATGTCTTGATGTTCATCCACAAGGGAATAAATGATTCCTCTTTTTCTGACCTGGAATAATACTGAAGATGCCATCAAGGGATTTAAAAGTTTCTCTCAGATCCCAATTTATTTGTAGCAGTTGATAAGAAACTCAGAAGAAAATGAGTGGTCTTCAGTCCCAGCTTTTTACTTGAAATGTTTTCCATGCTACAGCATCCTTTATTTCTCTAATCACCGTGTATGGTGCCTCCATTATTTATTACCTCATAATCAGTAATTAGCATATTATTTCATGAAACTAAATTTAAATTTAGTGCTCACAGGGGACTTGGTGAAGAAAGGAATAAGTAAGACGGAGATGCAGAGACAGCTCAATAAAGTATCTGCTTTGCCAGACTAAGGGCTTGAGTTTAGATCATCCATATGAACTTAAAAGCAGAGGTTGGTGGTACACACCTATGAGACCAATGATGGGGTTAAAGAAAGAGGAAGAATCCAGGAAGCTTGTGGTTGGCCAGCATAGCCTGGTCAATGAGCTCCAAGTTCAATGGGAGAACCTGTATCGAAAGTAAGTTGTAGAACAATTAAGGAAGATACCCAGCATTGATATCTGCCTTCTAGGGGCATGTACACACACATGCAGAGAACACACACACACACATGCATACATACATACATACATACATACATACATACACACACACACACACAAAGAGAAAGGGAGAGACAAAGAGACAGAGACAGAAAGACAGAGACACAGAAAGAAGAGAGACAGAAAGAGATGACAGAGAGACAGAGATAGAAGAGCTAAAGGGGGAGATGAACATTAATCAAACTCTATGCTGTGCACAGTAGTAAGTGTATTTTTGCAACTGGGATCTTTTAGGCCACAAACTTCACGATGGAGTCTCTGTAATTTTCTAGAGGAGTGAGTTCAGAAAAGCTTAAACAAATTAGTCAGTAGCAAGTTGTACTTCAACAATGACTTTAATTGCTTCCTCTTTTCCAATACCTCAACCTGCAAGCACAGTGCCCTGTATCAAACATCATATTTTATCAGCACAATGATATTCAGCCTGCAGAGAGAAATCTAGATACATTGACTGACGTAATGGAGAAAAGTCACTTGCTTGGGTAGTAAATGTGTTACTTGCCAACCAGTAGCCATTGCATTACGTGTACACAGTCAGCATTGGTCAGGCCTTTCAGTCACCTACTCAGTATTCACTGCTCCTCGGCGGTTGGCTGCCAGACATCATCAGTCAACTTTTCAAAGGATGCCAAGAATTTCTGTGCATTCAACAGTCTTTCAGCAAGTCTTTATTGAGTCTTTATCAGTCAGAAGTCCTGGCCAACAAAGAGAACTTACTGCAGATGGTACAAATGAAAAGGTTTTAATGAAGGGTCTTCTTAATGATATGTGGGCAGAGTTACAAGGGGAGATACGAGGAGCAACAGGAAGCTATGGCATCCCCAGAGTGGAAGGGATGGGAGGAGGGATTCCTTTTATCAGAGCAGAGTTGCAACCCAAGAAGAGGGGGTTACCTGGCTGATTTGTGGACCAATACTATTGTTAAAAAATGAAGGTCTGAAACCATTGAAGTGGGGAAGAAAGAGCAGTGGCTCTTCCCCCGTCCCCGTCTCTAATCATCATCTTCACATTGCATTTCTTTGACTGAAATCACAGAGAATCTATCTGGCAAGAGACTCAGAACACTGTATTGTACCCTCAGGCCACAGCAAGGCAGAGAAGAGTGGGAGGTGGATCTGGGTTGATGTGAGGACAAAGAAGTACTCTTCTATATGTCAGTCAAGCTCCTAGCCTCAATCTGAGCAGTGGAGATGGAAAGCAGTGGGCTTGATAGGCACAGGTTCTCTACTTAATAGAATTCAGGCTACAGTGAAATATAGTAGCCAAAAAGCAAGAGGTCTGGAGAGGTCATATGTGCTGTTTCCATAGAGATAAACAACTACAGAAAAGATTATGAAACTTTGAAATCAATAAAGGGAGACATTACTGGCCGACATTAATTACTTCCCTTCTCTGATAAAGAATACACACACAAGGAAGTGACAATGTTGTTGTATTGAACTAGTGAGTATATATATATATATATATATATATATATATATATATATATATATACCATGAAAAGCCTTTGAATAAACCCAGAAACTCTCCTTTAAAACTCTCAGGTGGAGGGGGGTTCAAAGGAAATATTTTGAGGACTAAACTTTCTCCTTCCCAATGGATTTCGAGAATCAAATCATTGTTGCCAGGCTTATGAAGCAAGAACCTTCACCCTCTGAGTTCTTCCAGAGGTATAGGGTTGATACTTAAGACAGGGAATGTTTTATTACTCACTGTTTTGAAGGTATTTGTTGCAGATAATATTAAAAAGAGTAGTAAGTTTCCATGCTACACCCAGCTACTCTCTGCCCTGGTGGTAATCTCACTGCCTCTGCCTCCAGGCTAGCCCCATCAGTGAGAGATCACAATCTTCCTAGCTCTGGTTTGCTTGTCTCAGAGCAGCTAATTCCTTCTCAGCCACCCACCCCCTGTGGTCAGCAGTCACAAATTCCCTTAACCCAGTAAATCGAAACTCTTGAAGCTAATAATTAATCAGTCAGATTTATATATCAATAAATTGTCAATTCACAAAAATAAATAAAATATCCAAAAAAAAAAATACCAAAATGCCCACACGATAATTTTAGAGCCAAATGATAATCATACAAGCTGCCCACCTATATTAGGCAAGTTATCCCAATTATTCTGTCCCTATATTATATTATAGCTACCTGTGACTATTTAAAGCCACACAGAATCTGAATTGTCCTGTTCATCCTCCATTTTCCTCCTCCTTCCCCTTCTGCTCCATTCCCATCTCTGAAACTCTTTGCTCCACCTCCCTGTTCCCATCCAATCACAGGCTTCTTGTTATATTTAAAGTGATTGGACAGAGAAAATTCTGCTACATGTACTGTTTTAAGAGGAAATAGATTGATATGTAGGTACATAGAACAAGCCTTACTTAAGAATAAAGTGTATGTGGTGTGTGTGTGTGTGCACGTGCGCGTGCGCGTGCGTGTGTGTGTGTAGGAACTTATTAAATAGGGGCTTATCAAATCAAATCAAATTAAATCTGCAACATTGGTGGTGTCCCCAGCATCTCAGAATTGAGAAGAGATGTCATTACTGAATCCTAGATAGTGGTATTAAACTAAATCTATGTTTTTATGTGCTCAGATATGAAGAGAACTGATGGCTTGAGCAGGGGTGATTTGTCATAGACTGTAGAACAGTCAGGGAATACCCCTTTACTTGTGATTCAAAGGCCTTGCCTGACCTGTCCTCTGGGAGGTCCTAGTGATTGTACCTTATCTATATTCGAGCATCATCATAAAGCTGAGTGGTTACGTGTGGTTAATCAACCCCAGCTGGATGTTTTCTCAGTGAGTCAACACACCATTTTTTTTCTACTGTTTGTTCATATGGAAATGATGAATAGGACTCACAATCCTTATTTTCATTGTAAGTAGAAAACTAGAAATAATATCAACATAAGATACTTGAGGTTCATATAAAGTGTTTTAGAGACACCCTGAAAGTTTTAAATGATTATAGCCCCAGTAAAAATTTTATGGCTGCCCATGGATTTCCATGATCAAAGAAAAAGTAAACAGACCACTTTTAGGCTGAAAGACTCTCAAGACCCTACGATTTATTTTTTATTGTTGGCTCTCTTAAGAGAGTGATTAATAATTTCATAATGTAAAATCACTCACATTTGGGATTAAGTAATTGAGTGAAATTAATTCCTGAATCTATTCTTCATGCACCTCAGGCATGATACATAGTAGACAATCTTCGTGATTAAAATTACCATGAGCTAGATCCAAGAAAAAGTCTTCCAAGCCCAACCAGTTTCTAATTGTTCTGTCTCACTCCCTGCACTTCATTCCAATGCTTGTTACTTAGCTACATAACATTATTAAATGGAAGTCCATTAATACTAGCAATTACATTTGAAAAGGGATGTAGTTACATTTCAGTATTGCTATTAATAACTTGATATTAAGAGTTGTCATTGGGTCATACAACAGACATCATCGATGGAGAGAATATCACTGATGGTAGACAGAAGAAAGCTCACGACTTATTTTCAAATAAGAAATATAAAATGTATTTAGTCATATAAACATGGACTTGAATATCTACAAATATGCATGTGTGTATGGATATGTCCTGATACACATGGATATGTGTGTTAGAATATACAAATGCACATACAAAGACACAGGTACAGGATATGTATATAATATATAATATACAATATACAATATATAATATGCAACACACAAGATACAATATATAATATTTATTTACATATATATGAAATAAAATCAATGATATATACCCATACCTGTACCTTCAGATGTATACACACACATATACATACTTATACACACATGCACAAACACATACACATATGCAAGTGTGAAGGATACACAGGTAAACATGTATTATTCAAATATAGATAGTTTAAATATAATATCTATGTACTTCTATGTACAAATTCATATTCTATCCAATGTTTTATTCTGAAAGCATGTTTATATTACTTTAAATGTTACAAAAACAAGTTAACCGTGCTATACATTTTATAAAATAAAACATGTTGGGACTGTAGAGATAGCTTAGCAGTGAAGACTTTATACTGTTCCTGCAGAGGACCCAGGCTCAGTTTCCTATACCCACATGGCAGCTCACAGCTGTCTGTCACTCCAGCCTCAGGAAATCTCTCTTCTGATCTCTTCTAGCACCCAGCATGCATGTGATACATGTATATACAGCTAGAAGAAAATACACATAAAATAAAAATAAATGCATTTTAAAAAGAAGGCTCTACCAGTACCTGAGAGATGCACATACTCACAGCCAACCATCGGACTGAGCCCAGGGACCCTAATGGAAAAGTTAGGGGAAGGACTGAAGGAGATCAAGGGGATTGCAAACCCATAGGAAGAACAATATCAACTAATCAGACCCCTCAGAGCTCCCAGGGACTAAACCATCAACAAAAGAGTACACATGGAGGGACCCCTGTTTACAGGTATGTATAGAGCAAAGCATTGCTTTATCTGGCACCAATGGGAGGGGAGGCCCTTGGTCCTGTGGATGCTTCTTGCCCCAGAGAAGGGGGATGCTAGAGCAGTAAGGCAGTAGTGGGTGGGTGGGTGGTGGAGCACCCTCAAGAGGCAAACGGCACAGGGGATAGGATGGGGAATTTGCAAAGGGGAAACTGGGAAGGGGGACAACATTTGAAATGTAAATAAATTAAAATAACCAATTTTTTAAAAAGAAGATCGAGCACGTTTATATCTATAGGAGTTAAGTGACTAACTCATCACCATTCTTTTAAACATTAATTTATCTTTTCACTGACTAAGCAATATCATATACCATGGCATAAACCATGAAGCTTTGCTGCATAGATGAGCAGCAGACTAGGTCTGCGAAGCATCACATATACCTGATCTCACACAGCTCATGACTTTTCTCAGTTTAGTTTTTGAGACAGGGGCTTACTCTGCACACGAAACTGACCTGGAGCTGACTAGGTTGCCCTGGCTGGCATTGAACTTACAGCACTCCTCCTTCTAGGCTTCTGAAGTGCTGGGATGGAAAGTGTCAACAATCCCTTGGGGTTTACTTGACTCCTTTTTGTGATGAGAACACTTGCAAATCTATTCTCTTAATGCTATACACAAAGCTGCTTCCAACCACAGCAATCACCTTATTCATTTGCTCTGTTGAACCTATTACTCCCGTCCAACTGAAAGTTTACATTCTTCGAGGAGTATCTTCTCAGACTTTTCCAGTGCCTTTCATGTTGCTAACTGTCAGAACTTAATAACCACTGTTTCACCTTCTGTTTCTATAAGAGTGGGATTTTGCATAGAAGTGACTTCCTTTAATATTTGTTTCTGTGCACTTGACATAATTCTTCTAACATATGGTAACTGGCATTCAATGACATCATCACAAATGACAGGACTTCCTTCTCACTTAAGGATGAATAATGTTCCATAGTGTCCTTACTGCTCCACTGGAGGTCCTGCTTGACTACAGAAGATGACCTCTTCAGGTTCCATATCTCCTCTGCTATGGGTCTCAGCTAAGGTCACCCACATTAACTCCTGGGAGCCTCCCTAACTTAGGTCTTTCTACATCCTAGAGATTCCCTACCCCCCCCTTCACCCAACCCCTGCCAGCTGCAGATTTCCATTCACTCTCCTGACCATCTGGCTATCTCTGTTATCTCTCCCCACACCTAATCTTGAACTTGCCTTCATTCCCCTCCACATCCCCTCTCCCACCCAGTTTTCTCCCTTCATCTACCTCCTGTGACTATTTTGTTTTTCCTTCTGAGTGAGATTCAAGAATTCTCATTTAGGCCTTCCTTTCTGTTTAGCTTCTTTGGGTTAGTGGAGTGTATCCGGGGTTTTCTGTACTTTATGGCTAATATCCACTTATAAGTGAGTACTGACCACGCATCTCCATTTTTGAGTATAGGTTAAGTCACTCAGGATGATATTTTCTAGTTCTATCCGTTTGCCTCTAAATTTCATGATGTCCTTGTTTTTAATAGCCGAATACCATTCCATTGTGTACTTGCACCACATTTCTGCATCCATTCTTCCATTGAAGGACATCTGGGTTGCTTCCAGTTTCTGGCTATTACAAATAAGGCTGCTAAGAACAGAGTGGAGCATGTGTTCTTATGGTATGGTGAAGCACCTTTTGGGTATATGTCCAGGAGTGTTATAGATGGGTCTTTGGATAGAACTATTTTCAATAGTTCTTTTGATCTTAGCTATTCTGGTTGGTATTAAGTGTAATCACATCAAACCACCCACAAAACTTTTGAAGCAAAATTTGCCCCGTCTAAAAGAAATTCAGGGACAAAGATGGAGCAGAGCATGAGGGAATGGCCAAACAATAACTGGCCCAACTTGAGATCCATCCCATGGGCAAGCACCAATTCCTGGCACTATTAATGAGACTCTGTTATACTTGTAGACCGGAGCCTAGCATAACTGTCCTCTGAGAGCCTTCAACCAGTAGCTGATTAAAACAAATGCAGACACCCACACTCAACCATTGGACTGAGCTCATGGAATCTTATGGAAGAGTTGGGGGGAAGGATTGAGGTTCCCAAAAGGGATTAGGGATTCCACAGGAAGACCAACAGAGTCAACTAATCTGGACCCTTGGGGGCTCTCAGATTCTGAGGCACCAACCAAATAGCATACATGGGCTGAACTGACGCCCTTGGCATATATGTAGCAGATGTGCAGCTCAGTCTTCATGTGGGTCCTCCAACAACTGGAGTTGGGGCTGTCCATAAAGCTGTTGCCTGTCTGTGGAATCAGTTTTCCTAAGTGGGCTGCCTTGTCTGACCTCAGTGGGAGAGGACACACCTAATTCTATGGAGGCTCTATGTGCTAAGGTTGGGGGGGAATACCCAGGAGGGGGCCCATACTCTTAGAAGAGAAGGGGAAGGGGGAGGAAATATGTGAAGTGAAGGATGGGAGGGGTGCAGCAATCTACATGTAAAATGAACAAATAAGCAATTAGAGCATAGTTATTCCTAATTGTACCATTGAGGTACAAGATAGTCCTAATACCCAGTCCATCATTCTGTTGACTAACCAGAACCTCTGTCATCTGTCCTAACTAAAGTACTTAGTTTTGAACCTGGCTTTTTTTCTTGGCTTTAGAATGAATGTCAGCTGAAAACCATCCACTCAGATCTTTTCTCTCTAAGTAAATAGCCAGGGTTGGCTATGAGACGATAGGTCTTCAACCCTATAAATAAATTAATGAATAAATTAATAATAAATTAATGAATAAATAAATAAAATGATGTTCTGTTGTTTATCTACCTTTTAAAAATCTATCTTTCTCTTGGTGGAGACTTCACCTGCATGTGTGTCTTTGGGTTCTATGAATACTGTTTTGTAGTTAGTACAAAAGTGAACATCTGTTCCCTCACATTGATTTTCCTTCCCATTATATTGCTATGCTATAGCGGGATTCTAGACCTTAGGGACGTTGTAGTTTTCATATCTCTGTGAAACCTCTATGCTGTTTTGGATAATGTCTACCATGCTATTTGCTCATTTTTAAATGTAGTTATTTTGAGTTTTGTTTGTAAAGAGTTTGTCTTTCTTTTATATTTCCCATATGACCCCTTACTTTGATACAGTAAGCCAAAATAAATCTTTCTTTCCTAATGTGTTTCTTTCAGGCATTTCTGCACAGTAATATAAAACTAAGAGAGTAATTGTTAAGTCTTAAATATGTTGGCATACTTCAGTATCTAAGCTATTTCTCACTTGGTTCAAGCCATTGTTATCTCCTAACCAGAGTACTATAATTGACTCCTGAGAAGTCCCTCTGACTCATTATGTCTTCAAGCTTATGGTTCCCAAACACTATTTAAAGCAACACCCCAGTGATCTCTAATCCTACTCCTGGCTGTTAGCATCTGCAGAATTGCATCACACTGAGAACTGCATTTACATTTCTCCAAGCTTAGACTGTAAATTAAAAAAAGAAAATTTGGTATATTGTCTTCTGTTTTTGCCCCTTATGTCTACTGTCTTGCATAGTATCCAACACATACTATGGTATAATTTAGATATTTTCAGAAGAAATATCAAAAATATATTTAGAATCCTCACCAAGTTTTCCTTGTGATGGAGAATACTTACTTAACATTAAGAAAGAATGCTCTTTAGGAAAGCATCATACTGCATATATATTATTAAGATGTATTTTTATTTGTATGTATGTATGTGTGTTTATACATGTGTGTTTGGGTATATGAGGATGCCAAAATAGGGTGCCAGAAGTACATGTGACTGTGAGTCACTCAGTACGGGTTCTGGGAAGTAAACCAAAGACTGATAGAAAACTTGTAAGCTCTTTGAACCAGTGAGCCATCTCTCCAGCCCACTTACTATGAATACTTTCAAGTAATTTAGAGCCAAAAGATTATTTGTAGGCCAAGAGACATTCACAAATCAAACCTTTTCAGGGCCCATTGAAGAATCTCCCTAAAAGGTTTGGATTAAAGGATGCCTATGCAAGTTGATTTGCGGCTTAAAACACTATGAGTCTAAACCCATTTCTAATCCTTCAGTGAAATATTCCTGGGCTTGGAACCTGTAGGATTATGGCTCTATTTCTTAGACATATCAGTGATAAGGTAACTGGGCAAAGTGTTTAATCCATTTGGGGCTTAAGCTATAAATTGGTAATGACATCCATAATAACAAGGACCTCACAAGATCATGGGAGGGATTAGCCTGAGATCATGGACATCAATTACAATCCTGAGCATCTTCATATATAAGGGTAAAGGCTATGAACCCAAGCTAACAGGAAGCAATGCACTCAATGCCAAGATTTTCTTACCTTAGAAATTTTTTTATTATGAGTTTTGTTGAAAAGTTAAGAAAAAAAATCTAGCCTGTTGGAGAAACTATTTTAAACAGCCTCAGAATATTGAATATAATTTTCATTTTATACTCGTTTGTGTGTGTGTGTGTGTGTGTGTGTGTGTGTGTGTGTGTGTGTGTGTGTGATCCCAATCACAGCATACATGTGGAGGATAAAAGACAACTTTCAGAAATCAGTTCTCTCTCAGTATGTATGTCTCAGATATTAAACTCGGGTTCTCAGGCTTGGCAGCAAGCCCCCTTTGTCTACTGAGCCTTTTACCAGCCTGATAAATCTCTGTTCTAATATCCAAATCTCAGCATGTTGCAAATGTCTGTGGAGAGCAAGTTCCTTAAAGGCAGGTGGTCTCCAAAGAAAAATGAAAAGAAGAGAAAAACAAGTTAAAAGGGGGGGCAATAAATGAGCAGACCCAGAGATTATGGCTCCTGCGATGTGGTCTCCCTATAGTTGTATCATGTACCCCTGGACATGAGTCTGCTCTCCTCTGGGCTTAACCTAATTTACTTAAGACTTTGACACATGAGTGTGGCCATTTCTCTGGCCTCCAAGGGTGCACAGGCTTTGGCTAGAATACTACAACTCCTTGTTCTTATGGACACCGAAATGTCTGAAAAATGTAGCGCCTAAAAACAAAGACAAAAAAATATCGTGTCTTAGATCAGCTAACCATTCAATAAGCAGAGGCAGTGGGTATAGTCTCCTTTGTGTTCCTTACAAAGCTTTGTTAGGATACTGCTGGGCCATCTACTTCTCTTGCACATGCAGCTCAGTATCCAATTAAGGAAAAGTGAAGTCCTTATATATCATCATGGCCTTGCTTCCCGCTCACTTCTGGCCTTGCTGTGTTTTTATTAATGATTGCTTTCTTTTGACAGGAATGGCAACACTTCAGGACTTCTTCGGTAGAAGAAAACTGGCAGAAAAAAGGTCCACAGTGAGCCTTTAAACATTATATGAATTGATATTCCCCATCAGTATTTTAATGGATTAAACGCATCGATTGCTCAGAGAATTGGGCTGAAGGCTACAGTCATAGGCAGAGATGTCTGATTTGACATCTTTAAATATATATATGTCTGCCATGTAATCTACTCCCAATTACACAACAACCCCACCAAAGTAGTGCCGAGTGGTCCCACTCCGGTAGTAACATGTTAATAAAAGCTCAGGTTTCAGGACAATTAGCTTCTGGCTACAGTTTATTACCCCATTCGAGATTTAAAACATTGATTTTTCCATTGCATTCCATCAACGCTTATGTGTCTGGGGCAGACGCTTTAAAACAATAAGGGAATGGCAAATATCTGTCTGGCAGGAGTTTGCCCTAGAAGGGGGTTTACAGTAAAAAAATAAATAAAACAAGACATGATGCATTAACAAAACCAACTTCTTTAATTATTTAAAATATCTAGAGTGCAAGGTTTGACAAAGAAAAACAGACATACTTTACTAGCACAACGTAGAAAACTTAAACACTTTGAAAATGAGATTACTGGGTTTTTTAATTATTTTGTTTTGTGTTGTTTTGTTTTAATTCTAGGCGTATGGCTGTTTTGCATGGATATATATCTATATACAACTGTGTGTAGTCCCTCTGGAGTCCAGAATAAGGTGGCATCAGATAATCTGGCTTTGGGGTTGTGAGTTGCCATGTGAGTGGTGGAAATTGAACCCGGGTCTTCTAGAAGAGCATGCAGTATTCTTAACTGCTGAGCCATTTCTCCATTTTTCCCACCCTGTTCTTCTAAAGGCAATTTCCATACACTGAAAGGTAGCATCCCCAAACAGCATCCCAGTCTGTGTTGACTTAACTGTTCTGTGTCCATCATGATATGTCTGATGTGAGATGGGTGAGTCTCTTCCTGGGTTGCTTAGTACCCAGGATATTGACAGGTAGAGCTTTGTATTTTGGGGTCATGACGATGGCATAGGAGATTGTTAGAAGTCTATTCCTTGGGCAGGTACTGGACTAAAGCCTTCTGTGGATGTCCTTATTACCATTTTCCCCAACTTCTTCACTTAGGTATTATGACCGCATTCATTTAATAAATGAAGAAATTCAGGCTTAAATACTGAGAAATTAATTCATGGCACAGGTAATAATGGGAGGTCTTAAAAATAATCTTATTTATTCATGGAAATTTTTATACATGTGTACAGAGTATCATGATTACATGCCTACACATGAGTTCTTCCTACTAAACCTCTCCTGGGACCACCTACCCAACACATCTCCCTCTCAACTTCAGGTTCTTTTCATTTATTTATTTATTTATTTATTTATTTATTCTATTTTAATCAACTGAATAATTAGTGCTTTTCCATACCTTCATGGGCGTGGTGTCCTCAACGGGGGAATGTGCCACCTATCAATGGTCACATTCTCAAAGAAAAACACCCCTCCTCTCCAAGCAAGGTCTTTCAATCTATCAAGTTCTATCTTCTATACCTAGGGTTAGGCCTTAATATATTGTTTGTTCTTTAACCACCAAAGTCTGGCAACTCGTTAAGCAAATCTCTCCTTCCTATAGAGGTCCAAGCAAAGGCATGGGTTAATCTTCTGGCTTCATCTTTTTTTTTTTTTTTTTAATTTGGAGAGGAAGAAGCAAATCAAGAATTAAACTATGTACATTGAAGAAAACATGAATATAGCATGCTGGTTTCTTCTGAAAATCTGTATAGGGCTGAAGAGATGGATCAGAGGTTAAGAGCACTGGCTGCTTTTCAAGAGGACCCAAGTTCAGATCCCCACACCCACATGGCGGCTATCAACTTCTGTAATTCCAGTCCTAGAGGATCAGGCACCCTCTTTTGGCTTCTGTGGGCACTGTGGGCATAGAGTGCACAGGCATTTGGGCAAAACATTCATATATACATACACACACAGACACATATATATTTAAAAAAGAGATATGTATCAAGAAAAGAAAGAAATATATGTGAACAATATATATATATGCTGACATTATATATGCTGACATTTTGATTATGGTTGTTATGAAGCAGCAATTTTCTTTTCTATTTCTGTTAACCATTATTCATTGCTAAGTCATGTATCAAGAAACATCAAAGAGGCAAGCACTTCTGAAAGAACAAAAGATTGATTTGCTGATCACTTGGAGAGGTTTTGGTGGGCAAATTGTTTAGAAAACATTGAGTAGTTCTTCTGCAGAGAGAGAAAAACAGAAACATCATGATGGTTTTTCCTCCAGTGATGCAGTGATGCAGTGTGCCACCACTGATTACCCAAAGGTTATCTTCATGAGCCCTGATACCCACATAAATCACTCATTTAAGGTCACACAAATCTCAGTTTTAGTATCAACTCTGCAAATGTCTCACCCAATCCCTCTCTGTTATGCCAACTGTACGAATTGAACCCATAGTGGCTAATTCAGAGGAAGGAAGGGTCTCATTAGGAATCAATGGATGCTTCAGTCTTGCACTTAGTAGGTCTTCAACATGTATTTATTAAGGGGAAATTACATGGTGGTCCGTGTTCAACTTTTCCACTGAGTTTATTACTTATGGATTCAAGCTTATTGCACAAGAGGAGAGAGTTACAGGTATAAAAACAGTTTATCCCTAATAGCTGGGTTGGAGTTGTTGTATATGGAACACCATGAATAGAAATATTGACAGCATATCCTGAAGCCCTCATGCTTAGTATTTACAGACCTTTACTTGGGAATAATACCTCAGCTTCCAAAGAGGAAACCCAGGAGCCATTTAGCACCATAAAAAACAGCACTCCTAACAGAAGTGATCACATTGGTACCTGTCAAGGGAAAGTGTCTTTGTTTTTGGTGGATTGCAATGAATAGACCCAGCCTTTAACCAAACAATATGCAATTGTTATGATGAAGCCAACTGGGCAAAGGGGAAGAGATTCTATGCTCTTGGGAACCAGAGGGATTGGTTGAAACAAGATTTAGTAAAGGGATTATTCTTAGTTCTGATATTTTCCTACCAGGTTTGGATCTGATTCAGTGCTCACACTGAGAATGACTTAGGTTTCCTGCACTAATTCTGAGGACACAGACAACAATCTTCACATGGCCACAAGGAATGAATGTGTCTGTTTTATTTAATGTCTTCAGGTTCTGCTGTCAATCTAGATAGGAAGCGTACATAGAAATATCACTTAAACCTGGCTTCTCAAAGGTTTTGGTTCTCAGACCCTTTGCTCTGTTTAAATAATAACAGAAACAAAGAAAAAATTAATAACCTACTGGGATTACACAGTCTTTACTAGAGGTATGATTTATCAATATCTGTTATATCAGTAATTACAAGGGAGAAATTAAAGGTGTGCATTGGTTGATATATTTATAAATCAACTAAGCATTTGTATGTTAATCTAAGTGGCATATTTTTAATGAGAAAGATTTATGCTTATCAAAAGTAATGAAAAAAGTATAATGTGAATGTTTCTGGAAGTCTAATATCTGTTTTGTAAAGAGGCAACTGAGGAGGCTGGAGAAATGGGTCAGACATTAAACTCGTTTGCTGCTCTTGCATGGGATCCAGGTTCCTTTTCAGTGTTCACAATTGCTGTAACTCCAGTTCCAGGGGAATCAGTGTCCCCTTCTAGACTCCAAAGGTACTCATGCATAGAAGCAAAAATACACACATGTCCACACATAATTAAAACACACACACATACACACAGAAACACACATACACACGTATACACACATGCACATACACACACATACACACACATACAAACATACACATATCCATATATACACATATACATATGCACACACACACAATGACTCATAAACACACACACATACACACATATACATGCACACACATATATACATACATACTCACAAACACACATACACACACATACATACATACACATATCCATATATACACATATACATATGCACACACATACATATGCACACACACACAATGACTCATAAACACACACACATACACACATATACATGCACACACATATATACATACATACTCACAAACACATACACACACATACATACATACACATATCCATATATACACATATACATATGCACACACACACAATGACTCATAAACACACACACATACACACATATACATGCACACACATATATACATACATACTCACAAACACACATACACACACATACATACATACACATATCCATATATACACATATACATATGCACACACACAATGACTCATAAACACACACACATACACACATATACATGCACACACATATATACATACATACTCACAAACACACATACACACACATACATACATACACATATCCATATATACACATATACATATGCACACACACAATGACTCATAAACACACACACATACACACATATACATGCACACACATATATACATACATACTCACAAACACACATACACACACACTCACATACACATGCACATACACACATAAGCACACACACACAGATATCATCTTAACCCTCCTGAATGTGTCTTCCAGCCCTGTATTATGTTGTTCCATGTTGTACTGGTCATGGGAAGAATATCAGTTCATTAAGTTATTTAGATCCATTAAATATTGACAAATCTCATTTTATGAAACAGTCATGCTGTTTTACCATCAGCAATCATGGCAAAAGAGTCTGAACTAATGGCATACTGTCAAGTGGATAATGGTAGAGACATTTTCTCTCCAAGTAGTCTTTTTTTTTACTGGAAAGCTTATATTTTATTGTTAGAATAAACATGTTCTAGTGATACAGGTGACTGGCATGCAACACCTCTAGTTTAGCATTGCAAACACATGTTACCCCCTGTTTTCCTGGGAGTGACAGATTCATTGCACTAATTTTGACAAACTGTCTGCTGAATGTCCACATCTGAGTGATCACAATTAATCTTTTTTTTTTCCAAGTAAAGGTGTCATATTTTTTTGTAACTCTGATCTATAGTTTATATTGTTTCCCCTTAGAGTCGCTGCAAGAAGAAAAGGTTACACACCTCTGAACTTATCACATGCACTTAGAAAGAGACAGTATGAAAACTCTAGGTATAGCAACAATCAATATTTTCTATTACTTTATCAAAATTCAGATGAAGTTGCCTTTTTAAAAACGGATTTGTCTTGGACTTATGTGTGGGAATCCTGTATACATCTGAAACACAGGGGACATGTTCATCTGTATGTGTGTATTATAAGAAAAGTAATTTTTAAATCAATTTTAATTACATTAATTTTGTGTGCTTGTGTACGTGTGTGTGTGCGAACGTGTGTATGTGCATGTGTGCATCTGCGTGCGTGTGTGAGTGTGTGTGTGTGTGCATCTGCGTGCATGTGTGTGAGTGTGTGTGTGTGCATCTGCATGCATGTGTGTGAGTGTGTGTGTGTGAGTGTGTGTGTGAGTGTGTGTGTGTGAGTGTGTGTGAGTGTGTGTGTGCATCTGTGTGCATGTGTGTGAGTGTGTGTCTGAGTGTGAGTGTGTGTGTGAGTGTGTGTGTGTGTGAGTGTGTGTGAATGTGTGTGAGTGTGTGTGTGAATGTGTGTGTGTGTGTGTGTGTGTGTGTGTGTGTGTGTGTGTGTGTGTGTGTGAGTGTGTGAGTGTGTGTGCATGCACAGGCACGCGTGAGCTCTTTATCATGTTGCTTATGTTGGGGCCAAGGAACAACTTACATGAGTCAATTTTTTATTTCTAAAAAATGGTTTCTAGGGGGAAATTCAGTTCCTCAGGCAGGGCTACAAGCTCTTTCACCAAGTGAACCATCTTACAAGCCTCAGAAGAAAACTTCTCAGGAAAATGTAAACTCATTTCTCCTGGAACACTCTGGACTATAATTTGAGATAGCAAATTTATTTCATGAAACTATTATATTTCTTACCATTCTTCTTTCCTTCTTTCCTTCCTTCCTTCTTTCCTTCCTTCCTTCCTTCCTTCCTTCCTTCCTTCCTTCCTTCCTTTAGTAAATGCAGGAGGATCTCTGACAGTTGAGGGAGGCAACACACTATCATAAAGGCACTTACTGTAAGTTAGGGACTGAAGGATTTTGTGCTTTGATGAACTAGACATTTCTTACATCTGAGTTTCTTTTTCTTATTTTTCCATTTTTTTTTACTGGATATTTTATTTACAATTCAGATGTTATCCACTTTCCCCATCCCCCTCCCGCCCAGGAACCCCCTATCCCATCCCCCCTCCTCCTGCTTCAATGAGGATGTGCCCCCACCTACCCCCACACTCCCACCTCCCCACCCTTGAATTCCCCCACACATGGCATCCAGCCTTCATGAGACCAAGGATCTCCTTTCCCACCTATGCCTAGACAGGGCCATCCTTCCCTACATACACAGCTGGAGCCATGGGTCTCTCCCTAAGTGCTCCCAGTCTGGCGGTTTAGACCCTGGGAGCTCTGATTGGTTGGTATTGTTGCTCTCCTCATGGGGCCCCAAACCCTTTCAACTCCTTCAGTCTTCACTCTAACTCCTCCATTGGAACCCCTTGATCAGTTCAATGGTTAGCTGTGAGCATCCACCTCTGAATATGTCAAGCTCTGGCAGATCTCTAAGGACACAGCTATATCAGGCTCTTGTCAGCGTGCACTTTCTGACATCCACATCAGCGTCTACCATTGGTGACTGAACATGGGATGGATACCCAGGTCTGAGTTTCTGGTGACCCATTCCAGGGTCCCTTCTACTAAACTACACTGAAGATTTATCCCTCTCTGGATGTTGATGGGCATAACAAACAGGTAGCTATGGGGAAAACGGACACTGGTCTTTTCTTCCTACTGTGTCTGTGTTAGTGGATAATAGCAGTTACCTTGGCTTGATAACATCAGTATACTTTGTGGGGGGTGATTTGAGTCTAAATAGTATTCATCTCTCAGACCTCAGCTCTTAGGGAAATGTTTTACTTTATTCTCTTCTGCTCACCTACTGCTATTTCTGGTTAAACTCAATCACTGGGAAAGTAGTTTTCTCTGGGAAAGTAGTTCATTATCATTAAAGCAAAGATACATACATACATACATACATACATACATACATACATCTGTTCACCTAGAATGTCCACTTAGAATGAGCAAAAGCCAAGCTACAGATAGACATGTATCAAACGAGCTTGGGGCAGATACTGGCAATGTCTGAGAAATGTTTTCCTGATTTCCAGAGAGATTGCTCATATGAAAACTAAATGATGCTTGCCAAAGCTTTGACTGATTCCAGTGTGAGATGTCCAAAGCCTACAGTATAAACTGTCTTTCCCAGTTAGTTCAGCCAAATCAGGATGGTGGAAAAGTCAGACTGTGGTAGGGCCGATTGGTGGATCCTGACTCTATGAATACATGGAAAATTGAAGTTTCCAGGGAGGTGTAATTGGCACCTTAGAGGAGAGCCAAATTAACTTTTACAAAGCTGAGAGAGACCAACAATCCCTGGAGAAGACTAATTTTGGAAGCAAACCTGGTAAGAGGACACTGGTCACCCCAGAGGACAACTGGCCCAATGACCTAATTACCAACTTGCAGGGAAAAAATGAAACCAGTCCTTGGAAAATTGCATCAATATCATGACCTTTTGTGGGCACTATTTTTAAAAATACCCATGGCTATCCTGAAAATGTTCCTTTCTTTATGACTAACCACATGCTGGAAGCCAGTTTCATTTTCAAAACACAATAACAAAGTTCTTCATGTTTAAGGAGAATCCCACTGAAAGTTCTAGGCCTGAAATTAATTGAGTGGTTAGTGAAAGGAGTGATTATATCCTCCCCTGAAAATCTACTTGCATACAGATGTGATCAGCTTCTCTCATTAATAGAACAGCAGGTCAGTGAGCTTATACAGTTTTTCAAGCCAGACCTCGCTTGGAAGAACATTATTATTTACTATTGCATCCAAATGATCTAACAAGTATTGGGAAGATGGCTCAGTTAATGATGTATTTATGGTGTAAGCATAAATATCTGAGTTCAAATTCCCATCAACCTCACAAAATCTGGACAGCATGATACCCATCTATAGCTTTGAGACTTTGAGGAGGAGGGGCAAAGACAGGAGGCTCCTTGATATTCAACAGAGACCTGCTCTAGATTAAAACAAAACAAAACAAAACAAAACAAAAACCCTACAAGTTCAGTGAGATGTGCTGCCTCAAAAACTAAGGTGAAGAGGGCCTGAGGAAGCAACTCTATGTCAACCTTTGGCCTCCACGTGCACACACATGTGCATGTGCACCTGCACATACATATAAATACAACACAACACATACATGTACAATGCATATACACACTTAAGCACACATACACACATATCACACATACATAAGAATAAATGAATAAATATAAACAAATACATGTTCTAACAATTTCTCTGTTCTGGATAGATGGCTCTAGTCCCTCTGCCTTTAAAAAATTAAAAAATAAATAAATAAAGAAACATGACCCTCAAAAGGAGTGGGAAATTGTTCAGTGGGCCTTACTCCAGTGTGTGTGTGTGTGTGTGTGTGTGTGTGTGTGTGTGTGTTGTCATGATTCTGGAGCCATGGAGGGAAATGCATCTAAGAACAGGAAATATGAGAAATATGACTCTGGAAGATTCATGAATTGGCACTGATAATCAGCAAACTGAAGAATAAGTGAATATTTCATCAACAGAATACAATACATACACACATATACACTTCATCGTATGTATGTATGTATTTATATATATATACATATATATACACATATACATATATATGTATATATAAAAGAGAAAATTAATTGGTCAACTGAACAAGGAATGGCTTCAGATACCTGACAGTTTGGTGGCAAAAGCCACTCAATAAATATTTGTTATTCCGTTAATGTTAGGTGAATGTATTCTAGGGATGACTGAGAAATTGCTAGAGTAAAGCTAAGCCAAGTCTTGAAACATAAAGATGAAATATCAGTGAGAAACACATCCCTCAGCTCAGACAGCTGCATGCAATCTTCAGACGATTTGAACAGCTCCCCTTATTGTTTTCAGGAAGCCCTTCCTGAAGGACCCACTTATGAAACCAAAGCATTCATTCACAAAGAAAGGACAGCTTTCTAGCCTCCCTGCTTCCCCTGGCTGATTAGAACACACTGAGCCTTCTCAGGCTACCTTACACTCCCCTCAGCTGTTTGTTTAGAAGTGGATTCTACACCTGCCCTCATGCTTCAAATTCTCTACCAACATCCTGATACACTTCCCCTCTGCGACTCTCCCACAAGTCCCGGAATCCTTCTCCTTGGAAGATATGATTGTCTCAGCATAGAGGCCATGGGCATAATTTCAGAACTTAGGGTTTGAAGTGGAAAGGTTTTCTCAGAGGCTTTATCAGACTGACCATTGTTGTGGTTTGTTTGCACAAGCCAACCTGGCCTTCTAATTCCTCAGCTATCCACCTGCATTTGCAACAAACTTTACTATGGACTTTTCTTCCTTTCTTTTCCTCTCCTCTCCTCTCCTCTCCTCTCCTCTCCTCTCCTCTCCTCTCCTCTCCTCTCCTCTCCTCTCCTCTCCTCTCCTCTCCTCTCCTCTCCTCTCCTCTCCTCTCCTCTCCTCTCCTCTCCTCTCCTCTCCTCTCCTCTCCTCTCCTCTCCTCTCCTCTTCTCTCTCTCTCTCTCTCTCTCTCTCTCTCTCTCTCTCTCTCTCTCTCCTTTCTGTTTTGAAAGCCAGCTGGAGGTTTCATTTCTGAGTCTATTTTCTTGTGAGCAACACTTCTGAAATTTTCCCAACACAGCATAGTGATTTTATAAAATCGAGTGTCTCTAGGTCTGACTTCTTGATAATTTCAAGTGTTCTTATTATGCTGCAAATGTGTCATTAGCTTTCATCTCTTATGTGGGTCAGACTCCTTGGGCCAGATTTGTCTCGGTGCCTTTTGTGATTAACATTCTAAAAACACTTCATAAATCATAGGTTACAAAGGCTAAGGCTGAGAGGGGAGGACTCTTGTATGCTATGCAAATTCTTTTAATAACAGAAGTATAAAAAGAGTTTTATCAAAATCCAGAATGATGCTCCTGTTGTGTTGGGGATACTCACTTGATAGAAGACTCTAAAATGATATCAAACCTTGGAGCAGTATCTCTTCCATGTCAAGACCAGCACTGATCCAGAACCATTTTCCAGAATCATTTCCTCTTTACACCTTCTTGTCTGTGTTGTTCCAGGTAATGATTTACTGGTGAGAGTGCAGAGAGAAGCTGTCTTTATTCTATCAGACACCAGTCAGTTATACTTTCTAATTTCTTTTATGGGCCAAAAACATGTGCGTCAAGACCAGTCCTCAGTGGTCTACAAGAAACACATAATTTCTTCTTCCATGGAGCATGCATGCCAGCACACAGAAGTTAACAAAGGATGACAATGTTTAGGAGTAAATAAACTCGGAGAATGGGGTGTAAATTCTGCGACAGAGCCTAGGAGGACCAGGGGATATAAATGTTTTCAAAAGGTCCAGATTTCGAATCAGAAGAACAGCAGACAATGAGTATGTAGTTGGCATAGAACATTTGAAGAAAGGGATATTCTAGAAGGGTGGTCAATACAAAACCTGAAGCTGAAAGATGGAGCAGTAAGAATGTGGTGAAAGGAGTGGGAAGCTTTAAAAGGTGGAGTGGAAGAATAGATACAATGCTAACGATTGCTGAGTTTGGGTAAGTGCTGAAGAAAGGCTCTGCTCCTTGAAAGGCAGATGAAAATGCAGTTCCAAATGCCTGTTAGCTGCCTTGTCTAGTTAAGCAGACCTAAAAATTAAATCTAGATTTTTAGTGTATCTGCTGGATGTGAGTCATGCTGCCACCTTACTTCTTAGTGTCGTTTAGAGCCCTAGCCTGCAATCTCTCCTCTCTCTCTCTCTCTCTCTCTCTCTCTCTCTCTCTCTCTCTCTTTTCTTTCAGAAACCCATTTCAAAGAACTGAGATTGCATCCAGTGTACAAACCTAAGCACAGTGCAACGGCTATTGTAAACTGGTGTTTTTGTTTCACATTTCCATGGCAGGATAAGGACCCCCACACCATTAAAGTAAATGCCCCAGAAAGCTAGTTTTGTAAATAGGTCCTATTTTAGAATGTTCTGGATGAAGACTTTTGGTAGCAAGTTGCTGCGCAGTTGCGAGAATGTCCTCCTCCTCCCCTTCCTCCTCATTCCCATCTTCCTCTCTTCAGCTTCCTCAATCCCCTCCTCCTCTTTATCCCTTTGGCAAGGAAGATATTATATTTTATAATGGAATGTCTATGGAACAAGGATTCTGTCTGCAGTGTAATAGATATTACTCTGCATCCTGCCTAAGGCTCTTCAAATGGGGAATTATCAGGCCCTAGGTAGGTTGTCTTGTTCACCACAACCATCAGATGCTTGTTGATACTTAATTTTATGCAGAACATGGCTGGCCACAAACTCACATTTATGTTGAATAATACAAGTTTATTTATATTTATTTATATAGGTATATATAGAGGGATATAGATAGGTAGACAGATATAGATATAGAAAGATTATACAAATACTTTTGGTGTTTCCCCCTTTCATCTCTCTCTCTCTCTCTCTCTCTCTCTCTCTCTCTCTCTCTCTCTCTGTGTGTGTGTGTGTGTGTGTGTGTGTGTGTGTGTGTGTGTGCGCGCGTGCATACAGGTGCACATATGCCACAACATATGTACTGAATTCAGAGATCAATTTTGCCTACTCAAGTTTTCCCGCCTTGCTGAGTCAGGGCCTTGTTGGCCTGTGAGCTTTCTGGTGGTTCTTCTGTCTTTGCCTCCTATGTCATGTGTAGAGTTCTGGAATTACAGATGTGCAACCAGTATATCTGCCTCTCTTGTGTGAGTTCTGGAGATTGTACTTGGGCTACAAACGTTTCTACCCACTGAGTCGTCTATCTCTTCAGCCTGTATACTCAGTAGTACATGTTCCTTTATGTGCAGCCCCATAATAACCAAAGTAGACAACAAGTCTGGTGGGGCACACATTTCTCAAGAAATCTTAAGAAAAGCTTGTGACAATACTGACAATTTTTATATCAGTATGAATATCAATGTAGTCAGTACTGTCTTGAGGCTGTGGCTGGGAACTAGAAATGGAACATAATGAGACAGAAATTAAGGCATTCATGATTTCCTGTTTACAAGAAGCCATATTCCCTGAGGCAGCTTCCAACCTCCTATGTGGGTCTAATTTTCCAGTAATTGTCTCTCCATCCTGCACTGCACTTTGTACCTGTCAAACTGGTTTGAAGCGTGAAGGTTAATACATTGGGTGTGTATGTGGGACGAAGTCCATGCTGCTACCTGGAGGTTATTAATCACCCATTTGTTATTTTAGCTTTGAGAATATACTTTATCTCAGAGGGTTTGAACTGTACATGGGAGGCATGCCACCAACTGCTTAGTGCTTCAGACCTAAGTGTATTTGTCACATGACAGCGTGTTTGATACAACCAGGTCGGATTCTTGTCTATGCATTCTGTAAGATGTGTATAACATCAGATGATTTCATTGCTTGATTCTGTTGTCTCAATAATTCATACAAAGAATAAAACAAAATCTTATTTATTTAATTTTCCTAATTTTTGGTGTTTTGTGGTTTTGCGTAAGCACATACAAAATGTAATGTACAATTTCCTCCTCTGCTTCACCCGGCTTTGAAAATGGCAATTCTGGTGGCTAGCAGGGCTGGCCTCTCCTTGATGAGACTTCTGGGAAGACACACTGTGTGAGATCTTAGCATAGTAGGATTCATTTCCCTACCTATATTATTTTCCATTTTGACACAGAATGTCTCACTGAACCTGATGCTCACTGCCTGATTCAGCTAGACTGGGTGGCCAGTTAGCCCCTGGGGTCCTACTGTCTAATTTCTTAATGCTACGATGGGATTGCAGGTGCTCACCAATGCACCAAACTTTTTCACGTGTGTACTGGGGATGCAAACCCAAGACTTCATGTTTTTGCATCAAATACTTGACTTCCTGTGCCCTGTCCCCAGGCCTCTAAAATGTGTATCTCTTAAATTTATCCACAAAAGGCTTAGTTTTAAAAATAACTCATTGGAGAACTTAAAGTTTTCCATCTTTTTAATATTGTTTGTGGGAAGGAACCATCTCCAGCTTGAGATGTTAAGGGACATTTGATGGATTAGCTCAAATACTTCTAACGACTCCATTTCTGGTACAGGAGTGGGGCTTGTGAACTGACATTGTGACTGTAGCTATAGTGTTCAATTCTACCATCTATAGGAAGAGTGACTGGCAGTCATTCTGGGGCTGAGTGCAGCAGCATTTGTAAGGGGTGTATGACGTTGTAATGCTATCCTAAGCAGCAGTTATTGGCCCACCCAGGAACTTACTGATCGATCTCAGGAGTACATAGTGTCACTGACTTCAGAAGATGGACCAGTCCTCAGAAAATGTCTTGTCTATTGCTTGGGTCCTAGGATATGAACTAAAGGCTTGACCTAGTACATTGCTCTGACCGATGTTAGTAAAATCATACCGTAGGAACAAACGTGTTAAAAACTAATTCTGAAAGAGAGTTTTAATCAATGATGGGTAAAAAGAAAGCTTTACAACAGCAATGGTTCCAGTGAGAGCAGACAAGCCACTGGGTTCTGTAGTCTACAAATGTACACAAGAACAAGCATGAACATTAAACTCCTGTTCTATTTCCAACGTCCTTGGTGGAATGAGGCCCAAAGAACACTACCCCAGCTGTTCGATCTAATCAATAGGAGTTTGGGTTTGGCAAAGGAGCCTCATATGTAAAATCTTAAAAATGAGCTTTTCTGCAGCATGAGATCTCAGTTGTTTTTCTGGCCAAAGGATAAATGTCTATTGGAGTTAATTACTACCCAGCTTATGATTTCATTATTGTCGTTAAGAGTGTGATGAATGCAACTCATTTTATTATAATGGGTTGTAAAAAAGTCACTACATGAAATTAGAAATTCTGCAAAGAGTTAGGCGTCTGTACTCCCCCACCTCCTGGCCATGTTCATATAAACTCAAAATGTCTGGAGGCAATGCCCAGGTATTAAATAAGTGGATAAAATGAAAAGAAATCCATTCAATAACAATGTTACTTTCTGACTTAAGCCATTTTTAGAATGTGGATTTTCTTATTACCTATCCCTCAGCTAAGGATCTTCTCCGAAGGTATGAAACAGGGGAATTGAGTAGTGAAGGGAGGTGGAATGATTCCAACAGCCCACCAGAATAATTTGGTTGAATTGTTTCTAACTTTCTGGTTGATTTGATCGTGCACAAACTCATCCTAATGTACTCAGATCATTCAGGGTTTAGTGTTGAACATCTTATAATAAATACTAAGGCCTTCTTGATGCCAGGCAAATCAAATTAGTATTCTAACTTTAAAAAAAAAACATATCTAGTCTCTTTGGAGGCAAATGCCTTAGGATACTTGCCTTCCTTCCCTGCAGTGTCTGTTTTGTGATGATATACACTCATCATTCCGGGGAATTTCAGAATTCATGTTGTGCCTTTTGGTATTAGTTCTTAAGTATTCTACAAGTTTCTTTGCTTCCCAGATTGTCATCTTTAGGATCAAATACCTATTCATCTCAGCTCAAATTCTGATTTGACCTCACCCTTAAAGCACGTGTCCTATGTCACTTTCTAGTTTAAGCTTAAGTGAGGGATGATTATATGTTATCTGGATGTCCCAGGAGACAAAGAGCACTTTTGTATTCTACAGATGAAATGGATATTTGCAAAGCCTCTCCTTACTTTGATACAGTGGTGCTCTTGGGACAGGCGGTGACCAGTGACCAGTGTCCCAGTGCCTGGGACAATCATTTTTATTTCAGAATTAGCACACAGGTTTTATTATGTAAGCATATTAAGTTTGCTTGGGATAAAACGTACTGCCAAGCACCCATGCAATCCACAGTTTTGTGCTTGTCATCTGGAAGGGAAGATTCAGGGAGGTTACAAGAGGCAAAATACAACGTGCGGTTCCTAAGTCATTTTTCTGTTGAGGTGCATGCAGTCCAGGGTAACAGCATGATCCTCTGTGTACTAATTATGCCATTCCTATGCTTCATTTGCTATATACACACATGGAGAACTGGAGACTTTTTCAAGGGCAAAGCCCAAACCAGGGTGCCAAAGCCACAAATCATGTATGCCTGGATGAAGCGCCCACAAAGAATGAGGGTCACAGACACACTCGTGCCTGAGGATGTGTATTTGTGCGTCAAAGGTTGAAAGATGTACAGACCAGGGATAGGAGGAGAAGAGCATGACTAAGTGGTCAGGGTTTGCAGGTCCAATTGGACAGGAGCAGTTAAACAGTACACCGGCTCACACCTGCTCACCTGGCAGGTTTTTAAATGTAACTTGGAAAGCACTGATACACTGCTGTATTGCTGACAGACATTAGCCATGGGTCCTTTATACATTGAAATGTACTACCTTTGAGAACTCTGTGCATGAGTGGGCAGTTATATCCTCCGGCTCCTTCCTTTCTCCCTCCCACCCTTTCCCCCTCCAACTTCTCCAGTGCCCTCTCTCAAATTCATGAGTTTACCTGCAAGCTGCACCAAGTAAATCTCAACAATATGGCTGCCTAGACAAGACCTACATTTGACAAGGCACAAAGACTTCACCCATGAAGAATTATGGGTAATCAATGGCTTCAAAGAGAGAGAGAGAGAGAGTACCGGTCTTCCCCAGGAATGAGCCACCTTTTAAGGTGTCTCAATCCTGAGTGGTCAACCCCAATCCCATGCACACATGAGCAACCCTAAGTGAATTTAGTTGATGACATGTATTCCAAGATGGAACAAGATATTGATCTTAGATATCTCAGGTAGAAGATGTCAAATGCCTGAGTCCCACTGTCTATCGCTCTGTCACCGCATCAAGATAGTGAAGAAGTGTGAACACAATGCTGAAGCTCTCCTTGTAATCCTGTCTTCCATGTCTTTCAACTCTAATTGAGTGATTGAGACAAACATGAGGTTTTCAGGGGCTGGGTATATAGCTCCGTTGGAAGGGTGATTGCCTAGCCTTCAGGAAGCCCTGTAGTTCATCCGCAGCCCTTTAGTAACTGGACATCATTGTAGACACCTGTAATCCCTCTACCTAGGAGATGGGAGCAGGAAGATAAGAAGTTTAAGATCATCCTTGATAGACTGAATTTGAAGACAGCCTTGGTTACATAGGACTGCCTGTAAATTTTTTAAATATTTTGAATATTGTTATATGAATCAAGATCAAGGGATGCTCTTAATTCTGTGTAAGGGGAGAGAACCCAAGGGAACACTCAGGGAAGTGTAAATTCTTCTTTATCAAATCTTTTATCCTGGCATTACTAAAATGAAAGGAACTATATGCAATTTCTCAGTCTCCAATTACTGACTGATTCAGTCAAAATAAGCAATTTGTGTGATCTCAACCATTTTTCTAATCATTCCTTTTATGTGAACTATATGCATTGAGTCAATAATGACCTCCAGAAGGCAACAATAAATAAAATAAATATGTAATATATGATATACCTCTTTGATACAAAGCTACCCTTTGTCAAATAGTTCTAGAACTATGCTGCAAGCTATGTTAAAATAGCTAGCATTTATCAATTGTTTACGATATGACTTTGACAAGCATTGTGCCAAGTATTTCTTGTAAATGGTCCCATCTGCTTTCAAGACAATCTTCTGAGAGATATACTAATATTCCCATTGTTTATGAATAAGCAAATACACCTCTGGGATTTCTTCAGTGTTACTTTTATTACATGTAAATATTCTACAAGTAGAGAATAAATTCTTGTGTTTAAAAGACACATTTTTGTTTGTTTTATTTTGAGAGTGGGTCCTGTTAGATAGCCCATGCTACCTTGAGCTCACAGCCCTTCTGTCTGTCTGGGACTGAGAAGTTCTGAAACAGAGGACCATACCCTACCTCAAAGTTGTAGCTTATAAATTATATGTGGAATGGTAATATACAAAGCAATCTTACCACATAAAATTTGAACCACTTACATTAAGATTAATAGACTGTAGTTCAAACGTAGGATACATTTTAAACACTCTTTGGTAAAAGAGTGTTTAAACAAATTAAACTGATTTTAAATAAGATAACAGAGTCAATATTAACATTCCAGTCGACTTACTACCCTGGGAGTCAACCTTTGGACAGTGAAGACTGGAGATGAAATTTATTATCATGTCCAAACTGAAAGATGGTGCCAACAGAAAAAGGCAGGCACATAGTAGGCGCTTTGTGCTAGTTACTGAAGCTATCAAGCTCAACTTGAGTCTGGCTTCTTTACAGCTGCAAGGTGACTAGTTGGGCCTAGTTTGCTTAGAACACATTCACTTTCTAACAGTGTATTTGCCCAGGGTCTCTAACTGGGAACACATGAGGAAGAGAGTCACTGCGCCCTCTAGGGGATGTTGTAGAAAAACCTTGCCAGGGAGAAAGAGGAAGAAGAGAGAAAAGATCTGAGAAAAGTCCTGAGAAAAGCCAGAGGGTAGTTCTTCCTCTAGAACTCCTTCCTCTTCTAATGAAAGCATCCATTAGACTTCTTAAAAGGCCCCTAACTGCATCAACCCTTCAATTATTTTATTATTAAAAGGCAAAGCTGACAGCAGGCTATTCATTTTTGGCCGCACACTATTTCTCTGGCCCTTGTATCCCAAAATAGCTCCTTGTGGTGACGTGTTTCTACTTTGCTTGGTAGGATTCTTTCGGTGGCCTCTCCCATTTTGTTTCTGAACGCAACGTGCTATCTCAGGCATTCACTCCTTCCAACCAACATCACCTGTTTCTCTGTGAAGGATCTGACCTACAGAGAGCCAGGCTATCTTCTGAAGATAAGTAAATGCTCAGAGAGACAGAAAAGGGTAAAGAAATCCATGCTTTTAGCAGTGTCAATCAACAAGCTGTGATTAATTACTGAGAATGGAGTACACAGGCAGCTTCTGAGAAAGAAGGAATGCATAGAAGAGTTGATGTTTGCATTCAGGGAGCATGTTAGACAGTATGTCCAGAAAATCACAACTACTACCTTATCTAGTCATTCATTATTCACTTAACAGGTACTTTTGTTTTATTCCCAGTTCTTCCAATACATAAGTGTAATATTGAAAAGACAAAAAATACACTCAAGGTCACAGGCTAGTAAATGACAGAGGAAAAAGAAATACTCTTGGGTCTTTCTAACACCGTGACTTATACCTTTTCCAATTATAGTAACCACCGCTTTCAAGATGGTACTTAATTTAATTATCTTGGCAATATTGTAAAAGACAAGTATTAATCATTTAATGTGCTGAATTATTTAATTAAAGTCTTATTAATTTATGGCAATAAAATATAGAAAGAACTCAGAGCTTACTGTGTTGCTGGGGATTTGTAGCATCAGATAAAGTATCATGAAGAAAACCAGAAGTAAAATTGACACCAAAGATGTGTGGAAGGCCATACACGGATGAAGAACCTGGGACAAAGACGGCAAGCAGAGGAGCAGCATGAACCAAAGTACGTGGTGTCATTTTAAAGGTCTGATTTAAGATGGCTTTCTTCGAGTTGCCTTTCTACTCTTTGGAGAGGGGATTTGAGGTCTGATTAGAAAGGAGGAAGGGAGCCAGAACAATAAAACAAATAGCAAGGACTGTCCCCAGGGAGCCACCCAGGCCCAGTGCTGTAGTGCTGCAGTCCTAGTAGTTAAATACAGTCCTAGGATTTGACGGAAGGAATTGAATGTCAAAATCATGAGGAACCAAAACAGAAATATCACTGAAGGACTTTCAGTGAAATTAGGCTCACTCTTCTTCCTCAGTCTTAAATAAGGAGTCATTTTCCTTCCCTTTAACACCACAGTTTTTAAATGTGAAAATTTTTATTTTATTTTATTTTATTTTATTCCTTTGTGTTTACGCATGTGTGTGAGGGTAGAAGAGACAAGGTGGGTCTCTGCAGAGGCCGGAGGAAGATGTATGGTACCTTCTTCTGTTCGTCTTTGTTATATTCCTTTGAAGCAGAGTCTCTCTGACTCTGGAAGCTTATCATGGTTTGGCTAGGCTGGCTGGCCAGCAAGCTCCAGCCATCTTTCTGTCTCTGACCCCCAAACCCCACCTCCTGTAACTTAGTACAGGCACCTGTAGCCATGCAAGGCTCTGTGAATGAGCCAGGGATCCAAACTTGGGTCTTCAAGCTTATACAGTGGAAATCACACAAACTGAGCCTTCTCACCAGCCACAGGTATTTCTTTAATTAATTGGATGTTATGACAATATTTTCTTTGCCTCTCTGGAATAATGAGAACATCGGAAACTAGAGGGAACGCTGTGTTGAGACAGTGGTATCATGTGTTGAGATGACTCAAGAATGTGAGAATGACAAGGACTCATGGTACCTGTTTAGTAGAGGGTATCTATGGGCTTAGAGTAGCTTAATTGATGGCCAAGCTGAACATATGCATGGATTAAAGGGAGCTATAGGACTGATTCAAAGCGGACCTCCTCCAGTTGAAAAGAAGGATGACTCAGTTGCCAAATTTCAGCTGTCCTTGGCTCATGTGTCTAAACTTGGATGCTGTCAGCAAAGCATAATGGGTATTCTTGCAATAAGCAAATGAACAAACAAAAACAAGTCTAAGGATCATGCATAACACACAGGGATCACTTAGTCCTTCAAAGGGGACTTAGCTTTGGGTTGTGCAGATAACTAGAAGGGTCAAATGCCCCTCTCCACATAAGCCAGTCCTCTGCCGACAGGAAGAAGAAACATGTTGTTGGGTCACACATGGATACAATACAAGAAAGACATAAAGATTGGTTTGATTCTGCAAACCTGTCAAGATATAGATAGAATTTTCCAGAGAAATGGTTCTGTCCTTGGAATTTACTTATGCCTCCATACCCAAAACCATCATGCAATATGGTTCCATTTCTTCACCCCATCTCACAGATTTATCCATTCTTGTTTTTAGAGTTCTGAGTCCTTCAAATAATTCCTTGAACTCTCCCCCATTGGTTTAACTCCCTTAACAGAGCCTGAGAGCAAAGGTTGAGTTTCAGGCTTCTTCGTGTTGAGGAATTTACTTTCAACATCTTGACATGAGCCAGAGGTCTGCCTTGCAGCAAGAGAGATGGATGCAGGAGGAAACTCTGCCTGACAAATGCCAGTCCCACCTGTGTGGGTTAATAAGCGAGAGTCCAGCCCAGCCAGCAATCCTCTCGTAACTGTCATTTCCGCAACCAATCAGTTGCCTGGGAATTATCCCAATAAAAAAAAAGAATACAGTGTGTCATTTATCAGGCAGCCAATTAAAGAGCCTCTGCAGGAGAAGGTGAGCTGGAAGCCAGTTCTCACAAAGGAATCAGGGCAGGACCAAGCCAGTATGGGCCTAGAGGGAATTGAAGAAACTAAGTGCTGGCTCCCTCCTAGAGGGACCAGATTTGGAAAATGTTAGGAGTTGGTAATGTTTCACAGTTCCTAAGGACACCAGGGTGTGAACAGGAGGCCTCCTAAGCCATCTAATCTTACCCAAGAGGTCCCTTGTGGCCCTAAGATCAAGGCTCATATACTGTGTTGCTTGGTTCCTCAGTCATGGTGAGCATTACATGTCTAGAAATTTAAATAAAAGTAAGTAGCAAAATGTAACAAAACAAACTGAAGACAATAGTTTCCTAAGCTTATTGGACATCTTGGCTTCTTTGTTTATTGGGGGTGGATAACTGAATAAATAGACCAACAGAAGTCATAATCATTCTGAAAAAAACAGAAGTAACTCTTTATGCTTAAAACATACATGAGGGACTTATTTTCACTTTGGGGGTTTATAATAAAAGTTCTCTATTATAGACACAATACATGTATAGCAAATATGTTGATTCAAATGTATTGAGTGTCTTCTAATTATACTACAACCAGTTGATTAGTCCAGAATACAAGCCAGTCCTTAGCTACTGAAGCCATCAGAACCCACATGGGTTAGCAGATGACATCCAAGAGTATATCAGGTTTGTAACTCAGATTTACATCTCATACTTTGACCTTTCTGAATTGAGGTATCTGAAAATGTATGAGGTTTTACATTAATTGCTTTTAATATTTTAATTCTAAGTCAATCAATGGTATATATGATAAATCAGTGATGTATGAGATTTATAGGATCTGGGAATGCAATTGAAGTAGATGGACAGGATAGCAGCCACCAACCAGGAAAGTAAAAGCTATCTGTGAAATGGGTTTCCAAAATCATAACTGTGTTGTCAGACATAGAGCTGGTTCAAATCCAATGTCCTGAGCCTAGAGAACCGTAGATCGAGGAAGCACAGATATCGAGTACAAACCATTAGCAAGTCTTCCTGTGGACACTTAAATGTTAAAATTGTTAGTTACACTCTGCTTAAGAGACACACCATCAGGAAAGTCAGTACAGTTGCCCTTATTCCATATGTAGACCCATGAGCAGTTTATGTCTTTTAAAGAAAGACATTCTTCTACTCCCATTATATACTTAGTTCTATGTCTCTCTCTTATTTATATTCTTCCATTGGGAGGGTTGTTCCATAAAAAGCTGTTGAGTCATTTTATTAAAAGATGATTAAAAATACAAATCTAAGGGCACCGACTCTAAGTTTTCATGAGACAGCCCTCAGAAGCCAATGTACAGATCATTGAAATGTTCTGGCAAGTGACTGAGTCCTTTATTTTAACTTATCATGCTCCTAGCACTGACATAAATTTACACACACACACACACACACACACACACACACACAGAGAGAGAGAGAGAGAGAGAGAGAGAGAGAGAGAGAGAGAAGAGGGAGGAGGGGATTACCTAATCTTATCACACATGGCCATTGCCTAAGATTTATTCCAATATTAAAACAACTATCTGGCCGAGGAGGTGTTTTTTGATTTAAGTATTCACATATAACGTCATTCCAGATGAAGGGTCCCATTGCCAAGAGAAAGTTGTCCAGTTAAATAGACATTTCAGAAGATATAAAATTTTGCCCTCCCAGTAAGTCTGAACATCACCCAGTTAAACTCATCAAAAGTAGTAGCTGGCCAGTTAATAAATGAACTAGTTGGTTCATTAGATATAAGCTGTAGTCACACTGGTGCTGAAATTCAAAGTGCAAGGTTCCCCAGCTGTGTGACCTTGACACCCAGCTGGCTTCACCTCTCTGAGGTTCAGGTCCTGTTTCTTTAGACACAGAGATAAATGGTTAGGCTCCGTTAACTAGGATTCCATGGTGAAGTGCTTGGAAACACTGGCTAGGCGAGTACCCTGTCAATAAACCGTAGTTACAAACTATACCATTTATGATTCTTAAACAGCCTCCCAGAGAACAGCACCAACAAGCCTAATACAGTCAAAGAAGTGGTTTCTCATTTCCCCTGCCCAGAGCAAATAAAAACCGAGGGTTCCAGCTCTTTTGGGAGGCACCATCTAATGTGACCTGTCAATCCAAAGATGGGCTGTGACTTTATAAGCCGTACAGGAAATTTCTGATTTATGTCACTTCCAGGAGACAATGATGTGTGATTAACATGTAACAAATGTCAATTCTTGTTATTGCTGACACCAACAAGCCCCCACCTCCCCGCTGTCCGGCTCCTGGCTTGTTTGTTTCTTTCTTGTTTCCATAGTGCCTTCTTTGCATCCAATTCTCTTTGAGTGACACTGAGAACAATTTCAGCTGCATCCCTTCTTGAAAATCAGTTATTTTGAAACCCGAGGAAACATAGGGAGATAAATACCACCTACCTGCTCTGTTTTGGATGGCTCTGTGCCAGGCATGAGGCAACAGGTGTGAAGTGTCATCAATAGAGTATTTTTTTTTCCTTTAAGCTTCTTTGCATTTGCATATCTTTGGAAATAAGGGATTGCTCCATCCCCACCCCCACTCCTGAAGCAATTTGTCTAAATCCCTTAAAAGACGGTTTGATAGACAACCAAACAAAATAAAAGCCTCTTCAGGATGGAAATCAAGGGATGGGGTGAAAACTGTGTTTGAAGTTACATGTCTTGGTTGCTAGTCCCTAGTAACCCAATGAGGCCCTTGAGAGAGTATATTGCCTCTTAAGTCGGTAGAGTCATCTTTTTTTTTTTTAAATGTCCTGTAAACGTCATGTCTTAGATTTAATATTCTATAAGCGTGTGTTGAAAATGAAGATAATGAAAGACCATGCAAGTTAGCCCTGTCTGAAAGGGTATCAGTGAGGAGTGAGGCTAGCCAGAATATTCAGTGCTCCTACTTTCCTGCCTGCTCCTGCTGGCCTGTGCCTTTCAAATGTTCCCCTTAATCCAGACAGAAGTTCTGAGCAAGGCTGGACTGCATCACTGTTAGAAATAATTTCTTCGCTCACAAGCAAAGTTGCTTCTGTCAGGATCACATCAGAGAGTGTGGCCATCTTAACACTGAGCTCCAGCTGTGACCCAACACCTATTAAATGTGACAGAAGCATCACAAAGGAGGCAGCAAGCCTTATTAAGATGCTTGTGATCTGAGTTGCTTTGCCTTTCCTTAGTCTGTTGTGATCACCATTCATGCCCCCACCCCCTACTTAGTAATCACGTATGTGCATGCACGCGCACGCGCGCGTGCGCACACACAGGGAAAGCCCTGACTCCTCCAGATAGAGGACCCTGGCATAACTAAACCCTGGCATCCCTAAACATTTGCCACGGAGGATCTGGCATAACTTTCACTGAGGGACTAGGAGAGAGGTTAAGGGTTAAAACAGGAAGACATCCTCACCTGTATAAGGAGACCTTCGTCTGTGCATCAATAACTAAGGGACTGAGTGAAGGAAGATGCCAGAATGACATGGAAAGATACAAACATTTCAAGACGGGATTCCAAGGATGAACCACCCACTCAAAGCGGTTTAGAAAAAGCTGCATGGATAAAGTATCATTTGCCAAATTTCTTGAGGATTAGGGAATTTGGAGAAAAAAAAATGGGATGGAGGAATGGAGTTATAACTACAGAAACACAAAAGGTCATGAACAAAGAAACAAACCCAAAGGGATGGAGAAAAGAGATTTAAAAGAAGCACTGTGGGGAGGACCAAGTAGATTCATGCTGAAGACCAGACTATAAGGGGCTGGGATGAGAGAATACATACTCCCAAAGACAATGGAGCCTTAAAACGTGTCAGGCAGCTACTGTGCAGGTAGTAACATGTTTGGCTCCATCTTGCATTCAGGCCTCAGGTCAGACACTACCATGGCAGGAAGTTCTCGTCTTACTACTTAGTCAAAAGCAGCAGCTTACACACCTCGGTGGCACTTTCTCACGTCTTATATTGTTCTGCTTTGTCCTCGTAATAAAAAATTACTACCTAGGCTTGTTTATATTTTTCTCCTTTGATTTATGTGCATAGCTGTTTAGGTGTATGTGTGCATTCCTGTGTTTATGTGAGGGTGAGGGTTCAGAGTGTGCATGTGGCCATGGAGGTTAGATATTCTCCTTGGTGGCATTGGCAAGAGCCCCTCACATTACTTTTAGAGACAAGGTCTCTCACTTGCCCTGAAACTTGCCCATTAAGCTAAGCCCACTGCTGAACAAGCATGTAGGGTCCTCCACCCCACTTTCCCCCCAGAACTGGGATTATAATTATCCTACCATACCTGGCTTTCACATGTGAGTTGTGAGGATTTAACATAGGTTCTCAGGTTGGTCTGGCAAGCAATTCACTGATAGAGCCATCTCCCACGCACTTAACTGTTATCTCCAGGTCTTTCTTGTCACGTAGAACCTTCTAGAATGTGATTTCTACAAGAAGACCTTGCATTAGCCCGATGCTTCTTATAGACTGGCTGCCTTATAGAGCTTTGTGGATGGAGCAGGTGAATGAATGAACTAGAAACATCCTCAGCACACATTACAAGTAGCCTCAGTTTAAGACATTTGCATTTTCTTTTCTCTGCAGTGTCTGGGAAAAAAGAGAGAAAAAAAAAAACGTTTTTAATAATAAAATCCAGCTGTAGCCAGTCTGGGTTAGCAGCATTCACAGCTACTGTAGGAATCTCTACATTCATAACAATGCCTCTTCCAGATGTTGGTACAAATCAAACCTCTCATATCTTCCAGAACCACATAGATGTAGAACGGTAAATCTGGGAGTGGACATGTCTGTGTAATGGCCTCCATTCTGTAAGGGGTTAGTGGTTCTTTTCTCTTTTGGACCACAGATTAGTTTAACAATCACAAACCAGCTCTAGAGGTTTTATTTTTTTCCTTTCACAAGGAGAAAAAAAATGATAACATATTAGACTAGGCTAGATTAAGTGAAGGTTTGTCTCTCGTCTTAAACTGTTCTCCTACAGTCTATGAACCCTTTCTCTCTAGAACTGTCAAAAGGGCACCTTCACATTCAACCTTTAGTGTCTGCAGGTTCTACACTAACACATTTAGACAACAGAGATTGAGAATATTGGTGGGGAAACTGGGACTCCGGAAACACCACAGACATTTTATTATCTTGATTCTGTAATTGTAGGTGTTATTTAAATATCATCTACAAAGTATCAAGCATTTTAAGTAATAGAGGGAATCTTTATAGTGTTTAGGAGATGTGTGTAGATTATAAACAAAAAAACCTATGGATATATAGCTAAAGTGTGAGGAATCTTCTGTTTTGATACTCACGGTGAATCCTAGAATCAATCACTGTTATATGCGGGAGTAGGGAGAAGGTGTGATTATGTTATGGTATAAACATTTCTTTTATTTCATAGAATGTTACATTCTCTAATGTTCTGATAGCTAAGATTGGTGTGTGTGTGTGTGTGTGTGTGTGTGTGTGTGTGTGTGCGCGAGTGCGTGCGTGCGCACCATGTTTTAATACAGATTCCCAAAGGGAGGAGGGAGTGAGCCGTGTAAATAAGCAACCAATTGAATTGACTTAGCAAGTCCTTATTCAGCTTGGCCTCTGGCTTCAGTTGGGAGAACCACTTCCCTTGTTTTGATTTGAAATGATGCCACCAAAACATATTACAGAATCATTGCGCTTTTGCAAAACAGAACAAGCCAAATGAGCCTCCCCAAGTATAAACAGAAGTCTTGTTTGAGTGAACTGTTTTTTGTTTTTTTTTGCGAATCCAAATTAAACCAAATGGTGGCCTTTGAAAAGCACATACAGGGTTCTCCTTAACTGATAACACTATATTGTATCCCTCTGACTCTTTGCTGTCCTGGGAAGGTTGTGGTTTTCAGGTTGTCTTAAATATAAATAGTTGCCATACAGTCAGAAGCACAACTCTTGAGCCACTGGTGATAGCCACAAGACACTGAAGTGTTCTGTATGTTGCGTGATCTTTAGCTTCTGCACAACAGGAGTTAGACCCAGCCAGGCAGAAACTAGCGAAGTGTCACTTCTGAAGAGTGACAAGTGAGTTCTTAGCATCTGTTCACCTGTAATAAGTCAGGTCTGTGATTTCCCACTCTGGGCATGGTTTACCCAAGTGCCTTCCTTATGCCTACCCTCACTACGTGTGGTGTTTCATGCCTTGGCAAACGATCCTTCATGATGGCAACAGGGTTTGAGGTCAGAGTCTCTAGCTGGGACATGACTCGCTTGTTGCCTCTGGGGAGGTACAGCTGTGAGTAACATGCCCAGGCATGAATCTTTGCAAAGCAGCTCTACTTATCTTTCTTGGATGTGTGTAAAATGGAGATAGCCTGGTGTTTTTAGCACTTTAACAAATGGGCTTGTGTCTAGACAGCTAGAAGGACAGGAAGTCAGTCCGTTTTCAAAAAAAAAAAAAAAAAAAAAACCCACAAAAAAAAAAAAATGTAAGTTCTGCTTGCTTACTGCATGGGGAAAAAAAAAGCCATTCACCTATCAACTGCATGTGCTATTGAACCTTAAAGTGAAGTGCTGGTCAAGGTGTGAAGCTTCTCCGTCCCTCAATCACCCTCAGTGAACCACCTTACCCAACACATACAATAAGCCCCTTAATGGCCTTTTTTAAGGCAGTGCTGGATGTCTATAGCTTTATTTGAGACAGGTAGTAGAGTTTAGGTGGCTTCTCTTTAGGACAAGCTAAAGTTCCCCTCTTATCCTAGTAGCTGAAGTTACTGTAATGCTGCTCAGACAGGTCAGTGCACTAAGGAAAACTGCTTCTAAGCGCCTTGTTGATGATGGTCAGAGCTTGTACCTACATGGCTTTTATGCCCCACAAAATGTTAGTAAGAATATAAGGTGAGAGGGTTTGGTGGCACAGATCTATAACAACAGAGGATTCAAAGGACAGAGGCAGGAAGATCACAAGTTTGGAGTTAGCCTAGGTTACATAGTGACATGCTTTTCTTAAGATAAAAGAATGAACACTATATAGTGGATACACACACATATATACATGTATTTCATTATTGTAATGGATTTTAAATTTTGCATATCCCTATGTGAATCTGCTCCATCTCTTCAATCCCTTTGAAAATACATACATTACCCATAAACATCCCAACTTCCTCTCTAGGGACTGTTCTTAGATTCCCAAGTATATGGCTTCAGTTTGGAGTCATGTGACAGCGGATTTCTATTGCCAGCAGCCCGTTATCTTTCTCAGCTGGGGAAATCCCTTGGGTCCCCAAATAGATTTGACTATAAAATCACGGGATTAATACTTTTAGTGGGGTAATTGCCTATTTTAAGGAAGTTTTTGAACTTGGCTACACAAGTGTCTGGTTTATTCAACAGCCTTGCTGACCTCAGTATAAAGATCTCCCCAACTTGGAAGCTGATATTTATTAACTCAACCTGACCATACCATGGCTTAGTTTTTTAGAGAGTCATGAAACAATACCTGTCCTAGATAATGTTCTTTTGCTATGAGGAAAGGAAAATGAAGATGAGGGTTGGAGGGTTCTGATAACGTGGACGGGGGTGGGGGATGGATAAATAAAAAAGACACCTGATTTTCAGGGTATTGTTTAATCCTACGGATCCATTCACGAGCAATCCATTCATAACTTTGAAAATGGCTTGCACAACGATTAACTTTCTATACTGACTTGATCCCTTGATTGGTCTGTGAGGTACCCGGTTATGGTCAAATATTAGGTGAAGATGTTTGGGAATGAGTTTAACATTTAAATTTATTGGCTAAGGGAGGAAGATGGCCTTTCTCTCATTCAGGTTGAGCTCATCTTGTCAGCTGAGCATTGGAATACAACTACCATGCTGGTATTCCCTGCATAAGAGACCATTCCTGCCTGATTGCCATGGAGCGTAGGGCATCAGATTCCTTCCTTTGAGGAACCTTGAACTTGGTTCTTCCACAGACTCAAAACCTGATGATCTCCAGCAAAAAAGCTACCTATACGTAAATTCTCCTGGCTTTCCAATTTGTAGACTTCAAATGTTGTGAACCATCAGCCTCATAATTACATGTTTTAGTGTTTATAATAAATCAGCGTGTATGTATTAAAGATGCATGTAGGGACTCACACATGTACATACATCCATGTTTACATGAGTACACACACACACACACACACACACACACACACACACGCAATTTGTTCTCTTTCTAGTAAAGTGTGAGTAGTCTATAAATTCTTCTGACCCTTCTCATCATAAATCTCCATCACTGTCTTCATCAGTCTTGACAGATGAGAACTTCTAATCCTAGTCAGATGGCATGGAGAGGATGGGGCTGGGGAACATAGCCAGGACTGGCTGCAGATTCTTAAGCTTGTGTGCCAGTGCCCAAGACTCTCCCGGATTAGCACAATCAGCAGGTGGCTGGGGAAGGACATATGAAGGGGGAAGAATCCTGTCCTTCCTCACCCCCACCCCCTGCACCCCTATTCTGTTGGGGATCATTACAGATTTTTAAACTCTAACTGTGGAATCGAATGCAGCTGCTCTTTCTAATTGTGAAAGTGAGTTAAAGGGAGGTTGTTGTGGCCCTGCAGGTGCAGTCATTAGATGCATGGATGCTGGGTAATTAGGCTCATTTCCATGTGAATGTTCCTGGTTTCCTCGCTGCCTGCCCAGCTCACTCGGTGATCAGGACACTTACAGTCAATCCAATTAGATAAAGGTTCCCACACTTAGAGGAAAGCAAGAATGACTATGGGAGAAGGCCTCTCTCTCAAGAAGGTCTCTAGTTAAATGTCTCAAAATAAACAACTATGGCCTAATTAATTGTACCACAGGCCAAAGGAGCACACCAAGGAACTACTTATGCATCTGAAGCACAATCCTAGGGAACTGCTTAATAGAATTTCCTTTTGTTCACACTTGCTCTGGCTTAGAGATGGGTCCTAAGGCGGTGGGGTGGGACTTATTCCTATTCTCCATTGTTTCTTTTACTGAAAATTTTAAGATATTCAGTCAATTTAGTTTAATATTCTCTCTCTCTCTCTCTCTCTCTCTCTCTCTCTCTCTCTCTCTTAATTAAAAAAAATCCCTTTTAGGTGCTGGGAAGGGATTGGGTCAGGAAAATCTAAATTCTCAAAGTAAGAGTGTTCATGGATTATTATTCTTAATGGGTTGCTTTTCCATGTCTCCCATCACCAGTTTATAAGTGTATTCTCCTTATGCATTTTATTTTTTTTTATCTGAGCCTAGAATGTAGCATAATAGAGAGATTAATAATATGTGTCTCCTGAGATCCCATTTTAGAGCAGTTTCAGAACTTGAGTCTTTCCCATTTCTCTTTTCTAGTGTGATTTTCCAGGTCTCCATCCCCTTAGTGGCTCTTCTAAACCAAACTCTGGGCCCTTCCTTGGGGCAGCACTAGATCCTTAAAATCTAGTAAATTTGGAGCCTTATTCTTTCAGCTTTTGAGGTTCTTGATGTCACAACCGCTCCAAACATCCAAGAGCGTTGACTTACTACTGCTGGCTTCGTGTTTAGCAGAAGAAAGCCAAGAATTCACTACTTCTCTTCCTTCACCCAGAGCTTTGTATGTCAGGGCCTTTGCTAGTTCTAAATATGTTCAGCCTCTAGTGAAGAAGGCAGACAAGAATAAAAGTCTGTGGATCTGGTAAGTTATCGGAATGTAATGGGAAAAATTAGAGTAACACCAACCCCCAAGTCTTGTTTATGGGGTGTGTGGTATATGGACTAGCCTACCTAGGGGGAAATGAGGATCTGTTCTGTTTACAGGGAGGGCCTTTTAGAAAGATACAGACAGTGCAAATTTCTCTATAGTACTTTTTTTTTTTTAAAGACATGAGAGTAGGAGGGAGAATGGTTCGCAACAAGAGATCAGCTGGCATGGGAGGGGGACAAAAGAGGGTAACAGGAGTGAATACTACCAAAATGCATTATATATCTGCCTGAAAATATCATGACACTCATTCTTGTGTATAATTAATATATGTTGATGAACATCAATAAAAAGAATTAAAATGCTTAGCAAAGCAAAATAAACAAATAACAACAAAATTACTTTATCCCGTGCATGTGTGTAAACATATGAACATATATAGATATGTTGCATTACATTGTATGTAGCTCATTAGGAACACGGGTAACAATAAGCAACAGAATAAAGAGACAACCAGCCTAGGATGATTGGTGTCAGAATAGTGCTGTCAAAAACTAATAACAATCAGCTGTGTTTGTCCTGAACTGCCTGTGAGGACTGTCAGTGTCTGGCTGACTACAAGTCTGTAACCTGCTGTTGAACCTGCTCCGTTGTTCTCTCTGTGGGAATATGTTTCTGTAAGGCAAGCCAGGACAGGCCTGTAATGGTTCCTGTCGAAACATTTCAGGGTGACTGCAATTTAGGAAAGTCCAGTCTCCCAGTCAGGCTCTAGAGCACAGAGTCTACTGAAGAAGAAATAAAGATGCAGTTGGGTACCCATCTCTGTTTCCCCTTCTCCTTCTTCCCATAGCTGCCCTACATAAACTCAGTCAACTTAACTCTCTTGTCCTCTGAAAAAATACATTATGCCAGAAACTCAAATTTCTAATTTAATTGGTTAATCCTTGTCAGGGGAAGGTTTCCCCACTGAGGTGCAAAGGTATTCTGCACAGGAACCATTACTTGAGACTTAAGCCACAGTGAGTGTGAGGTCCGATTTCAGCAAGTACTAATTACCTTCATAAACTAGGTAGGGGGGTAGTGGGGGCACACAATATGGGCATAATACACATTCTTTCCATGGTCCACATAAGGCCCAACTTGGGAAAACATCACCTAGGCATCAGGTCTCCGTTGGCCCTAATATTTTTTTCCTGATTTGTAATTGCTAATTCACTTAAGTAAAAGCAATATTTGGTCTTCCAGGTGCCTACCTAAGTAAGCTATTGCTTTACTTGGAGTGGCTGAAAAACATAGTTATGCTACATGCGTGGACATTCTTTCTCCTTCGCAGATTGCAGTGAAACTTTGCAAGTGAGTTGCTTTTAGAGATCCTGAATCTATAGTTCTACCGAAAGTGTGCAGCACCAGCTATGTGTACCTAGGTTTGCATGTGTTTTCCAAGCTTCATCACTGAGGTGGAGGCTTAAGATATATATCAGTATTGATACACTTTTCATTTTGTAGCTGAAAAAAAATGTATATCCAAGGATTGGAATAGTCTGGGAACCTATTGTGGCTACATGTGCCCTTCATCCAATGAAACATCCCCACTTACAAAGCCACTTCCCCCAAAACATTTTGTTAACATTAGTAGGAGCTAAGGCACTTAAAATAGACGCTGTATCACCATTAGCAAATATGGAGAAAAGTCAGGGTTTTATAACTTGTTCAGTTTTGTTCATAATTTGATTTGGAATAAGACTAACGAATAATACCAGTAATGCTTCCCAGATTATAGATCCATGCTGTAATTAGCATCATTGAGAGGGAGCCAGTATCTTGTGCTTAGACTGTTTAGGCATGTTAACTAGCTTTACTCATAGATTTATGTGTTTATTTTGTATGCATTTAAACTCTGTGTCTCTTAATTGGGTGGATAACATGCATGTTGAGACTTTAAAGTCTCTAAACTAGGCAGCGAGATGCACTTCTCTGAAGGAATAGCTATATGAGTATGTGATTACAGGTCTAACCTCTCACTACTGGTTACTTTGGGTTCAAAGTACAGCACAGTATTTGTGTTTACAAGTGTCTTAGTTTCTGTCCTATTTGGGTGAAGAGATACTATGAGCAAGGCAATTCTTATCAAAGAAAGCATTTAATTGGGGCTTGCTTATAGTTCTAGAGAGCTAGTCTGTGACTACCATGATGGGAAGCTTGCAGGCATGGCGGTAGTTGAGAGCTTTACATCTTAGTCTACAGGCAGTAGGCACAGAGTAAGAGACTAAAGCTGGAAACCTCCACGTCCAGGCCCAGTGATTTGGCTCTTCCAACAAGACCTCATCTAGTTCAATAAGGCCACTCCTCATAATTTTTCCTAAATCTTCCATTTCTGGTGAGTAAGTATTCAAATACATGCACCTATAAGGGCCATTCTTATGTAAACCATAATGGGCAAACAGATGGCACAACTTACAAGCTAGGGACGGAATTCAGTGGAGCACTTGCTTGATCACACAGGACCTTGGACTCAGTTCCCAGAACCTTGAATGACAGTAACAAAGGCAGTAGAAATGCCCCACTTAAATTTTCCAGAGAAGGAAACCAATAGGTTCCCAACTATGCTTATCTCATTTTTTTAATGAGTCTTTAGATAATGAGGACCAACTTTCTGTTTTATACCCAAGTTCAGAGTCAGCTCAGAATAATATAAGCTCATGTCACCCTGCTGGAAGTACATATGACTCCTAGAAAATCAAACATAAATATCAAAAGCAAAGTAGATTTTCTAGTATCTAAGCAAGGGATGTTCTTGGAGTCGTCCACATAGGTGTCTATGTAGAAGAGGGATAGAGAAAATGAAACAATGGCAAACTCTCATTGTCTTAGCTCCACGTTTTGGATGATGTACTAGAATCTTCCATGTGTATGGGATTTATCTTTTTGCTCCATTTGAAATTACTTTGGCATTGTCTACATATTTTCAGGACCTTTAAGATCTTGGAAAGATGCTCCCTATATTGTTAGTTCTACGTACTATTGCAGCAGACAAGGGATTGTAATATTTAGGGAATAGTCAAAGCTGGGAGCTGAGATAATCCATCTGAAAACGATACTCAGGGTCAGGTTCACTTTAGAGGCATGGCCTAACTGTATCATAACTGAAGAAACTATGTCACATGGGTCTCAGCTGACATGTCATATAAAACATTATAACTACAGTGAGAAATGAAAACTTAATATTTTCATATTTAGGCTTGGTCCTTGGCTCAGTTGAGAAAATACTAGCTCTACAAAGCAAATTCAACCCTTACCACCCATGTAAAATCAGACTCTGTGGAGCTTACCGTAATTCCAGCACTCGCTGGGGAGACAGAGGATCCTGGTGCTTGCTGATCAATCAGCCTAAATGGATCAATAACTTCTGGCTTCAATGAGAAACCGTATGTCAAAAATTAAGTTGGAAAGCTGCTGAGAAGGACATGGTACATCAGCCTGTGGCCTCTACTTGTATGGACACCTGCACACATGTTCACAAACATGAACGTATTCATAGACACACACATTAAAACTTTTGTGTCTCTGCATTATTCTGTTAATTTTGACAAAATGTGTCTCATTCCTGAAAGGCATTATTAAGTGTAGCCTAAAACTCCACTTGTGAATTACTGAAATCACAACTTACCATTTCACCTAAGCTGTTTGTCAACATGTTATCAATGTATTCAGGTAATATTTTTAGGTAGATTGTTGAAGAAGACAGTAGAATCAAAGGAAAGAAACAAACAAATGAAGGTAATGTAGTGACATCAAGAGAATCAGACGGGATTATTTGTTCACTCCAGGCTTGGCCTGGAGTCTTTAATCAATACAGAAGCAAGATACACTGAACATAGGCTTCCAAGGCAGGGAAACCTAGAAAGGTTTCCCACAAATATATCATCGTAGATTCCAAATTCACAGGGCAGAACATTTCATTTAATATGGACAGTGAAGTGAATTTTTTACTAGACCAATATATAGATCTCACATTACAATCAAACCTGTGTATAAGATCAATCTGGTTCAAAATTAAAAGGAAGTTAGTGTCAATATATTGCAACCAATAGTGTTTTTGTCAACAAATGACTTTAAACAAAGAAGTAATCAGATGGTATTGTTAAAATTATTTTGTCTTTATGGTAAAAAAAATGTTCTAATGGAAGGTAGAAATTATATAGACAATATTTTAAGTAAAGTAAGACAAGAGATTAGTCAATCAATGAAACATTCTCTGTCAGTATCAGTGTTTTGGGTTTGAGCTATACATTCTCATTTAGCTTACTCCAAGGGCATCTCCATAAGTTTTTTGGTTTTTTGGTTTTTTGTTTTTTTCCACCAGGATTGGAAGTTTGACAGAAGATCAACATTTGAACCTCCTGGGTATAATATGCACTATGCCTTATATACCAATCCTGGCATTAGTGACCTGGAATTTATTTGCATGGTGAGCTTTGCCTGTATGATTAACTGAATGAGAGTATCCCAAAATCAGTTATTTTAACTTTACTATTCCCCCTATGGACAGTCTTAAGATGTTCAAGTTACTAATGAGGACATTGGAAATAACCACTAGAAGAATAGCCACGATAAGTACTCTAGCCACATCTAATCTCTCTAGCAGGATAGAGGACAGTGTGTGTGTGTGTGTGTGTGTGTGTGTGTGTGATATTATTCTTTGTTTTGTCTTTTAAAGTTCAATCTAAATATATCTGTTAGCCTTACTTGTCTATATAGGCATTTGTGCAAAAGCAATCCACTCTGGTTTTACGTCCTATGTTCTACTTTCTTACCTGCCTGCTTCATTCTTCATGGCCTCCAGTGCAGACCAGTGCCTCCAGAGCGTCAGCATTGTGTGTTGCTTCTGAAAGGCTACAAACACAGGACTTGCTTTGGAGTCTTAAAAATGTGAGGTTTTTTTTTTTTTTTACTTTTGAAAATTATAAATTTTTCCATATAGTGCATTTTGATCATATTCTTTGTCATTTCCCCAATTCTTCCCAGATCCTCTCCTCCTTCCTACCATCCAACTTCAAGTTCTTCTTTTCTTTCTCAGAAATAAAAAAAATCAAAACAAACAAGCAAAACCCCCAAAAGAGTCAAAGAAACCCCCCCACACACACACACCAAGAAACAAACAAACAAAAACCAAAAAGACATGGAGTCCTCTTTGATATAACAGCCCTCTTAAAGCTGATGGGCCTCTTCCTGTCACCCTCCCTCTTCAGATCTCTTAGGACAATCTTGAGCACAAAACAGAAGTCAATCGTGAAAGGAGCAGAATCATTTGAGATGAGATATGAACTTACCAAGTTTGAGTGTCAGTAAGACTGAGACATAAACTTGATCAGCATCTGGACATGAATATTTGCATTGTTTCTCTCAAAATAATAACCATTTTTTCCAATGTGTAAATTCTGGTTTTGTAATTGTCTGTGACGACTCAAAGATGAGGAACTACTTCCCCTATGGTTATTAGAAGGTTATAAACATGTCCTGGATGTCTGAGACAGTCCAAAGTGCTTCACTTAAAGCTTAGGGACACAGAGATTAACAAGCGAAAGCTGAGCTTTCTATATCCTCAAGGAGCTTAAGGAGCAGAGGAGAGGAGCCAAGTGGTTGTCACAGCATCAGAACAAACATGTGCCCTTCAAGCACATGCTTTCTTTGGACCAAATAGAAGCCATTTGAATTAGGTGGGTATTGAGTCTTTTACAGAGGCTTCTCATAGAACAACCAATTGTGACTATTGAGTAATGAAACTCTTACTTGATTAATAATGTATACATTCAGAAATGTGTGAGGACTATCTATGTATATGTGTATGTGTATATGATATATATGTATAATGTATATGTATATGATGTATATGTATATGCATATGTATATAAAAAGTTCTTTAAAAGTATCTACACATAGATGACAGCATAAGAGCAGCAGAGTAAATTTCATTATTGACTTATACATGTGTATCATCAACTATGGTAAAATAAAATGCATGTCCATAATATACACTTTTGCATGTGCATAGTAGATACCAAATTTATAGTATTGAGTTGCTTACTCAATACTATTGGTTTGCAAAAAATTAAAGAAAAATAAGCTTTGTGAGGTCTTAACATACACATCATATTGTTTAAAAGTGCATAGCCACGTATATTATCTGACCTAAACAAAGATTCTCTGGGAAATAAAGGAAACACCATTAATGGTTATGCCAAGAGAAGAGGCATCACAAAGGGTGAGACCAGGCAAACCAGGGCATAAGACTATGTGTTAAGTAAATGGCCAAAAATATTTTAGGAATTTCTGTGGACTGAATGTAGATCTTCTATTTTATAAATGTATTCTTTTCTTTAGGACTCATTCTTTAGAATGTAGACAAGGTTTTAAAACAGGCTTAAAACAGGCATTTTTATAATAAAAGCTATAGCAGTTTTGAAAGTTAGTGATACTCTTTATGATATATTTTATCCCTTCATTTGTCACCACTGAGCCATCTCTTCTACCTCAGTTATCCCCTAGTATGTGATACCCAGTTTATGTTTATCTGTGAATTGTTTTATGAGTGAATACATTAAATATATGTATCTACATTTAGATAGATATTCATTCCTTTCCCTTTAAAATGGTTATTATTTTTATTTTATGTCCATTGATGTTTTCTTTTATCTATGTATGCACACTAACATGCATGCAGTGTCTGCAAAGGGCAGAAGAGGGTATGGATCCCAAGAAACTGTATTTACAGATGGGTAAATCCTTTGTTGATGTTGGGAATGAAATCTTAGTCTTCTACAAGAGCATCAAGTGCTCTTAACTGCTGAGCCATCTCCTCAGGCCCATGACTATACATTCTTGAAAGGTGGTGGGGTATGGATTACACAGATTTCATTAAATATTGAAAATATGTTGTTGAAAGCTACCGCAAAAAAGAAAAAAACTCATGATTTATATGTTATTTCTATGAATAAAAAAATAAAAGGAAAATCAGAGGTCAAGGTCCACAAAGAATATACAAAAGAAGTAATTCTATATTTTCATATGATAATATATATATATAATATATATAAATATAAATATATATAATATATTATACACACACACACACACACACACACACACACACACACACACACATGCATTTTTTCTCTAAATAGAAACTTACCTTTAAATTGAAAAAGTTATTTTACTTTGGAGTCTGACTGGTTACATTAGTTACTTTCCATTATCACTCTAACAAAAATTCAAACATGACATAAGACAAGTTTATTCTGAGTTACAGTTTCACATGATTCAGGCCATGATCCTGTGCTCTTGAGTAGAAATTTATGGCCTAGAGAGCGAGAGAGAAAGAGTGGTCTTCACTTCTTGATTAACAGGAAGTAGAGTGGGAAGGGCAACAGACAAAGAAGACAGGAAGAGAGTCACAAGGACACATCCAGTGGTCTATTTCTTTCATCTAGGTCCCAGAGGACCAACCAGCTCTTAAGATTGACAGCTTACTATGGATCCATTACTTAGCCCACTGATTATGCTAGAGCCCTCATGATGTAAGTGGGTCTTGAAATGCTCTCAGAGACACACCCCACAGGATGCTTCACTAATTCTTAGGTATTTCTTAGATGAGGCAAGTTAGCTGTCAAGTTCAAACATCACACTGACCTTGCCCATGACCCCCAGTTTTCACAGACTTAAGTCTCCATGCTGTCTCTTCTATTAAGGCATCATGACAACAGGTTAGACTACTTTGTACTTTTACTTTGGGGGAAAATGCCCATCTTTATGGAGTGTTTACACTTAAGATAAATCAGATGAGGGACACATGTTTAAATGAAAACTCCAAAAGATAATACATGTCAAATGAGCGTTAATTTGTTCATTCTTTTTATTTCCATTGACATTTTAAATCTTATACTTTTTATACTGTCACAGTTTTTTTTTTAAATTAAGTTCAGGCTTTTAATTAATTCTAATTACTTTTATAGCTTCATTTCTTCTTTTAGACCTTTATTTGTTCCTTAGAAATACGTTTTTCCTCATAAATGAAAAGCATGCATTCTGCCCCCCACACCTATTTATTGAAACATTTACTCTCCTCCAAATTGTTCTCCTCTTTGAAATTATTTACCTCTTTATTCCTTTTATTTTGCTCTTGAAGCAAGACCCTTCCTTCCCAAGCCAACACTAGCTTCAAACGAGTGATCCTTCAGCCTCTACTTTCTTATGACTGGAATAGTAAGCATGCCTTACCACTCCCAGAATCAATTTGTTTTACAATCATAAGATTGTTCTCAGCAAAAGGTGAACTTAAAATTGCCACACACAGATTCTGGTTATAAAAGCAATTGAACATAAGAAAACATATGTGTCCTTGAAGGCATATTGTGTCTAATTGGGTGACAATACTGCTGCTGCTGCTGCTGCTGCTGCTGCTGCTACTACAAACTACTACTACTACTATTACTGCTACAACTACTAGAACAACAACAACTACTACTACTACTTCTGCGGCTGCTACTACTACTACTGCTACTACTAAATAATAGTAAAATATCGTGGACTGCCTTTATCCTAGACTCTACATTTTATAGAATTGTATGGAAAGCTATTTTCCAGAAAGCTTCATTATTTCGTTCCCCCACAGAATGCAAACATTTCACATACGCTTAAATGTTAGCCTCACTTTGCCCCCTTTTTAATATCAGGATTTAAAATTTAAATTTAAAGTACTTCCTGCTGTGAATTTTCATATTTCTTCTTCTTCTTCTTCTTCTTCTTCTTCTTCTTCTTCTTCTTCTTCTTCTTCTTCTTCTTCTTCTTCTTCTTCTTCTTCTTCTTCTTCTTCTTCTTCTTCTTCTCCTTCTCCTTCTCCTTCTCCTTCTCCTTCTCCTTCTCCTTCTCCTTCTCCTTCTCCTTCTCCTTCTCCTTCTCCTTCTCCTTCTCCTTCTCCTTCTCCTTCTCCTTCTCCTCCTTCTCCTTCTCTCCTTCTTCTCCTTCTCCTTCTCCTTCTCCTTCTCCTTCTCCTTCTCCTTCTCCTTCTCCTTCTCCTTCTCCTTCTCCTTCTCCTTCTCTCCTTCTTCTCCTTCTCCTTCTCCTTCTCCTTCTCCTTCTCCTTCTCCTTCTCCTTCTCCTTCTCCTTCTCCTTCTCCTTCTCCTTCTCCTTCTCCTTCTCCTTCTTCCCCTTCCCCTCCTTCTCCTTCTCCTCTTCCTCCCCCTCCTCCTCTTCCTCCCCCTTCTTCATCCTCCTGTCATCCTCCTCCTCCTCTTCCTTCTCCTCCTCTTTCTTTTTCTCCTCCTTCTCTTCCTCCACAACTGCCTCCTCCCCCTCCTTTTTCTTTTTTGACATTCACAGAGATTCATACATAAGATATAATAGGATACATTGGTCTAAGAAGACCTTGAGTATTTAAATCATAAGTATTTATTTATTTATTTATTTATTTATTTATTTATTTATTTATTTACAAACTCTCTTTTAACACAAGGGTAGAGAAAAAACTTTCAGTATTTTGTTCAAGGCACTGAAGTTTGTCCAGAGCTCACCCCAGAGAAAAGACACTACGTCAGTCTGTAAAATTTAAACCCGCTTCTGTTTGTTCACTATGACATCGCCATCATCCAGTGTCCATGTGAGGTGATACCTCATGATCTATTCTTGAAAGCTGACGAGCTTTATGTGGTTGGGTCATCCACCTTGGGATGAGTCTCTGGTTAATGAAAACAGTATTTTGGAAAAGACAGTTTCCTTCCTGAAGGCTCCCTGTGAAGCCAGATTGATGGACATCATGTTTCTCTGGGCACTCAGATAAACAACAGTTCCAAAACCCTTTGATTACCACAGGCCAGAACCCCGGGGAAGGTGAACCTCTTCCCATTACTATTTGTTCTTCTGATGCCAACCATGCTGAGCCATGCCCTGCTCAGTAGCCTATTCTTGTTAGAGGGCACTCAGTTTTCTCTTCTTTCAAACTACTCTATCCCAGCCTATGTCTTTCCATGGTTACTCATCCCAATGTCAGCTCCTCAGAGCATTGACCCTGACATGAAATTTTTCTTAAAATTTCCCCCATTTTATCTGCAGTCTTGGTCAAAATAAGTCATGAATAATACATGTTGTTTGAAAATATATTGTTTTCTTACAGAGACTCCAGGATCTAAAAGTGGTATTAGAAGACTATCTTATACTATTTTTTTTTTTAAAAAAAAAAAAACAATTTGGATATATTTGGCAATTGCTCCTTTTATTTCCCTACCAGCCTGATATGCTTATTAGATTCTTCCCTGTCACCTCTGACCCCATGGAACATCTCATCTTTCACTCACCAAAGAAGTCAAACGTTTCTTAAATTAAGGAATCCATCTAATTAGATCATGGAGATAAGAAAGTACATATCCACTGTTTATGTTACCAGCGAAAAACCTAGACTCATTTCTTTGGCTATAATATTTATTATGACAATATCATTTACACAGCTATCATTCCCAGCCTTTATCCAGGAAGCTTTATAAACTCAGACACGACTTTTCCTGGAATCCAGTTAATTCCATTTTTTTTATCATTGTGTGTGGTATACTTTTATAAGAAATTAATTTCTGAGAATAAAACAGCATGGTCAGGTCAGGATTTAGACATAAATTCACGTCTAATAATAATAGTAACAGGGCCGTCTTTTAATGAGGCACCTATTATTTGTTGTGTACTGTGATGGATGCCTCATCCCTAATTTCCTTTAATTAACTCTAGGGTATGCCTGTGATGATCATCGTAGTTAGGAAAACCATCACAGAGTGGCTGATGAAGACACACTTAAGAAACCAGAGTGAATTTCAAGTCTTGGTATGTTTGAATCCAAAGGCTAAGTTTAGTCAGTCTAAGTCACTGCTGAAGCACTTTAAAAATACATTACGTTTGCTTAGGTCTATGACTTTTGCTTAAGTCTCCTGCAAATGATGTACAAGATAAAAGTGGCTCTTATTTTGACACTTTTCACCTCAATTTTTAACCTTCTCTCATCTCCTCTTTTATCCGTCATTTTTCCCTGGTTCTCTTCTCTAGCATATAGCCTCAGAGGGCATGCGACTTCATGGACAAACACTAAATTTATTACTGCCACTTATGGCTAACTAGGCTGATGAAAGTTACTTTGCATTAGTCATCACACTCCTGTTTCTTTCTTCAATGCACACCCCAACAGAGTTCAAACTCACCAGATTTGCAGAGTCTGATTCTAGCCACTTCTTTCTCCAGGTTTTATGATGGGTGGTTGACTTACAAACACAGGAAATTTTGATCTCAGTCCCATGAAATTTGAACTTCCTTTGGGGATTCCCCATTTACCTGGGGGAAGAGAAATACATAAAAAAGAGAGCTGAGAGGAGATTAAGGACTTGAAAAGCAGCCCAAGCACTGACAGCCTTTTGCATTCAGTGTGGGTATTCAATTAAAGTAGAAATGAAGCTAGTTGACCTTAGTTTTGCTTTCAGTGGCAGAAAATATACCAGATATTGAAAGAGTGAAATGATGCAAGAAAGTACTTCCTACCTAAGACAATACTCTGGGTATTTTAGAGTTCTTGCTTTTAAATGTACATGCCCCTTTCCATGGGATCTGATTGGAATATGAACTCATTGCTACATGCCAAGAGTAGTCCCTGAAAGTGAGCTCTTTCAAGTAGAACCCAGGAAGTCTAAAGGCCACTGGGCAGGTGATCCAACCCTAGCCCAGGAGAGGTTAATCTAATTCGACCATTCTCAGTATATAGCCCTTTAATTTACCCATAGAAACCCTTGAGTGTTGAGGAATTGCAGGACACTTGTATGTGATTACTAACATCAGGTATTCAAACTACTAAGCCTCACATAACTGTTTGAGTCATTGTAGTAAAATTTTTCAGTGTGTTTGAAAGAAAAACAAGCGTCTACCTCTGCCTTCAGTCATAGACTGAACCCTGTGACATGCATGCTGAATCCTGGGGTAATTTTTATCCTGAAGTGATATTTTTTCCCTCATTTTTAAAAGGTATTTATTGGGCTCTGGAGTTATCATCCCTGGACCATAATGGTGATTTTGTTCCCTCCAAACAAGGCTCACGTGATTGAAAAACTTCTCAATAGCAGCCTAACAAAGATATTTAAATGGAAATAAAATTGTAACTTTCTTAGTGTTAATGGCCATCAATAGGTGGTTACTGGATCATGGTCTTGTGTGACGAGGCTTTGGTCTGGAAGGTTGTATCCCAGTACCTACATCTTAGTGAGTCATAAAGTGTCTGTGATTGACACACTGGTTTTAAGTATCAGTGTATCAGGGCTTTGGTCAAACACAAATGCAGAAGTTGCTGTGATGCTATTCCTCAGATGTGATTGACATTTGTGATGAGATGTTGTCATTCTCAATAGTGCACATAAGCCTCATCTGGTCCTTTGAAGGACATAGGAGCACACAGTGAGGTTTGCTGAAGTGGAAGGGCTTATGCCAGGTCTATAACCCTGAACTCTGCCTGAGTGTCCTGCCTGCAGGTAGCTCTGCAGCTTTCAGGCTTAAGACTGTGACATCGTTATGTTTTAACCTTATTTTCAGAAAGTGATTTGATCTATAGTCTTTTGACTAGCCAGAGCCTGTAATTATATGTGCCAATTTATCAAGAGTAAATCCCTCACATAGTCTCACACTCACATGCACAAGCACACATGCACTCATAATCACACACATGTATGTAGGGAACAGATGCAAACATATCGTTCATATGTATACATACACACATGCATACCTCTCTCTTGTTTGCTAAAGAGCTCTTTTGATTGATATCTTAGACTTTTCTTCTCATTATTCAAATGTGTGGATTGGCTTATATAGGACATGTTGACCGAAATAATAATACTATTATTATTTTCCCCAAACAAATACACATTGGCGTTATTCTCAAATTATACCCATGGTATCCAGATGTTCAATAGCCCTACATTTTTTTTTATAGAGATAGAATTTGTGAGCCAAAGTTACTTTATTATTTACTAAAATGTAGACAGAGGCTGTTGCATTATAGTTGCAATCTCCAAAACAAAGCACTCATATTTCCACACAAGTCCACCTTTAGGATGTATACAGCAATTTGGGGAGAGTGACCTATATGGGGTAGCTCAAACAGTGTACAGGGCTGAAAAGCCCTCTGGGCCTGTGTATCAAAACCTGTGGAGTACTGAGTGTAAGAGATACCACTGTTCAATGGTGGAAGGAGAAACTTGATAATGTAGTGGGTAAGACTGACTGGAGCTACAGAAGAAATGCTCTGAATTTATGCTCATGTGAGCTCATAGGAATTGGGACATTTAAAACTCAGCTAAGCCTGTGAGTCAGCAAGAAGGCATAAAGAAGATATACTGATAAAGAGGAAATCGAGATTTATCAGATCATCTTGTCCTTCTTCCCCACAGGCAGTCTACACACAGATTTGCAGCATCTCTTACCTGTGCAGTCCTCCTCCTTCATGACGATGCAGGAAAGTATTTTTGAAACTGTTGAGCCTTCCGAGAGAGTGTGATTTCTAACATTGCACATAAAGGACTTTACACGGTGAAGTTTCACATGGCAACCCACATAGCATGATGTGATGGAAATTAATACTATAAAATATACGTGTGTGTATGTGTGTGTGTACACACACATACATGGACACATGCACACACACGCACACACACACACACACACACACACACACACACACAAAACACAGCTCCATTTGGGCTTTTTTAAACCACTGCTTCCTGCATCTTATGACTAAGCCTACGTAATTAAGCATAGATCACTTTTTCCTTTCCACCCAAAGTCCATAAAAACCTGTTGTACTTTTTTTCTTGATTTACTTGTTCTTTGTATTTTTTTTTCAATTTGTTCAGACTAATGATTTTAAATGAAAGACTTTCAAATCACGGGTGACCCAATGATTAACTGATTCTTTTAAAACTGTAAAAAGAGAAATCCATTACGTGCTGGGGAATGAAGCAAAGCAGGGAGGGAGCCTCCTAACAGCAGTATGCTGTATTTATAGCTTTGGGCTCTGGCTCCCAAAGAGGAGATGGAGGTGGTGGGTGGGGCCACGGTGGTGGTGGTAAATGATACTCATTTGTAAGCATCGGCAATATTCACCAAGAAAAATAAAGAAATGATTTGTGAAAGCCATTAAGATAGAAGCATGAATAATAACTTGAGAGTTAGCAGTGTGGGCCTTTAACAAGTATTGGAGTTTTAAAATGCATTACACTTTGCGATTTCCAAAGCGTGTGTTCTAAACGGTTAGACAGACGCCTAGAGCTGGTCCATGAAATAAAACATTCAAACCAAAAACTTTATGTGCTTTGGCTTTATTTTAACCTTCCTCTTTTATCTACAAATGAGTCAATCGATTAACCTTTTCAGGGAATCAATTGTGGTCCAGCATTGAAGTGGGGAATATGGAAGAAACAGGATTATATGTAGATTGAACAAAAGCCTTTGGAACTTAGGACAATTTTTTTTTGTGTGGTCAACCTTTCCTTTCCAATTGTCTTCCCAAGTATCTATTAACTCATCAACCAAAGTCTTCACATTCAGGGTTGCCAGTCTTACCAAATATAAATGTAAAAAAACCCTCCATTTATCTAGCACCAAACTGTCTTTGTATTCCTGATGATGAACGCATCCCGCCATCTTTTTCTAGATGAGACTATTGTAAACTGGAAAGCAGTGTCTATAGCCTCATCTAATAAGGCGTTGACTACTGATGATTTCAACCTAAGAGAGATGGGACACTGGGCTCATTAGTTTTAACACTAAAAGAACTCCTACCGTTTTTTCCGTCTTGTTCTTTTTCTCTGGCCTCATGTCACTCCACTGACAGGTCTTTGCTTTCATAATAACAAAACTAAAGGACAATCATTGACACGGCCTATTAAGGAATAGTTAAGTACCTACAAACCATATCCACCTTTATCGGCACAAACCGCCACGCTGCCCACATCAATACCAGCACTTTTAACGATTAAACGATATTTAAAAGTAAAAACTGTTCCAGGGTCTTCGATATTTAAAAGTAAAAACTGTTCCAGGGTCTTTCCTTTAGTATTTAGGGTTTTTTTTTTTTTTTTTTTTTTTTTTTTTTTTTTTTTTCATGGCAAATACACTTCTCAGTTCTCTGGCACTGTTACCCATGTACGGTTACACTCTCAGACTGTGGCAAAAAGTATCAGCTCTGTTACGTTTTCTTTTAACATAAAATCTCAGAGATCTTTGTAATAGTAATCCCTTAGAGGAATGAGTGGGCTTTGATCCAAATCTTTGGTACGTTGTATTTCTATAACGCCAAAATTGTATTTTTAGGAACCAAAAATAGAGTCCTTATCTCACAGTTCTCATCTTTCGCTCTGCCTCCTGTGTCTTTGCTGTCTCCTCCATTCCTGCTTCTGAAAGCACAGGACATCTAAGACCTCCTTAGCAAGTGATGCTAAGGCTGCCACAGCTGTGGGCAACCTCTGCTGCCAGCCTGGTACCAAGGCCAGTCCTGTCTAGAGTTTCGCTGATGTTTGCAAACCATTTGGTACTTGTAGACAGAGCTATGATTACAGATGGAACTCGTTTGATATGTGGTCACTAGTGTCCCAGTCTGGCACAGTAGCTGATGCTTAGCTTTGAGTGGGTATCTTGGGAGGGTGTGCAGAGGAGGAATTACAAGACCAGTGAGGGGGAAACCTCAGGTGAATTGCAATTGCCATGAGTCATTTACCAAACCTCCAGCCCAAAAGGCTTATGATTGAGTATCTCTTTCCCAATAGAATGGCCATTTATTTATGCTTCATATGTCTATTTGGTGCGAGAAGGACTCTCAACTTTAAACATCATTCACTCACCTTTTGAACAGTATAGAATGCTCCAGGCAGTGACAGAATCCAGTAGAATACCATGGTGACTCAGCAACACAGAACTGTTGTGCGTGGTGTTTCTGGCCAAAGCTATAGTGGAAGAAAATGATACCGAACTCCAGTTTTCCACTTAGTTGTGGGACTGAAGTAGACCACTCCTGCCATTACTCAATAACCAGAGTTAGCATTCTTAGAGGCTAATAACACGGTGATTTTCTTAAGTCAGGGGGTATTCGAATGTGGGACCCTCATTTAGAAATAGATGTAGGTGATTTTCTTTGTTGATCACTTAATCAGTTCAAGATAGTCTCTAAATAAGCAGTGCCTGGCCTCCAGAGTAATGTCTTTATCAAAGTCAAACTCAGAAGTCTATTTATTGAGTTTCTAGGCAAGAGCTGTCAGGGGAACCAAGAGACTCTGAGAAAGGGTGTCTTCTTGGAATGACTCTTGGACATGAAGGCTCTGAGCTCAGCAGGGGAAAATATTTATAATATTTACTCTTCCTTGGTGGAAACCTTCTTCCATGAATTCTGGGGTGACCATTTTTTTATAGTGTACTCCAAGGGAGAAAGAACATGTACTATTTTCTCTCTGTCCATTTCTTGCCCTGGAATGCTTCATACACATTAGCTAAATCACTTCCTGCTCTGAAGGAAGGGACATCCCGATTCCAAATGCCTCAAGTCGTCAGGTTGAAACTGTTCATTATAAACTTTATTTTTCTGGTTAATTTGAGGTCTTGTCTCAGATTATTTCTTTATGTCAGAGGTAGAAAAAATAAGACGGCAAAGGGACTATTATTGTACCACGGGATCCCAGGCCTGGGTGTGGTTTTCAAGTGGTACCTCCAGACAGCAGAAAGGTGCCAGGCTGAAACTCAAATTAGGCCTGCCAAGGTCATGTACACAAAGCAGGGACTGTTGGTGTTCTTACTTCCTTGGGTCAGCTTTTCCTTCTCTCTTCTTTTACCTCCCTTCCCAGTTCACTCTATTCCCGATTTTCTCTGCCAGATCCTTCCTCTCTTGCAGATGGACAGAGAAATGAGCAAAATACATAACTGAAGAAAAATGCCTACCTTTGTGAGTATGGATGTGACCACTGCTAATGGCTCCTGGGTCCAGTTCCTAACAAACTTAGCATCCTGCAGTTTCCCTAAAAAACATGAGGGGCAGCCACTGCAGTTGCAGTGAAGCAGGTACGTGAGCACCCCAAAACAAAGTCCCACAGCAACTAGTTGGGGTGGGGTTCAAATTAATATCTGTTTACAAATATAATCTAAATTCAACTAACAACATGTCCCAAGGTTTTACATATTTTTTGGTGAATCTCACTTTATCACCTCAACCCCTAGATAAACACAGAGAGAGAGAGACAGAGAGAGAGAGACAGAGAGAGAGACAGAGACAGAGACAGAGAGAGACAGAGAGACGGAGACGGACAGAGACAGACAGACAGACACACACATACACATATATATATGGAAAGAGAGTGAGAGTGAGAAAGAGAGAGAGATAGAGAGAGACAGAGAGACATACATATATATGGAGAGAGAGAGAAAGAGAGAGAGACTGAGAGACAGAGAGACAGAGAGAGAGACAGAGAGAGAGAGATGCAATATGGTGTCCTGCCTCCCAGGCTGGCTTCAAACCATGAAGTGGAACACGAACTTTAACTGCTCATCTTCCTGCATTCACCTCCCAAGTGCTGGGATTACAGATGTAAGCCACTACACCAGTTTATTCAGTGCTGGGGCTCAAAGCAAGTGCCTGTTACACATGAGACAAGCAGGCTGCCAAAGCATGCACACCAGCTCTGGCAAACCTTTTTAAAGGAAATTATTTCACATGTTTTAGAGAGATAAGAAATAAAAGACTTGGATAAGTCATTATTTTTTGTCTTCTTAAGCCTTGAAATTAAACTTCCATTGGGTGCGAGGGGAGTGGAGAGAGAGTTCTAGAGTTCCTGCTAACAATGAGGTACAATTATTTACTAGATGAGCTGGTGATATTGATGATGACCGACAAGATTCTATGAGTCTTAATGCTGTCTTCTTTCTGTACATTGGCTCATTTGATCTTAAAATAAATATCATTATTGAATTAATATCAATTCATTTTGCCCTGGCCATGTAGCTGCATGGATCTGAATTCACACTTTTACATTTGCAAGTGAGATGTGGGTTGTGCTCTTGACACTTGAGTGATATAACACAGTACTTCACTGAGCAATGGCTTGTGACTGCAGAGAATGCCAGGAATTCCTGATCATGACTGTGGACTTGGTCACTGTGGCCAGGATGAAGAGACACCACATTCTAAATAAGTAAATACGCATTGAAAGAAAAAGCAAGGGTTGGACATAGAGAAAGATGATTGTTTTTAAATTATTTACTTGCATGTGGGGGTGTGGTATGCATGTGTGTGTGCGTGAATGTGTATGTGTTGGGGGTATATGTGTGTGTGTGAGCTGTGTGTTTGTGTGTGTCTATGTTCCTGTGTTCCTCTATATAAGTGGGACATACACATGAAGGGCAAATACCGATCTTAGATGTAAACTCTTGTCTTACACTTTGTTTGTGACAGAGTTTCTTGGTATTCACCTCAGCACACAACAGGATAGCTGGCCTGATGTCTTTTAGGAATTCTCTGCTTCTGTCTCTTAGCTCTGGGATTATAAGACATGTGAGTTCTAAGTCTCAAACTCTGGTCCTAATACTTGTATGACAAGTGTTTTACCCACTAAGCCATATCTCCAGGCTAAGTTGAATTATTTTTTTATTTTCATACAAATATATAAGTACAGATAAATGCAAATACATATTTAAAAATAATTTCTTTCTTATGTTCCTTATCTACTGCCACTATTTGAAATAATACTCTGTTGTCTTGACAATAGTTTTAGCAGGTCGATATTGTTTTATTCAGTCACAAAAAATTGGGGGTCAATTGTAAGTAATTTGGTCTAAGGTCACACACACCATTAGAAAATGAGAGATATCTGAGACACAAAAGTGTGATCTTTTTGACTGCAGATGCAACATCAATTTCGTATTTAGTATACCATGTTGTCAGTCATGTGTAAGTAAATCAAGATTGTTGGTGCCGTTGAGATGGTCGAGTGGCCAAAGGTCATTGCTGCCAAGCTTGGCAATCTGAGTTCAATCCCTAGAACTCACACGATAGAAGGGAAGACTGAGGTCTGCGAGTTGACCTCTGACCTTCACATGAGTGCTTCTGGTAGCCTTCTTCCCCTTTATATAAATGAGATTGATTTCCCCTTTAAGAAATTTGAAACTTTAATTGTGGAGCATAGGTCATGGTGATGTAAAACATTTTTTTTCTACTTCTTGGGCCTTGATTATGCTTAGCAGTGTAACATCGAAACGTAATGCAACAGAAAGGAAGTTTCTTTCTTCTTTTGAATGCAAACAATCTAGAGGTAAGTGGCCTAGAGGTCAGACTCCAGAATGGGGTCATCAGAAATGCAGGCTATCCCTGGCATCTCTTTGCAACCCCGTTCTTAAAGGATACAGCCATCCTTCATATCTGCCTACATTCCTAGGTGACAGCTGGAGTTTCAGTCGTTGGGTTTGTGCTTTCCACAGAAAGTACAAGGAATTTTGAGGCGGAAGAGCCAGCACACACCTCAAGTCCTGCTGCCCAATCCAGATTTCTCAAAAGACACCCCCTCCCCGCTTTCAAATTACACCTTATTGGCCACCCTTAGCATATAGGAGTTTGCAAATCAAGTCTTTTGGCTGGGCATATTGCCACACGGATTAAATTTGGGGTTCTATTACTATGAAAGAATGGGATAATGGATATTGGATAAGCTACTTGAAGTATTAACCGCAATAAGCTAATCAAGACCTCGGTCCCGGTGGCAGGACTTCCAATATAAATTCATTAAAATAACATCCTCATTGCTGTGTGTGGTCTGTGATCATTAATAAATAATTGGATCAGCTGCCCACTCAAGGGAGAAACCATGGAGCAGGCAGGGTTTGGAGACTCTGGGAACCAAGGAGTCTCTCAGCTGGGAAAGGGATGGATGACTCACTGGTATTAAGAGATCTTCGTCAACACCCTCTGAATCCATGTTCAGCAAGCACAAGCCAGTTAGGCATGAGACAGATATTTCAGGGCTACAATTCTGATTGGCACCAATCCAGAGAGACAAAGAGGGAGGGCACCCACCCTAGGTACGTCAGCTTTTGTCATAAGCTGATTGGATTTTAAATATGTGTTTTATTATTCGAAAACAACCATGTGATCATAAGCCTAAATAGAACTTAGAGTGCTTTTTCTACTGGAAACAAGACGATGTCTGTACTTTGCCCACGTAGCTTTTCAGGGTAGGTGTCCAGTCAATCACATTGCGGAGTCTGGGCTTATTAAACGCTTTAAGAGTTTTAGCCATCTACCCTTGAATTAGTTTTAACAACCCCAGAGATTTTTCTGTCTTTCTCTTCCCGGACTCCTACTTCCTTCCAGCGTTTGAGACAAGCCTAGCTAGAGGCAGAGGCGTGGCTTGGATTTCCATCCCGCAGCCTCCCCTCCAATCAGCCATGTCATGGTGGAATTTTTATTAGCCATAAATTTTTTTACTGGCTAGATTAATGCGATTGAAAGCATCACACCCAGTAAATAGTGTCTGCTATTTGTTTTAGCAATACCTGTGGAAAAAGGGCAATTGGGACCCAGGCACAGCGGAGCTGGTGAAGCCATTGGCTGCATGTAACTGTTGGGGGCCCCTTTGACTGATGACCAGGGGATGCTCTTCTTCGAGGGAGGTCCGCCCAGCAAGAGGCTCCATTGGTGCATGCGGCTGCCATGTGTAGCCATGATTCACTTCACTGACTATCAAAGCTTTCTACAACTTTGCTTGCTGACTTTTGACCAGAGGTTCCCTTTCAACACAAGGAAAATCTGCCTAGAGAGAGACAGAGGGAAAGCCCACTGCAGGGAAATAAATGGCAGCCGTGTTCCTGGCGGTCTAGGTTTTATGGCCCGAGGCGCTCCGGCTTGAGTCTGCCCCGAGGTGCTGCCTGGTGTGGATGTGTTTGGTGGCATTTTATGGAGCATGGTTTATAATCAGCATGGATTATTGTAACAACAACAAGGGGGGGGGGGGATATTCAATAAAACCTTGTTGGATGGCAAATGCCCTACACAAAAACACTTTTTAGAGGCTCAGGACCCAAGTGGAGTGTTTATAAAGGCACCTTCGGAAATGTTCTTTCACAGAAACCTATTTTTTTTTAAGCAGATTTTTAAAGAAGGTGGGAGAATCTGCAAGCCATTGGTCCCCATCTGTTTTCTACCCCTCTGACCTTGGTTGTTTGACTACATGGTCATGACCCCTTAGTGAGTAGGGTGGATGGATGGTCTGTGGAAGACGGTTAGTGGAAGCTTCAGCTTCAGCGTTTGCTCTTCCCTTCCTGTAAAAAAAAAAAAAAAGCCAGATTTCTCTTCTTAAAAAAAAAAATGTTATAAAAGAGAAGCACAAACAGAAAGTGAGCCAAATTGCTGAAGGGGATCAAGAACTGAAATACAGCCTCCAAAGTTGCATGTACAGAGAGAAACCCTAAAAACGTTCCCAAACCCCAACCTGGAGCGTTGATCTTCCTGTATTTCTTTAGTCTCAGGCCAGTTTCAACCATTAGACGACTTACAATTATAAAGTTGGCAGTGGTTCCGGCCCATGGTGGCTGGAGGGGATTCACTTTGTAAATTCAGTTCTTTGGGTAGGTGGTATTGGCAAGAGCATCCTGTTCCCTCGTGCCAACTCCGAAGACTCAGAATGCCTTTCCTGGATCGAAGTCCAGCAAGGCATGCTGGGAAGAGAATGAGTCCGGACTGAGGATGAGGTGGAAAGACCAAAAAAGGTGAAGATATAAAGGTTCTAGGGAGGAGGCAGAGGGATGGATGTCACCAAATGGTAACAGAACAAAGAAAAGAAAGTGATTTGAAGTGCAGAAAGAATACAGAAAGGAAGATAGGTAAATAGGTAAGAAAGAGATAGGCAGGTGGGTAAGGAACAAAATCTTTAGGAACTAGATAAGACAATTACGAACATCTTTTTCTGAAATTTTCATTTTGAGGTCACAAATTTTCTTGATAATTTGGAATATCAGCCTCCTGTCTGTTCGTTGTTACAACTCTTCCATGGACCAAGCCCTGCTTGCCATAGACAGGATGAAGAAGGTTTGCCTTCTGGTTGCAATTGTGAATCACTCCGTGGTGGTAGTTCTGCCTTCCTTCCAGCACACAGATAGAGCAGAAGGGCTTGATGAATCACAGAAACGGCTTTTTCCATGAACTGCCATCCAGTCCCCTACCAGCCAGTGGCTCTAATCTCTGCCGAATGTGCAGTGTTTATTTTTCCAAGCATGGTACCTTCTATGAGTCACAGGGCTCAGATGCCACTTAGTAATGGGCCCTTGTAGAAGTCAAGAATGTGACACACGGTGAGACACGCAGCTTAACAATCACAAACAACAGCTTGGTTAATGGGGGGGGGGGTGAAGCTTCGGTGACATGTGTCACACCAAAGAGCCCGACTCCTTGGGCTTTGCCTGTCCACAGATGAAGGGTCTCTGCACTGTGTAATAATGATAAAATATTGCCATCTGTTGGCATCCTCTGTAAGCAGACTCTCACATACACACCACTGGTGATTTTCCAGGCTGCCCGGGAAGAGTGGGTGTGGAAAATGGTGAGTGAAAAAAAAATCGGAACATGAAAGGTTGAATCTCTAAGAAGAGAAAAATACAACATCCTAGATGCTCAAAAGAAAGCTGAAGACATCACAGTGACACATTCTCTTAGCCTCCATCCCAGGCAGGCAAGGTAGGAGCTAAGCCCACTAATAGTAGCCGACCTTTAATTCAGTGAATCAGAGGGTTTGGACTTCCGGTGGGATGTGTCATTAAATGGCACTAGGAACTAGAGAGTCCTTGAGATGGGCTCAGAGAGTTTTCTATCATATCTGATCTCTGTCACAAGAACAACAAATAAGGATGTTAAGCTATGAAGGTCACATAGAGTTCAAGCAAAAATTGTAAGCCACAATAATCTAAAATATCCCTAATTTAACTATCCATATGTTCTGAGGAAAATAGAAAAAACTTGTGATTTTTGTATTTAACTTTGTATTGATTCTTTGTGAATTTCACATCATGCACCCCAAGCCTACTCATCTCTCTTCCACCTTGTACCCACCCCATTCTTGCAACCTCTCCACCAAAAGAAAAAAAAAAAATCTCCTGTGTCCCTTTTGTCCACATATCTTTACTTGCAAATGTTCATTGTAATGAATCACTGGTCTGGGTCAAGGCCACTATACCATCAGTCCTGGATCCTCACTGGGACTCCTCTCGGGTGTTCTGTTTTTCCCCTGTGTCATGGTGATCCCTCCGCTTTGGATCTGTAGGACCTGCCTCTTCATGTGTTCCAGTAGTCCATTGATGGGGTAGACAATAATTATAGTCATTCAGATGCCAAAAGAGTATTTATTAGACCTGATAATCTAGACATTGGTTATAAATGTCCATTCGTGAACAGCACTACACTGTTTTATAGGATAAAAATTCTAAGAAGCCCAAACCAAAAACAACCAACCAACCAACCAAACAAACAAACAAACAAAAACCTGGCATCTTGGGGCTGGACAGAACAGCCCTGTAGTTAAGAGTGCTTCCTGCTCTTCCAGAGTCCCAGGATCTGGTTTGTAGCACCCATAATCTGTAACTCATCTCCTCTTGTAACTCCAGTTCTGAGGGATCCAGTGCTCTTCTCTATCCTCTGTAGGAAGTGATAACCACATTGTATAGACTCACACAGATATGCACACATACACACAGATAACAATGCATCTCAAAACCTTTCAAGATATATAGATATTTGTAGTGTCCATAAACTATATGTAAAAAACACAACAACCTGAATCCCGAGAGCTCATTTATTATTTCCTTCTATATGCAGCCATTAAGCTTTGTGTTCATACTTACCTTGAAATATCACAGAAAGGTAAGCAGAAATAGGCAAGTCCAAATTATGGAACAAGTAAATATTGAAGGACCAAAGCAGGTTGCAAACACAGAAATAATTTATGACCATAAAATAAGGATCTGGTTAAATAAATAATTTTCACTTTTCCCCTTGAAATTCTTACTGTTAGGGTCATAGAAATTCAAACATTTACTTTCATTTTTTTTTTTAAAAAATAATTTAATAGTTAATATTATACTGACTGTGGAAAGACTTACTCTCTAAGATCTGGAATTAGAGAAGCATGCTAATTTTGGCCTTGTTGTGCAACACAACACAGTATATTTTAGCAAGAAGTCAGAAAACAATAAATAAAGACCGTGGAATTAGAAAAGAAATTCTAATTTATACTGTTTTTTAGAAGACATGATTTCATATATAGAAATGGACAAAGACATCACCAAATGGCTATTAGATTGTGAGAAATTTTAAGCAAATTTTCAGAATAATAAACATCCGAAATTCAGTGGTACTGGTTTATATTTATAGAGGACTTCCTGAAAGTAACTAAGAGAGTTATACCATTACAATAGCTACAAATATCTACTAGGGAACAAACTTTCACATAACAAAATTATAAAATATTGATGAAAAGTTTTGAGGGAACACAAAAAGAATATCAATACATCATTTTGGTTATTTGTTGGAATACTTTCTAATGTAGCCACAGATTTGCCCTATTTTTCTCTTGCTGATCTTTGAAGGAAGTAAAGCATACATATGGATGTCTATACCAGACTACAAGGAATATTTCCAGTGTAGTGTATTAGTGATACTGTATGACATATGCCATTATAATGTTATTGGTAACATCCATCCTTTATTACCATCCTTTATTACTCTCTCTTATTCGCCCTCCCCCTCTTTCTTTATGCCTTTCCATCTACCTTCTCAGTCACTCCCTTTTGGCTTTTGGATCCTTGTGTGTTTTTTTTATTTTCTTAATAGTTCTTGAGTATAAGAGAAAGCATGATACTTAGCTTTTTCACTTGACACAATTGTCTCCAGTTCTGTCCAGTTTTGTACAAGCGATGCATTCCATTCTCTTTCTCTCTTCTTTAAATCACTGAGTAAGCCGGGCGGTGGTGGCGCACGCCTTTAATCCCAGCACTCGGGAGGCAGAGGCAGGCGGATTTCTGAGTTCGAGGCTAGCCTGGTCTACAGAGTGAGTTCCAGGACAGCCAGGGCTACATAGAGAAACCCTGTCTCGAAAAACCAAAATAAATAAATAAATAAATAAATAAATAAATAAATCACTGAGTAAAATCAAGATAGTTTTACAGTCCTGGGGTATACATCTTTTGACTAAGATAGTTTGAATATGGTGTTTGTAAGTATGTCATGTTAACCCCGACTCCTGCATGGGTGAGTTCAATAGGCTCTGCTTCCTTGGATAAATGTCACTTCTCAAATTCTTGAGTCAAGGGAAAAATGGGGTGGCAACTGAATAGATGGCTCAGTGGATAAAAGTGCTTGCCACCTGACCTGGCAACCTGAGTTCAACTTCAAAAACTGTGTGATGAAGGAGGATTCAACTTCACAAAGGTATATATGATTACATTAGCATTTTGTCTCAGCTCACAAGTATGCTCATGCACACACACACACACATACACATGCACTCACAAGTATGCACACACACACATGCACTAAATGATTATGAATGTTCAGAAAAAAAAAAATAGAGGAGACTATCAAAGAAACTAAGGCACATAGACCAGCTGTCCAGAAACAGCAGTCTCTTAAACTCCATGTAGTTTTCTAAACCTGTAACACTTAACTCTTATCTGGACGATTGACCATTAGAAAGTTCATCTCAGTGTCCATCTTTGAAGCTGGACATCACCATTTATGAATCCAGGAGGCCTGTGTTACAGAATTGAAACTACAATTTCCCACAGGCCCTTTCACACATAGTGACTGTGTTGTGATGCCGAGGTATCAACCTAACAGCACTGAGAGAATACTAAAAGCTGGAAGCTGGAAGCATTGATAGGTCCTTCTGGCCTGGGTAGCAATACCGACCATGCTGACCTCTCAGTCGAGTTTCTAAAATGAGACTCATTTTTAACTGAATGAAGCACTGTATTCTGAGCAGCATCCCCACAGCCATTTCTGCCTCTGATGTTTATCAATTCATCACTGGCACACCTAAGATCTTCAACATTTAGTCGATTAAAAAAAAATAAAACAGAAGTGTTGCAGCGTGCCAACAATGTCACAAACCGGGGCTCCTGCTTGGTATCACCTTCCCGGGTACAGGCTCTGCTCAGAATGTTAGTCCCGTTACAATTAATCACATGTTTTTCAAATGTCAACATAATTTTCATGGTCTGCTAAAAAGTAGTATTCATAATAGAGAAAAATAATAGAGTAACCATTAAAAATTGATCTGTCACTGTTCATTTTGAAATTCGTTGGTTCTGCCTGAACAAACCATATGGAATTTTCAAAGTTTCCATCAATGTATCCCCGTGTGCCTGCTTGGGAAGCCTACCTGGTCCCCAGTAATTGCCAAGCATCACCATTAAGCAGCCTTGTACTCGAACAAACATATGGTAAAGAAAGTACGTGATTGTTTATTTCAGAAAGTCAGATCTCAGTGTCTGGTGACCTTTATTCACAAGCAGTTGGGTTATAGCTCATGTCCTCCGTACATTGAGAGTCAAGGTGGATGGTAATTAATGAAAATAACATAATTGTAAAGCAATCTTGTGTATTTGTCAACTTTCTAGATGGAGGGGCTTCTGAGAGGGGGTCAATTCCTCTCTAACCAAGAGTACTCCGTAGTCGGTGTACCAAGAATGAAATCTACATTCTTCATTTATGTAAGAGAATTTGGAGGCATTTATCCGCTGTGTAGAAATAAATGTATTCTCTATTTAGAAAAAAGTATTCCTCAAGGAAATCACATTCTTGCTTGATTAAAATGCAAATGCCCCAAACTTACACTATGATTTGCCATTGTGACTTTAAGTCATAGGTATTATATAGACTAAGAAAGTCCTTCAACTAGAGACCAATCAGTTGGAATCACTGAATCTGAATTTTTTTCATACTTGACTTTTGATTTCTTTACAGCTAACTATAGGACTTATTATAAGCATCTACTATTATCTTTATAGTTTAAATGAAAGGAAAAAATGAAGAAATGGAAACTAATCAGATGAAATACTCAGCTCATGGTATTTTAGTGACTAAATATCACCTAGGTATTATAAAATCAATCAACATATCAGACTGACTTATGCATGAATGCCCCTTATCTTGTCAATATAAACTATGGTAAAATTAAATGAGAACTTGAGAAAATGTGAGGAAATCTCTGCATCGAGGTTTTAACCACTCTGGTCATGCACAGATGAATCCATTTAGAGTTATTCAGGCATGCATTTCTGCTCACAACCCAAGGCCATTGATAGGTAAAGTTCCATCCATCTATTCTGCTGTGCTTGATCTGCTCCAAAGGATGAAATGGTCTGAATCTGGGGATGAAATCTGTATCAGATTTGCTGAGGGAACCTAATAGGTCTATGTAGAAATCAAATCTATACCCATGCAGACATAACAATTGCTTCTTTTCCTAAGGAACAGCCCATTGCCAGCTTATGTCAATAACTGCTCCTTGAAAAATGGTGACCACAAACAGAGTCACAAATTGCCATTTGATCACATCATTTATAAGCTGAAAGTACCTAGAAACTAACTTATGGAATTTTAGTGGTGGGAACTGAAATTTGCCAACATTATTATTTTCTTTAAGATTTTGTATTAAAGTTTGGCTTCCCTGAGATGGACTGGTACTTTTTGATGAGATAAGGGAGAAGGGCATCTGTCTTTCTGTTGGGAAAGCCAGTGAACACTGTCTTAGAAATTGCCTCATCAGTAGGAGGCATGGCTTTCTGATGTGTAAAAAGTCTTTGGAATTTTCTCCCTTTCACATGTCCCCCTTAAGAAAAGTCAATCTGAAATCCTGGAAACTTTTATGAAACACATATTTACCCAGTTATCCTTATCCTTATCCGTGGATAAAGTATTCAGTTTACAAGTGTAAGAATTTGAGTTTAATCCCTGGGTCTTACTGTGTGTGACAGTGCGTGCTTGTAACCCCAGCAATAAAATGACGAGAAAGGGGGATTCAGTGGGGACTTCTTGTTCAGTAGTCCACCTTAATGACAGACTTAATGTTCAATATGTGACCCTGTGTCAAAAGCATAATGAGAAGTACATTCAGCTAGAAGATAGGGCAAATGGCTGCAAAATGCTATCCTCAAGAACCATTGTAATTATAACTCACAACAATTGTGGTTACCTGTATCAGATTTGCATAAGACTGGTCCTTCTGTCAACAACAGTCATAGACTATGCTGAAGAGGTTCATGGAGCACCACCCTTCATGGCTGAACAATTTAACTAGATTTTGAAAAAGAACAGGTCATTGTTTTTAATTGTGTACCACCTGTTGAACCTACACGTCTACATGGGATATCTCCAAAACTATGGTCATATATTTACCTGAACATACAAATATCTTTATTACAAATAACCATCCATTAGGTGTTGGCTGAATGGATGGTATTTCACAAGTACAATCTTTTAGGGCTGTCAAAGAAAATTAAGAAACACCCTGTGCTTTGTATGGGAAGGAAGTTGGGGAGCATGAACTGATCAAAGCCAGAGATGTACCCATGCAAAATATTTGACATGGTACCATTTGTATAAAAACGGGAGGCACTAAACCATATCTTCAATAGTTTTTTTCATTTCTAAAAGGAAATGAAGAGGTGTGAGAACATCCACTAGAACATGGAAACCAGCCGGTGCACTCAAAAGAGAATAATTCTCTTTTCCCAAGCAGCCATCAACTGCTAGTGTCTCCCTCATAAGAGGAGGGGGCTGGAAATCATCTAGTTCAACCTAATTGACCTTAGTGTGCCATATTTTTTTTAAAAAAAGGACATGAAGTTATGACAAGAAGAGAGTAAAGTGATATTGGAATAATAGGAAGGAAGAAGTTGAAGGTGTATATGATCATATTCTGTTACATATTTTTACACAATTCTAGAAAAAAAAAAACAGAAATGTTTGAATACACAAAAACTAAGAAGCGTACCTAGCTACCTTAGGGTGTGAAATGTTTCGTAATATACAAATTTTATAGGATAGAAACAAGGCATTAAAGATTAAAGTAACTTTTGGTGAGGGAGTTAGAAGTTTATTGTAAATTCATAAGTAAGAGGCAGAGAGAATGGGGGAGGGAGACTATGAGATTTGAGTTAGGTATGGCACTGTCACCCAGATGACATTAAGCTGCCTGACAGAGAGGGGAGAAGGATTCAGACAAAGAGTCCAGAAGTGAGGGTAGAACAAAGGGATACCTAGGTCTGGGCTAGCAGCTGAAAGTAGAAAACAGAAGAAAGATGTGTCTTTCAGAGTCAGGACTTAGAAAGAAGATCCAACCCTACACAACCTCAAATCAGTTGATAGGGACTGTCTTGAACCCCTTTATTGTTCAATATATATTTAAAAATGAAAATTAGCCTTCATGATATTTCTTCATCTCCCACCAAAATCCTTCTTCCCGGTAATATCCACCCCCTATATCTTATGTCTTTGTTTTGTCTCTGATCCATTGAATTCACTAGAGTTTCTTGCTCTAGCATGTTGGAAGGTGATTTACACGAGGAGAGGAAACTGATCAGTGGCCATTCCATGGAAGAAGACAAATCATGTCTCCACTGATATATCATGTGTATCACCTCCTCCAAGGCTCAGGAAACATGCTGGAAAAAGAGGCCGAAAAAGTCTAATAGTTGGGTGTAGGGGGGTATGTAGCAAAAAGTTGTCTTCTGGACATGACATAGCCACTTTATGAATGAACTCATTTAAAGTAGCCATTTTGTATGTTTCTTTTTAAAAAAACACAATTATTTAAGTAACCTGAGCATGCAAAGCAGTTATGATACATTTTTACGAGTTTAGTTTTAGAAATTTTAGATGAGAATTTACAGTCATAGTTTTCTCTTGACAACACAGTCTCAGAGTAAAATATTTTGAGATATACTTAAAAAAATATCAAATAAAGTCAAATGTTGAGGAGGCCAGGGCTTACAACAGGGTACTCTCAATATTATATTGAAAGCTAAGTGTTTTTCTTTACTTTTCCAGAGGTTTCTGTGATAATCTTTGCCCTTCATCTCCACTTTAATAATTCTGAGACAGCAGTAGACACAGACCATTAGTAACATCTTGGTGATGCAAAGGGAAGTCATCTGAAACTCAAAATTCTAGGGAAATTCTGGAAGAGGGCAAAGAGGTCAGATAATAGATATTGATGAGCATCCAGAACACCTGGGAGGCCACACCCAGAGTCTTCCCTTGGTCCTTTCTGTTTGAGGCACACTGGAAGGATTAGTATGCATACATATGTGCACTTGTATAGTATGTACATATGTGTGCATGCATGAGATGGTGCTTTAGAAAGAAGGCCATTGTTTGTAGTTAGAGTTAGGTGCTTTTATGGAGTTTGAGTATAAGGAGGATAGTGTAGACTTTCTTAGTAAGATATTTCTTATATATGACTTCACTCTTCCCTAGCATGCCAGGGGAATACTTTTGACTGTTAGGCATATGGGGATTTCCAGGTATCCACTGGACCTCATGCATATCACCATGTTGAAGCTTGTAGAAGGGATAGGCAGTTACCCTAAGGCTTCTACCTACTTTTGTTCTCCCAAAATATCACCTACAACTCTAGCAAGCACAGCCCTTGTGGCTACAGGGTTTGGACTCTTTTCCCAGAATAAAAGAGATGAAATATTTAGTCATTTCATTCCTAAGAGGGTAACTCATCAGTGTAAAAATGATGTAAATAAACAGAAATAAAAGATAGTTGCAAATATACCATTGTTTATATTTATCTTTTTTAAAGGCAGATTGGGCAATAAGCCTCTTCGGAATGGCAGTTGGTACACTATTGTCTCCATTTTATCTTAGTTGAAAGGCTGGGAAGTGATTTCATTCTCCTCTCATTGTCTCTTGAGCTGATAGTTTTTATTAATTTTATAAAGTTTTTTCTTTATGTAATAGTTGCTTGAATCTCTAGGCAGTGCAATGGAGGAACCAGTGACCCTCTCCCTCCAGCTGTGGGAATGTGTGGGGCTGTGGGCTGTGAAAGGCAGCTGGGTACCTGGTCAAGCACAGGCCTTGAATCCTGGAGACCCTAAAGGGACAGTAGGAGTTCAGCCTTGCTCCTGCCACCCCCTCTTCCCCAATCCATTCACATAGCCACAGCCCTCTACAGCCCCTTTCACAGAGAGGTTTGTGGCCATCAGTCATGTAGCACAGGAAGAGGGCATGACTACAGGCATCAGAGCCTCAAGACAGATCTCCATATACATGAGATACTTAAAGGCCAGAGGGCGTAGCCAATTAAGCTTTTCTTCCCAGACGCTCCTCCTTGCAAAAAGTATCTAACCTCAGGCCTGCCCTGAGAACACGGAGTATAGCTTCATCCACTTTCCACCATGACAATAAACATTTTAAGACCAAAAAAAAAAAAAAAAAAAATTGCTTGCTATGAGTCAGTGAGATTCATTTGGGTCTTCATCGATTTAGAGAACATCAATGATACCTAGGTGACTAAACTCCTGATTTCCAGTCTGGGATTCTTTCAGACTCCCTTTGTCACCTTCCTTTATATCATCATTAGGAATATTGTGATTGTAGGATTTAAAATTGTATGTGGGACTGGGAAGATGGTGGAGTAGGTAAAGCACTTAATGAGAGGATCCCTAGATTCTATCTGAAAGCCTAGACATGGTGGTGTCTGCCTATAATCCCAGCACTGGACAAGGACCAGGGCCAGATAGATCCTGGAGCCCCAGCAATCAGCCTCTCTAATCAAAATAGTGACTTCCAGGTTTTATGAGTGACAATATCTTGAAAGATTAAGGTAGAGCATGAAGATGATGATAGAGAGGAACCATCCACTTCTGTCCTCCATAGACACATCAGGAGTGAGAATACACACAGATACAGACACACACACACACACACACACACACAGAGAGAGAGAGAGAGAGAGAGAGAGAGAGAGAGAGAGAGAGAGAGACAGACAGACAGAGACAGAGACAGAGACAGAGACAGAGACAGAGAGTCAGAGAGAAAGAGAAACACATACATGCACACACAGGAACACATGCACACACATGGACACACACACATGCATACACACACACACAAACAAATGAATAAGTCTTTCCCCTCTTAAATGTGTACAGTATTTGTGTCAAAATGTTTTTAAATGCTCTGTTTTCTTCTTTAGAATTTTGTTTTATTGGTCTTCTTACAATAAGCGGTAATTATTTTATAAGCACTTATAAAAGTACTTTTAAAAGATGTAGTTATGACGTCACCCCGTCTGGAAATTTCTGGAAAACAGAAAACACAAATTAAGAGAGAAAGCATAAGAGCAGGATGGAGCTGAGCCAAGGAGATTAAAGGCTGTTTTGTTTTGCTTTGCCTTTGATTTATGCTAGCCCTTCTGCCGCGTTCTGTAATGTCTAACTACTGGCTTTTGACCCTCAGGAGCCAACTCACACAGTCTCCCGGGTAATAGTCCTAGTGAAAAATGAGAGCCCCAGACAAGTTTTCTCCTATTGTTTATTCTTCCCGAGTCATTTCTAGCTGGTTCTTCACTGGGCATGTGGTAGGCATTAAAGATGCTGAAATCTTCCCTTGGAGTGATGCACATTGGAATGAGTCCCATCACTAACCTTTCAGAAGTCCACTTTGGCGACACTGGATTTAAGAAAGTGAGAGATAACTTGTGTAATACCCCCGCCCGTGTTTCTCACCTTTGAAAAGGCACTCTTAAATTGTATTTGTCTTCAATATTGTCAGGAAAGAGTGTAGGGAGAATTGGAGTTCCTAGGTAGATCAGGAGGATTGTGAGAAGAGCGGAGTCCTCACACAATGTGTTTGGGTGTGCAAACAACAAGCTGGTGGATGTCAAAGACGAGAGTAGACACAGCTCTTTCCTGACCTAGGATTCTGGATCTTATCTGAGGAAGGAAGCAGTCTCTGTGCTCACTAAATAATGAGTTTCTGTCCATTCCAGAGAACTGTTGAAGAAGAGTATGTGGGTTTTTCTCTGTTTTTTTTTTTTTTTTTTTTTTTTTTTTTTTTTTTTTTTTTTTCTTTTGGCGGGAATTAGGAAGCTAGCTAGGGGAGTAACCTATAGGAATATAGAAAGAGATCGGAGTATGTCTGAATGCTTCAGCTCCGTTGTCCATAGCTAAGTAACTTAACCATCAGCACATGTTTCTTGAACTGACAGGAATTTTCTTGTATTTCATGATCTTTCCATTAAGGAAAGAATATATTGATGAAGTTGAATTCTTTTGCATAGATGTTGTGGAAATACTCAGGATGGAAAGGTAGAACTGTTGGGGTATATTCATGAGACATGTATTCTACTGACGCCTTCATAGCAACTCATACCTGGAAGAAATGTTACACAACTAAGAAGGATCTTTACAGGTTTTTTTTTTTTTTTTCCCCTCCCTAAGGATTTGACTGACACAGTGAGAAATTTGGTCACCAGCACTTTCTCTGAGTTCTCGGGTTTTTTTTTCCAAGCTCTAAGAATCTCAAGCTGTATTGGCTTTTAAACATTTTTATTGTATATGAAATGGGTGTTTTCCCTGCATGTTTGCCTTTACATCCTGTGCAGGCAATGGCTGCAGAGGCTGTAAGAGAGTTTTGAATCTCCCAGAATTGGAGTTACAGATGGCTGTGAGTTTCCACATGAGTACTGGGAATCAAAACTGGGCCCTCTTCAAGAGCAATCAGTACTCTTAACCAGCTAGCCACCATCGTAAATATTGTATTTACTATGATAGCAGTACTTACTATGATATCAATAGACGTTGTTAGTCATATGTGCTCATATTTAAATGTACAATTTGAATGGCGGTTTGTAGGCTCCTGACATAATTTTCATCCTCTCCAGAGGAGAATTACCACAGTCTATTCATTTTATCTTTTAATATTTCTATCTCAATTAGAATTCAAGACAATCAAAATAAGAGGAATATAGTTGGTTGCCCAAGACCACACAGTGAGCACATGAATGCCAGCAATAGGATCTACATTGAAAACCAAATTTTGTTGAGTATGGAGTCTAAAAACTTACCTGAAAATTGAAAACAAGTGTTTAATCTATTGTTGCTGACATTTTGAAGGGTATTTATAGCACCTGCAGAACACTGAAGTGAGAAAGCTGTTTTGAATCATCTCCATCTAGCCCTGAGATCTGCACAAGAAGCCCCAGGGCATGTTTCTAGCAGTTTCTCCATTGAACCAACCTCTTTACTCTAAGGTCAGCCATAAAACTTTCTAGCGCAATACCATAGCAACGGCAAAATGATCCAACATGAGACAAAATTTGACTTAGAATATAAAGGTCTAATAAAACCTGGTTATGGGGGACCTACATAACAATTTTATTTTATCAACTCTATCAAAGATACATTGGTTAAAGAAGTTAAAACAACTGACATATTTGGTTTTGGTTGACTGGTTAAACTTGCCACTTTTCAGTTAAGTCTTTTAAAAACAAGCTGAAGGACACAGAGTCAGTCGCCTATTTAATCTGTTTCTAAAGGCTACTATGACAGACTTGGGTGTGGAGTTAGAGCAAGTTCAATACCAGTGAAGAAACGTGAGTCTCGGTTATAAAAGTATCCATCCTGATACCTCTAAAAAGTCTCCAGAAAATGCCTTGGGCATGCTGGCCACATGTCCTTGTGGGGCGATGTGCCCACTATGTCTTTCTCTGACTCTGTCACTCCTGCTTTTCTGTATTCTTTAGTGTGAGCTAATACTGCCATCTAAAAGATAAACTGTTAGCAAATGTCTAGCTCAAATACGTTGTTACAAGCCCGTGCACTAACTTTCATGAATATATTGTGATTTAAAATAAGGCATGCTAACCTCACCTGCAGCCAGTACACATGCTATGCCGAAACTACTGTGCAAGAATGCTCTGGATTCTGTGTCTTACAGACGCAGCGTGCAGCTCGTACCTTACCATGGAGAGAAGAGAGTTGCGTGAGGAGATACTCATGCAAGTGTGAATTAAACTGGGTGCAACTCCCTCTATACCTAACCTTCTCTTTTCTCCACTACTCCTACTGGGAATCCCTTTTATCTCCTTCCACAGTTAGGATTCTATTTTCATCCCATAATACGCATGCCTGATTTTGTATATTTAAACAAAAATCTAGGAGCTACGATGAGAGAAAGGAAAGGATATTTCTCTTTCTGAGACGGCTTTTGTGGTCGCTCTTTTACAAAGGGCACAAAGCAGCATTTTTAATTCTTACTACCAGTCAGTTGAAACTTTCTCCTATGAAATGGACACCTGTGAAATCCAGGTTCCCTGTGAAAGTGTCCCTTCTTATCCACTTTGAAATTCACCTTGAACCAAAACTAAGTAGCCTTTAACTTATTCCTGCCCCCCCCCCCCCCCATTCCTGGCTCCCCTTACAAGGTTCTTCTGTATCCCGAGATTGTGCAGCCTCAGCTGCCTCCCGGAAGTGGTCTACTTGTAAAGCTCAAGTGAGAATTCCCACTACATACCAAGCTTGTATTTTTTTAAAAATAGGATTGCCATTATAAATTTTCATGTAAGCCCTCTATCTGCAATAAGCCCAAGCACAATTGTCTGTAGAGTTACCCATCCTGAGATCTATGAAAAGAGTGGCCCCAGAGTCAGGTACAAGGCTGCCATTCCCCACGGACAGGACTTAAGAGACTAGTTTTGCCTGATGCGATCTCCCTGCCAAGGTACCCGGAGACTGTGTCTTTGAAATATTCCCATTCCAGTAGTTAAAATAAATTAAGAGGTCTGCCTATTCCAGGAAGGGCCCCTAAAATGACATTTTTTTTTCACGTCTTGGTGATTATTTTTTCAAAAAGGTGCTTTTAAAAACCACCTTTTTGCTAACGAAATGCATAATCTGTCCAAAAACAAGGCTGTGGCTTCGCAGGTTGTTCTGCTGAGCTTTCCAACTGAGAATAAACAGGATGCTTTGCTTCTTTTTCCCTATTTTTCTTCATTTACAGTCCTGCCGTACGGTCTCCTCCCTCCGTAGCCCAAGGCAAGTTCAGATGGCGCCACATCCATGCGGTCACACCGAGAAAAGAAAACGTTTTATTCAAGCCCTTGCTTTTAGCCCAGAATTTGAAAGGAGAATGAGTTAAAGCAAGGACGCTGGGCTTTTTTATCTATATGGTGATATGTAGGTGGGGGAAGGGGGAAGATTCCACAGAGTACTCAAGTAGACCCCATAGTTTACTGTAATTACTGGGGTCAAGTATACAGAGGCGCTCCGGGAAAGACATAAGACAAACATGGAGCATAAATGTCTTGAGTTTTGGTGCTTGCTGTTCACAAGGAGAAGTTCTTAGACGGATTAGAAGACTGATTTCTGGTTTTGTATTTGTAACAAAAAAAAATTAGATCGCTTTAGAGTGATCTGTGAGCATTCCTGTAGACTTGTGGGGATTATTGGTAGATCATGGGTAATCATTGGGGTTCATGAGACATGCGCAGTGATAGGTTATAGGTGATTGGTTCAGTGAACTAAGTATAAGCTGTCACCACTTTCTTATTCTTTTAGTTTTACAGAGGCACAAGTCAATAGAAGTGCAGGCTGATGTCTTTCACTGACTAACTACACTCCTCAGTCAATCGCTGTTTGTTTTGTATATGTAAAAGGCATTACTGGGGCTAATTATGCTTTATTATCCCTTAGATGATGTGGTAAGAGATTAGGTCATTATTATATTGATATTTTTTATATTGTAGGCATATTAGAAAATAGTAATTAGTACCTATACTTCATAGTCTTCCCTCTTATCAGTACCACTCAGTAATTTTCAAATGAGTTTGTTGATTGTGTGTATGTATGTATGTATGTATGTGTGTGCCCATGTGTTCATGTGTGTGTGTGTTTGTGTGTTTGTGTAGACCAGAGTTCAGCCTCAAGCTTCATTTTTTTTTTTCAGTTGTTGTTTATTTTAGTTCTTTTGTTTTGATGTGGGGTCTTCACTAGACAGGAGTTTATCAATTCAGCTAGCCTCACTGGCTAATGATCCCAGGGATCTACAGATTATAAGCATATACCACCATGCCCTACATTCTTCACCTGGCTTCTGGGGATCAAATTCAGGTCTGTATGATGAACACTTTACCAACTGAGCCTTCTCTCTGGCCCTGTTTTCTTTACTTAACTCATGTAGTCAACACACTTTTCCTAGAGACAACAATAAAACCATCCAATGAGACCTCATGTTAGAACTGAGTATCCCAGATATGACCATCTTTTAATCATGACTAATGTGATGACTGCCAGTCTTAAGCACTCTGACTTATTCTATCATTAAAGACAGTCTATAGACTTCTCTCTGGCAATTCAGATCCACAAATGATTGCTGAGCGGAGGTACTCTTAGAAATTTTATTAAAAGGTTTATAAGTTTTAAATCTGTTTCTACACCCATGTCTTCTGTAGGTAAGCTTATATAAAGCATACAATGAAAAATGATAGAGAGGCTGCACTCATGTGGTGCTGGGTATGAGTTCCACTATGCCCAAATGGCAAGCAATACTTATAGGATCCCATATTACATAGACTATATAGGACATTGGTCAGCAGAAATAAACATTTTATGTTCAAAGGGCTAAACCTTGGGGCTACTTGGTAGACTAAGCTCTATGTGAAAACCAAGAAAACCAATGATTTGTGGCTGTTAAAATGAAAAATAAAATAGAAATACATACACACACACACACACACACACACACACACACAAACCAAAGTACTTCAATTATTTCAGCTACAGATGAAGCTCTGGACTTTGAGCTGAAGTCTCTATATTTTTCTTTTTGCACAATGCTCCTATGTGGTTACTAAATCCAAAAGAGTGTCCAATTTCTTATAAGGCTTTAGGCATCCAGGGCTTGGGCAGATTAACTTTCCATTCATGAAATGCTTCATTCAACTGCTCAGCCATATTGCAGGAAAAATAAATGAGAACTTAATATGCATTTGCATCAAGTCATTTTACCATCAATAACCTGGGCTTACTGGAAAATCAGAAAGATCAACTGTAAAATTGTTTGTGTTCATTAGGAAAATATGCTATCCATATTTAGCAGACGTGTTCACACAGCAAGATGAATGCACACCTTTCTGTTTCTTCCTCCATAAACAGACCCAGAACCGACCATGAAGTTTATATACACAACAGCCTGTTTAACTTAAATATCACTCATATTGCAGTTGTGTGGTGTGTTTTGGTATTTTGGGGGGTTTATTTGGGGTTTTGTTTTTACAGTGAATACAAATGAAAATTTATCATAAGGGCCTTTAATCGCCACCTGTGTAGGACATATTTTTCTTTCTGTAGAACATGGTACTTCCTATATTATAGTTTACCTTCTTGTGCTGTATAATCTTTGAGTGAGCTTTTTCTTTTTATCTATGTGCATGCACGTATCTGAGGAGGAGGGTGGAGAGCATCAGATCACTTGGCACTGGAGTTACAGGTAGTTGTGAGTCACCTAAAGTGGGTGCTGGGAACTGAACCCTCATTCTCTAGAAGTGGAATAAATGGTTTTTTTTTTAACTGTTTAGCCATCTCTCCCACACTGTGAAAGAGCTTCCTATGAGTTAGGAAAGAAACCTCATTCTCAAAGGGTAATCCATGTCTTCATCCATTCATTGCCTAAGTAAATACATCTTATAAAAATGGTTTAGATATATTCATCTTGCCTGCTTGTATGTATGTGTACCACATGTGTTTCTGGCATCTGCAGATATCAGAAGAGGACATATCATGGGCGCTGAAGCTATGGATGACTGTGAACCCCCATGTCAGTGCTAAGGACCAAATCCATGACCTTCAAGAACAGCCAGTGTTCTTAACCTCTGTCAGAACTGTACATGCAGAGAACTTCTTTGTGGATATGAGAAAGAAAGAATATAGAAAGGTCACCTGCACAGAAAGGAAAAGTTGACTATGAACCCTTAAAAAGAAAGCAGGTGATATTTGAGTACGTGTAATATAAAATGACTCCAACAACATCATACGTTCCGGCTGATTCATCAGTCACCCCTTGTTACGTCATTCTACTTGCTTTGATTTAGTTCCTTTCCCCCGTGTTTAGTTGGGCTTTTGCAAAGCTTTGCTTTACTGTGCCAATGTACTATGTCATTAGACACTAGTCAATGAATGTGCCCAGGAAATGAGTCTGTAGCTGAGACATGTTGGTACTTCATGGAGTGGCAGCTATTGTAAGAGGCCTAATAGCTTTGCTTGAGACAGCAACCGAACTCTAATCCAGCCCTAGTCTTTCAAAGACTAGGAGAGGATACAGGTCATACATAAGTCTCTGTGAATATGAGGATAGATTTGTGTAGGGCTGTGAAAAAGATCTTGGATTTTGGTAGAAGCGTTGGCTGGAAGTAGCCTGGAGACTCTGCAAGGGATGGGCATTTATTTCCGCTGTGTTCCCAGAATCCAGGTTCCTAACATGTGGTGTGGAACTCCATTAACCTGCACCATTCAGTCACATATGATCCAGCCCCTCCCAAAGAGCACAGGTAGAGGGCGTGACTACAGGCTTCAGCCTCAAGAGATTTCCATATCAATGAGTTACCTAAAGGCCAGAAGGCATAGTTAATTAAGTATTCTTTTCCCAGGCCCTCCTTCCTTCTCCCTCCCTATTTAAGTCAGGATTCCCCTGGCTTAAGTGTGTGTGTGTGGGGGGGGGGTGCGGGGGGTGCACATCCAGACCATCTACCATCTGCTATGCCAATAAAGCCGTTTTGGAAACCCACAAACTTTCTCATGTTATTGGGGCCTGTTGGCCTGCAGCCATTGTGGAGGACGTCCCTGCATTCCAGCCACCGGTTCCCACAGATTTGGTTTCAAACTATGATCATACCATCCTAAACATGACCACCTTGTATCATCTTAAAGCTAAGCAGGGTTGAGATGGATGCTACTTGGATAGGAGACCTGTTTTCATCAATGCACATTTATCTCCTAGGTTAGAGGTTACCACAGTACACATCAAAAAAACACTTATAGCCCCCTATACATTTAAAGTGGAAACAAAAGTACCTTCTTATAAAGAAACTGGGTTGAATGATGGTTCAGTCAGTAAAATGTTTGCAAATCTGAGTACTATCTCTGGAACCTGCACTTTAATAGAAAAGAATGGATATAGGTACACACACTTGTAATCCCTGCACTGCGCTCTTACAGACAGGGGGAGTCTCTGGTGTTTGCTGTCTAGCCCGTCTAGCTTGCTTGGTAAGTCCCAGGCCAATCAGAGACCCTGCCTAAAACAAAGGTAGACAGTGCCTGAAGAATGGTACTTAAGGTTGTCCTGTGTTTACACAGGCGCACACTACCTGTTCATACATGTCCATACACATACACCTGAAGACATATACAACCACTCTATGCAAAGGTTTAGTATTTTGTGTTCACTTGAGGGAATCTAGAAACAAAACACAATGTCACCTTTCTGTATATAAGGATGATAGGGATTTGAATGTTTTTGTCGTTTTTTTCTTTTTCTTTTTAGAATGTTTTTCAACTATCCCTTTAATTCAGTGAGAACTGTTTAGGTAAATCAGTCCTTGAGTCTCCATAATCCTCTACTTTGTGTGTGTGTGTGTGTGTGTGTGTGTGTGTGTGTGTGTGTGTGTGTGTGTAAATGTTCTTCAAAAGATCAGTGAGCATTACTGATTGATCATGAAGCATCCTCAGTGAGAGCTCACACTCAGAAGACAACAAACAGACTCATTTTCGAAAAGTGGAAATGAAGCCAGTCACTTTGGGGGTCAGACATAAGATTAGCTCCTCTCTGACTGGCCTATCGGTTACAGCTTCAGCCTTTGGTGCCTGCTATCTCATCCAGGCACAAGAGGAAAAGTGCTTCACTTGATCTATGAAGTTCATCAATTTAGAGCAGACACACTCCCCAGATCCTTCATAAAGCTCCAGCAACTTGCCTGTTTCCCCCAGGCAACCTTCCCTTTATCTCTCTCTAAAGCAGTGAAGGGTTTTGAATTGCCTCTGAAAGGGGCACTGGAAATGTCAACATAAACTGCTACCACAGGAGCCTTACTGCTCTGGGAAGACTTTAATCTGTAGACTCTAGCCTATTGGCAGCGCAAATTGCAAGAAAGTGGATATTCCTTAGACTGTCACCCTGCAGAGTGGCTGACAGTTTCCTGTCTGTCAATACAATCATATAAATCACTTCTTTGTATCTAAATCTGGGAAAAATAACAGCACTAAGGAAATGACAGAGGATGTGGTTATCTTGAGATAATAACTCCCTGGGGAGATCAGACGCACCTGTGTTACTCCACCCAGGAGAGTGATTAAGGCAGAAAACTTGCACCAAGCTTCCTTCACCCCCATCATGCCATGATCAGCGTTAGTCCCAGCTTACAAATACATCCTGATAAGATCTGCTCACATTGCACACAGCGCAAGCTGGCCACGGGAAGCTCGGACTGTTATTATTTTTCTGGCAATGATTCCTAGATAAAAATGAATTGCAAGAACAGAAGAGATGAGGGGGACCACACCTGGGTCCTTTGGGATTAACCCTATAAACCATACCTGTTCCATCTGGGAGAGGCCCACCCGAGGGAAAGACTTTGGAGATACAAAAAATTCCTCTTCTCTAAAGTTGAAGAATTGGTGTATATGAAATCACTAGATGTAACGGGAAAGACGGGGTTCTCTTTATTTCCTTTGGGTCCAAACCTGTTTTGCCTAGGAGCCTTTGGTCACGAACCACTTTTCTGCCAGGTGAAATGGAGTGTTTACAGGCATGGAAAAAAATTAAAAAGATGAAGAAGGTTTTATTCCCCCCTCTCTGCACTACATGCATTTCATTACTCCAGACTCTGCAGGCTGGATGCCAGAAATGTCACATACGAAGGAAAACTAGTTAAATTAAAACAAAACCAATCCCACCCATTTCTATTTCAATGTGGAAAAGAAAAATCTTTCCAAGGGTCAGTTACAAAGCAGGAGTTAAGAGCCACAGCAACTGGAACTTGTGTGCACAGGGGAGATGAAGGATTCCCGCTCGTTTCTTTCTTCCTGTAGAGAAGGTGGCACACTAAGAAGCTGCTTTTCCACCAGCCTTTGTGGCTGTCTGAGCACCATAGATGATAAGTATTCTTTTGGTTTTAAGTTGAAGGTGCATGAGCGGCTTCCTTATGATCACCATGCATGCAGCAGAAGAATCTGAAGAGATGTACAACTTCTCATGAGAGATGTGTTTGCTCACAGTTTCAAGATGATGTTGGTGCCCAGGCCTGCTGGAAATGAGGTTTGAACTTTTGGGATTTCTAATGCAGCCATCATTTGAGAGGTGAAAAAGTCTTTGGAGGTGATCAGTTTGGAAACAGGAGAATCAGTTAGCAGTAGGGAGACAGGACTCATGGTAGAATGGGAGAAAACTGGTGTTTAGTGAATACATGACTCCTTTCTCACACTGCTGTGTGGATATTCATTTCATCCTTTGCCTCCGAACCTGATATTAACAGCTCTTTCATGGTATGTATTTTTCCCGGTCTAGCATAGTGAAGGAATGTCTTCAGTCTTGTTGCATTTTCTTAATGATTAGACTGTGAATTCATTCAAAGTATGATTATTCCCACCCCGCTGTCCTCCATAATGAGCCATATTCATAATGTTGCCCTAAACCTGTGCCCATACTTGGGGAATGAAATTTAGCTGGGCACAGGCCAGCCACGAGGTCTAGTGACATTTGATATACCTTGTTACACATGCCTGGCTATCAGGATCTGATATCTGGAACCTACAGAAAGGTTAGAAGAAAGAAAAGACCACATAAATTTGACCTCTGACCTTCATATGTTCATTGACATACATGTGATCATACACAAACACACATAGTAATAACACACACACACACACACACACACACACACACACACAGAGAGAGAGAGAGAGAGTAGAATCGTTAAGGTAACCTACACACATTGTGAACTATGCCCCAGGTTGACATGTAAACAGACTGTACTCAGTAATTGAGCTTCCCACCAATAGAGGCTGAAAGGTGACTCAAAAATTGCCATGTTAGGCAAACGCCAAGTATAGCTGATCACGTTGTTTAGTCATGCCAATTCCTTTGCTCTGACTGTGGTTCTAACTAATGTGTGTGGTGAGATGGGACTTGCATAGACATTCTGCTTTTGACCCCTGTCCCATTTTAGATTATTTTCCTTATTCAAGCAAACATCAAATTTACAAGCTTCTCATTTTCCTTTAGACACTAATTGCTGTGTTTTACACATTTCTTATTATTTCACTTAACAGGCTCTTTGTTCATCATATATCTGTGAATTGTTGCAGTGGATAATCATTCAGTGCTTCATCTCCCCCTAACTTCGTAGTCAACCATCATGTGAGCTTTGTTGTATTTTTATAGCATACCCTGTCTTTCATCCATTTTTACAAATTAATTATTTTATTATTTCCTGTATATGGATGTTTTGCTTGCATGTAAGAAAGTACACAGTTTGTATGTATCCGTTAGATGTCTTGGAACCGGAGTCATAGATGGTTGTGAGCCACTACAAGGGTACTACGGTACTGAGAATTGAATCAGAGTCTTCTGCAAGAGCAATAAATGCTCTTAACTTAACCACTGAGTCATCTCTCCAACCTCCAGTTTTTCCATTTTTATTTAAATGTGTGTGTGAGATGGGGGGGTGCATGAAGGGAAAGAGGGAGAGAGAGGGAAAGAGAAGAGAGAGAGGGAGAAAGGGAGGAGAGGGAGGGAGGGGTTGTGGAGGAGTTTTCTCAATTTACTCTTTCTTCTACCCTTTCCAACCATGGGCAGGTGGGTTACATGCATTTGTTTCTCAATTTGTTCTAACTACCATGCCACCTTGTCTTTCCCAACAGCATCCAAGAAGATCCAACTGGCAATACAACGACTGGGTTTTAATTATTCCCAGAAGCAGATGATGGTTTCCCCCTGGTAGGGTGCCCACTTACCTTGGGAAACTATGCCCTGCTGGCTTGTTGGTGATAAGACAGGGTGCACATTCTCAGAGTTTCTTACCTCCGATTTCAACATCCCTGCCAACTGGCAACCTTTGAGAGTTATGGCCTAGGGTTACAAAGATGTCTCTTTGTTTCCTCGAGGTTGGTGTCTGCATTTATTTATTTATTTTTCTTATTCTTGTTTGGAGTGATTTCCAAAGAAGTGTTCTTGTCTTTCCCCTAATTATCATAAAAGTGCAATTTTATTCTACTGGTGGATTTGTAATATGTTAACGATTCCATTCGAAGTGTTTTTAAATCTCTAACATGCTTTCTTTCATGTGATCATGATTTATATAATATATTGATTTCTAGAGTCGAAACAGATTTATTTGAGGGCTACTTTTAAATGATTTACTATGTTTCCAAACAGTTAAAGAATATGGCCATGAGTGGAATTTTAAATTTGTTGGTATCCTTTTTTGAGTGGTCAGGTATCTTATTCTGTTTTGTTTTAGAAGTTGTATGTGCATTTGCAAAAAAAAGAGGGGGGGGGGCTTGTACGTTCTTGATGCCTGTGAATCAGAAAAGGCTACTTTATGTTGCTGTTAATATTCATAGGATTATTATTAATTTTTGATTTTCAGATAACTCACTAGAAAATTGTTTTGGGTCACTTCGATGTCATTCTAGATTTATCTTTTCTCCTTTGCAGTTCTCTTATTTATTTTATTCTTTTTTATAGCTCTGCTTGCATCTGCAGGATACTTTCTGTGTTGGGATAGTTATTGTCATATTAAGAATGAATTAAGAATTTTCTTGTGGCTTGGGTACCCTCCTCATTTTTCAGACCTGCTTTTCTGAAGCCTTGTTGAGATATAATCTTGCTTTTGAGTAGCACATTCATTCCTTTTCTCATAGGACAAAGGGCTTTGCAGCAGCGGCACAACCTACATGTCTCTTCTAGCAAACATGGTCTCGGGCAGAACAGTGCCTCATGTCTAGAGAGAAATGGCGGGTGCGGTGAAGCCATCCCCAGCTCTTGCATCTGTGCTTCTCGTGGCACGCAGACTAGGAGTCAGAGAGCTGGGCCCCAGTGAGAAGCAGGGTATGCCGGTTATATCTAGTAAATAGAATTATAAAAATTAAATATAGTTTTATATATTCCTCGACTTTCACAACTATGTGGCTGTTATAACACTGGGGCTGGAGAGATAGTTAGCAGTGAAGGTCTCTTGCTGCTCTTGCGGTGAACCTGGCTGGTTTCCCAGCATCCATATGGTGGCACACGAGATTTCTTCAATTCTGATTTCAGGAGATCCAATGCCCTTCACTGGCCATCTTGGGCATTTGCATGCATATGGTGTACATACATATATCTATACATACATACAGAATACATATATACAAACAAAAAATCCCTATAAACATAAAATAAAACTAAGTAGTTAAACACAGAAATAAATACATCACGCTTGTATTTGCATGGTAATAACCTAAAAACATTTATTTAAAAGTTCGTTACTGACTCCCAAGCAATCTCTTGCTACCTCGTTTGTCCCCAGACTTCCAAACAGGAATGCATCTTCTAGTTCTCTGTTTCCTCCACTGAGAAGAACTTTCATAGTTGTGACTCAGCTGATTGCCATCCTCTGGCTCAATGTCTTCCTGTTTCACTTCAAACTAATTTTGATCTCCTCACCATGAGTACCTTCTAAACCTAGCTTCTGATTTACTTTATTTACTGTGTCTTTTAATACAAAAGATCAATTTATTGTAATCAACTCACAAATAAAAGTACCACATAACAACATTAATTTAGCCACCTAAGTAAATACTGGCTGAATAAATCTCAATGAACTGTATCATTAGACAGACCACGAATCACCAAAGAGTATATAAAGGTAATTGCTTTTTCTAATTTTTTTTTCAAAATATTTTTATTGATTATTTGGGAATTTCACATGATGAACCCTGAGCTCAGTCACTTCCCAGTGCTTCCAGGAGCTCCTCCTAAACTTTATGACTGCTCCTCCCCCAAACCAAGGAAGGAGAAGAAAAAGAAAGTGTCCTATTTACGTTGCCTGTATATTGACTGAAGCATGGTCAACCTTCTTAAAGAAAACTGAGTCCTTCCCCACCTGTACCCTTCCAGAAGCCATCAGTTGTGGAGAAATACACTTCAACATCCTTATCACAGTTTTCAAGAGTTGTCTTCAATGGCTTTCTGTCTAGGGCGTTACCTTGTGTGTGTGTGTGTGTGTGTGTGTGTGTGTGTGTGTGTAGGGGGTTGTCTAGAGTTGGGGTTGGGGTTGTCATAGAAGTTTTTTATGTCTATTTCTCAACTATGAGTCTTCAGTTATCAATACCATGGCAGACGTAGCTTCCTTGCCCTTCATCAGACATCATCAGGCTCCATGCCTCATCTTCAGTCTTCATCTTCTTGAGCATCCTCCATGACAACAACCACAGGCTTATCCTTTTTACAGGACACTTAATGTAGATTTACAAGTTTCTCACTGTATCCCGGGTACACGTCATCATCCACGACCTGTCGTTCGGAAGGCAGAATGGATACTGCCTTGAATTTAGTGTGAAATCTACGGCATTCTGGTCATGTAAGGTTGAGGACTCTTCTCCACACAGATTGAAGCTCAGCCTTATATTTATGACAGTACCAGCCATTACTATAAATTGCAGATATTTTTTAGGTCTATTATTATCGTCATCACTACAGTTAAACATTTGTTGAATAAAATGTGGGGAAGGGTTAGAGCGGAGAACCGTCCCTGTCCGTCACCGGCTGCAACCTCACTTGGGCAGCAGGGTAGAGCTGGCCCTGGTTGCTGGCTTGTGCTGAGTCAGGCCTGAGGGTGAGAGTGTAGGAGAACTGGAGGGCCAATTAGTTCAGATACCTCTCAGACGCAGATCCAGGGCTTCGATTTGGGGCACCCCAACAGCAGCTAATCTACTCCATCGATTAGCTGCTGGAGTGTATGACCGAGCCAGTCCTGTAGATCCAAAACTACAGGAGGTCCATGACACAGGGAAACAGCAGGGCATCCGAGAGGAGACCCAGTGATGCTCCAGTAAGACTAGAGCAGCAGAGCCAGAGGCCTCCTACCAGACCACAAGTCGCTGCCAGGAACATTTGGAAGTAAGGAAGTGTGTGCAAAAGGGCATACGGTGAGACACACTGTGACACACTGCAGCTTCTACAATGAGGTTTGCCCCCTCTGTTTGGGAGGGGGAAGTTGCAAGGGTGGAATCAGGTACAATGGGAGGGAGAGATGAGTGGGATTGGGATGCATGAGGTGAAATTCACAAAGAACCAATACAAAGTTTTTGTTTTGTTTTGTTTTGTTTTGTTTTGTTTTGTTTTGTTTTGTTTTGTAGGGAAGATGTCACAAAGACAAATGTATAAAAAGTATCTGTCTTCATCTTTCTGGAAAAATCCTCACTGGTCATTGAGGAAGAAGCCATTTAAATGTTTCTCCTTTTATGGAATGTTATTTATTTATTTATTTTACTTCATTGACAGTTGTAACTCTGGGAACAGTCAAAAGTTATTCTGATATTACTCTAAACATTGACACCAGACTCTCTCTCTCTCTCATTCTCTCTCTTACTCCCTCTCTCTTATTCTCTCTCTCTCTCTCTCTCTCTCTCTCTCTCTCTCTCGCACACACAGAACTATCTGCCACATAAATAGTTTAGTTTCAAATAGAAAAATCTGTTGTAATTCAAGATGTTAATTCCAAGTCATGAAACATACCATCAAAAATCCAACAGCAAAGTCTTAAAATGTATTTAATCTGGATATATCTAAATGATTAATGCTTTACTATTGCTATATGCATGATATAGTAAAAGGACTACTTTTTGGAAAATGGTGGTTTAAAATAATTTCTGAAACCCTATGTGTCTCAGAACTACTACTACTGCTAACAATAATAATAATAATAATAATAATAATAATAATAATAATAAAGATAGCTAAAGAAGATGTAGTTCAACTCAAATTTGGCTGGTCATAATGCACAGTCAACGCTACTTAAGAATAAAAAATAAAAGCAATCAAACACAGCACCAAATAATCCAACATTAATATCCAACCTTGATGAGAGGAAGTGACCGCTTCACAGAACTTACAGAGTTTGCACTGGGAAACAATAAGATATAAAACGTTCCTCAAGACTTCCTTTGTAGGGCAGGTGAGCAAAGCTTGAAAGGAGGGCTTGCGGCTGTGGCAATAGAATTCTTTTCTCTGTAGGCCAAAGTCATTTTTGCTTCACTGTAAGAAGCAAAGATGCCAGTAGCATGCATGCTCCAAGCTGGTCTGACTTGAGAATGATTTCAAGAACAAACTACAAAGCAAAGACCCCAGCAAAGAACACAAGAGCAAGACCAACTTGAGATCAGAACCAAAGCCCAGAATCCAAATCTACACAGATTTAGTACAGAAAACAAAAGGAATAGCCTAGTCTTTTTCCATAAGTAGGACTAATAATGTCAGAGAAATCTATTTGATGGTAACAATGTAAAAGCTATCTGATTTTAAGGCAAAACAAAAATCAAACATATAATCCAGGTACACACTTTTTTTGTAATACATACATACAAGAACAATTCTAAGTGAACTAAATGCTAATTTTCTTAATATCTATAAAAAAATTTTTTAAATACAGATTTTATTTGTTACACTGCTGTGATTGGTTATACACTGCCACGTCATAACCTTTGTTTCATTTGATTAAGTTCACCAGGAACTGTTGTCATACTCACTGTATGACATTGAGAAACTGGAAGCATGATCATTGGCCCTGAATATTTCCCAGATGTTCATCTGTTTTCCAAGGTTAATAATACCATTTCCGGTTTATTGGGGATTTATAAAACAGGAAGTCAAATGTGAATGTATTTTTATTTTTCACTTCTTCTATCAGTTCTTTATCTGCCAATGTAATAAAAATGTCCTGGCAAAAGCCAGGTGACAAAGGAAGCATTGTCTTAGGTTTATAGACCCACAGTACTGCCCACCATGGCTCCTGGAATTTGAGGAGGCAGCTGGTTATCATTTAACTTTCTCCTTGTAATGTAACTCAGGACTGTAGTCCAGGGGTTGAAAATGCCCATGTTTAGGGTAAGTCTTCCCACTTCAATTAACCCAAGTAAGATGATCCCTCACAAGGATGATCAGAGGCTATCTCCTAGACAATCCCAGAGCCTATCAAGTTGACCATCAATATTATACATTGTAAGCACATTTACTCATATTTTTGATATGACCCCCACATCTTGCCTTGTTCTAGAAAAACACATATTCACAGTATTTTTCTGTCTCCTAATGTAAGGTAAAAACAAAATGGCCATTTGTTGGCTGATATATTCTCAAGAAAACCAACCAACAAACAAACACATAGAAAAAAAAATGTAGCTTCACTTAAACTTCTGTTGAATGAATTAATGTCTACGTAATTTTTTTTTTTTAGAATACATAGCTTAATCCTATAGATGAGAAGTACCTAAAGTCTGCTCTTGGAAAGATAAGTGTTATATGGGGTTGATAGTTTTATATCAAGAGGATGGTCCCATAGACATGATAACTCTGGTAAATATTTGTCTCAGCAAAGCTAAATTTACCAACGTTTTTTTCCCAGGTTCCCATTTGCTGGGAACTATACTAGATGATTCAAGGACAGTGGTCGCCTACACCGACCCAACTACTGTTTTGCCTAATCTCTATGAGTATTCAAAGAAGAGGGTCACAGGTCTACTTTCCTGCCAAGTTCTTTGAACAATGAACCCCTTTTAAGGGACATGTCATGGGTACTAGTGTTTCATGGAACACCCTTTGGGAAACCTGGCTTTAGCCATAAAACTAACTATTTTTAATTCAGAAACTAGTTGGGAATTTTTATGTGCAATTAGTTCCAGGCTCTGTAGTAAATGGGGACTAATAGATTATAAATAGTACCAGATAGGGTACTCCAAACCCAACTGCATTTAGGAAAAAGTAGTGGAAAAACTAGATCCCAGCGGAGATATAAATCAACACTTAGTTCCAAGGGGAGAAACTAATGACTTCACTTACCATTCAGCGTTCCAAGCCAACCTCCGAGGTAAAACCCACTGCATCAGGGCAACATGCTGCCCAATCAGAACCCATACCCTGGGCGGTGTCACACAGGAAGTGTCAAAATTTTGGAAAGACACAGTGATGTTGTGGAAGACACTGCCATGCTTTCCCAAGATGCTGTTTTATAGGCCGACCAGCACGACGGATGTTTTCACATACCAATCAACCTGAGTTACCCAATCACAAATACCTCAAACTCACAGGGTATGTTTTGGAGGAAGGCCAAATGCTATTAATTAACTTTTATCTTTCTGTTGCTCTTTTTCCCTCTGTCGCACACACATCTATGCTTTTTTTTTTTTTAATGCAATAAAGTTTCAGTAAACCTTAGGACTCTGAGGTTTATTTTAATTAACAATAAGCGTTTGAACAGGAGAAACACACAAAGCTGCATTCTATCAGCATATTGGTCTCCATCCCTACATCATATATGCTAAAATTGTCATTCGTGACTTTTCTTCTTTATTTGTTTTTCATTATTTTTTATATTTTCTGTCTTATCTCAGTTTTGGCAGAGTTACGAGATCCCCTTGAAGTTGGAGCATAGAGACGAGACGCGTTCATACTGATAAATTGTAATAGTAACTAAATTCCCAATTAAGTCAAGTGAAATTGCCTCCTACTTTTGATGATGATCCAAAAATACAGCAATAAACTGCCAGAGAATTCACTACAATGCTGGCATTGCTTAATATACTGCATAAGTGAAGAAAGACACCAAGAATAAAATACCCTAGACAAGCTTATACTTTAATTCAAAGGAAGTCCAGCCATCCTGTAGCTAAATAACAAATCACAGCAGCCCTTACTCACTAATCGGCAAAAAAAAAAAAAAAAAAGGAGAATGTTCAGGAAAGAGACAGTTTGTGTTCCTTTAACTCTTTACTGTCTACGTCCAATTGAGATGTAAAAGCAAAATCATTTTTATCCGGTGGGAACTGTCGTAGTGAGAATGTAAAGAAGCCAATCGATACAGGAGGGCTCCTAAGAGAACAATACAGAAGATGTTCATAAATAATAGATATTTCACCGGAGTCAATGTGTCCAATAGATGATGATTACATTCTGACCTCTTTGGCAATGGTCTGGAAGATAGCTGCTTGTATTGACATTGCATTAACTTGAGGTAAAGTGAGACCTGACAGTATTCAGTACATTGTTTGATATCTCCTTGAGTGGAGAACTCCAGTAGAAGCCCAGCTCCATCTAACTCCATGATTCTTCCCACCATGTCAACCCCCACCCAAGACATAGTCCTATTCATACTTTTGTCGTTAGATTTAAGTTGTACTTAGTTGGTGTCTCCAAATCAATTGTTTTCCCCCCATGAATTAGCTTAGTTATTCACTTTACATCCTGTTTGCAGTCCCCTTCCCCCCAGTCTTACACACACACACACACACACACACACACACACACACACGAAAACAATTATTGTCTTGCCTGTGTGCTCCGAGAGCCGGGGACACATCTCAGTCAATGTCTGTAATCCAGGAAGGGTGTATGTCTGAAAAGCATTAGCAAGGTACTCACAGTAGCTCAGGAGACTAAATACTCTTTGATAAAGGGAACAGGTTTGATCAAAATGCATTTTGTGTCCGTATAATATTCTCAAACAATAACAAAGATTATAATATATTCTGAGTGAGGTAACTCAATCACAAAAGAACACACATGGTATACACTCACTGGTAAGTGAATATTAGCCCCAAAGCTCGCAATATCCAATATACAACTCACAGACCACATGAAGCTCATGAAGAAGAAAGACCAATGTGTGGGTGCTTTGGTCCTTCTTAGAAGGAGTAACAAAATACTCATGGGAACAAATATGGAGACAAAGTGTGGGACAGAAACTGAAGGAGGGGCCATCTGGAGACTGCCCCACCTGGGTATCTATCCCATGTGCAGTTACCAAAGACAGACACTGATGTGGATGCCAGGGAGTGCATGCTGACAAGAGCCTGATATAGCTGTCTCCTGAGAGGCTCTTCCAGAGCCTGACATATACTGAGGCGAGGCGGATGCTCACAGCTGACTATTGAATTGATCATGGGGTTCTCAAGGGGGGAGTTAGAGAGAAGACTGAAGGAGCTGAAAGGGTTTATGGCCCCATGGGGAGAGCAACAATACCAACCAACCAGAGCCCCCAGGGTCTAAACAACCAGCCTGGGAGCACATAGGGAGGAACCTATGACTCCAGTTGTATATGTAGGGGAGGATGGCTTTGCCGGGCATAGGTAGGAGAGGAGATACTTGGTCCTGTGAAGGCTGAATGCCCCAGTGTGGGGGAATTTGAGGGCCGGGGACATGGAAGTATGTGTGGGTGGGACACACCATTATAGAAGCAGGAGGATGGGGATGGGATAGTGGGTTTCTGGGTTGGAGAAATGGGGAAAGGGGATAACATCTGAAATGTAAATAAATAAAATATACAATAAAAAAGAAAATAAGTCAAAAATAAATAAATAAATAAATAAATAAATAAAATATTTTGAATATCTGATCCTAGAAAGAATGCCCAATCTCTAAGGAAACAGCTGCCAACCTCTATCCCAGAAGCTAGGATCTGTGTGAGTGTTATTTTCCTGCATCATTATTCGGGCCTGATAGAACCATCTCTTCAACTCATGTGACAAGGTACTCTACCTGCACAGACTTGTGTGGGAATCGGTTACTGGGAGCCAGCCTGGACAGGTTGAGGCCAGGGAGGTGGATACAGAAGTATTTAAATCACATATACACCTGTGCGCATGTGCAAGTAAGAGCACACACACACACACACACACACACACACACACACACACACACACCACAGGGCTCTACCGCCTACCCACTCAGACACCTGTAACTTCATTTGCAATTAATAAATTAATTAAAATGTTCTCATGGGAAAATGACTTAGTGCAAACACGGGTTTATTGAAATGAAACTCAGCGCTCAGAGCCTGTCTGTAATGCCAATCATACCAGAGGGTGGAGTGATTGGTTGATAATTTCCTCGTGCAGAGCTGAGTGGTACATCTGACTGCCCAGTGTTACATCTTTATGATCCTACACTGGCTACTGTCTGCTTGACGAGCTAGACATAACTTAAAGAATGGGAAGGGAGAGGATTTTAAGGATGGGGTATCCAATAACAAAAGATGGATAGATGATAGCAATCTCTATCTGATGTCTCTGTCCTGACAGCAAGTCAATGCTGACGTCAAAGTACGCACTAAAAGACACTGAGAAATAGTTTTTAAAATTAAGTATCAGAAACTTTAGGCAATGTGCATGACTGTATAGATTTTTCTTCTTTAAATTCTCATTACGTACACATTACCATGATGTGGGCACAGAACAGGAGGCGGGCTGTGTTTCTCATCAGGTTCCATTGGAGTTGATATATTGCTACTGTTACAGAATTGTTTTTAAAGATCCGTTTTATTTTTAATTACAGGTATATGTGTATTTGTGTGTGGGTCTGCGTGTGGGCTTTGGGGAGAGGCAAAGGTTACAGATTTCCCTTGGATTTGGAGTTACAGGAGGTGGATGCTGCCAAACGTGGGCCCTGAGAGCAGAACTCAAGTCCTCTGTAAGAGCAGCTATATACTCTTAACTGCTGTTTCATCTCTCCATCCTTGCCATGTAGATAGTGCACATCTCAATTGCAGTGATTGCAGTGATTGCTGAAAACATGATTCAAGAGCACGTACCTCACTGGTACTACTGGGTATAGCTACTGAATGACCTAGATGATATAGCTACTGAATGACCTGCATGTTCTTTTCATGTGAGTTTTGCTCTAGAGTTATCCACTGGGCTTGTTTATTTGCAGCTGTCAAGTTCTTTCTGTTCTTTCATAAAGTTACCAAGGAGTTCGTAATATCAGATAAGGTTTCCGGCCTCCCCGTCGATGTGCACTGTAGAATGGTGGTTAGCTAGACGTCAATAGGAAACCATTCCTGTTTCTGCTGTGACAGTTAAAAGTAAGATGTGTCTCTGGACATTCTAAAATGTTTCTCTGAGGGGACAAAAATCATTTCTGGTGTAAAAACAACAAACAAACAAACAAAATTTAGAGTTTTCAGGACTTCTTTAAATCTTTGAGAGCTTATGAATATGTGTTTTCCCTATGGACCTCTGTCTGTATCCATGAAAAGTCAAGTACTGTAATTCTATGCTCTTGTAATTGCATGTACAGTCTGTTCTCTGCTGAGATGTTTGACTATTGTTTCTTATAGTGGCCAAAGGGCCACTTATACAGCTATAATGTACCAGCAACAGGCCACAAGCTTAGGGATCTTAAGTCTCACTTGTCATCCTCAAAGAAGGAAGGAACTTAGAGTTTAAAGGCATGTTGAGAGAGTAGAATGACCAAGGACTTAGCTTCTTAAGTATCAACTCTAATTGGTCAGTTCAGGCCTAAGTTGCCTGGGTTGTCTGGGTTTTTAGACTCCTGTACTAAAGAGTGACTTGAGAATGGTGCTGTCTGTTTAGCAGGACTTCTTTGATTATTAAATACAGATAAAGAGGGATTCACGTAAATATTTATCTTCTTCACGTTAACTAGTGTGATTCATATTAATGCTTCAATTTTTGTTTGTGAAAACTATGCAAATTTTTTGAGCTTCTAGCACCTAGACATTTTTTTTTTCAGCGTCTGTAAAATAATGTGGGATGTAATTCCCAGGTAGCAGAGGGCTTTGCTAGACACTCAGGTGTGTCTGATCAGATCTTGTTGATGTGGTGATGAGTCAGAGCTGACTCTGCTTCAGTTTCTCGGTCCAGTAAGTGTCTGATGGAAGCCACTGCATCCAAGGCCACTCGCTGTGTGGTCAGGGAATCAAGCTTCTCAGTTGTTCTATTTTGTGGCACAAGAACTATTATAGGACTCTGGTTCAAATATTCTGGCACATTAATGGGAAGATATATTAAAACAGAAACATAGCTTCAAACTCTTCCATCTTGCAATGCTTTCTTTCTTCGGTAGTTGAGATGATTGCAAGCTAAGATATCCTCAGTGTTTCTCTTTTAAAAACTAACATAGCTTTGTGAAAGCATACATTGATCTGAACAGATGACTGAACCATCAGAGCTCCATACCGTGAAAGAATAATAACAATGAAGAATAAAAAGCCCTGTAGTCTATGCTCACAGTAGCATCCTGCCTTTTTGAGTGACCACAATGGAAGCTGTGTTGGAAAATATAGTCCTTACCTCCATGATAAAGGCCTCAAAATTTAATAGATGCCCTTAGAACATATCTACTATTTTGCGTTGTACTATTTTTAGGCTTAGAAGAATTGGCTTTGTGTATTTAATTTCTCCTATGTATTTTTTATGAGTTCTACTTATAATTTTTACTCTTTATTCCTCACTTCAAAGCAACTTAATTTTTTTTTTTTAACCATCATTCGTACCATGAAATAATGATCGAGTGAATTAACATTATTTATCAGCCAATAAGCACAAAGGTATAAGCCTTTGGAAATATTATCACATGTAATCATGAAAATGGTATCTTAAAATCCATTATTTTTCAAGCTATCAAAAATTGATTTACTAGGGATTCTGTTGGCAGAGTGTTTGCCTAGCATGGACATTTTGCTGCCGAAACCAGATAAAATATCAGCAATCCCAGCAACCAGGTAGATAGTGGCAATAGATCAGAAGTTCAAGGCTATCCTCAGCTACATAGTAAGTTTGAAGGTATCCTAGGATATGTGATATCCTGTCTCAAAAAAAAAAAAAAAGATATTAAAAAGAAACTACTCCCATTTAAATTTATTTTTGACCTGAAAAGATATTTTATACACATTTTTATTTGAAAGGCAAAACAAATTAAAGTATAAAGAAATTAATTAACACAACAGAAGTAATAGTTGTCAAGCTGACTTTGTACTTCCATGGATTTTCCATAAGCTATATCTGACATATCTCCCACACTCTTCCTCTCCCTATAATTCCATTAGACCAGGGTGGAATGATTCATGTGGAGTTTTCAGTTGTCAGCTGACTCTTTGCCAACTCTGATCTCTGAGGCTTGGTATGTGGATTCAAGGCCTCTTCCCATGTGTGTCTCCAAGCCTGATGCTGATGTATCTCAGACTCCAGAATGAGGTGATAGTGTTTCCCTCTTTTCCTTAAGCAAGCTAGGCAGCACTTATCCCAGAATAGAAGATGGAAGCTTAAGTTCAAGGCTTCTTGAAGAATAATTATGCATTGAATACTTTGATACGTCTTCCAAACTTCTATTGACTCTACATCTGTTGCCTTCATGATGTGAATGAGGGTACCGTGGACTGGCTATGGACCAGACTAGGAATTAGAAGGTTCAAGCTCTAGATCACATGACAGAGCTGGGAATCAAATCCAAGCTGAGTTCTGTCAGCTAAGCTACCTACACACTAGACTCAAGATGTCACATTGAATTACAAACTCCAAACTGGAGTTTATTTTCAGTAAGTTGGAGCACTGGGGCCCAGAAATTGCCCAGAGCTCAGCTCAGCATCTGTGTTTTTTTTTTTTTTTTAACTCAGGAATAGCCAGTGCTTGGGGCAACAGCACTGCAGTCCTCAGCGAAGCCCCATCCTTGGCTGATGCATCCCTTGATATTTATGCAAATTTTGAGAGCCAGGATTTAATTTGACACTATCAATGGGGAAATCTCATCAGCAATCTCGGGAACGGGTTTCCGTCTGCTGATCCTCCCAGATAGTAAAAAGCATAGCATAAACAGAAGCAACTCAGAGAGTCTCAGTAAGGTACATACAGGACCTGCGGCAGAGAGTGCTGACTCAACCCAGTGACTCAGGTGTGCATGTAGGGAGCACATAGGCCTGACCCTCCTTCTCCTCCTAAGGTCTGGAGACCCAAGATGAAGCAGAAGTCTTCCAGAAAATAAAACACAAACAAGTGCAAAGCAAACAGTGTTTTGTCTAATTAGTGTAATTGGGCTCAGCTGTCAGCTTCATGCAGCTCTTGGGAGCTGACACAGGCCTAGAGGACTTCCCCTATGTAGTGACTACTGATTTAAGCTTGAATGCATTGGGGTTCTAGTTGTTTAGAATATGACAGAATTGCAATGCACCTAACTTAGGTACAGCAGGCTTGGAGTCAGACAAACCTAATGTGAAACTTAGCTGTAGCAGTGTTCTGGATCTGTACATGCCTTTCCTACCTGTGACTTGTTTCTTCCTGTGGGAAAAAAAAATGTAGAATTGAAAGTGTATCGGGCCTGACATGAGGTCTACTCTCCATTCCACCTTCACCCTTCAGTCAGGAGGGCACGATGAACAGGCCCCAGGCCCTAGAGAGATTTACATACTAATGAGATACCTGAAGGCCAGAGGGTGGAGTCAATTAAGCATTTCCCCCAGCCCTTCTCGCCTCTTCCCCTCCCTATTTAACTCAGGTCCGCCCTGGGTTTTGGGGGGAGCACATCCAGATCCATCCACCATCCGCCATAAACCGGTTTTGGAAACCCAAGGACTTCCTCGTGTGTTGGGGCCGCCCAGTGAGGAACCCTGGAGAGGCCTTCAGTGAGCAGCTGGGCCTAACTTCCAGCTGGAGGAACCCAGGGTGTTCCCAGCCAACTACACACTGCATGGCCTGAGGAACCCTGTGGTTCCCCAGCCAGTTTTGTTTTACCTACAAAAGTGTATTTCTCAGGGCAGGGTATCACTATTGCTAGGCAGTTAAGCAAAGCGTTCGACCTGGTCCATTTTCATTGACCCCCATTTGGATCATTTATTGCCTCAGGGAAGACTATGGAACCGTTCTTGAACAATTAGCAGCTTTTGCTTGTTAAGTGTCAGTTCTAGAACAGGCAGTGTGTACATGTGTGCTTTTCACAAAGTCTCACTGTGTAGCCCCGGCTGACCTCACACCCCCATTTTCCTACCTTTGAGTGCTAGAGTTACTCACAAGGGCCCGAGCTAGCCTATAGCCTTGCTCATTTTCATTTTCATTCCTGACAATAATCCTAGAAGATGTGGTTGAAGACATGTATGCATTTACATCTTCTTTTGTCTACTTTAAAAATCGTGTCTCTCTCTCCTCCTTTCTCCCTCTCCCTGCACCCCGTGTGTGTGTGTGTGTGTGTGTGTGTGTGTGTGTGTGTGTGTAGGGAAGCATAGCACAGTGCATGCGTGCTATGGCTCCTATGTTGAGGTCAGAAGACAATCTTCCATGGCTGTTTTTCTCTCCCATTGAGTTGAGGTGGTCTCTCTTGCTCTTCCTGCCTCTGCACTGTGCATTCCAGGCTCCCTAGCCTGCCACTTTCTGGCTGACAACTCTGTGTCTACACCCTACGTGTACCACCCCATCATGTTATCATTTTAAAATTACCTTTATTCTCTCTCTTTCTCTCCCACCCCACCCCTCCTGCTTTGGAGGCCAGAGCAATGATCAGAAGTCTGCTCTCACTCTCTGCAACATTAAAAAAGCCAGCTAGCCATCTTTCTCAGTGACTGAAATATTTCCATTTAACAGGGCTAATGAAGACCCCCATACTTGGGAGACCCTTCCTCAAGCCTCCGGAAATCGCGACCACCCAAAAATCACAAGAAACCATACCTGGATGCAATCAGCAGAGGTTTATTAGGGGAGGAGCCGGCGGTCAAAAACGACAAGCTCTTTAGCTCCAAGAGCAGGGTTTTTGGCCCCCTGTGGTGGGTTAAAGGGTCTTTTATAGCATGGGGTGGGGGGAGGAAGGCATTTTCACGCGCTTACACATGATTGGTTGTTTTACAAATTTTGAACATAGCACTGGGAAGACCAAGGGAGGGGTAACCAAGAACAGTGGAACATTTCAGAGAATCTAGCCCAAATGATCTAGAGTCATGTGAGATCACTCTGCACACTCATTCTTCTCAAAAATGTGGTTTTCACCATGCTATTGTGTCCTATTCTGCCATTTCAGATTTCTATCTTTACTTTTTCTGGCTATAGGGCTATGGCCCCACCTAGGTGGTAGCATCTTAATCTGTAGTCAGGAATGCCTTCCTGCCTTGGGCTAGGCTTGGGGAATGTAATCCAGCAAGTGTCCTTCACCTGGAATGTGAAGGCCTGAAATCTTATTTTCAGTTCCGAGTTCTGTAAGGCGAAAAATCTACACATATTTCATAAAATGGCCTTTATAATTTTTCACTCTACACTTCAACTTCTTTACTATAATAAGAAACATTAGCTATCTTCAACTCACAACTGCTCGAAAAGGCAAAATTAGTTTTCTCCAGTGGAGTCTCACTGTGCATACAAAGCACCCTTAAAAAGGAGGTCCCATGCCAAATAGAAGATGGCCAACCCAAAACTAAAATGGTATTTTTGGAGAGGCTTTGTCTCATAGGTTTTGTTTGGGCATTTTAAACCTTACTTATCTTTTACTTATATGTTATAGTTTCCTGTTTTGTGTTATTGTAGGTTTTGTATGCAAGTTCATTGAACCACTCTCAGGTGTACGTGTTTCTTACATTTTATCTTTTTCTTTCTGTTTGTCTCTTTTCTTTTTTTATTCTGGTCTGGTTTGATTGGACTGTTTGTTTCCTAAAGATAGATTAAAAAAAAAAAAAAAAAGACATGGAATTGCATGTGTGGAATCCTGGAGAGGACCTGGGAGGAGATGAAGGATGGGAAATTGTAATCAGAAAATATAAAACTGTCTTCAAGAAAAAAAAAAAAGATATTTAAAAGTTAATCTGCAGATGCCAGACACTCTAATATCCTGTTAAAGAGAATTTATACAATTCTAAATGAATCAAGTTGAACTGATAATTGAACAAATGGAGTTTTACATCCAAAAAAGGAAAAAATTTCTTTTAAAAAGGGATAAAAAACTCAATAAATGCACATTAGACAATAAAAAAAATTATTTCTTAAATACCCCCATGTTCATTTAAATGTATCTCTACATGCAGATAGAATCATAATTTTAGATTTTGCTGATCTACTGTGTCTTTGATATGCATTTAAACCTGGCTCTAATCAAATACTCCTTTGACAAAGTCAGTGTGGTATAATTAGTGTGAATTCACCTCTTCTTCCTGCCCTCATAGAACCTCAAATCTCAAGTAAATAAAAAATTACACAAAACTAGAATATAATAAATTGTTTTAGATTTCAGAAACCATTGGAATGATTTGGGAAATGGCCTTAGAGGTCAGCATGTTCTAATATTGTGCGGGGTGTGTGTGTGTGTGTGTGTGTTTCCTGTGATGTTAAGGAATCAAACCTCAGGCTTTAGGCATGCTAGATGCCATTAAGCTTTGTTCCCAGAATAAAGTTTTATAAAAGATCATATAAAAACCATCATCTATGTCTTAAGTACTAAAATAATTAAGTCTTGCTTGGAAAACAACCAAGTAGCATTTGACACAAGTTGGTAAAGCCTTTACCTTTATTTGATAGAATAGCATCGACTTTGCAAAACACACTCTTCGAAAACATTCTAAGCTTCTGTACAATTGTCAGTGCAAAATTCCACAGCGAGCAAGTTGTCGGTTTGCTACTTGATGCCTAGTGTAAAGCTTTCCCTGACTAGCCAGCTCCTGGGAGTAACAGGATGCTGTCTGAGTTCTAATGTCTCTATCAAGCGTTTTTCTTCTTCCCCTACAGCTAATCTCAGCTAGAATTTCATCTCTCTCTTGGCTGCAAACTCTCATGATGAATCAAAGTGTCCATGGGTTTGCTATTGTCTTGTTATTTTTGAAACAGCATTATTTTCATTGGATGCAAAGAGATGTATTTTCTTTTCTCCCAAGCAAATAGATGACATCTGGCCATTCTCCCCCTGTCGGAAAGACATTTTGCTGTGGCTGAGCCCATGATCGCACGGTTGTTAAACAGCAGGGATTATCCTGCAGGACAGTATTAAGTGGTATTTAACAGCAAGAGCAAAGTTCTCTGTCAAATGCCTGACGTAGGGCTTCTTAACTGTTAGCATCCCAGCCTTGAGACCTTATGTGCGGGGCCATTTTTCATTCTGACAACAAACTACTGTGACTATCCAGGATTTCTTTGCTAGAGCTGACAGCCAAGTATTTCTGTGGCAGAAATATTGCCACAGAGTGGGGGATCAGGGGTGAAGGGGAGACATTTTTATCCCCTTTCACTCCAAGCCCAATGACATTCCAAGCAGTAGGTGTCCCGAGTCAATGACTGGTTAATCTATTCAGTATGATCCCCTGTCTAGTCAAAACAATAGGGGGGTTGAAGGCCCCGGGAGTGTGGAATATGGGCTTCACAATACAATTGTCTAAAGTATGCATTGCCTTCTCCATCTCTTCTGGGCACATTCTCTTTGACATAGGCTGGGAGGGTGACCAGTGAGACTGTCAATTTAAGTACCATTCTCTAAAAGGTTTTTTATTGGGGGGGAGAGGGGAGAGGGAAAGGTGTTTGACAGGTCCCTGAAGTTCAAGAGCAACCATTTTATGACCACAGTAAGACATCAGCTGTGGAACTTACCATATGATGGGTGCAAAGGCAGGAAATAAAAGAAAGAACTTAATGAAGGTTTAATCTTCTGGGGAATTTGTTCCCCTCAAAGGCATAAATTGAGTGACCTAAAACTAAATTTCCCTGTCAAAGGCTGGCATGGAGTTCATGCACATTTTACAGCTCTACTAGAAAGGGATATATTTCTTAGAATAACTATTTCTATTCTTAAGTGAATACCTGAAAATGCTTCTGGAGGCTGAGGAGTTAGCCCAGTAGATTTATTGGGAGCAGTTATTGCTTCGCATGCGTGATGCAGGAGAAATGTGACTTCGGCTGCCTGTATATTGTCTCGTCTTTATTTTAGGTTTGTGTATCTGTGTTGGATGGGCTGGAAACCCAAGAAGGACCTTTGAACATTTTCAAAATAGATTTGGGATCTAGGATATTTAATCTAAACCTCAGCTTTGCATTAGAAATACTAGCACTTGGGAAGTGTTGTAACTCACAATTTCTTTCATATGTGAGAGATGACACATGCTGAAGGTCATGTAGCCAAGCATGGACTGTCTTTTCATAACTCCAAGAATAATAAATATGGTTTCTGTTAGAAGCTTAAGCAGAGAAAGTGACCATGGCACGAACAAGGACATGTTATGGTCACTATCTTAATTATTTTGTCTGTTGTTGTGATAAAAACAAACAAACAAACAAACAAAAAACAATACAGCAATACAGAAACAAAACCACCACCACCAAAAAAAGAAAAAAAAAAAAAAAGAACAAAACCAACAAAAGCAAATTAAGATAGGAAGGGTTTATTTTGACTTAGAGTTCCAGGATAATATCCATCTCTGTAGAGAAATACATGGAAGCTGGAGCCCAAGAAGGCAGCTGGTCACGTTGAGTCTGTAGTCAAGAAGCAGAAAGATATAAATGCTTGTTCTCAGCTCACTTTCTCTGTTTTCATCCCCAGTTCAGGAACTAAGCCTAGGGAATGGTGACACCAATAGTAGATGGGTCTTCTCATCTCAATGAACTTAATCTAGATAATCTACCACTGACATCCTGAGAAACTGATCTCAGAGGTGATTCTAGAACCTGGCAAGCTGACAGTATTTATTAATCATCACAGTTAGTATTCAAAATTTTACAACAGTTATAACTTCGTGAGTGAAGCCCATGTTCACATATATGGGAAAGCCCTGCAATGTTGAGTCTTTGTACCTCGTTCTCCATTAAGTCTGGCATATTTGGTCCTGACCAGACATGGTAGTAGGAAGTCTCCAATGCACAGACAGACCTCTGACCTCTAGTACCATGATTAAAGTGTGTGCACACATCTGCTTTTTTTTTGGTTGCATGTAACATCTTTGTAGAATATTTATAATATTATGTTATTGCAAGAAATTTACAGAGATACTTCATGATAGGTGTGATAAAACTTTTAAACTCTCTGCCTTTAATTCATAGACTGTAGCAGGATATTTATCTGCTACATTGTATTTGCAGTGGATCTCTCTGATTGGAAAGTAGAAGAGGAGGTGGAGCTGGGAGAAGGAAAGAGGAAGGGGAGGAGGAAGAGAGGGAGCTAGCAACCATGGAGGAGGATGAATGGGTTGAGAGCAGTCCTCAATAGCAACTTATATCAAAGGTTAGATTTTGGGTAACTATTGTAATTATGTGGGCATCTTGTTAATTGAGCATTTCCAAGTATATAAACCCATCGGACAGTCTTTACATTTTAAGAGTCTTCATTCTACTGGGTACTGAGAGAATGGCAGGTATTATTAGGGGCTCAGCAGAGATTTGTGGGGGCAGCGTGTTGGGTTGACAGTGCCAGCCACCATGCTGGCATCTCATGGGTCTAGCTGCAGCGCACTTAGCCTCTGGCAGAATCTAGTGCAGAACATGGCGGCAGGAGGTAAGCAGAGACGCCCCACTGATTAGATAGGTAGCTGGCCTGCCGCGCTCTGGCTTTTCTAAATATTACCCATTACAATAGACTTTAAATAGAAACAGCTGATCTTATGGTCAGTCACATTTGCTGTCAGAGAAACTCAACAATCAGTCAATGGAATCCAGTTTTCAAAAACATTTTCAGTTAGTTTTTCTTTGTTTATTAAGTTAAATATTGTTTTATTTCTGAGGCATTTGAAATTCTCTGAATGATAATTCTAAATGGATTTTCAGACCTCTTCCGACTTCGGTGGCTAAGTAGATGTTTACAAATACTCACTTTGACCAGTGCCTAGTGGGCCACTATTTGGTCAAAACTGAAGTAGAAGCTAAATCAAAGATGGCTGTGAAAGAAATGTATTCAGGGATTTAATCATACATGTGATTGTTGTATAAGTACTGCATACTGATTGCACATTGGAGAACTACCGTCTATGTGACTGCTAATCAATTTTAAAATTAATGTTATAGTTTATTGTTAAACTCATATTTGTCAATAGTGTGTGACATCAATGCTCTATACTATCGCAAAATTTATGCCTGGAAATGATCAGCTCCAGGATTTCTTCTGTTTATTCTACCATTTACAATTGTAAACAAATTCTATTACTTTCAGTTATCACATTTAAAAGATTAGTAACATTTTCAATAATCAGAGACTACAATATATTTCTTTTACTGAATGTTAGTAGTATTTTAAGCATTTCTAGGAGGAAACTTTGTTCTTAGAATTATTGCTTATATAAATATTTTTAAAATTTCTTGCCTTCAACTACTGAAAATAGCTGGCCATTTGTGAGCAATTATTGTAATTTTTTGTTCAAAATTGACCTCTAGAGATTCAAACCTATACATGATTGTCTTCTTAAATTATTCATGTCATCTGTGACCTTGAAGTTGTAGCAACATGTGTTATGCAACAGTTTCTGTTTTGTTCTCTTTATATGGCCCTTACCTATGTATGGTTGTGTTTCCAGTCATAGATGGCCAGTCAGTTGTGATATTAAAGGAGTATATGAAATTTTCAGATGTAAGTAATTCATGAGGTTCAAATTCTGCATCATTCTGAATAGTGAGATGACGTTTTGCATCATCTGCTTTTAGAGGTAGACATTTTTTTCCCCATGGTGTTTCCACACCATATACCTCACCGGCCCTTTAGAAGCTGCTTTAATTTTCAATCATACAGACTGGTAGGTCTTTACAGTGCTTAAGATCAGGGAACCCTCGTGCAGTAGACTAACACTTTGTCACAGTACCTTTCTCTGGTCCTCTATGAGAGTAGCCAGTGTTATTATCTGCTCAATCATCTCTCCAGAGCTACAAATTTAAAATATATGAATAGATGACATTTTATATTCTGTTTGTATCCTTGTCCCATATAGAAATTGAAGGGAGTCTTGGAGACACATGCTTATAATTCCCCACCCCTACCCCCTCATGTCCTAGAAATTGAATTCTTCACTTAACCTGATTGTGACAGGGCACCCCACCAGCCAGCCCCATAGTTCTCAGCGCGCAGGACTGTTGATAGTACTTCCTACTCTCCCCAGCTCCATCCATAGTTCCCCAAATGGGTCAGCTGACTAGAGCCTGATCTTTGCTGCACAGAGGCCATATCATTCCTGGCACAGCCTTATAGATGAATGTTACCATCCTAACACATCAGTGAGAAATTAATCTAGAAACATAAGACTAAGTAAAAGATCAACAAATGCTTGCTCCATCAAATGTGCTTACAAACAAGATGATACAGTTCATGATTTTAAAGTGTCAACATATAAGCTTCCCTTTCCTTGGAAACAAGGAATTAAAAACAGTCATCCAAAAAGAGTCGGTTGAATATGAAGACACACAGTACATCCGTTTTCCGTGCAAGACATTTTAACTTGAGTGCAAAGCCCTTGAATTTTTAGGCATCTGCCTCATCAAGCATGCTCCGCCGAGGGCTTTTCTATCTGTTTTGTTGTTTATCATTTTCTGTACAATCCCAAAGTGTCAACAGTGTATTATCTTGATCACACCCAGAGGGCTCTTAGTTGGCACATGAAGTGTCTTAATTTGCAATGCAGATCCCAGAACTGTTAGTGTGAGAAAGGTCCTCATTAGGAGTGTTCTCTCCTCAAACAGATTTGAAAAGCCATCAGCTGGGTTCCCTAAGTAGCTTGGTGAATGAGCTTTTTCTGAGTGGAATCAGTGCTGCTGTGGATTGGAGCTGCCCGGAGTGAATAGGGAAGACCTCAGCAGCCCAGGGGTTTCCATGCTGTTACCTCAGCAGTAACTGTCTAATCAGGGGAGAAGGCTGAGTAGTTCCTATTGCTAAGGTAGTATCATTTCCCTCAGGAGAGAAATACCCTGCAAGAGCCAGGGCACTGAAGAGCTAAGACACAGGGAGCCAGCTTAGGAATCTGATCTTTAACATCTAAAGGATTTGGTGTAATTACTTTCAAAATGAGGCCACCAACTCAACTTCTAAGGTAGAGGAAGTAACATATTCAATCCTATCAATTCTTACCCAGGCCAGCCAGCTTTCTAGCCCAAAGATTCAACTAACCTGGCTCCCAATGGTCTGAATGTCTACTAGTTGATGCACAGTGTTAGACTGCAGGAAGACTGTCTTGTCCCTGTCACTTGGCTTGTGTGCCAGAGAATACACTTGCCTTCTCCATCCGCACTGTCCCACTCCATCAAAAATAAAAATAAATAAATAAAAATAAATAAATAAATAAATAAATGAATGAATAAATAAAATAAACGCAGATGAATGGATCAGAGATGAGGGGCACAAAGTTGGGATGATACAGTTAATTTGCCAAAAGTCACCTGGAATTGAGAGGTAGAATTGTTTAGATTTTGTGAGAATGAACAAAAACCCCTCAGTACTGGTTTCTTAAGACACAAAACAAAATCCCTTTATCTACCAACCTTGCATGTGATAGGTAGTTGGTGCACGTTTTCGTAACTCGGTCTTCTGCATGCTAATTTCATGTTTTGGTACATGCAGATTTGAACATGTAGTCAGTTGTCACGAATGACAGTGATTGTGACACTTCTGTTCTTTTGAGTCTGGGGATTTTCCTCAGGTAAATAAAACCCAGGCTGGCCATTTCTACGAGCAAAGTGGAAGAGGCAGTGTCTCCCTCATCCAGAAAGGGCAAAGGGCAGCTCTGAAGCAAAGCTCTGCGACTACTACTTCATTCTATATTTTGGAAAGAAGACATTTTAAAAGGCTATTAGGGGCTGAGGAGATAGCTCGGTTGGTTAAGTGCTTGACTTACAACCATGGGAGCCTAAAGTCAACCCTCGGAACCTGGTTATGATGGCACCTGCTTCTCATCCCAATGCAAAGCAGAGACTGGGGGATGCCTGGGGATCATGGGCCAGCCTCGCTTGCTTGAAGATCTCCAGGCCAGTGTGTGACCCTTCCTCAAAAACAAGGGGGAATGGCATCCAAATCTTGATACTCACAGTTTACAGCTGCTCCTCATGCTCCTGTGCACCTACACACACACACACACACACACACACACACACACACACACACACATGCATATATATACACATACATACATACTCAGTATAATGAATGTATAATAAACAAATTTAGAAGATTCAAGTCGATGATTGATAATTTTAGCTTTGATTTTTATAAAAAATGGCGCTAAGTGGAAAGAGTCGGCAAAGGAAGTTACTATGTAACTTAAAAAAAATTGTTTACATTGACCAAGTTTAAGACTGGAACATAGACAGATAATCATTTATTTTGCGGGTTAGACCAATGTCTGACAACGTCACCTGAGAAGCAGGCACCAAACAGAGAAAATATGTATGGAACAAGTCGACAAGCCCTGGAAAGGTGAGGTAATACATGGCATCATGAGAAGAAACCCTCAAGAGCCTAAGGATAGACTTGAAAGTGGGGGTTAGGAAGTAGAAAAACAACTTTGGGGAACAGGTACGATCATTTTCTTTGGGATGGCCATCCATCTGGGGAGCCAAGGTTCTATAAATCAACAGTGTCCCCCCCCCACCCCCCCACCAAGTAGAGAATTCTATTATTCGAAGGTTTGGAGGAATTCAGCATTAGAAATATAGTAGCTCAAATATATATGAGAAACAATGCCTCTGAATTATGTGTGTACGTATATTCACGCATGTGCATGAGTGTGCAGGCATGTGATTGTGCAGCCAGGAGTCATGTGCTAAGACCACGAACTTTGTTCCCATCTCATCTAAGCACATGTGGTAGAGAAATCACTCAAGTTGGCTGCTTTTGTGGCTAATAGCCGAACACTCGCTCTTACCTGTGAGGAGATTCTTTGACAGCCCTCTTTTGAACAGATGTCAACTCTTCCACCCCTGCCAGTCAAAAAATGTCAGACTGAACTCCTTCATACCTTGCAGGGTAGAGAGATCCCTAAATTAAAGAAATATGGTTGCTTTTTCATTTCTTTTCCCTCTAAAATTTTGTTTTGTTTTGTTTTTATTTATTTATTTGTTATTTTTTCCAATTCTTCACACCAAAAAGACTGGAGCTTTCTCCTAGCTCTACTTTTGCTACTATATCTTAAAATTCGACAGAGATTTTTATAATTCTGAGTTAACAGCCTGGCTCTGAAACTAAAAGTATGGGGCTCTTACCTAACAGAGTCTAAGGGAGCCTGTCTTATTTCCTCCTTTGGAGAAAGCTGTGTATATTACAGGAGACACAATTTATTACACGGTCTTTTGGGTAATTTGTCAGCTATTGAAGTGTGTTTCTTTGGCTCTCTAGAAAAAAAAAAGTTGTAATGGTATGTGGAAAATGGTCACATAGCGTGTACTACGAACGGTCCTTGGCACAGATGGCCTTTTTAGGACACCAAAGTTCAGAGTGAAACTAACAGAAAGAGCAAAGGGTAAACCTACGAAGAAAGAATTTCGAACAAGAAGAGCAGATAAAGGCAGATGTTACAGGTCAACAAGAATACTGACAATTGCCTCTGTAGTTTCTAAATTTCCCAGCATCAGTGCTACGTGTGAGAGACTTTTCACTAATACTTGCCGATGGACCTTTTTAAAATATTAATTTTGTGGATAGTTTATGATTTGAAATAGAGACTTGGGAGTTTTTCCTCAATAGAAAGCAACAATTTGACTTATGAATGAAAGTCATTCGGAATTTCAAGGGGAAAAAGTTTTCTGAGTTCAATCCAGCTTGATTCAGGTAACTTATGAATGGGTTGTGAGATCTGAGCCTGCTGTTGTGGAGGCTGAGTTTTGCCTTTGGCATGAAACAATCCTAACTTAAGGCTGGGGGTGGCTCCATGGTGAAGGGTGACTGTTGCACAATCATGAGCATCTGAGTTTAGATCCCGGCACATGTAGAAAATGGCAGGCTTGTCAGTGTACTTCTGTAACCTCAGTACTAAGAGGCTAGAAAGAAGTAATAATGTTGTTACATGTCGATGGGTACCAACATATCTAAAAATGAACAAGTTCCGTGTCCAGGGAAAGACTCTGATTCCAGGGAGTTAGACGGAGTGGAAGAGCAGAACACTTGCAGGTCTTCCCCTAGCTACTTGGAATGCATGGGCACACTCACCTGCACATGGCATATGCAGATATTCACACTCCACCCCCAAGTGCAAGAATTATAACTTAATAGTTTGCACAAAATGATGCTAAATTCTTAGCTTAGTCCAAGATTTCAACTTGATCCTTTGATTTCATACATATAAATATTTTACCAGCTGCCACGTTCATATGAGGAGAGACTGTTGGTGAGCTTTGAAATCCAAGCATTCAGGGGAACCTTAGGATGGGCACAGGTGCATATACAATACAATACCATGCTCTGGAAACAAAGAAGCAAGAGGATTCATAGTGTGGGTCTTTCTAAGGGCCAGTTTGATGAGGAACAGTCAGAAGTCTTTAGGACATGGTGAAAAAATGCTTCTGAAGATATTTGCTGTATAATTTGTTTATAGTCTATATACATCAGATTTCCAAATTTAAAAAAAAAAGGACCATGTGACTGCTATACTTAGTTTACCTGCATCTTTGCTTTTGACTCACCTGAGTGATCCTAGACTGAGCTTCAAGACATGAAGACTGACTTCTCTAGTTGATTACTATCTGTGATAGAAACTGACAATCTGGTTTGGACATAGTCTTTCCTTTCCAAAGAAGAAATATACTTTATAGAAACTTAAGATGTAGATTAATCTTATGGCTTACTAACTGGTTTTCTTTGATTGATCTGGAAAGAACATCTCTGGTCTTTTGATAAAGTTCCTGTGGTAGGGTGTGGTTCATGTGGGATTTGATCTTAATGGAACATTACAGCCAGTATCATAGCCTCCAAAGTCTGGAAACAGGAACTTCAATCTTGCCCTACCATCTGTGGCAGTGAACTTGAAGGATACTTCAGTACATGGAAGTGAGTTGATTTTCCGTTCTAAAATCTCTCTCTCTCTCTCTCTCTCTCTCTCTCTCTCTCTCTCTCTCTCTGTGTGTGTGTGTGTGTGTGCATGTGTGTGTGTGTATCTCTGTGTGTATTTGTGTGTGTTATGTGTGCATCTACACATGAGGATGACCAAGTGTCTGTGTGTATGGTATATATGGTTATGTGTACATGTTTCGCATCCACTGTGTGTGTAAGCTTGCATGCCTATGTGTATATGTACAGGTCAGAGAAGGATATTGGTGTCCTGCTCTGTTACTATATTTTATTCCTTTGAGACAGGCTCTCTTGATAAAACTGGAGCTGGTTAACAGCCAACAAGACCCAGAAATTCTCTCAGCTCCACCCACTATAGTCCTGAGTCTATAATAGGGGCCTAGGTTGCTACATGGGAGCGAGAGATTTAATTCAAGTGCTCATGCATGTATAGCAAGCATGTATAGCTCTCTAGAGTTTACCCACTGTGCCATCTCCTTAGCCCCTATTTATAATTTTTAAAGTTAAAAATGTATACTTTGATATTCTCGATTTTTAGATTTTTAGTTGTGTGCACATGTGTCCATAGGGAAAGGTTTTATGTGAACAAGAATGCAGGTATCATTAGAGGCCAGAAGAGAGCTTCAGATTCCCCTGGAGCAGGAGTTACAGGCAGTTGTGAGCTATCCAGCATGGGTCCTGGGAACTGAATGTAGGTTCTTTGCAAGAGCAATGCATGCTCTTAACCACCAAGTCACCTCTTTCTCCACTCACTTAATATATTCATATTAAGTGAAAAATATTTTTGTATTAATTGGTAAATCCTATACTCATCAAATGATGAACTGCTCATGCCTTACTGTTTGTGGGAAAAATCAATGAAAAATTATGTAATTAGTGATCTATGCAGTTCAAATCTGAAGTCTCAAATAGGTTTTTCAAGTTTATGAAATTAAAGATGTTTTTATCAGCCAATGAAAATGAAATGAGTTATTTTTTGAGGCATCGTTTTGCTATGTTGCCCTGTTGGTCTGATACTACAAAATGTCAACTGACTTCAAATTCAAGGGAGTTTCTTGTTTCAGCTCCTCAAGTGTTAGGGTTACATTCATATGTCACAATGCAAAGAGGAAATTCAAGTGAAATGAAAATTAATTGTAATTTACTGAGTGCCAGTTACACTCACCAGATTCTTGATACTACAGGAGAAAAATACAGTAGCCAAACAGTAGTTGTTTCACTGTGTTCACAGGAGTTGCTTCCCTGAAAACCCAATGGACCAAGCAAGAGTGAGCTCAACTCATCTACTAATATCTTCCCTCAAATTAAAGGATAAAAGCCTCCAGGTCCTAAAGTGCCGTGTAGCACTTCAGACCTTCATTTTTGGGAACTTCCTAGGCAGCTCTATTCAGAAGCCATCATGTTAGCTGAAGGAATGTATTTCCCAAACTCTCAGACAATTGAAAACCGAGGTTAATCTATGTGTAACCAGTTGGTTTTGTATGGAGCACAGCTGCACACTAAACCAACGAGTGTGGGTTTTTTGGAGGAGACATTTAACATGCTGAGATTTTCCCTGTTCATCCTATATCAAAATCAGTCTAATTCCCTGAGGAGGTGAGGCCACTTTGTACAGGACATAATGACCTAGGCATTGAGCATTTATGAGCAAGACTATCTGATTTCTACCTCAGAAATACCCTCATTGCCAACATCTTGAAAAGATTATGCTATCGAGAAGCTAAGCACACATACATGGGGCCTTCTCTATCTCCAGGCAGGTGACAGGTGTGCAGAAAATATACTATTTGAACTCGCAGGATAACTGCTGCATCTCGACAACCTCATGAGTATTTTTCTTGAGGAAACACTTAATGCATCAGGGGCATTGATTAGTCAGCCTTTGAATGGAAAATTCCTAGCTATGTCTATGCCTTAAATGACTCCTAAGCCTTCTGAGATTAAGTCATCTGTGTCCCCTCCTTAAGCCATCTGATGTACAACCAAGCTTAAAAAGTGGGATATAGAATCTGAAAAGATAGCCTAGTGGTTAGGTATGTACACTGGGCAAACATGAGGGCACCAGTTCAAATCTTCAGTCCCCCACATTAAAAGTACTCTGTAGCTACACATGCCCATAACCTTAGCCTTGATAGGCAGAGATGGCTAGATGTCAAACACTTATTGGCCAGACAATCTAACCAAAATGTCAAACTTCAGATTTAGTGAGAGTCCTTGTCTCAAGGGAGTAAGGGAGTAATAAACATTCTCTTTGGGGCTTCTGCATGTACACACACAGGCACATATACCTGCACACAAATGCATCTCTCTCTCTCTCTCTCTCTCTCTCTCTCTCTCTCTCTCTCTATGTCCCTTTCTCTCTCTCTCTCTCCCCCTTTCTCTCTCTCTCTCTCTCTCTCTCACACACACACACACACACTTTTTTAAAAGGTAGCCTGAAATTATATTGCATTATGATTACCAGCATATCCTCAACTCCTTCTCAACGTCTTGCTTTGCCCAACCCTGTCCCCTAACACAAATGCACATTCAACTGTCCGGAAGGTTCTCAGGAGCAGTTATGTCAGAGTTAAATCATCTGACACTCACATAAACAGTTTTGTTCCATCTTTTATGAATTGGGCTTTAAGTCTTTACCTTGATTTAGTGAGAAAAAAATAAAATCAGGCAACAGTCGTCATTTCATTTGTATATATTTGTATGAAGTCTGTAACCCGAAGATTAGCTCAGATCCAAGGAAATGTAACCATCAACCTCCAGCTAAACAGTTTCCAAAGACGCTTTTTTTCAGGACTAGCTTTTAAATACCCAAGGAGCTCAATCTAACGGCAGAGATATTTGAAATATACACAAACATACAAGCCTTTTAGATAAACACATTTTCGGGGAGCTTTTGATGAATGTGATAAGTTACATTCTCTAAAACGACACACACTGTATTTTATTACTCCTTAGCAGACACTTATCAGCTGTAAATGTTGGGTGGTTTAGGCTAGGAATCAACCCTGAGGGAACCCGTGTGGGACTCTGGGACTCACAGTTCTATAGATCAACATAAACCTGAGACTCGATTTTATTTTCATTTATTAAAAAGGTCTGTCGTCCGCTTCTGCAATTTCAAATCCATTAGCTTCCTGCCCCTTTTAAGAAACAGAAAAGGAGGGCAACTGCAGATTTTATGGACTGATTGCTGATGGCTATGCTACTGCTATATTGGTTTTGAGTGGAGAGTCCATTACAGACACATTACCCATAAACCATGTTTCCAGCGCAACCTGCCGCTTCCAGTCTGGCTGGGGAGTGAGTGGAGGGAACTTGCTCAAAGAGAGGTTGGAGAAAGGGTCAGATCTCCTGGAAACTAACACAGGGTAGGCACTGGTATAAATTACCAACTTTCTTTCTCTTTCCACGTAATTATGTCTCAAATGTGCAGTGGTTGGGTTTCTCAGCCAGCCACCAGATGAACTTGGAAATCATATCGACAGCAGATTAGACTGGGAGTTTTCAACCTTTCTCTCTGCCATGTATGTTCAGACAATATATTTGTCTATCTCAGAAGTCCCCTGATTCTTGCCTCAGGTATTCACTTTTCTCCTAATCTTTTGTATAGTGTGCTTAAACCTTAAGCCTCAACAAAGGCACGGAATACTTCTAGAGGCAACAAAACAGATGAAAATATGATTTCACATTTCCCCTCCATAACTCTAAAATTTATGTTTTTAAAATAAATAAATATATTCAAAAAGAGGTGACATGTGTCTAGTGTGATCACCTCTCTTATTCAGTAAAGTCTCTGTTTATGAAAGGAAACACACAAATAAAGGCATAATCAGAACTACAAACCTGGTACATATATCGAAGTAAGCCCTTCTGAGGATCCCTGGGTCCTCCTCCCATACCTTATGCTTGATAGCTAGTAGGTAAACCAACAAGGCTGTTAAATAGAGCAGCATATTTATTTATTTTTTAATGGAAAGACCCTTCCTTCCATTTATTAACATAAAACAAGTGTTCACTTAGGCTCAGCCTGAGAAATAATTGAGTTGTTTCTTTGAGATGACTTTAATTTACACTGTCCTTCTTGGTGGTTTGCTACCTACATATTTTGTTGTGTTTCATTGGCAAATTTCTTCTTTCATTTGATGGCGCTACCCCAAGATGTTGACAACGAAGGTGATCCTAGTATCTTTTCCTATCTGAGTTTTGTCTTAGCAATATAATCAGATATTCCAGTTCAATTATATTAAACAATTAGCCCAGTTACAAGTTAGTCTTATCTACCAACTACCTATCCATCCATCCATCCATCCATCTATCTATTCATCTATCCACCTACCTATCTACATATCCATCCATCCATCCATCCATCCATCCATCCATCCATCCAACTATCCATCTATCTAATTTTGATGAATTAAAGACCAAAGTTTAAGCAAAGTCTTTCTTTACATTAACTGCTCTTCTAGTTTTAAGAAAATAATTGACCTTAGTTCCTCCCCTGACTTCCTATATACCAAGAGCTTTATAATTTTACTACTTGGGTCAAATGCTATAACCCATTTTTTAAAATATTAGATGTTAATTTAAAATCCCTGTCATAGGAGTTCACACAATCATGATCAACATATAGAAACTATACTGGATGCTAAAATGACTTCAAAGATGGATCATCACCCACTTCATTCTTGATCAACCTCCATGGGAGACTCCACTGTCAAGCTCCATCATCACAGAGCTGTCAATCATCAGTCAAGGGTGCCTTGCTAGTAGTATGAGGTACATGTGGGCAGGTCTGCTAACAGAATCTGTTAACAAAGATCTGCTGACCCTGTGATCTTTAAAGATGTTTTAAATTCCATCACTTGATGACATTTAGCCAACTGACATCAGCCCCTGATCTGAAACCCCTGAGCTGCCATGGAATTATTCTGCCTTGCAGGTGGTAGTCTTTTGAACAGATAAATTGATTATTTTAAAATTCTATAAAAATGACATTCTTTATGCTTGCCCCTAATTTCCAAAACATGCTGTTCCCCTGGTCATCCTTCAAACTTATCAAACAATAGCAATAACAGCAGCAACAAAACACTGCCTTTTTTGGAATGGTTTCTTCCAGAATGGAGAAGATAAGCTTAGGAGTCATCAGGCAGCACAGGCAAAGCATGGAGAATAGCAGTAAGAGACGAAGTCAAGATGTTCAGAGGAGGAGTCCCAGGACAGTTACTGTCGGTCATCACATCCACTGTCATAAGACCACAAAGCCAGGTGGTGAAAACGAGGAGGCTTCTAAGCAAGGTAGAGGAGAAACTGAAGGAGTGGCTGTCCTTTACCATTTTTGTTATTGTTTGTTTTGAGGGATTGACTCTTGCAGCTGGTGTTTTCACAGCTTAATCTGGATCCTGACCACTGCATAGCAGTTGATCTGTCTTCTCTAGATACCATAGGCTTTGTCACGGACAGCGTCTACTCAGTTGATTATGCAGCTTTTGTCAAGCTCTTTTCTCTTCTCACTGTCTTAAAAGAAAAGTGATGTGTGTGTGTGTGTGTGTGTGTGTGTGTGTGTGAGAGAGAGAGAGAGAGAGAGAGAGAGAGAGAGAGAGAGAAAGAGAGAGAGAGAAGACAAATCACATGACCATCTTGACCATCTTGGTTTACAAGCCTACAATTAACATATCCATTCCTTTTGGAAATATGTTGAAAGCACTCCTTGGGAGAATCATTTGATGAATTTTTATTTTAAAGTACTGTTATCAGCCTTGGATTGTCACCACACTTTGTGCACAGCTATAGAATCTCAAATTTGAAAAGGATGCTTCTTTTTCGTGTCCACGTTAGCTCAGCAATCAAATTGTACCATGGGAATGATGCCACAGGAATGCTTTAATGCCTCTCCAGGCAGCCAAAGAGCATCAGGGAGTTTGAAATGGCCTTTCATAACTCCCATCCCCTATTACTTTATTCTGTAGGTGAGGAACTGTATGTCTTAGCGTTTCATGATTGACACACATTCACCCAGTAGGTGAAATACAGCAAGTAAAGCACCTCGCTCTTTCTCTCCACACTTTTCATGAGCATCTTTTAATGCACGGCATTGAATCATCCTCAGACAACTGCCAAGGGCGAGCAGTGCCCTTGGAGCTCAAAAAACACACTAGCTATTAAAGTCTGCAGTAGCACCATCCACCTTGTGATGTTTTGTTTTGCTCACAATTAACAATGGGCTTGAATTGCATACAGCTTTATTTCACCCAACTAGAAGACAGCCCAGGCACATGGACATAGTAGGGCAACAGCTATGTAGCATCCTTGATGATCTCCTTTAAGTTGTGGATCTGTTTGTTTGGTTGGTTTTTGTTACATCTTCTTATTTGTTTATTGGGTTTTGCTATGGAAACGTGAATACATGTTCTTTCTAGAAAGGGAAAAACCTGTTGAGTAGGAGAGATTAAGATGTAACTGGGAGGGGAAAGAGAGACCCTGAAAGGCATCCTGCCTTAACATCCTTTCTGGCTCCTTGGCAATGCTGCTGCTGCCACAGATTGCTTAGCACGTAATTAGCTTGGATCTTGGAAGCCCACGTTTGTAGGTCTCACTTAGCACATTTCCTGTATATTACTAAACATTTCGAGCAGAGATGGAGGGAAAGCAGGAGAAAGTGATTTCCATTGGCAAGAAGGTTCATGTTTCTTCTGTCTTGGAGAACAAAAGAGGAGAAAAAAAATTAGTAATTGGAAATTATACCCTGGTTGCCGGACTCCTTTCTCATCCTACTTCAAATAGAAAGTAACGATGTAAAATGTTGCTTCGCTTCTCACTCCGCAGTCTATCAGCTTGCAGTAGGCATGTTTTCTTATTTTTATTTTATTTTATTTTTTTCAAATAGCCACGTATTAAAAGTGAACCAGTCTTTGCCAGCTTTGGATAAAAGGCTATTTATTTTCAACCAATTTGATAGCTGCAGTTTTCAGTAATTGAATTTTCTGTGGTCAGAAAAGCAGTAATCTTAGAAACCAAATAAATATTTTTTAATAAAACGGAACACTGAGAAACCCTATAATAATGTCAAAAATGTAGCCACTTATGGATGGATAAATATTTTAAGAAATTTACATTTCACCCAGAGCTGTATGCTTCGAGCTTCCCTGGAGATTCTGAGGAGCGTAACACTTTGCTTTTGGAATGGAACAATGTGAGGCTTAGATGAAGCTATACATACCCCATTGAAGATTTAGACAAAGCTATACATACCTCATTGAAGACTTAGACGAAGCTATACATACCCCATTGAAGACTTAGACGAAGCTATACATACCCTATTGAAGACTTTCACGCTGATAGAATGCGGCAAGCTGGTAGCTTTGTCAGTGCCTCTACCAAAGAGTCTAAAGGAAAATCTCTCTATTTTGGTGTTTTGCCCATTTGGAGCTAGATGATAATGTGGTGGCACTGACTAGGATGTACTGTAGCAGCATCTACAGACTGACCAATATGACAAATGGAAGTCACTATAGCAACAACCTCCATCCTCCCAGTTGTAACCATGAAATAATATGTCCAGACACTGCCAGGAATCTCTTGGCTGGGTGCTGTGATGATAGTCATTGGAAGACATCAGTGTAATTGGTTAAAGGATGTCCCAAACTCTGGCAAAATATTTCTGTGTATATTGCTTCGTTGAAAGTAATGGAACTCAAGAAAATGCTTCCTTATTGATGTGGGCATGACTTGAATAAAAAGGCATCTATCCAGACCCTAGCATCTATCCAACCACCTCCAGTTCTCAGGCCCCCAGACTCCCCTTATTTAGTCTTTCCTTAAATATGTGCATTTGTAATATTGTTTCTCTCCTTGGTGTAACCATAACACAACATGATTTGTGTTAGTTACTTTTCTAACGTTATGATAGAATGGCCTGGCAATAAGCAACTTAGGCAAGAAAGGGCTTATTTGAGTCTACAGTTCCAGAGTAGAGGTACCCTCTGTTATTGCAAGAGCATGTCCAGATTGGCAGTCAGGAGGCAGGCGGATTACATTTCATCCACACACAGGAAGCAGGGAGAAGGAACAGGAAGTGGGACAAGGATGTGAAACTTCAAAGCCTTCCGTAGTCATGTACTACCTCTATAAAGATCACCTCCTAAAGGTTCCATAACCTTCCCAAACTACACTGGCAACCAGAAGATCAGATATTCAAACACATGAACTGAAGGGGGACATTGGATTTTCAAACCACAAGATACAAAATCACCCTTGAATGAGAACCCCACACAGGATTAAATAAGATATTTGTGTAGCAGGACTTTTGGATACTCTGTGGGTTCTTTTTCCTTCTATCCTTTCAACCTTCTAACACTAGATAAGAAAGAAAAAAGGAAATGGAGAAAACAGGGTGTTAATATAGTTAAATTACTTACCACTGATTAAGGAAAGCCAGTTCCTTGTAGCAAGTTCAGTCTTTGCTGACAGGATATGTAATTTCTTTTTCTTGCCCCCCCCCCCCTTTTGTACATAACTACTTAACAAATCATAACCAACAGTATCCAACCAATAACCAACAACCCATCAACAACCCCCCACATCTCGGGGGTCTTAGCTTTTATTTACCCTCCAAAACCTCCCTAGAGCTCCAAACATCACCAAATCTTCGAAACTACCTACAGCTGGCAAAATCACTCCCCTGCTACAGCACCAGGCGTAATCATAATCAGCTACTTTGGACAATCTGAAACAGCCCCATATTCTACACCTGACATTAAAATGAAAACACATTTTTGTAATATTTCTGTGGTTGTTTTTTTTTTTTTTAAAAGAAACCAAAAATTACACTGCAGATTTGGTACACACAATGTCTCCAATGTTGGTTTCTTTCATTTCTTTTTCATGTAATATCTTGTATTATACTGAGGGAAAAATCTTCGGGTGATTATGCAGAGATGAATAGAAGAGAGTTACTTAAGCAGAATGTAAACAGGTGTTTGTTGAGAACATAAAATTGTAGAGGGCTTACCTTTAGGTTATTTTCTTAATTCTTGATTGCTAGATCTACACGTGGCTATCTAAATTGGTATTAAATTAAACTATTAGTGTTAAAATCTATTTTTAATGCTCTACATGCTTATTTTGACTTTTCTTTGTGATATAAATAGGGAATGAATGGAAAATAGTCAAGAGGGATGAGTATAGTCACATTTCAACACTCAGATAAATAGTTCACACAGAAACCATGTTGTAACTAAAACTTTGAAAATGTATTCAGTTCTGGTCTTTACCCTATTCATGGTAGAAGAATTCTTGTTTCTTGAGTAGAGAGCAATGGTGTCACTTTAGCAGCAACATTTCCAAATTTCTGGTATTTGAAGAGTTTAAAATTGAGAGTACATGTCTTTTTGTTTAACTCTTGCTATAAGCACTCTATAGATTGGAAAGGTGAGATTTAGGATGTATAAAAAGATCCTTTATAGCACTCAAAGAACTGACAAGGATGTCTTCGTTCCTCTTATTTGAACATGGGGATAGACTCCTGAAATAGGAAGATGGTTCCCTTATTGGTCTGGTTCTAGTTTTATGCTATCCATCTTGTCTGACTTTTTCTTGGAGTATTAGAGTTACTTATAGAAAAATAATTGAGTGATTACTTATAGGAGCATGGATGATTCAGAGGCAGCTGCCTCACTGGAAAGGCCATCTTAGGCATGAGTGAAGACTCAGGAAAGCTCTTTGGGGCTTCCTGCACAACTTGAAGGCAGCTTGGCTGGTAGAGGAACCTCCCCAGAAGGCATTGCTGCTTAAGTAACTTTGAGGAGGGGCCTTGTGAACCTTGACAGTTTTTAGGGACTTCCTGAGACTTCGGAGTTACCATAATTAGGAATCTCCAATTGTAGAATGGGTACAGTCTAGGGCTTAGACTGTGGAGTAAGTTTGCTTGGTTTGATTTCTCCTCTACTCAGTCCATGAGTGTGAGATCTATTTTCATATTTGTAATTTCATGCTAATAGCTAAACTGATCTCCATGAAAAATGCCCTCTTTTTAGTTTGAAAAATATCTCACCTTTGATCAGCATTCCTTTAAGAACCCCACTGCCGCCGGGCGGTGGTGGCACACGCCTTTAATCCCAGCACTTGGGAGGCAGAGGCAGGCGGATTTCTGAGTTCGAGGCCAGCCTGGTCTACAGAGTGAGTTCCAGGACAGCCAGGGCTATAGAGAAACCCTGTCTAAAAAAAAAAAAAAAAAAAAAAAAAGAACCCCAGTGCCTAGGAGATTTTATGCTGGCATTCTCTTGTAAGCTGGAGAATAAGGAAAGCAAGTCAGTGTATTGTTGAGGAGGGGTTGGGTAGTCACAGAAAAATGAGTGGCATACGAGTTTAGTCTACATTTAGTTTTATTTATGTTGTTAGTGATGTGAACAGAGGGCAAAGATCAAGAGTGTAAGTTATATTAGCCTGGGGCTGTGAAAAGTTCCTCCAGAAATACATACCTCGATGGAGGAGACAAGGATGTTCCCACTCTAAATTTGTGAAAGAGACTGTTGCATTGTTTAGCTATTTTCCAGAGCAATAGGAATGATGACTATTGCTGTTGTATTTTGAATGTGAAATGCCCCATGGGAGCAGGTATTTAACATATTGCTCAGTGCTGGTGGTGCTGATTAGGAAAGCTGTAGAAGGCTGAGTGAGTGGACCCTTCTTGGAGGATGTGGTTCACTAGGAGCACCTTGGGATTTTATAGTTCAGATTCACCTTGTAGCCTCCTGTTACTTCCTGGTTGCAGATGCAATGTGTCTGTCCCGCAGCCTTCCATGCCTCTTGCATGCTTTTACCACCGTGATGGATGTATCCCCAAGATCTGTAATGTCAAACCAGCTCTTTTTTAAGTAGCTTCTTTCTTATCAGGTATTTGATCACAGCAGCAAGAAAAGTAGCTAACATAAATGCACACACACACACACACCAAAACAAAACAACAACAGCAACAACAACAAAAAGTTCCAGCCCAGGACAAAACAGGTCTGACAAGGAGTCTATTGTCTTCAGTCACTACAGACTTGGTTAGATCTAAAGGCACCACTGTCAGTGAATGACCTTGGTGTGTTTTTAATCTTTAATGGCATTTTCTATTCAATATTCATTTGGAATCCACATGACTAATTTCATATGTCGCAATTTTAAACTCATAGGTTTTACTTTTTTTGTTTTTTTTTTAAAATCCCACAATGATTACTTCCTTGGTGTTTCTGGAACTTTCCCAGAGGCAGTGGGCACCATTTCAGAACAACTCCAAATGTGGTCTGTTTGTGGGGGAAAGGGAAGGCACAGTCCCACTTTTATTAGTGGATCCAGACCTATCCGTTGGCCTGGAAACTTCTTTTATCCGTCTGCATATGCATTTATTTTTGCTGATTCGAATCATTATTCAATTAAATTAGTCCCAGTTTAATAATAACGACCTCCCTCTAGCTTGTCCCTTTAATGTTAGTGAAAACTAAAACCCAGGTGGTTTTCAACATGACACTCGCTGGAAATCAGTTATGAAATTACCTGTTTATTAATGACGTGTCAGGAGACTGACATGCTAACTGCAGGCACCGGCTGGGGTAGTGCTAATATAGAAATAACAAGGCCATATTATGTGCAATATGTATTCTATGGAACTGTTACTTTCAATCCCCAGGGACAACTCTGAAATCCAGATGTTTCATCTCAAGATTTTAATCCCAGAGAGTGAAGATTTTAAAGAGAAATCAAGTCCACTAAAAGTTGTTGCTTGGCCACACTTCCTCACTGGGGAACTCCGGGGAGCAGACATTTACTCTCATATATTCAGAAAGTTCTGGTTATGTAAGGTAACTAGCTGGAGTGGGAGAAGTTAATTCACAATTGCGGGGTGAATTTAAAGCATGACCCCAACACACACATTGAAGACCCATCGATTGATTAGTGTCCATGCAGCTTTCCAGGTACAGAGGCTGCTGAACAAAATCAGAGCTCATTTTAAACTGGGGAATAAAAGGGTAAGTTTTACTGAAAATAAGAATTTTTTATAGGAAGGTTTTATATTTTTATCTTAAAGAGCTGTGGCCACAAAACTATAAATAACACACTGGACAGATTCATGCAGACTGTGTTTTTCTTTTTCTTCCTTTTTTTTTTTCTTTCTAGCAGACAAAAATGTGTCACAAAGTTGATGTTAGCGACAGGTAAAATAAACTAATGATTCTTGCAACTTGGGTGGGGAGGGCACTATTTTCTCCTCCTTTCCTTGTTCTCAGAATGTTCCTTAAGCTAGCTCACACAGCAGACTGACCAGATAAATGCTAATCACCCGACAGTTTACTGTTATTGCAAATAAACTCCAGGATATAACAAGGTACTGACTCATTTGTAGTGGTGAGGTTAGCTGCATCACTTTGGTTCCTGGAGGGTTGCTCCAGTGCATACCAGCTCAGGAGATATCTGGATCCATGAATGGAAGACACACACACACACACACACACACACACACACACACACACACACCAGTTAATTTTAAAATGCCTTGGCTACTTCAAAGGTTGGGCACTCCTAAACCTGTTTCTGCTAGCTCAGGCCCAATCAGGGAAATGACCAGTAGCCACCCACCTAAATTCTCACATGGCTGCTTGGCTTTCTCTCCTGCAGCTCCTACGTCCCATCCTTCTCCCCCAAGTGGTGGCAATTCTCTGTCTCCTTTTTCCCACCTCCTAGCTCCCCACAATTCTAAAGTTCCCACACTATCTCCTTTTGCCCAACCATTAGCCACTGGCATCTTTATTGATCGATCAAAAAACAACTGGGGACAAGGACCTCCAGCGTTTAGACACACAGATTCCCAATTAAATCAAAGCATTAGAACCAATCCCCAACATGCATTTGTCCGAAAATGCCATCTTCCACACATTGAGTCTCGTGAGCTCAATCTGCATAGAGGAGCCTGGGGGTCATAATTCAACACTTTTACTCTTAGTGCAAATGTATCAATCTTTCCAGAGTAATATCTCATTCTGGAGGACAAAGTGGAGAGTAACAGCTGGCCACTTTGGGGCCAGAATGTGAAAAGCCACAGACCCCACAGAAGTCTGTGTTAAGTCACTTTTGGATCCCAGGAATCTGGATCTTGAGAACAAGCACACAGGCATGCTTTTACAAAAGAAAGGCAAACGTTACTCTGCCCACCTCCCTTGAGCTGCAGCATATACGCTGGCAATTTCTCTTCTTTGAAAAAAATCTTCCCCTCGTTGAATGGGATAGATATCTGCATTCTTCACTTCTAGGTGCAGGGGGGTAGGGACTAGAATGGACTCAGCTGGGTGGACAATCATCTGTGTTTTGGCTTTTGTGCTAGGAGATCAAGGCAATAGAGTTTTTTGTTGGCTACCTCGAATTTAATTTCTAAAGAGGTAATGGCATGGTTCCAATTTTGGCTCTCATGTCCCTTGTCCTCCATTACCTCCACCTTCTAAGATGCTTTTGATGTTACACTTCTTGTTTTCTAGAACATTCCCTTCCATCTGTCCTAGGAGTGGTCTCCTTTTACAATTATATTTACCCAACATCTAGCTCTCAGATTAAATTTAGTTTTTCTTTTTTTAATTTTTATTTCCTTCTACCATTTATTTAGTCATTTCTCTATTTATTTTAGACAGCATCTCCCTCTTTAGTTCAGGCTGGCCTGGAACTCATCTATAATCTTATCTGATCTTGAATTCATGACAATCTTTCTGCCTTAGCATTTCAAGTGCCAGGATTACTGGAGTAACTCATTATGGCCAGCTCAGGAGTTTAAAATTTGTTTATTTAATAAGTATGTATCTTTGGATGTACACACACTCACACACACACATACACACACGTGCAGTGCTCATACACATGCAGGTACCCTGGTAGGCCAGAGGAGAATGTCAGCTACCATATATCTGGAATAACAGAATTACAGAGAGTTGTGTGCTACCCAACATGTGTGCTGAGAATTGAACTTGGGTCCTCTGAGCCATCTCTAGCTCCTCAGTACTGCAATTTAGACTTAACTGGTTATCTCAGTCCCTTGGAGATAAGTATTAGACCCTTCTTCAAAGCTATGTTTGCAAGAACTATACAATATTGTGCACATTTTTGTAGTTGACAATTTACTTTCTTGGAAGATTTTTCATTTGATATGACTTTTGAAGAAATTTCAGTGTATTATATAATCCCTGTTTCCCAGAGGGTCTTTGATTCTCAGAGAAGTAAGGCAATATATTTACACCAACTTCAGACAGGAGCTGAAGGATTGGATCTGAAAGTCAAGGACATCAGGCCATTCTTCCTACTACTCTACACCACTGGGCTCACAGAGAATGCAGGACCTTCACTACCAGAGGGGGTAGAAAAGTGAGAATTCAGGTAGAGGCTGTGTGGCAGTAAAAATAGAACTACAACCCTAAAACTTAAAAGCCCAGTTTATAAAAGGAAAAGCCATTCCTTAATAAGAAAGTGTTTTGATTTTGAAATCAAGATTTTCATCTTGAAAAATACTTTTTTAATTTGGGCCCAATTTAGTGGGAACCCCAAGGATGATAAGTCCTCAAATAGAGGAATAAAAAATCAATTTCCCAAGAGGCAGTAGTGATTTGAAATATTTGTTGGAGCCTAAGGGATGTATGAAATCTACATGGTTATTTACATAAATTTCTTATAATTTCTATCACAAATATACCCTTGCTGTTCTCCCAAATCTTTATTTAATAATGATCATAATAAAATTAAGTTTATCTTCCCTGCCTTGCCTTGGTGCCAAGCAGCCAAAGTCAGCAACTCAGTTTTTTTTTTTTCAAGAGTCTTTTTTAGTAAAAATTCCAGAATAGAAATAACATATAACTATGGGATAGTCATATTCATGCAATCTGAAAGCGTCAATTCCCACATGCTAACACAATTTGAACGTAGATAATTATCAGCAGACTGGGGCCATTTTCTCTGCTAAGGCAAACTTAGTGCCCTTCATTTGCAGGGTTTAAAAATACTGCTAAGGAAGGACATGTTCCAGAGCGTTGTTGTCTTCCTTGGTAGTTAATTTCCAAGGACATGTGCCCTGTAACCCCTACCACCCTAGTTTAAATTCAAGAGCTGGAAGAGGTTACAAAGTGGGTTTGAGGACTGCTTAATCTGCAGGCTCATACTTATGAGTGGTGTGAGGGAGACTCCAGGCAAAAAAAAAAAAAAAAAAAAAAAAAAAAAAAATCATAAAATGAGAGAACTCAATGCCCAGTGTTGAATGTCCTTACCAATGGAAGGGGATGGACGGAACACAACGTCTTCCTGTATTAGCTAAAGAATTTGGTATATGTGTGTGATGAATGTAGGCTTGTGTTTTTCTGCCTGGGTAGAACATGATTCAATTAACTTAAGAAAACAAAAACAAAACTGAAAACAACAGCAAGCTGTATTCCTAAGGTTTACTTCTAAGTTTTGTACCTTGTCTTCTCCAATGTAACCAAGTCTCCAATTCCTGTTGATTTTTCTAGTGAAGAGGAAGAAAGAAAGGAATTAAGAAAAAAAGATGCTGGAGAATAGTTATCAGTTTCTTACCATCCACCTAAGTTGAAACAAAGACATTTAAATATAAGCATTTTCTACTTACAAAATTTCTTCTGAATTGGCCCCTTCCTGTTGAATTTAGACCTTGCTGTCCACTGATCAACAGACATAATAATTGGGAAATGGCCATTTCCACTATTCTTATGTTTTTTAAAATAATAAATGCATAAAATGTTCGTGGATATATAAACATTTAGTGTAAATATGATTTGGGCAAACCATATAAAAACGTGAATAGTATGATAAATAAGAAACATTGTAGACAGAGACATTAGTAGTTATTTCTCAGGATGCTTAGCACACTAGAGGGGCATTCGATAACCTCAAATCCAGAACTAACTTGATTTCTTAGTTTATCTTTTCCCTCTTGCAACTACACATACTAACTGTCACATACTAACTGTATGTGGGACAGCTTGGCAGATGTATATAGCTTGTCATTACCCCTGTGACATTTTACGTGCTTTTAAGAAGTTATCTTTCTTTAATATAGACAGATAACACTCATTTTTATGAGGACTATTGCTCTTATATCAAGGTGCACTAAAACATTTCCTTTTTCCCTTGCATATTGTCATATCCCTTGTCTTCTCTTGACTGTATGATGCACACATGCACCTTTGCAACTATCCACGGCTACACATGGGAGCAGAGGTGCACACTGAGTCAATCTTTTCAGGCAGAGTTGCTTTCTAAACTTTGAATTTGCTGATTGGTTAGGCTGGTTGGCTAGGGAACTCCCAGGTGTTAGCAGTCCCATCAGCACATAGGTCACAGGTGAGTGCCACCATGGCCAGTTTTTAACATGGGGAGTGGGGCCGGGGGTGGGTCCAAAACCCAGACACAAGTCCTTATACTCTCATGACAAGCATTTTATCCACTGAGACTTCTCTCTAGCCCACAGTTACACTTTTCTTATCTCTTTTAATTAGACAGGAATGTACCACTTTTAGAGTAAAACATAAAGTGAAAATGTTGGGGGTCTCGCTGAAAACCTGTTCTGACTTTCAAGATGGTGGAGCCAGGAAGAAAGGTGGGTTTGAACTGTTGTGAGTGTGCCTGGCAGTAGAGAAAGGGCAGCCTATGATAATAGGTCTGGAGTAAAGGCAAGTTATAAGTGTTTCTATTTAGGTTAGTGGGGTTAGAATCGAAATAGTCTGATACCCAGGCTGGCTCTGGGCGCCAGTGAGTACAAAACCCAAATCCTGGCTCTCAGGTTTGCCAGTTTCTTCATGTTTATCTGTTATGGCCCCTTTTGGGACTTTCAAAGTTTATTACTACGATGCCAAATGGCTGTGTTAGCGACATACATCACAGACATATTGAGCATGCCAATTTTTCTGTAAATTAATTCTTGTAGGTGTTTATTTGGGCTGGAATGATTTCAACCCAGAGTTCGTTTGTTCAAGGTTTCTCTATTTATTTTGCTCAGATGTTTGGATATTGTATACATCAGGTCATCTTGAATAACATTTCTTTGTTGTTGTTGTTCTCTCTTCTCCCTACAAATCACTGGCCATTCATCAAGCCTTCTTAGCTCCCACCCCTGAATTACTGGCTCCTCACTTGTGTCTAGTAGGCTAAGATATACTTTGGTAAGTCACAGTATCCACACTGCTGAGAGTCATTGGAACTCTCCTTCAAGTACTAATCTGAAGTCAGAGTGTCTATCAGAGGACACCTTTCATGTTTGCCTCCAGGCTCACTCTCTTTATACATTGCACCTTTGGTTCTATTATGGTCCTAGAGCTTCAAGCTGTTGATGGGAAGCAGAGAGATGTGAAGATGTGTGCCACTTTAGTTACAGGACTTCAAAGGATGGTACCCAACTTTACCTACACATAGCACATTGCTAAGACATAGTCTCCAATCCCTGCTGGGATGCAAGGAGCATGGATGGATACACGTACCTGGTTAGGCATACTTCCCAGAGATACAGTCTTAAAGACCTGTCACCTGAGAGAGGCTGCTTCTTCTGCCCTGGACCTTGGTCCTGGGTTTCATGAGATCACTTACATTCTGTTCCACTGACAGCTTTGGAAAAGTGGTGATCTTTGAATTCACGAGACAACAGCTCGAGGCTTCTTGATTTTGGAATCAACTCTGGTTTTATTCTATGCTCAGTGTTCTTATCAGTGAGGATTAAAGGTCTTAATGTCATTTCTGAATGAGTCACTGAAGCCAGGAGAATGAGATTTATGAACTAATGTAAACAATGAGAGTCTATCTCTGAAATTAAGACCAATGTCAGTTAGGCCCAAAGTAGATGGGGCAAAGTTTCAAGGGGTCATGGAGGTAACTTTTCTCAAGGACTACTGGGGTAGGACATGTGGCCCTGAACATGTTATTCCCATCAGCACATGTGTCTTGAATTGCCCTTATCTCTGTTCTCCTCTCTTCTCTTAACCTAGTGACAGCCTAGTGGCTCTCTCTGCTTAGGGACCACAATCCTACTCATATGCATGTCTTGTAATAGCTAGGATCAGGAATTTTTCTACAGTAAGAACTGAGTGAAGGATTTGTCCAATTGGATTGAGCCTTGAAGGGTGATGTAAGCAGGAACATGACTTCTAGTACATCTGTGCTTCGTCAGCTGTACCTGTGTGCCATAACGTTATATTATAAAATATTCTTGCCTGTTTTCTTTTCCAGGATCCTCCCAGCTACCTCTAAGCATACCTATTACATGAAAAGTAACCAAAGATCAAAGTCTTCCTTTTGGGTCAGATGGACAGAGCTAAGACAGGAGACCCTGCCAGAGAGCTCACAAGGAAGACCACACTGGTACCATGACAGCCTATCAGAAATGTCTGAGTCCAACCAGAAAGTATTTTATTTGAGTTTAGACAACTCGGACACAGCTGTTTGGTGTTTTTCTGCTAGTGTTTTATCTACCCCAGTTGCTACTGAAAACAGTTTGCAATTCATCTGAGGATTCTTTATATATGCCCTGAAGTATACGTAGCATTTAATTGGAAAACCATCAAATAAAGACTTCGGGGCCATGTGAAAGGACCACCTTGGTGCCAACTTTGAGCAAATGGCCTCTGTGGCTTTGCTCTGTATGGATGCTGATGCAAAGATACTCCTGTAGTAAAATATACTTTGTCACAGTTCTAGGCAAGCAACCTTAACTCCACTGACTGGTTTGGGAAGGTGAGGGGCAGGCAGTTAGTTGTGTTTCAAATCTGTTCAGGAAACAAAGATCAAAAATTAGACATTCTATTTGTCAGGAGGAACCTGAGCTGGAAACAAGAAAGTTTTTCTCTTATTTCTTTTTGTGTATGTATATGCATGTTGTGTGTGTGTGTGTGTGTGTGCACACGTGTGAAGGCCAGAAGGCATCTCCTTGGCTGATGTTTCTCAGAACTCACATCTTCTTGCCCAAAAGACAAATACTTAACCAAATGAATCATCTTCCTAACCCAGGTTTCCTTAAAAAAAAAAAAAAAATCTTTGTTTATTTGAGAGTATCATATGTGAGTAACAGATATCATTTGTATACACTTCTTACCATCCAAAGTCTCTCAGGTTCCTCTAACATCCCTGCTTCAAATTAGTCGTCTCCTTTAATAACACACACACACACACACACACACACACACACACACACACACATGTATACACACATACTCAAATGCATACAAGCAGACACACACCCACCCTACCACCACACACAGGCACACATGCACACACACACACACACATGCACACACATACACACACACACATGAATGCAGGGACATTTCAGTCTTACTGGGCATATGGCTGAAATCGACATGGATGTAAGTTTCCTTTCTTGTTGAAAAGAAATAACTGGAGAAGGGTGGGGAGGAAGAAGGAAAGAGGAAGATAAATGAGAAAAAGAGAGCTGCAGAAAAAGAAAGAAAGAGGGAGGGAAAATGGAAGGATTCCAGTTGTCTTCAAAATCCATTTGCACCTGTCAGGTCTGATTGGAAGAGTTGTGTCTCAAAAAGTGCAGTTAAAAAAAGATTTTCACAGTTTAACTTCTACCTCATCATCTGAGCTGCGGCTGACAATATCTGCCACAATCACACACAGGTAATGAGGTCTTTAAATTTGAAAAAGGAACATCTCTCTCCTGAAAGCGCGTGTCTATCCTCTGCAACTGGATTGAAGACCCCAGAACCCCTTTGGGCCATGTCTTGGTGCATGTCTGTCCAGCAAGCCAAGAAGACAGATGGCCGACGGTGGTGTTACCTGCACACAGGGTGTAAAGACAATTATTCACTGTGTGCCCTCACTAAGTACACAGTTTGCTTTACCATCACTTCTTATGAACAAAAACTGCCTGTATCACAGTTAAAAGGAGGAGGAGGCTGGAAAAAATAGCAAAAGGGTGGGTTTTTTTTTTTTTTTTTTTTTTTTTTTTTTCTTCTTCAAGAGCCAGCCTGGCACCAAAAACATAATTTAGTGTGCAGGTATTTGATTTGATAGAAAACCTGCATTGATTTAAAAAAAAAAAAAAAAAAAGATTCTTGACAAGGTCGTAATTCATTGAGAGAGGCCAAGCCTGCAGCTTAAGTTTGACATCCCCCCCCTCCAACCTAAACCATACTGGTTTTAGGTGATCCCCTGTGAGGGTAGCATGTTGCAGCTGGCAGAAAAATAAACAGTCCAGAGGCCTGTATTAGTCTTTCTCTCTCTCTCTCTCTCTCTCTCTCTTTTTCTCTCTCCTTTCTCTCCCTCTCTCTCTCCCTCTCTCTCTTTCTCTCTCTCTCTCTCTCTCTCTCTCTCTCTCTCTCTCTCTCTCTCTCCCTCTTTCCCTCTCTCTGCCCCCCTCACCCCATCTGTTTGCTTCCATTTATGCCAGAGGCTAAGGAAAACAGTTACACATTTGTATTTGTGAGTGCCCCTTTGGTTTTCCTAAGTTTACAGGATCAATGTCCTGCTGAGCAAGGGAACCAAACCTGTGAGAGGTGGAAGCAGGCACAGAACCTGCAGCCTCAGACAGCACGGGTTGAGTCTCCACTTTCAGGCTGGCTTCAATGAGGAGCTGACTCTGTTTCCCCATGTGACATCATTCTTTCTTAACAGATCTGAAGAGTGGCTGTTCATCAATGAATTCCAATTAACAGATGGAGACATTAAGGAAGACTCGGTATTGTGGAAAATGTGTCTTTTTTTTTTTTTTTTTTTTTTTTTTTTTTTTCAGAATAAGATCAGTAGCTACTAACCTATCTTAGATTCAATATTTCTTGCAAAATATTATAAGTAGGATCTTTCCCCAAGTGCACGTAGCCCAACTCTTTTTTTTTTTTTTTAGGCTGACTACAGCTATGGTTTACCACCACGTACTTGCCAGAACCTCTAAATTACTTACATTATGACATCATCCTTCCTTGTGTATGTTCTTGTCACATTGCATAAATACACCCTCGCCGGCTTGCTTCTTTAATCTTTTTCTGTCCACAGCGTATATCACAGGATGACTTCAGGAGACAGATGATTCCACAATAATGCACAAAATCATTGGACTTGCACTTGGTCTCCATGACAACATGAAAATATAATGCATTCAAGAAGGGAAAAGAAAATAACACCATCCCAGTGGCATAAAAAGAAAAAAAAAAAGAGGCAAATTCAATACTTAGAACAGGTTTTTATGTCTTCTTACTGTTGTGTTACCACACGTACATGATGTCTTTTAAAACACACACACACACACAGAGAAAGAGAGAGAGAGAGAGAGAGAGACAGAGAGAGAGAGAGAGAGAGAGAGAGAGAGAGAGAGAGAGAGAGAGAGAGATTTTTTTTGCCAATTCCATTTGTCTCCTTCTCAGACACAACCCTGATTCACCAGTCTCTGGACAGGCAATAGTAACAGCAGCAGCAGGGACGCCCGTGAACTCCAGTATAATAAAATTCTAGTATAACAGTGTGTTGAATGTTTACTTTGGCCAGACTGCCTTCCCAAATCCCCCTTTCAACTAATATTTTAAAATGTGGAAAGACATTAAAATGGAGATAAATTCAAGGCTCTTTCTGAGAGCCAGCACCTCTTATACTGGGAACTCTGGGCTCTGTCTGCCCTGTTCTCTTCAAATTCTCTTCATTTTGATGCTTATTGTGGCCAGAGAGTTCAAGCCACTGGCCAACTGTTTGGCTCTGAAGTAAGAAAGAAAACCAAGAGGGGGCCAGGGTTTCTGTTCTCGTCATTTTTGTTCCATGGCTGAGATTTAGACTTGGTGTTATGGAAAATGGAATTCAGTGACTCTTGTTGTGGGTGCTTCATGGAGCAACAGAATTAAAATTTAAGCTTCTGGAACCAAGCAGCACTGGAAATGTTAACCTGCTACTACGAGAGATGAAGGTGGGCTGAGTTACTGGGGGCAAGCGGGAGTCTCTGTATCTTTCTGGGTAAAAGAGATTGTAGGTAAAGAAGAGAAATGAACAGGCCAGGGAAAATAAGGCTTATTGGTATTAGAATAGTAGATTCTTAGAGAAAGAAAAGCTGGCATCACGAAGGGAATTGGGAGAGGGGAGCTGGGATCTGCATGGTCTTAAAGGAGAAGAGGCATTAAAATTTGGGTATGTGTTTACTAAGTGCCCAGTAAAAAGGAGCAGTGGTTATTGTTATCGTCCTCCTTCTCCTTCTTTTCCTCCTCCTCCTCCTCCTCCTCCTCCTGTGTATGGTGTTGGATATATGTGTGCACATGGAAGGGAATGCAGGTGTGCTTAACATTCTCGTGGAGAAGTCAACAACATATGTGTCTCCTAAACGCTCCCTACTTTATTTTTCGAGACAAAGTTTCTCACCAAGTCTAGTGCTCACCAAGTCAGCTATATTGTATTTAAACACACACACACACACACACACACACACACACACACACACACACATTTAAAGACTGGAGCAAGGTTCATTGATTGTTTACTGTGTGCATAATTATTTGAAAAGAAATTCCAGTAAAGGAGCACATGGAATGGTTCTGAGAAAGATTTTTGCTTTCGTACTTATTTGTCTCATGGTTGCAATCACTCTCTTCCCTAACATGCAATAATGTCACTCATTGGCTATTGAACAAGTGAGTTTGTAGTGCGTTTGGTTGGGTTTGAGGAAGGAATAACCAACACTTGATCACACAACTAATCAGTGTGAATAGTGTTAGGAAAGAAGATGGTGGATGGGGCAGCGTTTTCGACAACTCCTCCTTTGTCCGTTCAGTCACCTTATGTCATTTCAATCACCCAAAACATACTGAGGCCTGAAAAAAATGTTTTAAGTGAAAAGTTCCAGAGCAAGCTAATGTATGTTTTAAACCCTGCACTTATTTGAGTACTCTGACTAAAATCTCCGACTTTTTGCTTCACTCCGTCCAGATAGAAATCATACAGTGACCCAATGTCTCCACATTGTAAATGCTACCTAGTTGTCAATTATCTGTCTCACTCAACAAATCAGCTCTCACAGGGATTGCAGTGCCTGTGTCTAACTTACTGTTGAAGTATTGGTCTCAAGGCACAAGAGTCATGATGGAGCATGACATGTTTAGTTGTGTCAAAAGAGAGCTGCAGGTGCCACCTTTAAATAAAGCAAGGGTCAAACAAAGTCCTGAGCTTTAAAAGGAATGAGAAATAGTCTGTGCCTCAACAGAACTTATGGCCACTGAACCTAAGTGCTTTAAATGCAAGTGGAATTGAACGATAACCATTTGTGTAGTCTTTGATTTCAGGCATTAACTGAAGGCCTTGGAGTGTATCCTGTTCAGATTTAGGAGTACGTATAGGCCAAAGAGACAGTGCTTCTTCAGTACACTAAGAATACCGAAAGGTGTGAAGTTGTCAGATATACCTTGAGTCCTGGGTTGGACTTATGAAGCAGGCATAGAATCATGAATAGTGTGCAGCAGCCTTGCCATGCTACAAACAAGAGCTTTGTGGTTGGTGCAAAATTGGCAATGAGAGATTATTTTTCAATTGAAGAAGCTGAGAAATACGTGTAGTCAATTAATCAAGGTGTTATATAATGATATACAAAATTTAATGTGTGTGTGTGCACGCGCGTGTATGCGCATGCGTGTGTGTGGTGTTTTGCATGCACCTATATGTCTGTAACAGTGTTTGCATGTAAGTGTCCGCATGAGATTCAGCTTGACTTAAGATGTCTTACTCTATCATTGTCCATCATATTTTTTGAGACAGGGTCCCTCACTGAACCTAGAGTTCTCTGGCTAGGTTTGATTGATGACACAGGAGCACCTAGGATCTGCCTGTCTCCAACTCCACCCCATTCCTGGCATTGAGGTTCCAGATGTTTGCCCTGCTACCACATCTAGATTTCTCCATGAGTGTTATAGATACAAACTCGGGATCTCATGTTTGAGCAACAAGTACTCTATCCAGCCAGCCAGCTCCAGTGAGCATCATTTGTCAGACACTTCGAGGAGAGATGTAGATGTTCACACACACAGAGACTAATGGGAGCTACTCTGGTACAGGCGGAGGTGTAGCCATACAGAGGGCTTTAGGCTTTTACTGAAACTGCGATGGGAAGTCACTGCTAGACTTGATACTTGGCTCGCTCAAAATGTTATGCAGAAATCCATGTAGTTGTTTATCCCAAAATGCATCATTAAGATTCATACAACAGTACGGCTTTAAATGCCCAAAGTGCAAAGCTCCTAGTATGCCTTTGGAGGATACAGAGGGCTCAGCTTCTCTTGTATGGTTGTCTAGTGAGCTACCACTCTGCAATGAAAAGAACTAAGTTATTAATGCTGGAAAAAGTGTCACGATATCTCAAAATTATAATATCTGAGTAGAAGAAGCATAGTGTGAAGTTTAGTGTTTGATTTCATATGTATAAGGAAAAATACCCCCCACCCCCAATCTGATAGGATTGGCTACTTTTAATGAGAGGAATAGCTGGGGTTATGTCATTTTTTTAAATTTTGGATCTGAATGTTAGATGTGTATGGATATGACTGTAAATTTTTAAATGAACATGATACAGTTATACACGCATACACCACATATGCATACACAACACAAAATGGATACACACCACATACATACACGTGCACACATATGCCACAGTACACAAACATGCACATTTCACACACATGCTCACCCCCACGCATTCACACACACACACACAAACACATGCCACACACTCATGAGTGTGCTTCCTACTACACAGAAAATAGGATAAAGAAGGCATAGAGAAGAAGTTGTTCTAAATCTTACCCCCTTCTTCTGACTTCTTCTAGATAAAGATAATGGATACACTATGAACATTCTCCTCTCTGGGATGATGTCTTAACTATGATACTTCTGACATTTGTAACTGAATAAACCTGTGTTATTATTGTTGGTGTGTAAGAAGGCGTGCAGTGTTGTAGTAACATGCCTCCAACCACTAGAGGTCAGTAGCAGCACCCAGCCCTAGGGTTTTTTTTTATTGCTTTATTTTTAATTTTTGAGAATACAATTTCATCATTATCTCCTTTCCTCTCCTCCCTCCAGCTCTCTCACATACATCTCATACCTGTATCTCAAATTTATGCCCTTTTGGATCTCATTTCACTACAATATAATTAGAGTTATAAGATATGTAGTCCATGAATTTTTATTATGTAGTAAAATTTTATCTGTTCATTTATCCATTCATCTATTGAAGGATTGATTGCCTTCAGACTAGAGCTATTTTAAACAAGTTGCTCTAAACATTTTTTTCATTTTAATGCATGATATTTTAGGGCTATTATGTTCGGTACTTTAAAAAATCCGTACTATTTGTAGTGTTTGTAGTGTCTGTTCAGCACAGGATACTATATTTTTCTCTTGGATATTTGCGTGGTAATATTCATGCATTGAAGTGATTTTAAAAGCATAGAATGTTATACTTAGATGCAAATTAGTGTTAACTTTGCTGTCCCTTTTTTTTCTATAGCCTAACAACCAAATCTATCTCTTGATCCTTAAGACAAAATTGTATAAATTGAGACTCATATAAGTACACGAGTAGTAATTTACAGAATTTATTGAAGACACACTATGTGTGAGCTTCTTCCCTAAAATACTAAAACTGCCAACACATTTGTTCTTCAAACACAATTCCCAAATGTACTTTTTCTTTTTTGCTTTGCAATGGAAAAACTGAACACTATTTTAGCTGTGTTTGACCAAGTACATAAGTAACAGACAACAGAATAGGAGTTATGGCATAGTAGTCAGTTTCTCTCTCTCTCTCTCTCTCTCTCTCTCTCTCTCTCTCTGTTCATGAGTGTAAATGTGGCCATGTGCATACCATCTTATAAATGTGCAAGTCAGAGGTCAACCTTGGATGCAGGTTCTAGTCTTCTGCTTTGTTTGAGATAGACTCTCTTCTTTGTTGCATGAACCAGGTTATCTGCCAAGGAGTTTCTAGACTCCCACTTCACTACAGTGCCAGACTAAGTACAGAGGAGCATGGCCTACATGGGTTCTGAGGACTTTAACATAGGTTTCCATGCTTGTGTGCAAGCACTTTCTTCTACTAGCATCAGCTGCTGCTTCTGCTTCCTCCTCTTCTCCTTCTCCTCCTCTTCCTCCCTTCTTCCTCCTTCTCTTTCTCCTCCTCTTCCTCCTCCTCATTCTCCTGTTTCTCCTCTTTCTCTCTTTCTTCTTCTTCTTTTTTTCAAGACAGGATTTATCTGTGTAGCCTTTGGTTGTCCTGGAACAGATTCTGTAGACTAGGCTGCCTCAAACTCACAGGGATCCTCCTGCCTCTGCCTCCAAAGCACTGGGATTAAAGGTATGTGTCTCCACTGCCATGCACCATCAACTTCTTAAAGCACATTCTCCATCCATGTGGTGATTGACTGAGTGTACTCCAGGCAGGGCATTATGATTGCTTACTACAGCCCGTCTGCACATCCTTCTATTCCTTCAAGTTACAAAGTCAGGATTCATATTCTGTTACGTATTATGAGAGTCAAACTTAATAAGTAAGAAATAGTATGACTCACAGGTTACACCTTAATAAAACTTCAAGAGCTCACTGAGACCAATGTGATTATGGGACAAATTATTCCATTATTTAAACAGAGGGGAAATATATTTATATTTTACAATTGCCTAGAGTTATATATAAAACTAGCTTCTGGCCCTTTAATTACAGATAAAGGTGAAACCACCAAAAGAGGTCCATGAATAATGAAGCATCGTCCACACTAAAAAAGGCCTTTTCTGCAGGCTCCATATTCAAGAGTCTTCTGTCCTATATAAATTTCTATGTTGCTGATTAAACAATGTCTGAAACAAAAGAGAACCAAATATCAAAAAAGTCCATGTTAAATAAATGTTGTAAAGAGAACGTTCATGACCATTAAGCGGCATTGTGAATTCTCTTTTACTATTCATTACAAACACATTTTTAAAATAAGATCACTGGTTGTTTGTTTTACTTTTCATGCCTCCATTGTTTGTATGTGTCCCTGAAGAATGTGGGCTGCCATATCTGGGATACATTTTTCTTCCAGTGTTCTGACCTTCTCATGGCACATAAATGTGTTTAATTTGTTTAATCTACTGGATAGTTGGTTAGAATCAAGATGCAGGATCATATACAATTAGTACTATGAATGAATTTGGTCAGTTACTTACAAGAATGGAAGGAAGGAGAGAGAAAGAGAGAGGGGGAGGGAGGAAGGAGGGAAGAAGGGGGAGGGGGAGGGAAGGAGGGAGGGAGAAGGGCAGGGACCGAGGGAGAGAGAGGGAGAAGAAGGGAAGAGGAGAGAGGAGGGAGTTGGAAAGTGGGTGAAAAGGAAGGATGGAAGAAAAGGAAATGGGCAGAAGGAAAAGGTCACATGAGAATGATTTGGTGTTATGTTGATCTTCTAGTGAATGCGTGACTCAATATGCTCACAGATGTATACATATGCACACGTATAGTTTATCTTTATCGAAATGAGAGCCTATAACTTAAATCTTAAAGATATGAGTGATAAATGTCTTTGAAAGTTTTGTGTAGGGCTGTTTTTTTTTCCTTTACAATGCAGGAATCGAACTCATCCCTGGTCCAGGTACGTACCTGGCAACTGATCTACTGTTGAGATGTGACCTTACTGCTCATGCACTTGATATATTTTGTAGCAGTTTTGCTTGTTCCTTCATCATAAAATGTTGAAATTAATTATCAAGGAAGCATGAACTTTTAAAATACTTTTACTTATTTTCAATATTTTATACTCGGATACAAGATGTTTTTATCTCACATACTAACATCTTACTCTCTTCAACTTGCCCCCTGCATCCACCAACCTGCTTCTCTCCCTATTTATTTTCTTCATTTATTATTATTGGTATTATTAATGGGCCCCTGATCCCAATTAGTGTAGAGCACACATACATAGGCGTGGACTATGTATGGGATGTGAGTAGCCTATTACTGGCCACATCTCTGAAAGAAAAGTGACTCTTCTTCCCCTTCCAACAAAAAATGCCAAGAGCTTCTCAGCTGAGGTCAGGACCATGGTAACTCCATCTACATCCTTTTTGAAATCTTGACCAGGTTGATTTTGTGAAGGTTAACTGTAGCTGCCTTGGGTTAATGTGGACATCAGCCATGTTAGGTCCAGGATACATCATTTCAGAACTCTCTTCCCCATCTTCCACCTCTTTCTTGTTCTGCCTACTCTTCCATCACGTTTCTGAGTCTTGAATGGGGTTTGGCTTATAGATATGATGGGTCTACAGTTCGGTACTCTCTCTCAGTCACTGATCCTTGGCACTTTGAGCAGTCATAATCTTTGCACTGACTACTATGCATTGCAAATGAAGCTTTCCTCATTGAGGTTAGAAGCAGGACAAAAATATTAGTATGAATGTAACTATTGAGAGAGTAGTTTGATATCATGAACATTTAGCACCACCAGCAAGTTCCCTACTAGACTATGATACCCATTGTCATAGCCTTTGACCAGGTTTACAATATAAGATTCTGTAGATCAGGCCTCAATCCCAATCAGAAGCCAGTGGGTTACACGCATCAAAAGCATGCTACTTTTAAAGGACTCATTTGAATGTCATATAGTGAACTGGTTTATTGAGAGAGAGAGAGAGAGAGAGAGAGAGAGAGAGAGAGAGAGAGAGAGAGAGACTGAAACAAAATTAAGTTAAACGTCTATTTTGGAATCTTAGAAAAAGGATCTGTTCAAGGATCCCATTTCACTGAGGTAAATATTTTGACGATGAGCAAGAAGATAGAGGATCTGTTAACAGATGCAGCATGTTCAGAGTCACCCGGGATTGTGTTAGGGTTGCAGTGTGACACACCTCAATCCACAAATCGAGACTTGCAACAATAGCCCAAAACATGGGTGTCCAGTAATGTTGTAAAGAAATAGTCACAAAGCCATGTTATGTGGTAGGGATTGGTCTGTAAAGTTTGGAAAAAGTTTTTTTCTTTTTTTTTTTTTTTCCCCGAGGTTTTTTGAGGCAGGCTTTTTCTGTGTAGCCCTGGCTGTCCTGGAACTCACTTTGTAGACCAGGCTGGCCTCGAACCCAGAAATCCACCTGTCTCTGCCTCCCAGGTGCTGGGATTAAAGGCATGCGCCACCACTGCCCGGCGAGTTTTTTTCTAGAGCTCATCATGAAGCCTTTCATTTTTGCCTTGTATGGAAACGTCGTACAACTTGTTATTTTCCTAGTCTTCAGCTCTATCAGGAGTGAACGTGAACCTTGTTCATGTTTGGAAAATAAAAGTGCTTCTAACAAACGTGGTTGATTCTGTCCATTCAATTGACTTTTGCCTTGCTCATGCCTCCTCAGGAAAGCAAGCAGCAAGCACACTTCAGGTCAGTGATTCTCAACCTCCCTAATGCTGTGACCCTTTAGCATAGTTCTTTGTGTTGTGGTGACCCCTAATCATAAAATTATGTTTGTTGTGCTTCACAACTGTAATTTTGCTCCTATTATGAATCATAATGTAAATATGTGATGCGCAGCATATCGGACATGTGGCTTTTGTGAAAGGGTCATTGGACCCCTAAAGGGTTTGAGACCCACAGGTTGAGAATGCGTACCTTCCCCAGCTAGGAACTGGGTCTCAGGATTGATTAACTCTTGACTGTCATCACTGAGTGCAGTTGAAGTCAACCGGTTGAAGCAAGTCTTAACACCTATGATTGGGTCAGATACATATTGTTTTCTATTTAACAATGAGGAAGCACACAGCCTTATTGTCACTGGCAGATTTCCATAACCGAGGGTCATGGGGTTAGGAATGGAGGGATTTTTGACTTTTAATACTGTTAATGCTGTGAAGACAGAGCAAGGTTATTCAAGTATGCAAGTGATGACAATTTGTGACGGCTGCTTCTTTGATCTACATTGAGGTCCTTCCTATGCATAGAGCTCCTGTTATATAATCCCATAAATCCTCTTTATTGTGTAAGCCATTTGAAATGAATTCTCTGTGACTTACATCTCAAGGAGCCTTAAGATATCCAGTTTTACATAGGGGGTTGTATTAGTAAGATCGAAGTTCTGCATGAAATATTAAGAGGCATCTTTGAGAGTGCTCCCTAACCTCTGGGAACTGGTGACCCCAGCAAGCTCGATCTGTTTCTATGTATAAACATTTGTCAGAGAGATTTTTCCAAAATATAATGAAAGGTTTGGGAGGTTGCTCTGTGATTAACAGCTTATAATGTTCTTGCAGCAGACCTGAGTTAGGTTCTCAGCACCTAGGTTGGATGGGTTACAACCACCTATATTTCTAGCTCCAGAGGAATCTGGTGTACTCTTCTGGCCTGTGAATGCTCATAACCACACACACACACAGACACACAGACACAGACACAGACACAGACACACACAGACACACACACACACACACACACACCCCACTTCAAAATAGAGAATATCTTCTTTTAAAAGTTCCTAACTATCCTCTTAGTGTCTTCCTCTCCTACCCTCTCTGTCCCTTATCTCCCCATTTTCCTCCTTCCTCTCTCTACACATATTTCTGGCCAGAGTCATTCTCTCTCTCTCTCTCTCTCTCTCTCTCTCTCTCTCTCTCTCTCTCTCTCTCTCCTCTCTCTCTCCATCTCCACTCCCTTCTCACTCAACTCCCCTTCCCATGACCTAAATAAACTCTATTCCATACTTTAAAAATAAGTAGGAGGGAGCAGCAGAGATGACTTTCTACATTTGAATAGAATGATTGATACCTCTACCCTCCCTCCACTCTTCTCATCAGAGAAAAGATGTGCAATTCTTAAATACTGAATATATGCAGGAAACATTAGGCCATTATGCTTGGTGCATGTTAGTTAATTAATTATATTTCATATTTCATTTTCTGTCCTGGATAAGTTTTGGAAAATTTGACCCAAACTGGAGTTATCTGAGAAGAGAAACCATCAGTTAACAAAAGCTCCTCAGCAGATTGCCAGTAGACAAGCCCGGAGACGATTTTCTTCATAAATGGTTGATGTAGAAAGACTCATTCCACTGTGGGTGATGCCCTCCCAGAGTACATGGCCTAGAACTTATAAGAAAGCAAACTGAGCAAGCCAGAAAGAGCAAGCCAGTAAACAGCTTTCCTCTATGGCCTCTGCTTCCATTTCTGCTTCCAGGTCCCTGTCTTGAGTTCCCATCTTGACTTACCTCAGTGATGTGCATCCTGATGATCATAATCTCAAACAAATCTTTCTTCTCCAAGTTGTTTTTTTTTTTTAAAAAAAAATCAGAGAGTTTATCACTGCAGCAGACACCCTAATCATGATAGCTCCCAAGTCCCCAGGCTCTGCGACAATCTCAGCAACTCCATTTATATATTTACAGTTAAAATCTTGACACTGGGATGCGATGTAGATATTGCACATAGGGACAAGTGTCCCAGTGGCTTAGGGGTCATAAAAGAAGAGGCAGAAACATTTAAGAATTAGGAATATAGGGAAACTACAAGGAAAGTGTTTTCTAGACACCGCAGGGCTGATGGACATACGAACTGACAAGTATGATGGCATGTATAAGACCTACACAAATTCAAACCAGATAAAATCCCAGCATGGAGACAGGGAAATGGGAGCACATTCCCATCTTCAACCAAAAAGCTGTTTGCAATTTATTGCTGCTGGATGAGGGAAAACAATTTCCTTCAACAGGGTGACACTGGGTATAGAAACCACACCGCACACACACACTACTGTGTATCAAGGATATACAGTATTCCTGTATATCAGGAATAGCTGTATGATTAGCACAAAATGGACAAGCTCCCTGGTCATGAGCATTGCTAGAGTCTTACAAAAGAATAATTGCAGCTATCAATTCACTCTAACTATTGCGTGCATAAGACCCCCATGCCTTCTACTGAAACCTTCAAGAAAGGACTGATGGGAATTATCCTAATCTTCCTATACCACACTGCTGTATCAGTTTTAATTATTGCTCTGTGCCAGAGCATGTTTTGGGCAATGTTCCATCTGGAGTGGATGCCAAGAAACCCCTGCTGGCAGATGCCAATCAAAGGAACTCATTTCCAATCTGAGGTTTGAAACAAAAGAAATGTTACTAAGAAGTAAAACTCATTTGAAGCATAGGCTGAGGGAACAGAATGTAGAGTTAGAAAGTGTCTGATAAGTGACTTATTAGTCTTATTAGTAAAGTCATTCATGGAGTGTCTGTTCATGCACAGCCATCTGCCTTGAGCCACTAGAGGACATGGGCAGTATTTGTGTTTCTTCCATGGGACACCTTTGCTGACATGTTTTCATTCCTCTGCTGGTGTTTGTATCTTACACTGTGAGCTTTCAGCATGGTTTTATGGACCTGCTGGACAGCTGGGGGCCATGTGGATGCAACAGCTCAAGTGATTTAGGCGGAGGACTCAACAGCAGAAAGGAGAGAGAGAGAGCGGGGGGGGGGGAGATAGACATTTATGAGAGGAGCCATACCAAGACATGTGGAAAATATTTGCTGGGAATAAAAGAGAGAAGAAGGGAGAGAGAGAGAGAGAGAGAGAGAGAGAGAGAGAGAGAGAGAGAGAGAGAGAGAGAGAGAGAGAGAGAAACAGAGAGAGAAACAGAGAGAGAAACAGAGAGAGAAACAGAGACAGAGAGACAGAGGCAAACAGAGAGACAGACACAGAGATGGAGAGAAAGACAGAGAAAGATACACACAAACACAGAGGGGAAATGTGTTAAAAATCAGTTATTTAAACTGTTGCTACTTCCTTTATTACGTTTAAAACAGGTTTGGTTGATTAGAAAAGCCATTGCAGTGTCCCAAATATTGGTGGTAATGGGGGGTTAGGGAGAAGTCGGTGGTGGCGGTGGTGTAATGTGTGTGTGTGTGTGTGTGTGTGTGTGTGTGTAAAATCAGAACAGAGGTTATTTTAATTTTTTTTGTTTCTTGAAAGTATAAGAACATAAAAAAAAGCCATTGTTGGGAGTACACCCACATTTTTCAGCCTAAATAACATATATTTACACATACACAAGTGCACACACATGTACATGACAACAGGAAATGAACTAACTATATGTGATGAACAGCACACACTCTGCAAACAAACACACATGAGGCATGCAATTAATAGGCTGTATGGACTTCCCAGCATACACTCAATCATATGCGATGACAGGAAATGAATAATATATAAGAACTAAATTACACTCCTCTCCAACATACAGTCACATATAACACATGTTCTGAATATTCCATTCCAGTGGGATGGTAGAAAAGCATTGGTCTTACTTTATGCTGTAGCAACCAGGAGAGAGATAGAACCAACTTTGATAATTTAATATTTTACTCAGGAACCCTTAAGTATGTTTTGTTTTGGTTCTGTGTAGAGAGTGGGCCATAAAAGCTTTAGGTATTTTTTTTTTTTTTTGCCATCATCTTTAAGAAACCATAACAAGCATGATTGAACAAAGAAAGGACTTCAAAGAAAGACTTGTTCCATAGTAGGAAGTGCTTTCGAACAAAAGTCATAAAGTGTGTCAATGGGTCCTTTGTGAGGTGAGTTGCCTTCCTCTCTGCTCTTGTCAAAGACATTAAAAGGAAAGGAGGCCCTTCTGTCACACAAAGGAGACCCACAGTCAGAAGTATCCTGTCCCAACAGACTGTTCTCTTTGCCTCAAGCAGAGTCCTGGCACTGAGTGAGGGAGTGGTTTTGCAATAGATCACAAATGAAAAGTCATAACCGTACCCATTTCCCTTTGCTTCATTCTCTTTTTATTCTTTGCACTCGTCTGAATGGTCCCAATTCCAACAGATCACTTGGGAATCTCTAAGGCAGGGCATTGCCTCAAATGCATGGTGGTTACAGAGGCAAGACAGCTCTCCACAAGACAGTCACAGGTCTCTGTTTCTTCAGCTGCTTTGCACAGGCAGGGAGACGTAATCCATTTTCTGGAATGGTCCTCCCACCCCTTTCTCCACCTTTTAAATGCCAGTTGGAATACCCACAAAACAAATCACGTTGGTCAGAAAGGACCAGACTAGTAGCAGAAACATTCTATTTTGTGGTAGACTGGAGTGCTATTTTTGTTGCCTCTGAAGCCAGCCTCTCTGGGGCTATATTTGAGGCTTAGTAGAAATAATTCCAACCAGCGAGGTTTGGCATCTACTACTTCATGAAAATATATAAGGGTAAGTGCATGGAGGTGCGGTTAGATAGCTATCACTATAACTAAAATCTTAACACAAGAAATATGTGCAATAAGAATGATTAATTAATTTAAACCAGAAGCCTATAGCCTATATCTTTACCAGTTCTGCTTCATTTTTCCTATGACAGCGCTCTCTCTCTCTCTCTCTCTCTCTCTCTCTCTCTCTCTCTCTCTCTCTCCATGTTGTGTATCTTTTACCCACCCCCATATACCCAGTTTCAATTGGGTCTATGAAATGCAGAAGTGTCCAGGAAGGCAATTCAGAGTGGAGCGAGCACTCTGGCTTATGTTCATGATAACTGGTCAATCATGTGATGACGAACAAGGTACTGTTTGACCATCCATCACCCCGATGGGTTGAATCCTTCCATATATAATGGAATGTTTTTCTCTCTTATCCTATTCAGGCATGCTGTCGTCATAGGAACAACACACCTGCGACACTAGAGATGCCTTCTTATTTAGGGAAAAAACAGTTCCTAGCAAAGAAATTTGCCTGCTTGAACCACGCTCTTAACCATTCATAGTACAGCAATGTTTATTTGAAAAATGAGCAATGGTTGTTTTTTCTCCATTCCCTTCCTTCCTTCCTTCCTTCCTTCCTTCCTTCCTTCCTTCCTTCCTTCCTTCCTTCTTTTTCCTTTCTTTCTTTCTTTTTTTCTTTCTTTCTTTCTTTCTTTCTTTCTTTCTTTCTTTCTTTCTTTCCTTTCCTTCTTTATTTCTTATTAATACTAAAGTTACTTTTTGTTGCTTACATTTCACCGTTGAGGACTTACAAAGAAGTAGTTGTAGGATTTTATTGAATATTGACCAATATTTCATTACAGCCATGTTTACTTGCACAAGACCTTAATTAGGCCTGGTGTAACTACATCATAATCTCCTAGTTTGATTTCTGCTGGTGTGATAAACACTACAACCAAAAGCATTTGGGGGTAGGGCGAGAAAGGCTTGCAGGTTACAGTCCATCAACGAGGAAGCCTCATCAGGAACTCAAGGCAGAAGCGTGAAGCAGAGACCACGGGTGAATGAAGCTTTTTGGCTTGTTTCCCTGGCTTGCTCAGCTACTTAGTTTATACAATCCAGGACCACTTGCCCAGGAATAGAACTGCCCACAGTGGGCTGGGCCCTTCTCCACCAACTAGCCATCAGGAAAATGTCACCCCGCAATATACCCATCAGCCAAATAGGCTGGAGGCAATTCTTCAGTTGAGGTTTCCTCTCCCTGGGTCTCTTGTTTGTGTCAAGTTAGACAAAAACTAACCAGCATTGATGGGTTGTGTGAGTCTTGAGATTCCATATCTTACTTAGAAGCCATGAGTAGTTAATGGTTTCTTGGGAAAGGGTGTCATTTTTGTCAATGGTGTGGCCACTAGAAAGTTTCTGATATTCAAGTAAATGGCCCCCTCCATCCCAATACTATACTTAGTCATGTTTATGCCAATAAATCTATCAAATTCAGTGAGGAGCTTGGGAGATGTCTCAGCAGGTAAAAGCGTTTGCCTCAAAACCCTAACATTTTGAGTTCAATGCCAGAGAAGCCACGCAGAAAGCACAGAGTGGCTACATCATTTATAACCACAGCATCCCTTCAGATAGATAGGAGGCAGACATAGGAAAATGAACTGGGGCCTTTGGAGCTAGCTTAAAGTATAGAAAGAAATAAGAGAGACTCTGCCTCAACAAAGAGTCTTGAAAGTTGTCTTCTGGCTGTGCTGTGTAATGATAGGCCACAAAGGAAACCAAAACACTTCAGAGGCTACCAATTTTATTAGTGGTTTCTAAAAGCATCAAACAATATCATCTTCACACACAGTATAACACTGGGTAATAAATGATGCCAATTTAATACATAAAAAAAAAACAACAAAATTCTATATGCGTCCTGTCATACACAGTAAGCTCAAAGGGCAACCCCACGAGAGCCTTCCGCTCTCCTACACACAGATCACTAGATCATTTTAGCTTGCAGACTACGTAGAGCTGTTTGAGCCACCTTGGAATATACACTGTTTCGGTCAGAGAAAGTGCATGGAGTCTGATTGAAGAAGGATGTCGGCTGGTGACATGAGCTCATCTTCCTCCAGCTGTAAGGATTAAGATGTTTCAAATTCTAAATTCCGTTATTGGACCACATGTGGGCCAGGGCGAGATTTATGATGCGTTCTTTGCCTAAGCTCCTGTGTTCACTAAAATACTTAAAACGCCACGGCATTTAATCATCACATATTGCCTTAAGCCTCTGAGCATTCTTCAGGAGGGCTTTAGTTCAAAAAGTCTGCCTTAAGCATAGGTCTAGACTGTATAACATGTTTGGCTGAGGACACTGAGTTCATGGGTGTTGATTCTTAACTCTGACATGTAAAATCCCACCACCCATCTCCACCTGAACCTTCTCCAGGCTGCTCTGAGCAAGCAGCAGATGCAGGGCAGGAGGATGCTTTAATGGATTATATGTTCTCAGCATAGCTCAACCCGGAAAATCTTTTTCACCTTATGTATTACTTCTAACCATCTCTTAGTGATGATGCTGGAGTATTCCAAAAATGGTTGCAAGATCCAAGTGACTGTTAAAACACAAGTTTTGACCCTTCGTTTTTTTATTTTGTTTTTGTTTGTTTTTGTTTTTGTAATTTCTGTAAATTATCTGTTTAAAGGGAAAATTTTACTTCAGCTGGAGCAAGGTCATTTATGTCTTGAATATTAAGGGAGTGTGTGAACACCATAGCAGCTTGGTGGAATGATGGGGAAGTAGCATAGAGAATAGCAGTGTTGAGAGGTATCACTGAGTGGAGAGGGTTGTAGCTCTGTTGTTGATTCATATGAAGAGCATATAAGATTCTGAGTTCAATTCTTGGCACTGAGAGAGGGCAAGAGAGAGTCAGGGCACATAGGAGAAAGAGAAAAAGGAATAAAGAAAGAGATGGAGGGAAGGATGGAAAGGGTGATGGAAGGAAGGAGGAAGAGAGAAAGAAGAAAGGAAATAGAAAAATGAATGGATGAATGATTAAGAAAGATGGAAGGAAGAAGGAAAGAAAGGACAAGAGATAAATATAGAATGAAATAGAGAGTAAGGAACAGAAGGAAAGAAAGAGAGGAAGAAGGAAAGAAGGAAGACAGAAAAGAAGGTAGGGAGGGTGGGATGGGGATGGGAGGGTATCATGTGAGGCAGAGAAGTGAGGATGCCTGCATTCAGTATAGACACACTTCCTTTGTATAAGACCTGCATATCGCACTTCTGCAGTCCAAGCCCTCAGGAGATGGAGCAGACATGTCTCCAGTACTTCAGCTACACATCGAGTTTGAAGGAATTAGAGCCCAGGCTACCCAAGCCCCTGTCTTAAGCAACAAGGTAAAATCAAAATGAAACGGAAACAGTTCCTTAACCCGTTAGTTTCACATCTGAAACACTGGTTAGGGCAAACGATGCTATATTTGTGTATCAAACTGGGCTCAGCTTTAATTTACAGTGGGAACTTGAATCTAAATCACTCTCTAAAGTTCTAGTGATTGGAGACACTGAAATAGCAATTGCATTGGTGGTTAAAATGCTATCCATGCCTTAATATGTGTTGGTGAACATGGTATCTAATGACTAGTCATAGCATTGCTGAGTTGCAATCTCAGAAGTTCTATTTCTTTACGGTCTCAAAACCATAGGGTTTTCCCACCCTGCCATGGAATAGTATTTTATGCATGAGATAGATGTGTTCAGATGTTAGAGGCTTTCTCAAAGTGTTTTGTGATACAGGAATGGATCTCTAGGCCTCAAGTATGCCAGGCAAGGGCCCTACCTATGCTCCCAGGCCCTCTGACACTGGATCTCATTTTAATAAGAAATATTATAAGAAAATAAGAAAATGGTCTTTCCTCCCTGCTACCCAGCCAGAAAAATCAGTGTGAAAAGAAAGACATTTACATAGAGGGGGATCAAATTCAATCTTCTCTGCACAGGAAGGGCATTTGGAATGACCGAAGATCAGATATGGTTTCACTCTCTTTTGGCACCTGTCCACTCTCAAATGTGTGCAACTGAATACATAATGGCTTTTACATACCAAGTTCTTGTTCTGAAACTGTATGTGTGTGATAGTGTGCAAACACAAGAGATCTGGATATGGAAAGAAGACGTCAAGCAGATTCTTGAATGTAAGCGAAAATACCCATTCCACTGTATTGTTTCCCGAAACAGGAAATACAATGTTTCCATTGCCCCAGCTCCACGTTTTCTAGGGTACAACATTGTGATGCTTGCTTGCGTCAGAAAATATGAGAAATGTTTTCAATGTGGACACTCCCACATGATCCCAGAGGACTCGACTCTAACACTAGGGAGTTTACCAGCATAAACAAACTCAAATACAGTCTGGGCTGCCACTGGCAACTGTAGAAATCTGAACTGGTTTCCAAATTGGGATGAGAAGGTTTTCATTACGCTTGGGTGACTATATATATGCGCACATCAACGGTAGCACCGTATCCTCCTTTTTTTTTTTCTTTATAGCCCCGTGGGAAGTATTGGGTTCGAGCATGTTCTATGTAAGTAGAAGCATCTCTCACCTCGCTTGGTACCTTAGAGACATTTGGCTGGGAGGCGGGATTTGTCTTGGCACACTCCCTCCTCTTTCCCTACCTCTCCTTCCCTTTCCTGGACATTTCATTCCTCACCCCATCAGGTTTTAATCTTGTTCTCATTTTTCAAGTACTTCCCTTTGGTTGTTTGTGATGATGGCTTAAAGCAGCCTGACTCCCCACGGTACAGGGACAGAAGCTTTGGCATGTTAATACGCAGCTCAGGAACCTAAAAAGCTTTGAGAAAGTACATAATTCGATGAGTGCGGGATGGACCGGAGGGAGGAAGTCTGCGGACAAATAGCTGGTCTGGGTTTCTGGGTATCCACCAGGTCAATGAGACCTGACCTCTCTATTCATAAATTTGTGCCTTACTTTAGATACGAAGCTTTAGGAAACCCGAGAGGCTGTGAAAGAAGAAGGTATTGCTTCAAAGGAATGAAGGGTATACTAACATCACACTGGACTCAGGGAGCAAGCCCTTAGCATGCTGTGTTGTTTGTTCTCAATTCAATTCTGAGGCATTGTTCTCTGGTAAAGCACTTGGCTCTGCTGATATATTTAAAAATAGAATAGTGATAATATCTCTTTCTACTATGAGCTGAAAAGAGAAATGTGAAAATTTGAGACACATGTTTGAAAATAAAACTAAATTTTACAAATCGTTTCCCCACAAGTCTTCCTTTGTGAGGCTTTATGGCCTTTTCTTTAAAAAGAATTATTTTATTTTTTTTTGAGATTATAATTTGATTGCAACATTTCTCCCGTTTGTTTTCTCCCTCCAAACCCTCCCATATACCCCCCACATCTCTTCTTGAAATTTATGGCTTCAATGCATGCATAAAGGTATACATATGCATATATATACATATATGTGTATGTACCTATATTTAATATAATATATATGTTATATATATTATATAGGTATATATGTATTTATGCATGTATAATACACATACATACATACATACATACATGCATGCATACATACATACATACATACATACATACATTTTTAATATAGCCTGATTAGTCTATGGAGTGTTTCTCTTCAATGCTGGCTTTTTCTTTTTCCTTCCTTCTTCCATTCTCTCCTTTTTATTTTCCTTCTTCCCTCCCCCCTCACATTCTCTTTCCCTCTTCCTCGCCTTTCCTTCTTATCTAACTTCTCTTCCATAAATACAAATTTTATATATTCCTGATGAACTTTTTATGAGAACCTTCTCATTGAAACATAGTGCTTAGTCAAAGAGCTAAAAACATCTCTCTGTGGAAGCTGCCTTTCCTCTCGCCTTTTTGGTTGAAATTTAGTCTGAACCCATCTAAATAAGCATTAATAGATGGCTTATAGGTCTGTGTGTATAGAGAGGAAAATACACTAGGAAAATAGCTAATGAAGTTTTTCCTCTCCATAGAAATTGTGTAAATAAACTAGAAAAAATACAAGCGAAAGATGTACTGATTATGTAGAATGACTGTATAGCTACCGGAACTTGGAGTGTGCATGGTGTCATTATAGCCCCATTATGAATATCCAGAAGGTATCTATCTATATAACAATTATGAAGCCATAGACACTGTCCTTCTAAAATGTAAAACAGCTTGTTATATTGGAGGCTGTTGTATGACACTATTCCTAGACAGACAGGAGTAAATGTGTACTCATCCTGGATGTGAAACTAATGACAAGTCAAAGTAACAATACCACCATTGTCCACCTTGGTGAACTAATAATTAGTTTTATTGGGTTTACATACAGGAGTATTGGTGAGGGGTTACTTTCAGAAAAAGAAATGACTCAAAGGGAGTTGCATTGCTAAAAATCCACCTCTGTATGTGTGACTGCTCACAAATTCTTGAAACCCAGAGCTCAATGCACAACTTACAGGCAGCTCAACAGGAATAAGAATGTTTCTTCTTAGTATCTCAGTTGGTCTCAACTTTTGCCAGGCAGCCCAGCTGGTCTCTGTCTTTCAGGTAACTTGGTTGGTCTATCTTCTAGTCTTCTTGGTATCTTGCAAGTTCTGCCTCTTCTACACAGCCTGGCTTGTCTGAGAGTATCTCTCAGCAGATAATGGTGCTTATGTAGGATTGTGAAAGAAGAGTGTAATATAACTGATCAGCTTCTGGAACTTCCTGAGGCTTCCAAGTTGCATTTTTCCTGAGTTTTAAGAGCTTCTTTGAAGGAAGGGATGTTTTACCTCTTTTAAGAATGCCCATCCTAGGCCTTAAGCCTTTTCCCTTTTAATTGGAATATACAATTCAGAGAAAACCAGAGGGACAACCAGGAGAGAAACGATTTTCACTTTTTTGGGGGGTGGGAAGACAAGAGTAGTGCAAAGTAAAACAAAATGAAAACTCAAATGAGAAGTGCTTAGAAGACATTTGAGTGTTAAGACAGATGTTTGTGTAATTTTATAAAGAGTGCTCAGCTAATCTGTTTTGTGTCTGAAAGACCACTCTAGCTGCTCACATTTTGAATACATAGTCAATCACAGAAAGGTATAAGAATTCTCTTAGATATAACCACAGTAATAAAGCCAGAGAGGTGTTGAAGAAATGATTCAGTTGATAAGCACTTGCAGCAGAAGTATGAGGATCAGAGTTCACATGTCTAGAACCCATATAAAATCTGGGGAGGAACAGTGGCCATCTTTAATTCCATTGCTTGGGGGATACAGTCAGAGGATCCTGAACATGCAACATGCCTGTCCAGATTCATATGCTCACACATATGTGAACACATATATTCAAACATGTACACATATACATAAAAAACAATAAGATAACATGTAGACAAAATGAATAAATTTTGTCTACACCTTGAAGACAGGCAAAGAACTATATAGAAGGGTTAGAAGATATAAATCAAAGGTAGTTTGTATAGAATGACTTTCAGTATTTGATTAGATTTTTTTTCATTCTAGTAGTTAATAAAAGATATGAATGGGTAGAATATAGAGGCCTGAGAGATAATTAATATATTGTGTTTTGGAGTTAACTGTATTTTGGAACAAGCCAGCTAGAGTTATTATTAATTAAAAATCACTTTTAATAACTGGTACATCTTTTTAATCAATTAATCATCCCTCAGTTGATTGCTAACAAGATTCCTAGAATATTTAATATTTTGACCCAGTAGAATAGTCATGGTCCTAAATTGAATTCTTCTTTTTTTGGGGGGGGGGTAGGGAGAAAGATACTTTGAGAAATTTTTGACTCAAAATTATAATCCAACAGCTGTATAATAAATATTTTGTGAAGTGAATTTAAGATTTAAAGGCTCATTAGTTCCCAGCACACACCATAGTAGAAAATAAAATCGTATCTTTGCATCTTAAGGATAGAGAAGTCTTGCTGAGTATATATACATATACACATACACATACATATACATGTATTATATATATTATATATATGTATATATATATGCATACACACACACACACACACACACACACACACACACACAGAAACGCATGCCTTGAAAGTTTGTGTGCTTTCGTGCATACTGCTCTGAAACAAGACTATTCCTGGAAGCATTGAATGAGAAGTGGAGTCAAATGAGGCACTTAGCAGGGCGCCTTAGGATCCCCAGAAGGAAGTTTCTACATTTTACCTTCTAATTATTTCTCCTCCCTTCTTTCTATTTTACTACCATAAGCCTCTTGATTCATTAGCAGCTCCTGAATACTTTTACATTTTCTGTAAATAGCAGTTGCAGGAAAGTACTTTCTAGAACAAGAGACATTACTCATTTTCTCAAGGGAAACATAACAACCATTCATTAAACCATGACCTCAAATCTAGGCTGTCCATGGGATTATTAAAAGCCATTGGATGTTTCTCAGTGAGTCTCATTTCTATTATTACTGCAATTATTTTCCATTCACATTGTACCATTAAAATATATTCAGAGTCCCCCACGATGAAGATGCAAGATCTCTGTAAAAACAGATTTAATAGTGTATCTGGTACAAAGGTTTAGTTTTACATGTCAATGTCAAGGTGTGAGAAAACTAAGTGGCTATAGTTCAGATCACTGACAAGGACTTTAATATTTTCAACTTGGATTATTGGGAATGTTCTGAAAGAACATAAGTGAAGCGTTTTTAAGTAAATATTTTTAGATTAGTAAATTAATGATCCAATAAAAGATGTGGATATTTTACTAAGGCCACAACAGTGAAAGTCTGAACAATTTTCTCTATTCTTACTATGATTGTCTCAATGATGACTGGACCTTCATGCGGGGATTCAAGCCACCTGTGTGGATGACATCTCAGACTCCTTTTCTTTACATACTAAGGCACAAATGAGAATTTCCACATACATACACAGATATCCCCTCCCACAAACAGCACTTTTATTGTGGGTTGTTTAGTACATTATATTTTCAGTAATCTGAGTCTGTTATTATACACATATATGGCAAATTTATGTTCTCATGCATTTAATTATATCTATACATATATATGTTGTGTGTGTTATAAATATAAATAAATAAACATATATGCTAGATATTCTTTTTCCCCCTTCCTCTGCATGCTCTTATTTAAGTATCCAGACAATGACTGTACTAATTTTGAGAACTGTTTTCAGTTGTCTACTTCTTCTTTTTTGTCTATCATCTATTGAGAGAACATTAAATTCTGCCACACTGATTTGTTTGTTAGTTGTTATTTGGTCCCATGGCACCCACCATTACATTGGTGACTCATTCATCGTTTTATTTCTTTGTCCAAGGCTCTTTCTCTTCCTCTCTCTCTTTCTCTCATTACCAAGGGCACTGTAAGTTTGAGATTCTTTTCCTCCCTTTTCAGGCTCTTACTTTGACATCCTGTTGCTTGTTAGCTCACTAGCCCACTGTTTCTGGAAGCTTTGGATCCCGCATGGCTTAACCAAATTGCCACCTATTTCTGTGTGGTGGAGTTTCCAGCTGGCCTCTTCAGTAAAGCAGCAGTTTCTACTGAGAACAGAACTTGGTGGCAAAAGCAAGCCAGGGTAGCAATCCTCTTTTCTAAAAATGGTTCTGATATTCCATTTAAGGCAGGAAGCATATTTTTATTTAGAAAATATTGATTTAGCTGTCAGAAACACTTCAATTAATCACCACTCTTTCAAAAGGCTTGGATCTGGTTACACCCTCAGACATCAGAGTTCTGAGCTTTCAAAGCTGGGTATAGGGTCTAGAGGGGAAGCTCCCTTTATAGTTTTCTCAGGTGGAATTCTCTTGTCACTCTCAATATGCACAGCAGAAATCTACCAATCCTTTGCCTTCTCTAAGAGTCTGTGCTTGCCTTGTCTGCACCCCTTATCTGGCACAATAAACACAGGCATGCCTTCAACAAGGGGAAACAGAAAAGATCAAGGAAACTCAGTGACTCAGTATAATCTCCTTATGTTCCCAGACAGAGAGATTTCAGCAAAAACCCAGGCAGACATCTCCAAATGGCGGAAATTAGAAAGGCCAGATAAGATAAGTATAGCAGGTAGTAACAGATTAGCTCTCTGGGTCTCAGGAAAGAACTAACTATGGAGGGGGGAGAGGGGAAGGGAGAAAGAGGGGATAAGAGAGACAGAGACAGACAGAGAGACAGAGACAGACAGAGAACTGTAAGTCCCATATTTTAGAGCAAAAATCTATAGTAATCCACAGTTAACTAATCAGAGTAGGTTATGATCTAGCCAATCTCCATTTCTTTTCTCTCTTAACTCTTCATCTTTAAATGTATGTCTTCCATACATCTGCATCAAATGCTTTTACCTGGAGTTACCTCCCTTCCACGTACAAACATACACAAATTAGAATATATAATGACACACTTAACTCTATATTATTGTGTTTGTGTGTATATATCTATGTGTGTGTGTATGATGTATGTATACATATACACACACAATATACACACGATATAAATATAAATATAAACATAAATATAAATATAAATATATCTTGGTTTTAGATTGCTTTGGCTTTTGTGTGCGTTCCATTTGGTAATCTATTGTTTAAGGTTTCCCAATTCACCCATATGCTCTAAGAATGTAATCCTATTCTTTTTGTGGTCTCCTGATGTTAACTCATCTTTCTTTGCCTTCCCCTTGATACCCTCTGTCCTGCCATCACAGGTATTCACATCTACTTAACTTATCCAGAGGTAATGTGGGGTCTTAGAGTTTCAGTGTATGTTTGGAATGTTGATGACCTGGTGAAATTTCTAAACATTACTGCAATAATAAAGGTGGGATCTCAGAGATGTGTGGACACATCGTACAATGAGTATTACCTGTGAGTAGGTTTAATGTCTTCTGTGAGGTATATCCAATAATTAAAATACAAACACTTCTGAAAACCTTACATCTAGACTGAGATCTTGGCATGATTTTCCCTTTCAGCCTTACTATCTGATCTTAGAAATAAAGCCTAAATCTTTTTTCATGGGAAATGAAAGACTGTGCAGTTGAAGTATGGGGAGAACTTAGTTCATAACTTTTTTTTAGCTTAATCTACTTTAAAGGTCAAGCAACCACCATGTTCCATGTGAGCCTCAGTCTACAGAACTGTGTTGTCATTAATATTCTGTAATACTTAGAAAATAGTGAATTCAGCCACATTTCTGTTATCTGAATTTATCATCTCTGAAGATGTGTATGTGCATGTAGAGAAGGGGTTTTCTTTCTCTTTTCAGAAGTTAGCTTTTCTGGACCCCAAGCATGCTCAAGCTGCACGATGGGAAGAAACATCGTGTAGACTGTTTCCGAACTCAGCTCTTCTCGGAGTAGGACATGCTAGTTACAATGTTTGGAATCATTAACCATCCAAACACTGTTTGTAGTTTATTCTGCGTGTCCTGGCTCCTTTAACGTATTATGTAACAATGTAGGGATCTGGAAAAGTGGTATCAAGGGAAATGTTGGGTAGCCAATGCTAATATTTGCTCAAAACAGTGAGTCATATGAACTAGGATTTCCTCCTTGGGCGGCTCATTACTGGCACATTGTCTGAGTCTCGATGTAATTTGCTGCAATGATCCCCAGTTGAAAATGTGGAAGGATGCCTTGTTCATGTCAATGGGAGGCATCTACTCATCCTGACTATTCCTGTTAGAGAGTTTACCTTGGAGTCATTTGGAAGAACGAGGGCAGAATCCGATCCACAGCTACCTGGTAAAGCTGCTTGTGTTTCTTGTGTTTGTTCTTTGCCATATATCCACAGCATGTGTTGACATAGCAGCTCACTGGCAAGGCTCTCAGGAAAAACACCTGTCTTTTCTCAGACCCCCTCCACTCAATTATGAAGTGAGTTCAGAAGGTGACCTTCAAGGAGAGAAAGACAGGAAGGGAGATGGGGGAAGAAGTGTTATGTTGATCAAAAGATAAGAGAACTTCAATATTCCAATAGAGGAGAACGTTTGAACACTGTGACTGCACAATGTGTTGGTCATTGCTAACAGGAATACACTGACTCGTTTGAAATGACTAAAAAAGGGCCAGAAATTTTTGTTTCTTTTATTTGCTGATGTATTAAGTTTTTTCTTGCTTCTTCATCACAAATATATCTGAGCTGTAAGTGGAACTTCATTACAATATGAATAAATATTATATAAATATAAATAAAAAAGAATGAAAATACATGGACAGGATATGTAATTATTGAGTTACATTTAATAAGTAGTTTGCTAGGGTTCTCTAGAGGTAATTGATTATTGGGATGTTTGGATGTATGTGTGTGTGCATGTGTATGTGTGTGAAAAGACTTACCAGAAGGAATTGGCTTACGTAAGGGCAATTACGTAATAATTAATTATTACGTAATAATAGGTGGGATACTCAGCAGAGCATATGTGATAGATGAGGTCCAGAGCAAGCCTGTGGGAAAAGCCAGCATTGGAAGAGAGACTTTGTAGTTCTATTCCAGGCTTCAAGTGCTTAGACAAGACTTGCTCACACAGTGGAGGGACATCTTAAAATTCATTTTGATTTATGTAGTTTTCTAAAGATTGACTTCATCTTTCTTTGCTGTGTATGGATGTTTTGACTGAAAATATGTAAGTGTACCACCTTGTTTGCAGTGTCCACACAGCCTAGAATAGGTCATAGGGCACTTAGAACAGGGATGACTGATGGTTGTTAGCCGTCATGTGAAAGCTGGGAACTGAAACTGAGTCCTCTACAAGAGCAACCGTTGCTGTATCCACTAAGCCACCTTTCCAGACCGCAAAATCATTTTTAAATGAAACATTCTTGAATCTTCTTTAAAAAAAAAAAAAAAAACAGATCTTAAGTGCTCTGATCACAAGAAAAAAATGGATAGATATAGAAATGAATTTGTGTTTTTTTATGCTCTGGTTATGTATATCAGTAGGTTATTTTGTACCCCATACATGTCCAAAGTAGTAAATTTTTGGCAATTAAAAGGCAAAGGAAAGAGCTTACAAGTTTGGCTTAGAAGCATATCTTCTGGAAATAAGAACCAACATTTTATTTCTCACTAGCTACGGGCACTCACCTTTCTGGATTTAGTCTTTTATAATCTCAAGTAATAGTGAAACAGTGTTCTATTATTGTGTAAGTTAGTTTTCTCATCACTGGGACTACATAGCTGACAGAAACAACTTCCAAAATGATTTAGTTTTCTATTGGCTTCGCCATTCATCAGGGTGGGGATGTCGTCGGGGAAGATTCTGTCTGTGGCAGAGTAGCTTCTAGCATGGCTTATGACAAGGCACCAATCAGGAAGTAGAGGGTTCTTGGAATTGGGGCATGCCTGCAAGGTTCAGGTCCACAAGCCACCTGCTTTCTATAAAGCGAGTCATCTGCTTAGCAGTCTAAAGCCTCATAAATAACATCACTATCTGGGGACCAATTGTTCCAACACAGGAGTTTGTAGCAAACATTTCACATTCAAACAATAGCATTTATTGTGACATAAATATCAATAAATAATAATAACATTTATTGTAATATAAATAACAATAACAAGTTACACTAACATTGTGAATGGATAAACAACATGTCTTAGGCACAAATAATAGAATACTAGTCAACAATAAACAGAATAAAGTTCTGACATGCTGGAACGTGGACAAACTTGACTATATGGTCTTAAGCTAATCAAAGAGGTAACAGGTATGAGGTTCTATGACTGACTCAATTCACAGCAACTTAAAATATAATACTGATTATAAAAACTGAAATGTAGATATATAGGGAATTGGGGCTTCAGCTCTAATCTCTTTTTAGGGAAAGTCAAATTATATAAGGAATAAGAATAAGAAAAACTACTTGCTTGTAACTTTCACTTAGTGCATCCATCTGATTATCCTGTGCTTAATTCAGAATACTTTATTTTTTCACAAAGAGTTATTAAGTGTGTTCACTGTATCCCAGATCCTTTTTTAGGTGCTGGAGCTATAGGGGAATGCAGACAACCAAATCATATAATAAATTATATAATTGTAAGTAATGAAGAGAGACCTATGAAGGGTCTTGATGCTCATGGCAGAATGGTAAGTCCCTGGAGATGAGTTGCTGCTGTTTAGGGAGACCTTGTTTAAAAGTGAGGTTTTAGAAGTTCTAAAAGAAACAAGGGGCCAGAATTGAAATTATCTAAAAACTCCAGTGTGAGAAAAGCAAGTAGGACATGCTAATGGCCGGAAAATGTCCAACCAGTATGAGTCAGCAAAGAAGATAATGAAGGTAGTAAACCAGAATCAGCAGGAAGTTGATGGCCCTGAACCTTGATTAACATGACATATGTTGGATTCTAAATGCACCGAGAACCATTAGAGAGATCAGAAAGAAAAGACAAGATCACATTCATAGTTTTATTGATTGATTTTTTACCATTAATTAATTTTTGTAACTTGAGACAAGGTCTTGTTATGCAGGATAGATTGTCTTAGACCCTTGCAATCTCCCTGGCTTAGCCTCCCCAATGCTAGGATAACAGGCACATATTGTCATGCCATATGAACTTTGGTTCACATTTTATTTCTTTATATGGAACTGTCTTTTGTGTTCATATGTGTTTGTGTGTATATAACATGTATCTTTGTGTGGATGCATGCACGTGAAGACTCACATGTGAGTGGCAAAAGGTAACATGCAAGATTTTGTCCTTTCCTTTCATTGTGAACTCTGATGACTTAACTCAGGTCGTCAAATTTGATTACAGGAGTTTATACCCACTGAGCTATGTCACTAGCTCTGGTTCAGATATACAGACAGACAGACAGACAGACAAATTATAGATTATTGATAGATGATAGATTGATACATGACAAGTAGATGATAGATAATAGGTAGGTAGATAGACAGAGAGATAGACAGATGTTACAAAGTTTCATAATCTTAATCTCATCATTGATATACTGTTCAGTTCTTTTCCCCAGCAAGGCTCGGCCACCTAGGAAGACTGTTTACATTGTAAAGTCATCCAAATGTCCCCATCACTGCACACCACTGCCCTCTTCAACAAGTGATGAGATTTAGGCGGATAACTTTGCCTCCTTGAGAGTCTTAAGCAGGATTAAACACTTTCCTTTTCAAATCACTATTGCATTTCTTGCATTTCCTTTGATCTAGGTATTTACTTTTCTCTTTCTGGGTATTTTTAGACATTCTTGCAAGGCCTGGGGATGCATTTAGAGTTATCTATGTAAGCTCTTTTCGCCAAAGTGCCTTGTTATCAAGCAAATTCTACTGGACAAGAGGGAAAGACCTCTTTTCATTGTGGTCCTCATCCCAAATCTTCTTTTGGTCTTTTGGTCAAATTGTATAGGGAAAATTCAGGCTCTCTGAAACTGCTTGATGGGGATACTGCTGTCTTGGCAAAACTGAGGCAGGCAGAGTCTAATTCTTGTGTCCTGTTCTGAGATTACTGATTTGATGTAAAGAATGGGAGACCAGCTAGTCAAGGAGTCACATGCGAGGCAAACACAGAGATCCGAGGTTGCACTTTGGTTCTGTTTCTCCTAGTTATAGAACGGGTTAGATATGAGAAAAGGAGCCGATTGTAGCTAAGTCCTAGTAGTCATGCTTCCTGAAGATCAGAATACTAGTTTGGCTCTTCCCACTCTATCAGACACTAAGACATTAGCTCTTTCCCAGTTGCCACACGTACATACTTACACAGTAGCACAAGATCATGACCCTGCCCATTCTGTGGCCTTGACAAGAGGATCATGGGAAGGAATGCTCTAGAAAGGAGACCTGCATCACCATAATTTGATAGTTGGAAAAACAAACACCTTACCCCATGTATAGGCAACTCATTTCATAAATATTTATTACAATCTTTGAAATCCATAACTTAATGTCAACTGTATGGCTAACCCCCTTCAAGCCAGCTCACTCTTTTTAATCTTTCTAATTTCTCTCTGCAATATATAGTTTGCCTTCCTGATGACGAAAAATGTGTCTCTTGACTGAATTCATTCCTTCAAGAAGACAAGGGCAGTAGAGACATCTTCAGCCAGTAACAAATGTACTGAGAAACAGGATAGAGAGGAACCAAGCAACGGTAGCAGCTTAGGTGAGACATGATACGGATGCTTTGAAGGAAGATAGCGATGAGTAGATTTGGGGAGTTTAAAGAGAGATAATAGAGCTTATTATGGATTTGGTTGTTGAGAGCAGAGGGAGAAATAGGAAAGGAAGCTTAACTCTGACCCTTGTAGCTTAGCCAACAGATGAAGAAAAGTAGCTGTTTCTAAAGAGTGTGAGACTTCAGCACACAGCAGGAGGAGTATGGATGCATGTGTGTGTGTGTGTGTGAATAGGAAGATTTATGAATGAATTGTTTTGTTCGATGAGTTCTAAGTTTTACAGTTGTATTTATGAGCCCATAGTTTGGGAAGGGTTCAGGATGAAAGCTATAAATTTAAAACCCATCTGCAGAGAGATGGTTTTTAAATCCCTTAGATTGGAAGAGATTGAGTTAGAGGAAGGTGTCCTTAGTGAGCAGGAGAAATTCTATTGGGCTCCCTCTGACTCTAATGCTTAGAGTCTTGTGGGAGGTGGGTCAAGAGCAAGAGAGGATTAAATGGGTTCAATGAGGTGAATGGTCACAGGAAAGTGAGTTATGAGACCTGACCAGATTGGCTGACAAACAAAAATGTCAGATAAACAGAGAAGAAGCAACAGGATAGAAGTGGGAAAGTAGACAAGAGTGGGAGAGGGAGAGAGGGGTGAGAGAAAGAGGGAAAGGGAGAGGGAGAGAGGGAGAGAGAAAGAGAGAGGAGTAGAGAAGAGAAGGGGAGAAGAGGAAAAGAGAGGAAGAGAAAGAGAAAAGGATATGGTTTAAGAGAGGGGAATGGGGGAAGAGAAGGGGGAAAGAGGGAAAGAGAAGGGAGAGTAGTGGAGGGCGGAAAGAGGGAGAGAGAAGAGAGGGGAGGGGAAGGATGGGGGAGGTGGAAGGAGACTGAGTGTAAGAAATAAGCGGGAGATGCATTACAACGGGAAGGGGTGGGAGGAACAGAGTGAGTATAGGTAATAAAGGAGCAAATATCCTCAGAGTTCTCTCTGTAGGCATGGATTGTCTAAACAAAACCTCTTAAGTGTATGTCTGCTATATCCCAGTTGATAGCAGAATGTTAAAATTAAAAACATAGCAATCAGATTTTGCTAAGGCCTTGGAAGGAGCACAGTAGATGCTCACTCCTAGGACACTACAACTGTGGATACCTGCCACTATGCTTGTTTGGATCTATAGAATATATAATGTCTAGAGTTATCTGTAACATAGGCTGTGGATTTGCGGGTCTTCATCATTGGTGAGTTCATCATTGTAACTTGTGACCTATGTAAATGATAATGATTTGCATCCTTTGAGGCAAAACCAAAGTCAGGTGAGAGACATGGTGACGGGGAGATAATAACTCGTGAACAGAAAGTAGAAATCAAAAAAATTGTCAAGGCAGAAGAGGTTCATATTTTTTAAAAAATGGTTCTTCACTACAAAATAATTATCGTGATAAGGAATTTATATTAGATATGTTTTTAATAAAGTGGCATTTTTTGTTACCTTTGGTTGGCCTTGTTTTCATTACAAGGCAACTTGGTTCACCTTCTGATTTAACTAATTGATTAATTAATTGATTAATTTTTAATGTTTTAAATTTTTTTTGTGTTTGTGTATACATATGCTTGCACATATGGGTATGTGCACAAGCATGCAGGTATTTGTGGAGACCTGAAGAGCATATCAGATATCCTGGAAGTAGATGTTGTTTCTGGGAACTAAACTTTGGTTCTTGGCAAGAGCAGTGCATGTTTTTAACTACTGTGCCATCTCTGTATCCCGACAGTAGATGATTATTGATCAAAATTCTGGAGACAAAAATGTCAAAGATGATAGTACCAGCATTTGGGGTCCAGCATTTGGTATCAGCATTTGGGGTCCAGCATTTGGTACCAGCATTTGGGGTCTGTTAAGACCTTTATCTTAGTCCTTGAGAGACGAGAGAGGTCAAAGGAGAGGATTAAGAGATATCTCCCACACATTTATTTTTTGTCTTTGAAGACATTGCCCATATGATCCAATTCTTCCCAAAGTCTCCACACTTGAAAACATTTGCAGGGGAGATGAAGTTCTTTTAAAAAGTTGTTTTCCATCTACACTTTTCTTCCTGAACTGACTTTTCCTGAAAGCAATAAAAATAATTTATCTATTTTGAAGTTCGGTTTATAAAAGTTTCTGAAACCCAACACATTTTAGTGATTTCTTGAATCCTACAAATGTCTTACTTAAAAAACAAAACAAAACAAAAAAAGATTACAACACCATATGTGTGCAGCTCCCATAAGTAGATTTCAGGGAAGTTTTAACAGTTAATGTAGGTTTTTCTTTCTTTCTTTCTTTCTTTTGAAACCCAGCATGTGGGTTTAGTGCTTATTAAAGTGAGGAACTGAGTGTAGTGGGTTGATTTAAGATGAGAAATGGGAACCACACTAAAAGCTTAGTTATGGAGCTCTGCCAGGAAAACCCCCTGAACTAGTCTCATACTTACCAAGAACTGCTGATACAGTCCCTGGATACGTTGTCTTCCATATCCTTTGGTCACGTAGACATATGGGAGACCAGGCCATCATTATTCTCTTTCCGAAGGTTGCCTTCAAAAACACTATGCCAAGTAAGTGACTCTTGAGAAGCTGGAAATGTTTCCTATCTGAATCACTCATTCGCTCTTTCCGTGACACAAACCCTCTCAAAGTACCAGATGCAAGCCTTTAATTTCTAAAAATCCAAACCGTGTGGTGGAGTCCACCCAACTATTAAAAACACAAACCATGTAGCCACAGACTGGCCAGTCTGAAAGCAAACCTATGTGTGAAGTCTGACACGGCTTGTCCACACCGAGCAGCTAAGACAACGTCCCTACTGAAAACGGGACAGAACAGTCTCTGCAAAGGCAACACAGTGCACCCATTGTTGTTCATGGCATTGGGTGTTATCAGCCAGAGCTAGAGGATGAAAAAGACAGAGAAGTGAAAAAGACATCCACAAAAAAGACAGCATCGTCAACATACCTGATAGCCTGGCAGGGTTGGATCCAGAGAACACATCATGCAAGAGTTGGCATGATGTAGAAGAGTCCAACATCTGCAATGGATAGCATGTAGGGTTCAGTGAGGACCTCCATTGTAGAATAGTATAGTCAATACCTTAATGCAACCACAAGGGAAGGCGCTACCAAGAACAAGATGCTGCATTATAAAGAGGAGGGAGTTGCATGCCATATCCACACAGCAAAAGGTGTGGGCTTATAAATATGCAAATGAGAGAGACACACACACAAGTTAATTTTGATATGCCTTGACTAGCTCAATGGCAGGCCATTTCTACTCCTCCCTAAGGCTAACAGACACACCCCTCCCTCTGGTATTCCTGAATTAATATCTTTTTAAAAACCTACATTTTATCTTTGCTACGATGGTTTTTTCTGGGTAGCCCCCTATCTTTGCTGCTGAAGACACTTCAGGGCAGCACTTCAGGGGGCCACTTTCCTTTTTGTACCTCCATTACAGCCATTACATCCCCCTGTTCCTTCCTGGCTTGGTTTTCCTACTCAGGGCAAACACTTTTTTTTTTTCCTCCCTCATTCTCCCCCACCCCCAACCTAGAAGTCCCACCTCTTTCATCCTGTCCAACCATTGGCCATTGGCTCTTTATTGATCAATCAAAAACCACCTAGGGACAGGGACCTTCAGTGTTTGGACACACAGATTCCGGATTGTAGGGACTGAATTAAGACAAAGCATTAGAACCAATTCCTAAACAGTTATGTTCTTACATATGAATGCACATTAGATAATCAAGATATTAAATGTATCCCCTTTAGAGTTGGCCTTTCTCCACAAAATCTTTAACAGCTTCACAGGACAGATTATAGATAATAGACACTAATATTGTGATATAGACTCTGGAGAGTACTTTTTTAAAAAAAAATACAAAAGATTTAAATGATCTGATTAAAAACCAAAGGTCAGAAAATAGTTCCAATGGGGTCTGGAGCGATGGCTCTTGTGAAGGAGGAGGGTTTGGTCTTCAATACCCACGTCATTTGGCTAACATTTGCTTTCACTCCAGCTCCAGGAGATTCTCCCTCCATCTTCTTGCCTTCATTGGCACTATACACACCTCCACAGAGACACACAAGCACACACACAAACCTAAATTTTTTCATTAATAGATCAATTAATTAACTAATTCAATTTACATCCTGATCACAGCCCCCCTCTCTCCTCCGAGTCCCACCCTTACAATTCTTGCTCCCATTACTCTGTCCCTTTATCCTTGAAGAATGGGAAGCACCCACTTGGGTACCACCCTGCCCTGGAACATCCAGTCACAGCAAGACTTAGAGCACCCTCTCCCATTGAGGCCCAACCAGGCAATCTAGTCAGGGGAAGGGGATCCAATGGCAAGCAACGGAGACAGAGGCAGCCTCTGCTCCAGTTTTAAAACTAAATTTCTATTATATCTCATTACAATGGACACATCCTACTGAAGCATAGTGTTTAGTACCAACAGAAGATGGTCCCAGATTACCATCTGGCCAGGGCTGTCACTCGAAGTTTATAGACTGATTAATTAGCTTTCTCAAGTACGGAGTTGCCAATCCAACTCAGTCTGACTATAACAAACACATGTGATATTTTAAGAAACGTGTCTGTGGCATACAGAGGGATGTTGAAACACCATCAGCTGTTTCTGTTCAGTGATCACGTCACTTTTGTAACTCCAAAGTTCTGCCCAGTGACAAGAATAGAACACTGGGGAACTTGCCACGTCATCGTGCGTCAGTCTAAATGGGACGTTTCCTACCCAAAGTGAAAATAGCCTACTTTGCCACTTCTCTGGGCTTGGGAAGGAAAAAAACAATCATCTGTCAAAGACACTATTTTTATGAGGATTTAACTGGGCACAAATTGAATTTGTGGCTTGGCCAAGGACATAAATATTTGCAAAACATCTTGAAGATGACAGTGATATCCGCGTTGCCAGTGGGAGCAGTCAGTTGAGAAATGATATTATGCTGTTGTGCACCTCTCAAAAAATGCTGACTAACAAGGTGGCTGGCCCACCATTCCGGCTACACACGTTCAATCCCCATCATAAAATTCTGCCTTTGCAGAAGCATGTTCGATCTCTTACAGGGCCCATGGGAAATTCTCTACAGAATTAAATGACACCCAACAGCAGAGCCCTTTACCGCCCATCCCCTCCCCTTCCCTCTGTTTTAGTCTTGAAGCCAGAGCAAGTCTTTCAAAAATATCATTCTAATATTACACTACGTTTGCCATTACATAAAGAGGTCTACTTGTCAAAAGAGACCGTGCCCAGGGAAGTTCAATAATTAAATTGATGTGAAGCTAGAGAGATGGCTTAGTGACTAAAGATCTCAATGGTGTCAAGGCATAAGGATCTCAGTTTGGATCTTTAGCACCTATGAAAATGCTTGGTGGATAGCACATACCTGTTATTCCAGCACTTGTATGGCGAGGTGGGAGGAGTCAGGCATACAGGACAGAGCAACGAAACAGGCCCTGCCGCAAACAAGGTGGAAGGCAAGAACTGACACTTGGGTTATTCTCTGTCCTCCATGTGCGTGATGTGTGATGTGTGTGACATTCCTCGACATTTATGCACCCATATGGTGCACACATACATCACACCAATCCATATGTACCCAGCTTCAACCACATCTACACACACACCAAGTTTAAAAGAAGGGAAAGATGATTTTTTTTCTAAGAATTACAGTGCCACAAGAGCAATACATCTTAAAAGACCACTTTTTGCTGTTTCTGTTACCAGAATAATGCACATAATTTTGGCTAAACTTGAATAGAGTTCCTGCAGTTATTGTAGGCCAGGTCAAGTGGAGGTTTCCCGTGGGAGTGCTGTCTGAAGGAGATCTTAATTTACAGAAACTGGTTTCCCCGGTCCTTTTGTTCCCATGATATTAAGTGTTTGAACATAATAATATTTGGAAATAATTCCTCACCCTCTTGTGTGCCAGGATGAGGTTGAAATGCACAAGACATTTCCTAGGAAAAACAAAAGCTGTTTTGTGCATATGACAGCTGATTACACTCTGTCAATTTCAGGGTGCATCCAACTGGATCCAGTATCCAGTATTACCTAACTTCTACAGAAACCTTTAAGACTGAGGGAATTCCTGGTACATCTTACCAATACAAGTTACCACAAGAGTGGACCTTAAGCAAGGCGTGCTAAATATCCACCCCCAAGGGAAAGTATAAGGGCCATGTTTTTAGTAGAACATATCCACAAAAGAAAATTTGACAGACAGTAACTTAGTGTCTGTCTGAAGCTAGGACTGACTACCAAAGTAAAAAAAAAAAAGCCTAGGAAAAGTCTCCCCCACATGCTGAAGGATCAGAGGTGGTAGTGGCACCAATTATTTCCTAAAATTTAATAGTGTTTTCATTACCTAGTATTTTAAATGTACTAAACATAGGTTTTGTTTGAACAAATCACTTGAAAACTCAAAGAACCTGAGGTTGCTTGGATAGTTACCCAAGTTAGGACAACACCAGACACTTGTTACTCACAGTCAAGCTTCTTGATAGACACTTTTCATATTGCAGGGAGAAAGGGCTAAGAACACAAACTCACTTTGCTCTTCTGCGCGCGTAAGAGGTAGAGGTGCTGCCTTGGCTCAAGTAGAACTGTGCCCAGTGCTTTCTTTAGCGTTTCAGAAACAGTTTTACAGAGCTATAAAACCATCCTTTAATACCACTTATTAAATACTGACAGTCAACTCTGTGTTTATCATGTTAGCTGCCCACCCCCAATGTAAGTGTGTGTGTGTGTGTGTGTGTAGAACAGGTTTGTAACAAATCCAGCTAGCTTTTGTCCTGAAAGTTGGCATTGTTTGTAAAATTAGGGAACAATAACACAAACAAACAGAAAACAACAATAACAAAAAAAAACCAAAGGATGTTTGGAATTGTTAAAGACTCTTAGACAAGTGAGTCCCTGCAAGAGTTCACATTTTGATGGTCTCCATACAGCCAGTATCAGGAACAGTCGGGAACAAAGTAGCATTTGCAAAACAGATCCTAAATTTGTGGCATCAAATATGGGAGAGCTGCCACGAGCAGCGCGCCATCAAGTTAAAGTGTCCTTGTAAAAGTGAAACTAAAGCATGTTTATCTTCTCCCGTGTGACCCAGTAGGCTGAGTAGAAATGTCCTAAGAAGAAAGACCGAATGCACTGAAGAAATGACAGGGATTTTTGACTCCATGAGAATAAAAAAGAACATTAAAACCATGGAGATGTCTCAATGTCAGACCAGCTAGCCAGCCATTATTTCTAGCACTCCTTTGGTTCTGCCTATACTTTGCAAGACTGGTACTTGATCCGGGAAAACTAAATCTGAGCAATAAAACGGAACCTACCCAGTATTCTACATTGTTGAGGGTAAAGAATGAGCCCTGTACCTCTGTAGGGGCCTGTTTTCTCTGCAGCCAGAATTGCAAAGCCCAAAGGTCCTGGGGAACGAGGTTGGTAAAGTGAATGAATGACACATTTTTACGCATCATGGAAATGATGGAAAACAGCAACTGACATTCGACAGTATTTTCCAGAAGCAGTAAGGGATGGTGATGGTGAGGACCCTGGCAAATGTCTCATTAAAACACTAGCAGTTCTCAGCAGAAGAAAGTCTAGACCTTGAGTTGCAAAAGTCAGAATTTAGGAATCAGCTCTGGTGCTTTTTCCTTCTACCTGTCACCCAACAGCCAAATCTTGGGCACTGACTCGTATGGTTCGAATGTGAAATGTCTCACTGGTTCATGCGCCTGAAGGTCTGCTCACCAGCCAGTGCGTTGTTTGGAAAGTTATGGAACCTGTGGGGTGGGAGGCGTGCGTGGCAGTGCCGGATCACTGGAGGTGGGTCTCTGAAGTTCGCAGCCCTATTGGCTGCCATTCTCCTCTTTCTTACTTGGCGGAAGCCATGGGAGAACTGGAGATAACAAGCTCCCACCAATGCGGACAGGAGCCAGTCCCAGTCACCACACCTTCACTATAATGGAACCATAGGCCAAAGTAAACCTGCCCTCCCTTTAATTGATTCTGTCACAATGACTAGAAAAGCAACTAATATACTCTCTTCAAGAGATAACCAGTGTGTGGCTGAGGGTGTGGCTTAGTGCGTAAAGAGTCCTTGTCTAACAGACAATGTAGATGATCATTAAAACCAGAGACGTCTCAGGTATCTGAAGACGGGCTAACTAGCCATTATTTCTAAATTGGGTTCTTTCTACACTTTGCAAGACTGGCAAAAACTCGATCCAGGAAAACTAAATCTGAGCCATAAATGGAACCTACCCGGCATTTTACATTGTTGCCGCTAGAGAATGTGTCTCGTACCTCGGAATGTAGGGGCCCCTTTTTTTCTGTAGCCTGAATTGTGGCTTCATCTGCAGCACTAAATTAGCCTAGGCCAGGGGGTACATAGCACGTATACAATCCTAGCACTCAAGACTTAACGGCAGGAGATTCTGTTCAAGGAGAGTTCAAGGTTGGCTCTGGATAGAAGAGACAAAGTCTCACAAACCCAACATTCTAACAACCAAAACCAGAGAGGCTTCTCCAAGATCCCATCCCTAACCTTACTTTCAGGCTTTATTTTGGTGCTTTGTCAAAAGATAACCTCAAGAGCTGCCAGGATGTCTCAGTAGTTAGCGGAGCTTGCTAAGGTCACAGAGGACTGGAACTCACTTCCCAGCAGCCAAGTTGGATGATTCACCGGAGCTTGTAACGCAGCGCCATAGGATTTGGCGCCCTCTTCTGGCCTCAGGTGGTACCTGCACACATATGTACATACCCACCCCTACTACCCACACAACCCTGCTGCCCACAGACATATGTACATAATTTTTTAAAAGATAACCTCAGAAAGGCGAAAATGTGACCCGTTTTCTAGAACAAACAATTTGATTATGGCTGATTCAAAAAGCAAATAATAACTAGAATGTTTTTGAAGCATCCTATAATTCAATAAAACACACTCACTGTTTAATTTTAAAAATGCGAGAAAGCGAAACGTTTAAACAAACACTTCACACTGAAGACATTAAACATAAAAGTATCATCAAGGAAATGCAAATTAAAGCCACTTTGAGGTGGCACTGCTCATCAGAAAGGCCATCTGCGACGCAGGGAAGTATTTGTATTGCATACATATTGTTCCTGTGTATTGTTAGTATTAAAGATGACAAAAGTTTAGTGGGCTTCCTTCTGCAGTAGATCCTCTTACTGTGAACAAGCCACGGTTTCCATAAAAGGTACATGATCGTCTGAAAGCTTAGCTGGCATGTGGGATTTTACAGACTTGAGCTTCTCCACTGTTTTTTGTTTTCAGGCTTTGGTCATTCCCTAGGGACCCATCTCCCTAGGATCTTGCATATGAGTCTCCCCTGCAGCTTGCCTTATGAAGTATAGGAGACCCAGGGAAGTTCTGATGTTGTCACCCTAACCCAGCGGGTCACAATGAAATAGCATGCTGCCCTCTCTTGATTAAAAGCCAATCACAGGTGCCACAGACACTCAAAGGAAGGGAATGGACAGGAATACCAGAAAGTGGGATCCGTGGGAAGTGTATTAGTAGTTGCCTACCACAACATGACCTGACAAAGGACTAATATCCAAAATCGTAATGAATTCTACCACTCAATAAAAAGATACAGAGCTCAATTAAAACACAGGAAAAGCACCCGAGTAGGCATTTCTCATAAGGAGACACCTGATACCCAGAAAGTGTATGAAAAAGTGCCCTGTATCGTTAGTCATCAAGGAAATTCAAATTAAAACCACAAAGAGGTTCTCCTACGCACCCACTACAAGGCTAAATTTAAGTGCCTGACAATACGGACTATTGTCCACAAAGCAGGCTGATTAGAACTCTCATTACTCCTCGTGGGAGTGCAAACGGACCAACCACAATGGAAAACACTTTAGCAATTTCTAATAAAGTTAAACACACACCTACTCATGACCCAACAGTTCCACTCCAAGGTAGGTCTTAACAGTAATGAACACATGGTTCACACACATTGGTGTTTTTCTTACTGTTATAACCTTGGGCTCTAGACCTGTGCCTACGGTATAACAAGTGCTTAACTCCTATTTATCCAGAAATGAGGGAAGGGTGAAGTTGGTGGGATGGCTCAGTGGTTGGGAGCACTAGCTGCTCTTCAGACGGACACAGGTTCATTTCTCAACACCCATGAGGGGCAGTTCACACTGACCATAATAAATACAGCTTCAAGGGAGATTTGATGCCTCTGGCCTCCTCATGCACAATCCACACAGATCAACACATATATACAGAATGAAAAAAAATAATAAAGTAAGTCTTGAACAACAACAACAAAAAGAATAGAAGTGTGATGGCCTTTGTTGGCTTCATGGTTATGATGGATCCTTTGACTTTCATGTGGGATGAATTTCGTCTCTATGGTTCCTTTTCTCAACAAACACTTTCCCTGTCTCAAACTCTTTAATATATTTGGATCACAACCTTTGCAAATAATCTTAATGACTTCTGATGTGTTGTCAACAGGACCTTTGTTGAGCACCGGAGAATTCAGATTCCTGGGTTGTACGTAGAGATTTCTGATTTACTTGGCTTGGGGATGGGTCTTGGAATTTTCCTTTTTAACCAGTCCTGTTGGAATGCCAGCAGTCTTCAGTGTTAGAATACACTAAACAATTAGCCTAAGTGCAGACAGTGATGCTGACAGCCACGTGGTGCTTCACTGTTATTTTCTGATACATTTTTAAATGTTTGATAACTTTACATACGTATATAGTGTGGTTTGAAGAAGTCTTCCCCCATTTCCTCCTCTTTATTTTTCCTCCCTTATCCCTCTCACTATTCTGACCCCCAACTTTATGTGTTGTTTGCTTTTAAGCTTTTAAAGTGTACTTAGTACTCCCAGTATGTGCACAGTAGGGCCATCTACTGAAGCATGGTTGGCCTTTCAAGGACTGTCTCCCTAGAGAAAATTATTCTCCCTCCTCTCAGAGCCCACCAGTTATCAATAGCTTCTCAGAGAGGTGTCAGACTTGATGAGGCCCCTCTCCCATCAATGCTAGGGTTCTTGTTGGCTTGATCTGTTCCAGGTATTTCGCATGCAGTCCAAGCTACTTCAAATGCGTGTGTGCGGTGGCCCTGTTATGTTCAGCAAATATTGTTTCTCCAGAGACTTCCACAGATGTCCACTACCCCCAGTACATAGAGTCTTTCCAAAATCCCTTCTGCGAGGATTTCTGAATTTCACAGGTACTGGATGTGACCGATATTTTTACAATGTGTTTTTCTATTTTGCTTTATATCTTTTACAGTTCAGCCTCTGAGATTCATCTTGAAACATATTTCTCCCCACAGATGTGTGTGATCCTAGTATGCATTCATATTGAAGAAAGAAACTCTAGATTTCTATATGTTTATGATGCTTCCTCTCCCTCCTTCTCTCCCTCCCTCCTTCCCTCCTTCTCTCTCTCTCTCTCTCTCTGTGTGTGTCTCTCTCTCTATGTGTGTGTCTCTCTCTCTCTCTCTCTGTGCGGGGGGGGGGGGGGTATGAGTGATTGCTTGCTCTCTTGAATCAGGTGTCCCAAACACATGTCCTACAAAATGTGGAGAATTCTTATGTAAATTCTTTTGTAAGCAATTACCCTTTTGATTATTAAAGGGTGAAGTTTTCATAGCAGAACATAGCATGATGCTATGGACCCTAAGCAAAGGTTGGGAGGATTCTTGACAAAATCATAGCTCCAGTGAACTCTAGGACTCTAGGAGGCAATCTCTGGGGTTGAAAGATGAGTCAAGCTTTCACCAACCTTTTCCTAATCACTAACTAAAAGTCAGGTGAGAGGAGGGGGAAAGCAGATGGATCCTGTTTGTTCTCTTTTTGAGACAGAGATGCTCTAGCTCCATGAAATACATTTCTTAGAAAATCCCAGATATAAACAGGTTCTTAAAAGCAAAAGCATATAGGGAGCTGTCAATGGATGCAGGAACAGGACCAAGAGAATCTGCAGGGATCTCTAGGGAGAGAGCCCAGCACCTGAAATGTGTGATGAGGATCAACAGTTCCAAATTAATAAGTGTTGAGAACTTTTCTTTGGAGATGTCTGGAGGTGTTTTCTTCTCCTTTGGTACTTGCCCTGAAGTTATATGTGCACCATGTGTATGCTGTGCCCACAGAGGCTAGAAGAAGAATTTGAATCCCCTGAAATTGGAGTTACAGATGGTTGTAAGACATCATGTGGTTTCTGGGAACTGAACTGAGGTCCTTCCAAAGAGCAGCCAGTGTTCCTAACTGCTGAGTCATCTCTCCAGCGTCTGCATGTGTTTTCTTATATTGATATCAGGATGTTGGTCAGAACATGAGCTTGTAAGCTTCCTAGATCCTACTGCACACTCTACTTTAGTTTCCTTCTCTCCTACTGTGTTTAGAGTCACGGAGTCTGCAGTTGTACGAGGTTGAATTCTCCATAGAGCAGTGGTGGTCTGCAGCATGTGGATTACGACCCCTTGGGGGGTCATGTCGAATGACCCTTCCATAGGGGTCACATTTCAGATACCCTGAGTATATTTACATTATGATTCCTAACAGTAGCAAAATCTCAGTTATGAAGTAGCAATAAAAATAATTTTATGGTTGGGATCCCAACAACATGGGAACTGTATTAAATGGTCACATTAGGAAGGTCTGGAGTAAGCCTCTTTTCTCCTTTTGGGTTTGTCAGAAATCAGCCAGCTAATAACCCAGGCTTGAGGAGATGAGGAGATTGCCTTCTGTGTTCTGAAGGATATTGCTATTAGGAGGATGAGGGAAGAAGTTCTTATTAGCAAAAGCCCTGAGGTGGATCTCTGACTCATCCTGAAGCTCTTAGGGCACATTGCTTAAGTGAAACAAATTTAGCAAAGACCTAGTCCATTTAGTGAGGAAATTGTAACATTGTAGCTTCCCACACCCCTGGGACAATGAACTCAGATCTGAACTTCTTCAGACACAATTATTGCTTTTTTTTAGGTCACATAACTGAAACATAACTCGATTCCAACCACATTCTGGTTCTACTGTGGTTGTTCTTGTTGTTGTTTTTTGTTTGTTTGTTTTTATTATTTTATTTGTTTACATTTCAAATGTTGTCCCTTTACTGGTCTCCTTCCCCCTCCTCTTTGCCTCTAAGAGAGTGACCCGGTCCACCCACCCATACCCCTCTAATATCCCTCTTCTCTGGCCCCACAGGACCAAGTACCTCCCCTTCCACTGATGCTAGACAAGGCTGTCATTTGCCACGTATGTATCGGAGCCATGGACCAACACATGTATACTCCTTGGTTGGTGGTTTAGTCCCTGGAACCTCTGAAGTTTTCCATTAGTTGATACTGTTGTTCTTCCTATGGGGTTGCAATCTCCTTCAGTTCCTTCAGTCCTTCCCCTAACTCTTCCATTGGGCTCCCCAGGCTCAGTCCAGTGGTTGGCTGTGAGTATCAGCATCCTGGATGAGAATTTTGGTTCACAGGAGATTCACATGTAGCTTAAAATTGGTTCCTAGATATAGAAGCTCCTTTTAAGTTTAAGGAAGATTTTTGGGTTAGTTTTCCTATGGTTCCGGTTATTGGCTCGTTGGGCATCTTTTCCCTCATTGGTCCATATCAGGCTCCTATCTGTAAGCACATGTTGGCATCAGCAATAGTGTCAGGGTTTGTTGTCTGCAGATGGGATGGATGCCCAGGAATTCTGGGTTAAAATTTTTGAAATGGGTGGGTGACCCCAAACCTCAACTGGGGGCCATGTCTATCTACTGGAAGTGGTCTCTTCAGATTCTATCTTCCTGCTATTGGGCATTTCAGCTAATTTCATCTCCATTGGGTCCTTGGAGCCTTTTGTATCTTTGGCGTCTGGTTTCCCCCATTCCCTGTCCCTCCTCACTGCTACATATTTCTTTTCATTCTCCTGGCCCTCTGGACTTCTCTCCTGTCTCTTCCCTACCTGATTTTGCCCTCCCGTTTTCTCTTCCCCTCCCCTCTCCCACCCAACTCCCTCCCTCCTTCTGCCTCCTGTGATTATTTTCTACATTGTTGTGTGAAGAAGCAATAAGAAATGTGATCATCAGTGTGTGTGTTTAATGGTATAGCAAAGGCAGAAAATCTGGCTAATGAAGAATGCATGGAAATTTTATTATTCAAATATTCTTTGGAACAGTATCACACTATTTTGGGCGGTTTGTTTTCTTAACTTGATGCTAGTGGCTTCCTATATGGGTGGAACACTTTTCTCCATATTTGGAAAGTATTCTATCATATGTTATTGTCTATTACAAGAATTAAGATAATTTATTGATTTATCCAAGTAATCTTTAAAAGTCTGAATAAAAGACATTTATCAATAAACAAAATACTAGGATTGTTGTAACAACTTGTATTGAAGAGGAGTGAGATTTGAATTGGTTAACAGTGGTACATTTTGAGCAAAAGCCTTGTTTGTAAAAGGAAAATACCTGTGCCGTCCTCATTATCATGCTATTTCAAGTAGTACTTATAAAGTGATAATTGCACTGCATGTATGTCATACTTGTTTCAGAGACCTCTGCTCCCTTCTCTCCATTCATCTCACAATCTATTCTGAGTACAGAATTCAGTGGTGCTAAATATTAAGTAAAATCTTTTATTTATCTTTATGCCAATTGAAGTCCGGAAAGGAGAGAGGGGATGTACAGTAGAAGAAAGAAACCCAAGACACAGGAGGGTTTTTATGATCTAAATAGTCCCATAAACAAGGACACATTCCAGAGGCCAGAGGTCACAGCTCAGGAGTTCGGGTGAAAGGACACATTTTGTCTTGCATAGTTTTAATGCTTGATTGAGCACATCCACATAAGTTTGCGAATGATAAAAGTGTGCCATATCTGTCCAGAAAGTATTACAGTTTTCCTTTTTAGCCTGTGAAGAAGGTCACATAGCAATGTTGAACCAAGAGGGTGGCTCTTCTGAATGTAGGCTATGGCTTAAAAGTTCCCAAGGGCATGAAACCAGTCTTGTAGTTTAGCATCCGCCGGAGAGACTGGTGAAGATGAGGGAAAGGATGGAGGGTCACATGGGGAATGTGGAAGCAACGGATTTTATCTTACCTGTGTAGCTGCACAGGCATAGGCTTCCTAAGGAGTTTTTCTTGTGGGATTTTTTAAACATATATGAGTCAAGGAAACGGAGCGATCACTGATTTACCTGACATTAGCTATCAATTCATGGTGCCGTGTGTTTATCTATACTGACTCCCCACTGCTTCATGTGATATTTCTAAACAATGGATCATTTTAACCACTACATACATATATGTTAACCCATAAGGGTATTTTAAATCATTTTATTGGATAAAACCACATATGTTAGTATTTTTCAATGTACTTAAAAGTTGTTTAAAAAGTCTCCTTTGGAGAATTGCATTCTCTCTCCATTTGCTTACGTTTTCCTCCTCATTTAAAACTGTATTCTAGATGATACTCGAATGATATCCTTTCATAAGATCTATGGTTCCTTCCTTTGCAGAAGCATCCTGGATGAGAATTTTGGTTCACAAGAGATTCACATGTAGCTTAAAATTGGTTCCTAGATATAGAAGCTTTTAAGTTTAAGGAAGATTTTTGGGTTAGTTTTCCTATAGTTCCAGTTATTGGCTCGTTGGGCATCTTTTCCCACATTGGTCCAAGAGAAGATTCTGTTAGGTGAAAAGAAAATCAGCTCTCAGTCTTAAGGTACTTAGACAATTTTAGGGTAGACAAAATATGTCAAAGAGCAGTAGTACATGCAAAATATTTATGTACGAAAAAATAGGAAAAGGCTATAGGAATTTAGAAAGAATTAAAATTCCCATTCATTTTGAGAGTCACACACACAGTATTTGTAGATAGACTGGAAAAGTAAAAATACATTCATGAACATGATATCTGTTTAGTAAATATATTCCCGAGCTTATAAAATACGTCTTATTTTTATTTCCAGAAATTGAGCAAACATAAGCAAACTAGCCAAAATAAATAAATAATGAATAAATGAGACCTGTTTACTATTTTAATGACACATGTCTGTGTGCTTGACTGACAGGAGCCTTTGGGTAGTTGTCTAGACACGTTACAACATTTGAATTGCATGTAAGTTGTCATGGATAGAAAAAACCAAACCAAAACAAAACACAGAAAGCAGAAACAAAGATTTCAGCCATGATGACTTTGGTTCACTATGTTCAGAGCAAAGGGAAACAACAAGAGTGGCAAGGACTTGTGGCGAGTAACACCAGATTTATTTATTTTCATTTTATGTGTATGAGTGGTATGCATGTCTGTTGCACCATGTGCAAGCCTTGTCCACAGAGGTCAGAATAGGGCATCGGATCCCCTGGGATTCGAGTTACCCATGGGTGCTGGGAACTGAACGGAATGTGGATTCTCTGCCAGAACATTGTATCTCCTTATCTGCTGAGCCATCACCCCAGTTGGAACCCTGAAACTTAGATTATGTTGTATCGTGCTTACCATGATAAGAGTGGCTGTCAGGTCACAATTTTATCCATCAGTCCTGTACAGCCCTTAACTGCCAAAGGGGTCTGTTATGGAGTAGAACAGAAATTAGTCGGTTCCTATCTTAGTTAGGGTTTCTATTGCTGTGATGAAACACCGTGACTAAAAACAAGTTGGGGAAGAAAGGGTTTATTTGGCTTACATTGTACATCATCGTGGAAGGAAGCCAGACCTCTAATTTTTCCAGAGAGGAGCATGTTACTATACGCATCCAATTTAGACCTAGATGAATTCTGAATATATTACTGAATATGACTTTTTAACATTTTAAAAATTAAACCGTATTTAATTAAACAAAGAAATTCTTAAATTAACCTTGACAAATTTACGGTTTCCCTGTTGCGTATTTTTCATATATGCAGGGTGTATAGATATAGATACAGATACAGATACAGATACAGATACAGATATAGATATATGTAGATATATGTAGATATATATATATATATATGTAGATGTGTGTGTGTGTGTAATTTTAAATCTTTACCTACTGATTAAACAGCTTTTCTCCATTGACACACTCTGTAACTTAGGGCTATATAAATCTGAGACAGCTACATCTGACATCAGTGTCTTCACAAGTAAGACTGGTACCCAATAGGCTCATTTTTTTAAAACCTGAGTGAACTTTACTGTCTGTTTAGTTTTAGTGTATACATGCATTCAGAGCTCAAAGCAGTTCTGAAAGCTTTGATACCACACAACTACATTACAACTACATGACACCAAGGTGTCCTATATAACACACATTGGCTGCTGGTGTTGTAATCATTCTAAGTACCCTGGATTAAACATTTTGGTTCAGAGTTACATTATTTATATGTTTTAGCATAGAGAGGCTTCTTCCATAGGCTTAAGAGCAACACCCATGGTCTGCTATCCAGGATGACAACTCTGGGACATGGGTCCATCTGTCCACAGTTTCACCCTCTTTGGGGAGCAGCTACAATTCAGTTGCAGAAAGGAACAGTGTCAGATTTCTCCTCATAGGCATTATGGGGTGTCATAATCTAAATAATTGAGAATATCAGACATTGGGTCTACATTGTCTTTCTTGTTAAACATTCACCTCTAGTTAGTTATGTGTTTCTGACAACTCTTTCCCATTTATAATGGATACTAAATTGCTTTCTGACTATGTGATGGTTTGTATATGTTCAGTCCAGGGAGTGGCACTATTAGAAGGTGTGGCCTTGTTGGAGTAGGTGTGGCATTGTGAGTGTGGGCTTTAAGACCCTCATCCTAGCTGCCTGGAAGCCAGTATTTTCCTAGCACTCTCCTGATAAAGATGTAGAACTCTCAGCTCCTCTTGCACCATGCCCACCTGGATGCTGCCATGCTCTCACCTTGATGATAATGGACTGAATCTCTGGACCAACTAAATGTTGTCCTCATAAGAGTTGTCTTGGTTATGGTGTCTGTTCACAGCAGTAAAACCCTGACTAAAATAATGTTTAACCTCATTTTAATGTATTTTATTTTGCATATGTGAGTGTTTTGCCTGCATGTATGTTTGTCTGGTGCTTATGGAGGTCAGACTAGAGCATCAGGTCCACTGTAACTGGATTTACAGATGGTTGTCACCTACCACATGTGTTCCGGGAATTGAACCGAGCAAGAGTAGCAAGTACATTTAACCTCTGTGCCACCTGTTCAGCCCCTATGTTTCAACTCTCCTTCTGAACTTTATTTTGTCCTCTGGATCAGTGAAGATCGCTAAGCAAGTTCTTGTCCGTGTCTTTTCTGATGACAATTTGCTTCTCTCTCTGCTAGTCTGTGATGCTCAAATCCAGCATCCTTGGGGTCATCACGATGAAGGTAAGGATACAGCTTTCCCTGGAAAGTTCAATTAGCCCGTCTATGTTTCAGATCTCAGAAATTTGTTCTTTTAACAATGTTAGCATCAGTGCGTTCCCTGGACCACACTTAAAGAACTCTACGTTTCTACCCGTTGCATACCAGGCATCTTCAGCAGAGCTGACATTCTCTGGTGACAGAGGTCTGTGAAGAGCTGGTGTGAGGGCAGGAGGATTTTTGTGTGCACTTACATCTTGTTAAGTTCGAGCACAGAGCCACCAGCATCCCTTCCTCAGTGTAGCCTTGGGCACAGACAATCCTGATCACTTAATTTTAATCAACTGGTCATAGGCCTTTTTTATGCTGGAATGTGTCCTCACAGAGATTCTGGGGCATCCATGGGTATTAAAGTCAAAGCCCTGCTTTCTAGAATTCATCTTCACTCTGCATGATCTGTGGTTCACCTCTGCCAAACACATTTCTTTTGATCTTCATCAACACCAGGATCTATGAGCATAGCCACTGGTTCATCCAAACACTGGGATACTCTGGAGCAGGGGTTCTCAACCTTCCTAAACCTGTGACCCTTTAATACAATGTCTCTCATCATAGTGACCCCCAAACATGAAATTTTTTTCATTGTTACTTTGTAACTGTAATTTCGCTACTGTTACGAATCACAATGTAAATATCTGGATATCTGATACGCGACCCCTGGGAAAAGGTTATTCCCCGCCCCCCCTCCCCCCCAGGGTTTGAGGCTCACAGGCTGAGAACCATTGCTCTTAGAGAACTAAGCAATGAAGTGCTTAAGACACTTTCAACATTTTGAGGCAGCAGCGGAGATTTCGCCTTGCGGATCAACACAGGTGAGTTTAATTAGGACAAAGATGATGTGGATAAAATAACTCCAAACGCAAGCACGTATTCATGGTACATCGCCACACTCTTAGTTGCGGGTGAGCAAAGCCGATCAGAACTGAGAAACTCTTAGGGATGTTTTCAATCCCGACTTGGCAGTTTCTCTTTGGCTCTGGGGCTCGACTGTGGATGTATGAGTATCTCACCTCGCCTTTAGATTCACTGTCTTTGCATTACCACTCTTACTGAGTTTAGCTCTGCAGTCCTTCCGCTTCTTTTCTTTTCATGACTACTTGAAATATCTGAGTCTACCTCAACCCCCACTCTGTCTGTCTTTCCATACCCCTGCCTCCCTTCTAGACCCCCAGTACTCTCTGCTGACATCGCAACTTCCCTGGTAGGTCTGCTGGAGACTGAAGGGCAAGTTTGGGTGGTATTTCCTCCGTGGGGTTCCCTAGCCATCCCAGAAGGGGCAGACAGCTTTCTGGCTCCTGTCTGTCGATTCCTGATCAGAGGGCCCTGTTCTGCTCTGAGTGTCTAAAAGCCACCTTTGCGCAAAAAGGATAATAAAAACGTTCAGTCAGACATTGAGGCAGCTTTCCAAACTGCTGGCTGCCAATTCCCTAGTTAAGAGAAGCCTGGCTCCAAGCCATGCAAATTAACCCTTTTCCCTCTGGGTTTTAACAGAGGTGTTACTGCTGTGGTGCCTGAAATGAAGGTAAGGAAAGAGAAGGGCTCGACCTACCGACCCTGAAAGAGGACCAGGACTTCTTTGAGCCGCATCTTTATACTGATTTTGCAATTTTTCTTTCACCTTTGAAAAACTTGTGCGTCTCTAAGTGAGATGCTGTGGAGGGAGGCGGTCAATATGTTTCAAAGAGCAACATTGCAGGCTGCAAGTCATCTCACCCTGGCTTTTTAACAACCATGAAAGGAACGATATTTTTTGGTGTGTGTATGTATGTTTGTGTGAGAGAGAGATAGTGAAACAGAGACAGAGATACAGAGACAGACACAGAGAGAGCAAGAGAGAGGGAGAGGATGTGTGTGGAGATATATATATATATATATATATATATATATATATATATATATATATATATATATATATAAAATTTGGCTTTCTTCCAAAGCTGGCTCTAAGCTGTGCTTACTACCCTATGAGGCCAATGACTCTAATGTAGAAAAGGAAATAGGAAAAGAAGCAATAAGGGGACTTCTTTGTGGCAGTCACCTACTACAAGCAGCATCAAAGGTTATTTATTGTCTTCTGTCTTCTTCACTTTCCAGCTCTACAGACAGAGGGTGCTCATGGAGGAAGTTACTGCTTGCTTATTGCCTTTGTTCCATGCAAAACCTTAAACCTGATACAGCCAAAGGCCTCAGGTCTAATGAGAGAGAATATGAGACAGGAAAAGAGACTTTAAGAGCCAGTAATGTTAACACCTTATTTGCTTTGGCACCCACCTAATGGCCTGTGTTTGGATCTCATCTGCAAGATTCCAGTTTTGTCGCTGAATTTTTATGTCCTCACTCATTAAAGAGGACCACTGTGGGAACGACATTCTACTCTCTTCAGTGGAGAGCAGAAGACAGGCAAATTAATTCTGATAAATATTCATCATCATTAAGCACTACCTACAATTACTGTCATTTTTTCAAAAAGCATCATTACTCCGATGAAAAAAAAAAACTTCAAATTCTTCAAGATCTCCTTGAACAGAATAGAGCACCAGTTTCATACCGCGGCCATAGGAATAAGTCCTTTTGATAAGGAGGCAACCATCTTTCATCTCTCAAGAACTGTCTTTAGGCCTAGTTAATCAGCTGTACTGCATCACATACCTACGTACTAGTATCCAGAAAAGAGACGTTTTCTGTGTTTAGTGAACCAGCACACCCTCTGAGTATGGAGTAAACTCTCAGTTAAGATTCCAGTTACAATCTGAATGAGTGAATGTGCTCTGATGAAATGCTAGTCAATATCAACTCCATCACAAGTACAGCAGACAAATTTTGGCCACCAAAAGAAACATATTTGAACCAACTCTTTGTTCTGATTTACATTCTAATAGAAGGCACGGGTATGAACAATTTAAACGGAAGAGAGATCGATAAGGGTTACATAGGAGAGTTTGGAGGGAGGGAACGGGAAGGAAAGAAATGTGTAATTATATTATAATTTCAAAAATAAAGGATTTCTTAAAAATTTGAGACAGTCTCACTGTGTGGCCCTGAGTGTCCTGAAACTCACTATGTAGACAACGTTGGCCTTTATCTTACAAAATTCCAATTGCCTTTGCCTTTAAGTGCTGAGATTAAAGGTGAGTACCATCACAACCGAAAATTATATACTTTAATAAAAGTCTGTCTTGTGACTGTTACATCCCTACTCCTTAAGTTTTCAAGATCTCCATAACCCATTTTAAATGTCCACATTTAGAACTTGTTTCTCAGTTTGCTTCTGAATCAATGTCCTCGAGTCCTTATTGTCTTTTCCCAGGGATGAGTTCCTTGGCTGGTTATCCTATTCAAAGTGGTCAGCCTGGAAAACAACTACAATAGACTCATCGGGTATTTATGTATCTGTGCATGTCAACTTGAGAGGAGGTACAGGGAGGGGACATCAGAGGGTTTTCAGGGAGGAAACAGGCAAGGGAGTTGTAGAGCAGAAAGGGAGGGTCAAGTGATGTAATTATCTTTTAATTAAAATTGTAACACACACACACACATACACACACACACACAAATCCTGGCATTTCGGACATTAGAATCTCAGAGCAAATATTCCAAGAAAAGCAGGCAGATCGAATGATCTTCTCCTGGAAGTCCTAGAGCATGTCTTCTGACCCCTTCTCTTTCTGATACGTAAAACATGGAGGTTAGCTCAGGTTCAAGAGGGCAGAGGAGTTCCACTTCTTCACTAGATACTACCAAAGATGGATTTCAGAATACGTGTTGTAATGTTGGAGTTTGTGACCATGACTGAGAACTTTAACTTGTTTGTAAGATGGGACAGAAATGATCAAGATGTTAGCAATTAATAACTCCATAATGATGCGATTGCAACTATCCTAAGTTGTCCAACTAATCATTAGACCTCCTCCCATGACACACTGCTTGTGTGTGTGTGTGTGTGTGTGTGTGTGTGTAAGTGTGTGAGTGTGTAAGAAGACACAGACATTAAGAATTTAAATTTCAGATAGATTGGTTATAAAAAGAAGCTTGTCTATATTGGGAGAGGGGGAAAATCTATTTGTCCTATTCAAACTATTAATATTCTGAATTTGTGTAAGGTGTAGTCAGAACAAGTGCTAACTGATACATTGGCTAATAACTTCAAGTTTTATTTAGCCTATGAATAGCTCACCATGCACAAGATCAGCTAAAACATTAGCTAAAGCAGGAAAATAAATGCAAATGAACAGGCAAAATTCAACACCGAATCCACTGCTGTCCTTAGGTTAATAGCATTCGCTTTTGCCCTGCTATTGATTCAATTTATTTTTTATCCCAGATATTTATCTTAGCAGTGAGCAATAACCTCTTGGCTGGAATGGTCAGGTGGTGTTTCCCGTCCGGCTTGTTGCTGCCGGTGTGTACCGGCACGTTCTGATCCAGTTTTTGGAGCAGAAACAATCTAAACTTGTATGGAGAAAGCCTTCATGGGTTTTTGTTGGCATCAGAGAAGTCTAATTACACACATCCAAATACACTGGGGAGAGATGGAAGGCTTTTCCCCATTGACTTGGGAAAGTCAGTGGTTTTGACCTACAGTGCTTGAATGAAAAGATCCAGGCTAATTATGGGATTGTATGTTTAAACAGTTATTTCTTTACAGACTACTCGTAGCACAGCTATGAATTTAATTTTCATTTGGATCTGTGCTTTCTATGGACTTTCTATGCGGAGACTTTTCAAGCCAGTGAAGTACATACACATTAATCAGGAATAGCTTCATGAATTCTGTGCCTGCATTCTGACCTACAATCTAAAGATTGCTTTGGTTGGGCACGTTCTTGGTTTATTTTATATGCGCTTTACCCCTGGTTATAAGGGTAGCACAGTTCTTTGTTTAAAACTCTTTGTTTATCATGTTTGCTCTGCAGGCTCCATAGGTCCAACCACCTGCAATTCTGTTTGATAAATTGATCATTTTAAAAAGTGATAGTTTTTCATTATTTAGCTGAGCAAGTACACACAGCTTGAATGAATGACTAATTAGGTCTTGTTACTGTCCTGGGTGTTCTTATCGAAACTTGCTAAGCCAGATCTAGTTGGCCCCTTTTAAAGTGATGTTGTATGTAATATCATTACTCTAGCAACGAGTCAGATGCCGTAGGCATAGCCACAGGCTAGATCTAAAATGCTGTTGTGTTATGGAATACTCTGGAATATTCATGTGGAGAAAGAAGTCAAGACTAACTCTGACCTTGATCAACACAAGGAGAAGAAACATGAACTGTAGCTTCAGGAGAAGAAACATTAACTGTAGCTTCAGGTTAGGAGCTGTTCTGTCACTGGCTGCCACTTGTGAGAGACCCAGCATGCACAGGGTTGGATTATTGAACCACAAGTTATGTGAAGAAAAACAAAACAGAAGAATATAACATTAAAATTGGAACTGTGTTCAGTTTTTCCTTCCCTCTTTTTTGTGGTTCATCTTCCAGCTGTCCCTTTCTTTCTCTTTGCTTCCTCCCTGCCTTCCTCCTCCTCCTCTCTTTCCTCCTCCTTGCCCTCCTCTCTCCTTTTGTCACCCCTCCCCCTTCTCCTTTCCTCTTTTCCCTCCTCTGCTCCTTCTTTCTCTCCAACCTTAGATTCCTATCATCCTTCTATTTTTCCTCTTCCAATACCCTTCTTTCCTCTCCTTCTCTCCTATTCTCTTCCTCCCCATCTTCCTCTCTTCCTCCCCACTTCCCCTTCCTCTTTCCTCCCTAGCTCCTTCTCCATCCCCTCTTCTCTTCCTTTTCCCCTATTTCAGTTTTTCTTCTGCTTCCCTCTCCTGTCTCCCATTTTGTAATTTTTCTTGTATACTCCTTTTCACTATTTTCTTACCTTCCCTGTCCTTCCCTTCTCTTCCCTTCCCTTCTCTTCTCTTCTCCTCCTTCTCCCTTCCCCTGCTTTCCCCTCCCCTCTTCTCCTCTCCCCTGCTTTCCCCTCCCCTCTTCTCCCCTCTCTTTCTCTCCCTTCCCTTCCTCTTCTCCCCTCCCCTTCCCCTTTCCTTTCCTTCCCCTTCTTCCATTACACACTCACCCCTTTCTCACCTTGTTTCTCTTCTTCCCTTGTTCTTCTGTTTTCACTGATCAAAATTTAAGAAATATATAATTTACTTTTATATTAAAAGCTATTAATTGGTGGTGTTTTAATATGCAGCACACATTGATCAACTCTAGTCCCCCTTTATTATCTTTTCATTTAAAAATGTAAGACAGACCATTGCACTGTGAAGAGTAAAATCATCAGAACTGTGTCACTAGAAAGAAAAACATTGTCTCCTCCCAGTGTCTATACATATATACCTATGTGCATATAAAAATTAACTGGTGAGTATATATTCACAAATCCAGAGAGCTCTTGGGCACTATTCACTGAGAGCCAAACAGGATTAACTAGTGTTACCTGTGTTCTTGACTAGTGTTTTAATTATTAGCCAAGTTAACTTTGATATACATTTATCTCACAGAGATGTACACTAGGAGGGAAGTGGTTATCTACAGGAGAAATTGGGAGGGAATTGCAAGGCTATTCTTTATGTGGAAATGATGCAGAGTCAGGCCATCATGGTTTATACAGATGAGATTAATGTGACTTTGAATAAGACAATGAAAACCAAAAGAGAAGGTACCCATAATCTGTCAATCATACACAGGAACACAAAGGGAAATTTGACAAGTCAGTCTGAACTCTTGGAAAGCAGCCAGCTATGACTATTCCTTTCTCAGTGTTCTTGTGCTTAGTTCTTGTGTTTATGATACAGGCACCCAAGTTAGATAAACCATACACAAATGTAGTGAATTGTAACTTGTACAACTGTAATGGCTGGAAAGAGAATCCATGCTTGATTTAAGTCATTTCTTTTTATTTACTCTTTCTTATCTCACAACATTTCCAACTAATAAAACCTTACACTTCTAAGGGATGAGAATCTTATTCTTGTGAAGGGATCATAGGACAGATGTGATAATCCCCTGGTCTCCCCCCACGCCTGAGCAGATTAAATGAATACCCAGAAAAAAATCCAACTGTTCAAAGTCAGGAGGAGGTATTGAGGGGAGTCCCTGAGTGATAACACTGCCTTTGACCAAGATCAGCACTTTCCAAGTTTAAAATTCATCACTGAAGTTATTCCTACAATAATCAACTTTGGCTATACCCATAGGTTTAGATAACTGAAATGTATATTTGCTACTGCATTTATATTTTATAATTTATGTAGACCCATCTAATCCTGCTGAAAGTTATTATTTTTTAGTTATAACGAAACTATTACATTTTAAATTATAGTTATAAGACTCATAAAGCTAAGAAATATCCCCAGCCAGAAGGCCTGTGACTTAATTAGGTAATATGGTCATGTTGACATACAACAATCATAATCCCAATTCTAAATGAACATATTTGTCTGATCTATGTTTGTAGATAGCTGGGTACATAGGTATCAATGTATATAGAAATAGCTACAAAGATGCAGTTAACAAAAATGGCAACTGACAGACAATGGATACATCAAGTAAAGAGATACTTTGTATGTTTTTCCTATATTTGGATTAACATTGTTTTTGTTTTATTCCTTTGAATATTTTTTTTTTATCTCAGACCATTTCTGGGTCACTTTGCTATAGCATGATTAAAAATATATTAGCCAAGACTGTAGGGGTGGACTAGTTAATCCTGTTTGGCTCTCAGTGGATAGTGCTTCTGTGCTGTACCTGCCCAAAAGCACTCTGGATTCGTGAATATACACCCGCCAGTTAATTTTGATATGCTTTGACCAGCTCAGTTGCTGGGCACTTCTAAACCTCCCACTGCTAGCAAACCCTCTCCTCTGATATTCATGAGTTAACATCTTTTAAAATTTTTATTTTATTTCTGCTCCCCTTCACTCAATCAGGGAAGTGACTCCTAGGACCACTTTCCCATATTCTTACATGTGGTAGGTCTTTAAGTTTCATCTTTCTGCTTCCCTGTCATTGTGATTCTCTGTCTCTCCCCTCTCCCTCAGTCCCTTGCCCTCGAAATCTAAAAGTCCTGCCCTGTCTCCAGTTTCTCTGCCCAACCATTGGTTGTAGAGCAATTCATTATCAGTTGAAGCCAGCTAGGGGCAAAGACCTTCAGGTCTGGAAGCCTAGTTTTGGGAGCCAAAATAAGACAAAGCATTAGATCCAATTCCCAACAGAAGATTTTTTAAATAAATATTTAATAGATTGCTACAGATATTTTCTTATTTCCAGAAACCATGCTTATAATTATTTTATGACCTAGCTTTTGAAAGTACTTAACAAATTTTGAATTCATTTAATCTACTTAAGACTAATAATTTTAGTGAAAATTACTAGTATTCTTTTAACAGGGAGTCAGTTATTAAGTAAGTTAAATTATTTGCCCAGAATCCTGAGTTTCCGTGTGTTAAGATATCAGTAGAACTCTGTAATGAATGTGGAAAAAGTCTTAAACACAGAAACAAAGGAAACAGGTGGGGATGCATGAGAACAGTAGTGATATCACATGTGTCTTTTCATCCTATCAGAACATGTGACCTAGGTATTTATCAACATTATATAGGAAACTGCATGGCACTATGACCTCAAATTATGAATAATTTAAAAACAAAAATGTCATCCTGTGTTCAAGAGTTGTGACACTCTCATCTGTATCATGTTCATTTGGAACGTGAATTTGTTATAAAGCCAGCCATACTGAGGAGATGAGAATGAGGCGTTTCTCTTTTGTGAGAGGAAATGAGCCCAGAGCTCAGATCCCTGGAACTCATACACCCAGGTGCAGCATCTTACATCTGCAACCCCAGGGCACCCCCAGTGAGATGAGGATAAAAGCAGAGACAGGTATCACCTGTGGACCAGCTATCCTGGGGTATGCACCCACAATAAATAAGATACCCTGTCTCAATCCAGGAGGAAAGTGAGGGACAGGTATCAAACTTCCACATATGCAGTATGGTATTTACAGTTCTGCATTCAAACACACAAACAAGCATGCATGACATATAGATACTGGGCACATATCATAAGAGAGAAAAACAATTTGTATTTTAAAATATATAATAAAAAAAACACTTGGTAGGAAGACTGGTTTGTAAAAATTGAGATAGCATTGCTGGGATTTAATGACTAACACCAAAACAGCATGCTAATCACAAAATATGAGGAGCAAAACCAATCTTCCAATAATTCCATAAATATGTTAGGCTAACAAAGTTCATTTTGGAGAACTCTTCACTGGTCCCGAAGAAGTTACATCATGGTAGCTGAAAATCTGTGATGCAATTATACTTTCAGTCTTGGGAATTACTCTGACTCACAAGCCTATTTTGGACTGCACTTTCTTCCAAAAAGAAACATTTCCAGAGAGCAAGGATGGGCAAGGGGATAAGGATGAGTGGGTAGGGAACAGAGGATGAGGATGGGTGAGGGGATAAGGATGAGTAGGTAGGGAGCAGAGGATGAGGATGGAGGAGGGGATAAGGATGAGTGGGTAGGCAACAGAGGATGCTCAGGACATGCTAGTGTTAAAAGATCTCAAGGCCATCTCCCCAGCTCTGTGGGAATAAAGAAGGGCCAGGGATGGAGGCCAGTGGAGAGGAGCTCTCTCCTACCTGTGGAGCTGACTGAGGACCTGACAGAGAGGTTCAGGGATGAAGCTTTGTGATTCATCACCTGCTCCAGTGGACTTTTTGCTAAAGCAACTGCTTTTGAGTCATCTTAATTTTGGTTAGTTAGAAGCTAATTAAGGTTCATTGGCTCACCAAGACGAACTTTGGTACAGTCATTACTTTGAGCTGTTGTGGATTCTCTTAGTTTTGGGTGAGAAGGAGTGTGTGTGTGTGTGTGTGTGTGTGTGTGTGTGTGTGTGTGTGTGACATGTGTTGTATCTCCTCTCTCATTATTCATTACTCTCTCATTCTCCCCCTCCCCCACATCTTCCAGACCACTTCTTTGTCCCATCAAGCAAGTCTTCACCTATTTCATGTCTCTTTTGTAATGACCCACTGAGTTGTATACATGAGCACAGGTCATAGGTGGGGACTATTGACTGGAGCATGCACAAATTACCTGTGACTAAACTTCTGAAGAAAAAAATCTTCTTTTTTCCAATTTCTTCTTATTAGTATTCTTTTCTCAAATCATATGGTATTAGTATATTTAGCAGGCAGCATTTACATTCTCTTTCTTCATTGATACTGCTACGTGGAGACAAATTATTGAATTTGATAATATGAATTTAAATTTCACTTGATGATTTGATAAAACATGGACTCTGGGGTTTGCATGCCTTTTCTGTGGAGCCAACATTTGGTTATTGTTTGTTTTTTTGTTGTTGTTGGTGGTGGTTTTTTTGTTTTTATTTTGCTTTGTATTACATGTCAGATTCATGGAGAAAACAATTAGAAGAGTGAATAGAGACATATTTCCTGATTTCCAGTTTAACAGTAATTAGGAAGGAGGATGTCCACTTACAAAGCTATCAATCTATCTATCTGTCATTCTGTCTACTGCATGTATGTATGTATGCCTTCATCTATCTATCTATCTATCTATCTATCTATCTATCTAGTTATTTATTTCACTCACTTCATGTTATGTATTTATTTTACAAAGCAAGCGTGTTTCTTTATTACTAAGGGTTTTACATTCCAGATTGACCAACAGAGAAATGTCTCCTTCTTCCCCTTTTAAATTGAAAATAGATTGTTCTCTCATAGAATACAACCCACTACAGTTTCCCCTTTCTTCCCCACCTCCCCTTTCCCCAAAAGCTACACTCCTTCTGTTTCCTCTTCAGAAAAGACAATGCCCTCAAGAGATGACTGTCAACCTGGACAAAAGAAGATACAATAAAACAAGGCAAACCCCTCATATTGAGGTTGGAAAAGGCAACCTAATAGAAAGAAGAGAGTCACATGAGCAGCAAGAGAGTCAGAAGTATAACTGCTCCATTGTTAGGAGTCCCACAAAACAACAATCCATGACACACACACACACACACACATATTTTATACACACACATACACACAATATTTTATACACACACAGTTTTATAGACACACAATGTTTTATACACACATACAATATTTTATACCCACACATACACACACAATGTTTTATACAAACACACATACACACAATGTTTTATACACACACATACACACAATATTTTATACACACAGTTTTATACACACACAGTTTTATACACGCACACAATATTTTATACCCACACATACACACACAGTTTTATACACACATGCATACACACATATGTTTTACACACACACACACACACACACACACACACACACACACATATATATATATATATATATATATATATATATATATATATATATATGATATTATGATAACATAGCATATACCAGGTACAGACTGCATGTCTGGCTATGGGTCTCCATACCAGCACCCATCTGATGCCAGAGCAAGCCTCTCTGATGATTACTAGACACAGCACCAAGGCACCAATCTATGAGTATAGCTGAATATCATTAGATATCACATATATTTATGGGGCCCCATTGCTGAGGGTATCGTCTACACAGCTCATTGAACATAAACTGTTTGACCTGTTGAAGGCTTGGAGCCTTCAGCCCTCTGTTCTAGTCTCTTGGTTGTAAGAAGGTACTCTGCGGGCTGTGGGAAAAGAAATCTGGACACCAACACGGCTACAAATCCTTCTGCCTACAAGCTGCCCTCCCTGGAAGACGCGCTAGGGCCATGATGCTGCAGAACTCGTCGGAAAGGCCAACCAGTTTGGTTTAACTTGAGACCCACATGTCATTTCTTAACAAAGCTCATGTGACATTGCTTTACCAGTGTGAACTGCACACTTGAGATATAACAGAGTCATGGGGAATTAATTCAGATCCTGATACTGAATTCAGGATAAAAGTCTCCATCTCGAGACTAAGGCCTGCTCACACTGCGCTTTTACCTTAGTAGTTTTTTTTTCCTCTCCCTATGATAAATTATTTTACTAACAAGGTTTGTTTTGTGTAGTTCCAAATCAGTACCAGATCCACACCCACGTATGAGAGCAACACCGAGTAAACAGCGAGAAAATGGGAGTGTGAACCCACACGGCAAGACGCTAAATCAGGCAGAGTTAGTGGCAGTCACTTTTAACCACTTAGACTTTCAAGACCCTTTCTGAAAAATAAAAGTTCCAAGTGTGACAGCTCACCGTTGGGAATTGGGAGCTGTTACGACCCAAGCGTTGTGAGGGAAGCTGTACTTTACTTCTGGTGGAACTTTTTTAATTAGGAAAAAAAATCAAATTTCTGCAATTATTCTGGTTTTTTTTTTCCTGTGTTACTTTTTACTAACCAGGTACATAGTCTGTTGTTGCTGTGTTCCTCTTAAGTTACATGATCCTCGAGTCAGAGTGCAGCGATTCGTTTCGAAGATGCTCAGCTCCCCTTCTCGCCCATTAAGTTTGGAGTCAATTGGTTTGTGTCACGGTGAGAGTATCGTGGTTTTAGTAGCGTAGGAAGAAGTGCGTGCGTGCGTGCGTGGGTGCGTGCGTGTGCTTGTGTGTCTGTGTGTGGTGTGTGTGTGTGTGTGTGTGTGTGTGTGGTGTGGTGTGACAACTGTCCATTTCCCCCTAGTTGAGACTTCACTTATGTAGGGTGGATTCAGGGTAGGCGGATTTTGGCAGACTTTCCTCTAAAGAAAACACCGGCAGGATTCGAGGAGTGCCCGCCTCTCACAAGGCCCCGATTGTGTGAGAAGGCCAGAAAAGAAACAAATGCAGTTTAATTGCGTCGGATGCTTGGTGACTAGTTTGCAAAGCTTTTATTTGTTTTTAGAAGTGCTGCAGTGGTACTAAATTTTGTGTGTGTTCGGGGAGATGCAGACGAAAGTTACAGTAGGACTTAGAAGCTGGCGCAATTACTGGGTCCCCTGTCAAACTAATAAACTAATAGAAGGCTTAAATAAAACCAGGAAAGGCCACGGGTTTGGAGACCTCAAAGAGTGAGAGTAGAACCAAGTCTTCAGACATTTTTCTCTACAGCTGTATTGGAGAGGCGAATGATCCCATAGAAGATGGATTACAGATTTCAACCTTCGAAAGATTATCTTTGTCTCTGACGAAGACAGTCCTTGGTCTTGGGTATCTATGAATCCCTGGATATTTTCTTCAGCCTATGGTGGTCTCCAGTACATCGCTTTCATATCAAGAGAAAAGGCTCATGTTCTCAAAACATGTGAACACCACATTGTGAAGAAAGCAGTCACTTTAGAGCTCTGTCCCTGGGGCTGGGGAGATGGGTCAGCTTGCAGGAGAGTTGAGCTCAAATGCTCAACACTGAGTAAAAAGCAAGGCATGGCCACATATGCCTGTTATCCAAGCACTGAGAAGGAGTGGCCTTGCTGGCTGCCAGCTTGGCTCCAGAATCAATGTGAGACCCTGTCTCAAAGGGAATAGGCAGAACATACTTGTACAGGACACTCAACATCTCTTGCCTCTGGACACGTGTACATTAATATTACATGTCTTTGGTCTTCGTGGCTGAAGACTTGTGCTACGTATGTGAAGTATGGATACTCTGTTTCGTTTGATGTTATTTCCAGTTCTTCATCATATCCACTACCGTGCCTATTACTGTGTCATCTGGTAAGAAACACAATATTCAGGAGGCCGTGTCTTTGTGGCTTCACAGGAAACCTTGTGGTAGAGATGGCAAACAGCTGAGCATTTCATGTCTCCTTGGTAAGCACCACCATGCTGGCTAAAAGACTTCTGTGTTTCCAGATAATACCTTCCAGCGTTTTCTATACAGCTTTCCCTGTTGGCAAAGAATTTCTTCTGAAAGTATCAATGGCTCTTAATACCCAGTAAGGAAAACACCACCAAGAAAAAACATGGGGATCCACCATTTTTAAAGCAGGCAAGAACTGAAATGGGCAGGTTTGGAAACATCAGTAGGGAATTAAAAATGAATTGGATGCCAAGATGGTTTGCTGCTGAATTGACAACTGCACTATCATGGCAGGGGAATGTCCATTGAAATTGGAGCTACCAAAGAGGCTATACATTGGTCTCAGCATATTAAGGACAGAATTCACACTACACACACACACACACACACAAACACACACACTCTGCTAGACATCTTTTTAAAACAACTTTATCTGTTTTGGCACTAACAAGAACTATATTTGTAAGCTTCATAATGAAAAGCTCTTTGGTGACAATTAGTACAACCTTTACATCTCTGACTGGAGATAGCTGATACAATGAATACCATCTGGGCAGAGCCTAGGCCCAAACACTTTGTTTGGGTGCTGCCTTCTGGTATGATGAAACATTGATGGTTCCTGTGACAGTTTCAGGAATGGCCTTTTCTCAAAGCTGCATGGTTCAGCATTGGCAATGTCAGATTCTACTACACTGTAGCCATGTGTGTAGACACTGAGAAGTTTCTGAACACGAGTAACACTCAGGAGTCTGGACCTTGACCTTGTGTTTTCATTGGAGTCTATGTTCTTTCTATCTTCCATTGTGGCTTGTAACGCTTGGCTCTGTAGCAATGAATGGGGGTTAAAAGACTGAAGGGGCTATTTCTGGTCTCTGTTACACAAGGTGCTGAGCTTCTGTAATTGGGACAGATGGTCATTACAGTTTATACAAGCAACTTTCCTTGACAGTTAGAAGATAACATGTCACTGTCACTACATTTAAATTGTTCCTGGGCTGTTGGGATGGCTCAACAGGTAAACGTGCTTGCAGCTAAGACTTATCACTTGAGCCTGATCCCCAGATCCCAGAAGATGAAGAGAGAAATGAGTCCCTCAATCTGCCTGCTTATTTTCACACATGTTCCGTGATGCATATCCACAAGAGTTATGGACATAGACACATGCAAAATAAATACAATGTAATAATTTAAAAACTGTAGTGAGAAAGTACTTTGTTTTCTGTAGGATTTTCTCTCCAGCAGACAGTATTACTTAGCATTCTTATGACATATGTAAATTTTTTATGTAGTCAGTTATTTTTTTAGCAGTCTCCAGTGAATGGAAGAAGGCATGATTATGCAGATGATGGCTATTGCTGAGAAATATTTGTTTTAGCAATGAAGAAACAATGATTTTTAACCATTTCAAAGGACAAAGTATATTATTGAAAAGGACAAAGAGTATATTATCTGGCCAGGTTAAAAACAAGATAAAAGATACAATAAAATCAAAAGAGTTTATTCAATGAGTAAAATGCTTTCTGTGGTGGCATGAAAACCAGAGTTTAATCTCCTTCACCCATGTAAATAGCTAGGCAGGGTGGCATACCTGTAGACCCAGGCCTGGAGAAGCAGAGATGGGCAGATCCCTGTAGCTGGATGGTTACCCAGTCTAGTCTAACCAGGAAGCATCAGGTCTTCTGGGGAAACCTTCTCTCTTAAACAGAAGTCAATGGCTCCTAAGGAACAACACTTGAGATTGATCTCTGGCTTCCAATTGTACGTGTGTGTGTGTGTGTGTGTGTGTGTGTGTATTTGTTTGTATGGTGTGTGTGTGTGTTTGGAAATATCAATAGGGAATTAACACACACATGAAAATATACACATGAACATGCCCATGTACATAATTTTAGAGCTTAAAATGTTTATATGATAATATAATTACATCATTTCCACTTCCTGTTCCTCTAACACCTTCCACATACTTCCCTTGCTCTCTTTATAAGTACCAGTCTGTTTTCCTTTAATTGTTATCACATATATGTGTGTTCATGTGTTTATATACACATATGTGTTTAATGTGCAAATAATTACAACTTTCTCAGTTCTTATGATATTATTTGTATATGTTGAAAGACATATGTCACATGTTCTCTGTCATCTGAGACTCCTCATTCTAAATCTTCTTTTGTGAGAACATAACCTGAACTAACTGCAAAAATCTGGAAAGTAAAAAAGGGCCATTTGGGGGGCAGCAAGGAGCAGCAGAACAGATAATGGCAAATAGTGATAGTGGGGGGGGGTTAATTAGGGGATGATATAGAGAGGAATACAGAAGAAGGAAGGAGGAGGGTTATTTTACAGCAAGAATGCCTGAAAATATAGTAATCATATTATTATCTAGCTATCTAAAAATAATATGATACATATAAATATTGTTGCCATCACTCACTACAGAATTATTTTAAATCTCTAGTAGGGACTTTCTAATTCTGTTATTTGAAGCAAAACAGATGTTCTCTTTTTCATACAGGCTAGACAAGGCAGGCTAAGACAGATGGCCCAGCTAGAGAATCTGTAGCATAGTATACTGAATCTAGCTTTTGTCAAAGTTGTAAGTGAAGATATCTCACATGAAAAAACAAACACACAGAAGTTTCCCCTCTAAGTTGCTTACAATACCATAGATAATTAAAGAAAAAACTTAAAAATCTAATTTTTTCCCCCAACAATTAGGAATCTTGGTAGGATTTGGGGTTCTTCAACTATCTTGAGTTAGTTATTTCTCAAATATTTTGAGTTCAACAAAATCCAAAATGTGACTTGCTCTGAACACTTTTTTTATTAATATTGAAATTCTTGTGTACTCTAAATGAAATGTCATCCGCATACCTCTGATTCATTTGCATCTAACTTACCAAAATGTTTTTTTTCTAGGAGCTAATTGACATAGAAAAAGCATTTTGAGACTTTTTTTTTGTAAGTCAGCTTCCTCCTTTAAAATAGATGCATATCCTTCGATTCTCCATGGTGGAAGAAAACCATGGTTCTCCAGGGTGGAGGAAGCCCCACTATATAATATTTGGGTTTGATTCTAAAGTCCAGAACTACAGAAGTTAAGATAGGTTTTCAGGTATGCTATTTGCTCTTGTCCTCTGTTCTCCAGGTCTTGTTCTTCCCGGTTGGACCAGGATGGACAGAGAACTCTAGTGAATCAATTAACCACAAGCTAAAGCAGAAGGATTAGAGAAGCCAGCTGACAGATTCATAATGTTAGTCTCGTAACAAATGAATGAGTGCCTCACCTAGAACAGAGGCAAACATTGGCCTCCATGGGAATCACCAACATGGCGGTTGGCCACCAAGACTTTGATTCCCTTCACAAGCATGCCCCACTGAAGTAAAACAGTAAACAGGTTTCTATGTTTCTCAGTGTACACTGAAATAGCTTCGTGGAATTGATCGTTGCCATTTTAGTGTGTGCTCCAGGTTCACCACCGCCACTCTTGGTTGCAGTGCTTAGAAATCTGGAGTTCTCTAACCTCCCCTTCAAATCTTATCCTAATTCCCACCAAGGTGACCTCTGACTTAGTGGCCCTACGTGTGTGGCATGATCATGACCTCAAGGAGATAATTAGTATTTTGTATCATTCTTTTCCTCACATGGGGATCTCAGGCACATTTGCTACAGTAGTCGTGGTGTTCTGTTCTGCTCTCTTCATGTGGGGTAATATCTTCTAAGGACATAGGTACTATTCCTTATCCTATGATCACATCCTTCTAGACTCTCCTTTCCTACCCTCGGCATTGTTGACATTCTAGAACATTTTTATGTTGTCTACATTGTTTTTTTTTTTTTTTTTTTTTTTTTTTTACATTCCTTTACTTGAGACAACTTAGCTATCCCTGTAAAATGAACAATCAAACAAATAACAGGACATAAACTCAGAATAAAGGAGGGGGGACCCAGGGAGAAGAAGACTTGGGAGTGGATGTGATTGTGATATATTTTATACATGCTTGGAATTTTCAAATATGAGTATTATTTTTTTTTTAAAAAATCAAAGATTCAGGCTCCTCCCTCTTAGTCAACATTACGCCGGCTTGCATTGACAACTGAATAATGTCTGCAAGTGTCCCAGACATGGGAGTAAAATTGACCTCAGCCAAGAACCACTACTGAAAACCACACAGTGGCTCTTTGGACATTAGTGGGGTTGCCTGACGTGGATGTGTGGACTGGTGCTCTTGGAGGCAGGAAGAGCACCATGCTTACCTCTGTATTCCACACAGAACATTCCTCCGAGATCTTTCTGAAATCTCAATTTTGTTTTTCAGTGTCTGCGGTACAAAGTCCTAGAGAGAAGAATAAAACACAAGTGCTTTTTGTCTTACACTTCGCAGTGTAAAGAAGTAATCCAAATGCATTGCGCTGTCATCACTAAGAATATACTTCAGCTCTGCAAATCCCTCCTCCACAATCCTACACAGCAGAAAATTTCTCAGAACTGGGTCTCAGTTACTCTGTAGTCAGGACTACTTGGCCTTATTTTTATTAACTTCTGTTAGAGTCAAGGAAAAAGCATCAAAAAATTTCCATTTGGAAAGTGAAAATCTAAGTAATTTGGAAGGATATGACACTATGGAATGAGAGGTTAATAACATCTATGGCACCAAAGGCCTTAAAAGGTCAACAAAATAATACCTGGGATGATATACATACATTTTTATGTACTTATTAAGTTTTGTGGTGAGAACTCTTGAGTATTGTTCAAGTACACAGTGCATTATTATAAGCTTGAGCCATGCACACAAATACTGAAATGTAAATACATCATTCTGAGCTTTTGTTAAATCTGTCCTCTGATAAAAATGAACTTATGTTGGCTCCTCCCAGAATCTACAACATCTTACAATGTCATAATATAAAGGAAGCTGAGACAGTGAAGATTCACCTCATGCTGGTAGAAATTAAGGAAAAAAAAATCCTCCCTTTGATCAAAGCGGGAACAATTTGGTCAACAAAATCTATAATATGGTATTAGATTATACAACATGCTATGAGGTACATATCCCTAATTCCATAGTGATTCAAGTAAATTATGGAATAAATAGTTAAATAATGAGAGGATACACAAGTCTTTTTGATGAAGAGTTCTAAATACATTCTACATAGGTTCAACTATCATGAAAGTGGAAAAAAGCCCTCAATATTTTAATGGGAACTGGGTTTAAGAACTTTGGTACTCTCCCTTCTAAGGAGAATAGAGTAGAAAAGATATAAAGGGATCTTTATTAACTAAGAAGCCCGAAAATTCCCACATTAGCTAAATGATCACAACGAAACCTATAGCATAGACTATAAACCTATATTATGGGATGTGCAAATAAAGGACACTTTGTGTGTGATCTTCCTTGGTCAAACCATAAGCCATAGGAACAACACCAGGAAAATATTCTTCAAATTATACCTATATGCATAGTATATGTCCTTAGAACATCTATGTCATCACAAATAAGGGACAGTCTGAGAGAGTATCATAGCTAAGAGGCGTCTAAAAAGTCATGAAGATTCAGTTTAATGCAGTGTATGCTTGGGGTAGAATCTTGGGAGACAAATGGAACATCGATGAAATCAGAATCATAGAATTCACTATTATGAATGCAGATAAAACCTCACATTCATTGTAGTGGCCAAATGTGTTCCTACCTGACATGACAAATATTTTTTCTTAGTATAGGATGATAGGTAGAATTTGGAGGAATCAGTGTGGAGTACATGTGGTTTTCAAGCATTCATTGGATATATTTTTATCCTGCAAATCTAAACCTCCTGTAATGCTAATGTTTGAGAGGAAGATAGCGAGATAGTGGAGAGTGTAACTAGACAGTAGGACAAAAGAGCATCTGATGTGAAGGAACAAACCAAGGAGACAAACGTTACAAGACAGAAGCAGTGTTCACGCTCTGTCATTTTGCTTCAGGAAATGAGCACAGGTTCCTTCCTCAAGCCCCTGCCCCTTGATTCTTCTGAGAAGAATTTCTTCGTGTCAACCTCCTTTAATCTCATCATACATCACAAATCAGTCCACCATCCCTTCAGAATGCTGTTCCAGGGTCTCAAACCAAGAGCCTTGCTGCATGCTTGGCGGCCGAATTATCCTGACTTGAATTCTCATAGGTTGAAACAACCCCTCAGCCCTGGCTTCTATTTTATTTTTGCATATCTTCCTGGCTTCTTAGGCACAAGTTTTATCTTCCTAACTAAACTATAATATTCGTAACCACAAAGAAAGCTTATAAAAATATTTTTATATCTCCCATGGTGCCTGTCATGCTTCTGGGCATATGGTGAATGATCAAGAAATACTTTTTCGGGGGGGGGGGGGGGCTTTAATTGAATTAGCATCCAGGGAAAACAATTTAGAAAATAGTCTATAATTCATATCAAATGTTTGAAACTTTCTTAAAGAAATTTGTCCGGGGGATAACTGCCTCAAAAAGGTTAACCCTTTTTACCTAGATGTTTTCCTGCATGTCAAAGCATGAAGAATTTTTCCAAATCTCCATGGGGATAGTAAAGTTGCCATGCATTGATTATCCTCAACCTAAGCGATTAAAAGCTAGCAAAAGACATGTAGCTGAGAAATAATTGTATTGGGATAAAACCCTAGGCGGATCAGATTCTAAATCTATACCTTTCAGTGCTGTGTTCTTTCCTGTGTCCACTTGGGATGGGCACAAGCCATGGGTGGTAGCTCAGACTCATATGAACACAGATAACCTCTGTGCTCACCATGAAACTGGTTGAAGAACCTGCTATTTACCCCTAATGTCTTTTATTTTCTTCATCTTCTGTTCTTTTTCTGAAAGGTTTTTATGTAGGGTATGCTGATTCCATCCCTGGTGTCATCCTCATGGCTTCCATGGTTATTTTCCCAGTGCCATCCTAAAATTTCCCAATGGGCACAGCATTCCTCAGCTATTCTGTCTACTTGGGAAATACCTCTATCCCCTGTGAAGAAGATAATTTTGTAGAGAATATATTTCAGGACAACTTTCTCTCTCTCTCTCTCTCTCTCTCTCTCTCTCTCTCTCTCTCTCTCTCTGTCTCTCTCTGTGTGTGTGTGTGTGAGAGAGAGAGAGAGAGAGAGAGAGACAGAGAGAGAGAGAGAGAGAGAGAGACAGAGACAGAGAGACAGAGACAGAGAGACAGGAGAGAGGCAGGGAGGAGACTCACTGTGTTGCTTACATGTCTGTCAAACATGTAACATGTTACATGGGGTTACATGTAACGTTACATGGGGTTGCTTACATGTCTGTCAAACTCAACTTCTAGCCCATTCTCCTTATCTAAGTGTTCAGCACTGAGTATTCTCTCTTTTGAGAGGACACGTTGTTGTTTGTTTATTTTTGTTTGTTTAATGGGGTGTGTGTGTGTGTGTGTAGGTATATATGCACACCTGTGCATGGGTAGACGAGACGTCTAAGTCTTCCTCAGTCACTCTCCATTATACTTTTTTCAAATAGTTTCTCCTAATAACTCCTACTGTTCACTCCCTGCAACTCTCTTTGTAATTATTTTTCAGTTTTAATTTGTGTGAGTGGGTTTTTTCCTGCATGCACATGAATGTTTGCACACACAGTATTATGTGCTTTGCTCTGCCTGAAGTTAAAAGGGAGGATGAGAGTCTCTAGAACTGGAGGTACAGGAGGCCATGAGCTGCTATGTAGATGCTGGGAATTGAATCTCGATTCTTTGAAAGAGCTTCTAGTGCTTTTAACTGCTGGGACATCCGTATCCCATTGCAGTTCTTTAGATTGCCAAGTTTGTAAGTTCATGGTCTAAGTAGGATAGACAATATTCCATTCTTAATTCTTTCATTGTTCTAAGAGGTATCAATTTGACATTTCCAGAGGCCCTTCATGATAACTGATGATTCTTCAAAACCTAGTTAAAAAGGGCATGTTTAAAATCAACGACAGCTACAGCTTTTGTAATTGTCCTTTCATGGACCCATTACACTGATAATTACCAAGTCTAAAAAGATGGGAAAAGGCCAATTCATCTTAGAAGATTGTGGGGATTTGGCATTTCTGATGTTTTAAATGACATTCAAGGGATCTTGTCAATAGAAGTAAAGGCAAGCCTTACTTGGAAGATAACCTCACTGACGTATTTACTCAAGTAAGGAGCAGGAGGATTCAGTGATGAAATAAAATCTGACCATGATTGTAAGTATAACCATTTGGTATTCCATTTAGCCCCAAATAAAATACAAATTTGCAACACTTCATTTAGCAGAATATTAATCCCGTAAGACTGGAAAGGAGAGCTAGTGCGAACAAAACTTTGCAGGGTGGATCAAGTTAAAAACACACATGCAGCCATATCCGTGCGTATACCTAGTCATACACACAGGAAGGAACAGGAGGAGTCATAACAGAAACCCTTGCTGCTTTTCGACCAGCAATCTGTCTGCTTAGAATGGAGAAGGGTACATTGCAATGAATAATTATTTAACATAATAATTATTCCATTTCTGCAACGCCACTCCTTTTAGAATATTACTGGGGGAAAAGTGGGTGGGTAGGAGCTGAAAATATGTAAATTGGAACTGATTAGGGGATTAAGTTTCACTAAAGAAAATAAATAAAATCTGGAATAAAAACAGCTTGCAAAACCCTCTAAGCCAAGCCCTGTCTCTGAATTATACCACCAGGGCATGCCGGTTGTGATAATTTTACTTCATTACGCTCCAGATATAAATAGTGCTTTTTTCCATGCACCACTTTGAGAAAGTGTGGACTGAAAACACAGGAGTTATTGATCCACTCAGCTGTTTGTTATTGGACCTTTGGTCTTGCTTCATTGTTACACTGGAAAATTCCAAATACCTATATGAAGAAGCCAGGGACCACTAACCTCTGTTGAACCCATTTTGAAGTTGATGCTTCCACTGTGACACAAATGTTTAAAGAATAAAAGTTATCAAGTACGCTACACAGTGAAATATAAAACAGGTGTGTGTGTGTGTGTGTGTGTACATTGCATGTACAACATACAGAGGAATTAATGAGAAAACTTGTTTAAATAGCAGAGTTTGGGGGCGCTTGTACCAGATCACCTATTCAGTACGAATATATAAAATAAGTTATTTTTCCTGCATGTTTAAGAGTTCATATTTGAAATCATTTTTTCTTCTTAAATGAGAAGTTTTCATATTATAGATTTTCCAGATAATGTAGAGACCAGGCTTTTCAAATTAACTATATTTTGATCTCCCCTAATTTGAAGAATAAAATTTATTATGGGAATACCACTAATCCTAATCTTAATGTTTTATGATAAAAAATCCAACAATCAAACTCAGAAGACAATAAAAATATTTTTACAGGTTAATGCCAGGGCTGGCAAATATTTTCTGTAGAAAAATATTATATTAGTGCTTCTATTGCTATTAAACTGAAACACTTTTAAAAAATGTAAGATCTATTCTTAGCTTGCAAGCCTTTTGAAAACAGGTGGCGTGATCAAGTTGGCTTTTGAGCTAGCTTTCCTACCTTGGCTTAACATATAGAAAGACACTATACATTATTACTTTAGTCAATTATTTTTCGACTGACATTTAAACTCTGAGTTTGGACACTGAATGTATTTGAGCTTTAATCTTTTCGTTCAGAAAATTCAGATTAGAACTATTTTTAAATGAAAACAAAGAAATGGTTTTGCAAAGCCCTCCTTTCATATCAGTGGGCATCTTTCCATATTATAAAATCATTTGACATCATTTAATACTGACAAACACGACTGACCATCTGTAGTTGGCAACAGTCTAAGGGTGAATGAGGAAACGAAGCTGTAGCTCAACACTGAGGGATGAAATTCTGTGCAGTGAGATGGAGGTACTGAGGCCTTTCTCTGACTCCGGTAGGGTCTGCATTTGACTCAAAACACTTGGTTTGGTGGAATTTTTATTTATAAGCATCCTTTTAAATGGCCATTTCAAGAAATCAACATAAGACATAAAGGTGATTCTGTACACTGAGTGATCCTCAACATACCCAGTACTGGTCTGGATTATTCAAATAGTCATTGTTTTCTATAGTTCCCATCAAATGAATTTAAAAGTAATAAGCCTCAACTAGCTTCATGTGATATTCCTTTTGCCCATTATCACTAGCTAGTTAAATTGGGGGAGGGGGGGACATTCTTGAGTGCGTTCTATACTAGAACACTGCAAACTATTAAGCCCCCAAGACTACTGAATTACTCATGTTCAAGAGATTAAACAGTGTGTGTCAAGATCAGAAGATGTCTAGTGGAGGAAAGCACTCAACTATTCTGTTCTCAGTGTGTACAGAAAGGTTGATCTCATCAACAGAATCCAGAGAATTTGCAGCTAGAGTTTCCTATTCTGAGAGTTTATGTTTTTAAAGTTTTGATTTTAGATTAAGTGTCTTATAGACACATATTCCTAAATATATCATGCATTTGGTAATCTGTCCATGTGTACATATATGCATATACATATTGATATGATTGTTACAAACTTCCAATATCAAAGATATTATCTATTTATGAAATCAATGGTCAATGTGTCTTGGCTGATAACAATTTAGATATTAAATCCATTTGGAAATACTTGATCATATTTCCAGTCAATAAAATTTTTTGTTGAAGCAAATCTATTAATATGCCCAACCTGTTCTAGACACAATTAAAACTTTTCAAATATCTCCATCAAGTGCTAGATGTTGAAATTAAAATAAAAAAACTTAAATAAATATTAAAGTTTGGCTCACTCATCTCATCAGTTTACAATGTTTTGAGTTTAAGGGCTCTTCCTCCACCCGTAGTTAGTGTCTGTGAGTCCTGACAAGAGACCTGAGGGTTTTAGTCTGCTTTTAATCCTCGGATGTGTTCCAGAATCTTCCTTTGTCGTGCTTTTCCTGAGGATACACAAAGGTCTTCTTATGCTGGATAGGGAACTAAAAACAGACCAAAGTTATGGCCCCACTGATCCCAACTTGGAGAATCAATGACCTCCCTGAGGTTCGCTAAGGGAGTATGGGTGGCTCAAAGGCAGCTGCATTAAGGAAGATCCTACCTGGAAGTTAGTGGTGGTATACACAAACTACATCCCAGGGGCTCTGATTCCACCTGCAGGGAATTAGGTCAGCAGGTCAGGTAATCTCCTCTTCCCAGCATTGTTTACTGTTCATATAACCTTGGTAAGGGATGTTGCAAATATTGTCAGTTCCATCTATGGATTTCATGTGAGGGTCCTTTATCTCCACTCATGGGTCTCTCTCCAGGATTGAAAGTTTCCCTTTGGAAGACATTACAATGCACTACTGAAGGTTTCTAAACACACATGCAATAAGGGACAAGGGGGAACACTGCTATGCTGAATCCCTTCTCTGTGTCAGATTTTGATATCAACATTTTACAGGAAAGAAAAGTGAGACACAGAGTTGAGTCCTAACCTGACGAAGGTCACATAATTAAGAGAAGGCAGAGTCATACCAGAGTTTTTGTTCCTGAGAACTCTTCTGCTTATGGTGGAACAGTATCATTCTGAAAGGAGCCTGTGGATACTAGGAACCTTTTGAAAAGGGACCTACAGTGTTTCCAGTAATCTCTGATGCTCGGGATTTCTTTTTGTAAAATCTTGTTTATGCATTTGCTTATTTTTTTGTATGCTTGTATGCACACATGTACAAGAGTGTGCATACATTTATGGAGGTCATAGGTGAACACTGAATACCTTTATTTGTAACTCTATGCCTTAGAGATTGAGACAGTATTTCTTTGAACCTGGAACTCACCAAATTAGTAAGGTTGGCTGGACAGAAATTCCCTGGAATCTGTCCTTCTCTGTCTTCTTTCAGTGCTAGACCTATATAAAAGCATGCCACAATGTCTGACATTTCAATGTGGGTCTGAGGATCTAAACTCAGGTACAACAAGCATTTTGCCCACTGAGCCATCCCCCAAGCCTGACACTCTTATTTTCCATGTGATCTCCACCTGATTATGCAGCATAGAGCTACTCAGCCACATCACTGCAAGGTTTCTTCCTAATGGAACAGCCCAGCAGGGCTGAGGACTTACTTAACTTAAACCATTTCTCCCTCAGAAATATTTGATGAACATTAAAGTACAGTTGAAAGAAACATGCCTTTTATCTGGCCCCATTTTCATGAAATGATTCAAGAGACTCAACTTTTGATGCCCCTACTTATAATTCCTAGAGGGATTAACGAAATCCTACAGTAGCTTGGATGAATAATTTCATCTGTTGAAGAATATACTGCTTTCTCCTGATCCTGCACTTGACACCCTGAGTGCCTTGTTAATGTCTTGTGATTAGATGTAAAAGGTTTTAAATCTAACACCATGGTTGCTCTGGCAAGAAATCACATCCAAAGACCTTTTAGGTGTGGGGTTTTGGCTGGAGTGCAGACATGCCATACACCTTTAATCCCTCTGACTGGAATACAGACATGTCTTTAGCACACAGCTTTAATCCCAAACAATGAAGGTAAAACTAGTTTGTAGAAGCAGCCACATTTGAAAGGGATGTCTAAATGAGTGGCAGGCAAAGTGACAAATTGGAGTAAGGTTTGAGAGAATGAGTCAGAGATAGGTTATGCCCGACTCTCATGTGAACAGACAGGATAAAGAGGCTACTTCAGAGCTGCACAGTCAATGAGTTAGTTGAGTTTGGCTGAGGTCAGTTCAGAGGCAGTTTTACCAGGACAGCATTACAGAGACAGGTTGCAGAGAGAAGCTAGACACAGGAGAAGACAGAACAATCCAGAGAACAAGAAGAAGCTAAAAGATTAGAAAAACTTCATCTAGTTAGTTTGTTCGTTCAAAGCCAAGCAGAGCAATTCAACAAGAAGCTGAGAGAAGGCAGTTTGAATCAGTCAGCTTGGAGAGGAGTTTGAGTAACAACAGCTCAATTGAACCAGCCAGCCAGGTTCAGAAAGGGTTAGAAAGGGTAAGCTTAATCAGCAGTAATCTTCCAAGACAACAAGTGCATCTGGCAAATACGTTACTTTTACAATTAGAAGTTAAATCTATCCCCCCCGCCCAATGCTAGAACAGCGGTTAAGTGCCTCAGTGGTTAATGATACGTGCTTCTCTTCCAGAGGACATGGTTTAGCTTCCAGCACTGATATTTGTGGTGGCTCACATTTATGTTCAACTCTAATTTCAGGGAAACTAATGCCTCCTTCTGATTTCCATGAACACCAGGCACTCACTTGGTATAGCCAAACACTCATATGCATAATTTTTAAGATTAAAAAGGAAATTACAAAGAAAGAACTTTAATAGAAGATTTCTTCAATGCGTTTGCCTTCAGAAACTGCTGTGTTTCCTTAGACTTGAGTCTCATAGAATGAAGAACACATTTCATTTATACAGCATCAGGTTAGAGGTGCCCGTGTTTCCATGGAGACAGGTAAGCCATTTCCTTTCCCACATCACCAGACCAGACCTTTCTACCAAGTCTGATTTCTGCCCCTTTCACCCAAGAGTTTGGTGAGATTGGGAAGTTTGATCCTGGGGTCTGGCATGGCTCCAGGCAGAACAATAAAAAAAGACATAAATCTTGGGAAAAGAGGTTAACACCAGTGGGAGGTGTGAAGGTGGAGAGTTGAAATATGGCTACCATCGCACATCTGGAGCAGTCCAGAGCTCACTTAAAGAGGAAGAGTGCATCTTAATGAAAATGTGTGCACAACCTCTGGTATTCACTGTATGTATGCAGACATGTGTGATGCTGCTAAGGGAGCTTAGCTCGGTGGCATTCCTAGGCTTGTGTAGATAATTCCTTACCCTCAGCTGTATTAGTTCAAGATGTTATATCATTCACTTCTCATCTACTTTGCTGCTCCTTCCTTCAGTAACCATTATTTAACTGTACATGAAGTGCAAAGTGTCACAGCAGATCACAGAGTAGGTGAGGGAGCCAACGGAAATCCAAAATCACTTTGGATGTGACCCCTGCTGCGAAACAGAGAGGCAGGCCTTCCACAAAGAACCACAGAGACGGATATTTGCAAGTACCAGGAGACATTCTCTGAAAATGGGTATAAGCCTATGTTTCATTTTTAAATTTAATATAAATCAAGTAGCACAGGAGAGACTGATATTTAGCCTATATGAATTCCTCCTAGAAGAGTGGCAGACATATAAAAAGTAATCACATTCCAGTGTAGAACCTCCTGAATTCAGATTGCCGAATGGTCAAGTTGTTTGTGGCTAGGGTACATGGCATTGGGATCTTTCATTCTGAGTAGACAGACATTCTAGGTCACATGGCATCCAGAGTCAAAGCAGTTTGCTCTGATCAATCTCTATTAATCACCCTAAGATTCCAGCCCATAGGATAGGGCTGGCCCCATCTAATATGGGTCTTCACATTTCAATTAATCTAATCTACATAATTCATCACAGACATGTCCAGGGGTTTCTTTCTATGGTGACTTAAATCCCAGTCATGTGACAATCAATGAACTATTTCACAAAGTATCAGGATTTGAGACAGGACCTGTGCGGGGGTGGGGGGGTGGGGGGGTGGGGGGGTGGGGGGGTGGGGGGGTGGGGGGGTGGGGAGGCTAATTTGAGAGGTGAGCCAAGGACACTTGAGGGGACAGGAATGAGTTAATAGGATGGAGACAAAACTACACAGCTTAAGTGTGACTTCATGAGAGAACAGTCTGAGCTACTGTATAGAAAGGAATTGAGCCTGAGCCACAGAAGAGGGAGCAACCTGATAGCTTCTCAACTCCCTTGTTGGGAGATACCATGTTGGGTATTCATTTTTTTTTTTTTCTTTCTTTCTCAGTAATAATGGCTGCAAACATTTCTCAGACAACTCATAGTGCAGAGAAGAGAAACTTTAGGGAGGCGACTGGGTCATTTAATGCAGTTCTCAGGACATCTGCTAACTGCCACTTCCTTGAGATCAGAGCACAGTAGGAATCTGATGGTGCTGGAGATGGAACATGAAGTGCAGTTTGATACTTACCCCCATTCTCACCAACACAGTGAAGGTTTTCTGAGGGTGAGGAGCAACTTTAACGCACTACAATTACCATCTTTGTCTAACACCCTGGCTATAGGAAGATTTTGAAACACATTTGTTCAGTTGATTGAGCTGGTGCTTTGATAAATCAAGAAACAACTGGGATTGTATCTCAAAAGCTTATCTTAAAAACAATTGTTTTTTTTTGGGGGGGGGTGTTTCATACACTAATACTGTATGTATGTCATTGCCACACCTCTCTTCTCTCCCCAACTCCTTGCATGTCCCCCTCTTAAATCAGGACCTTTTATGTTTATTATTGTTTTACACACACACACACACACACACACACACACACACACACACACACCATAGCATACAATCTGCCAGGTCCATTTAGTGTTGTTCCTATGCACATTTTTTTAGGGTGGGTTACTTGGGATTGCAAAGCCTATTGAAGAGCTTATTCCCGAAGAATGATTTTATCTCCCTTGGCAGCTTTCAATTGCCCATAGCTGTCATTTAAGGGTGGGGCTGGTTAAGATTTCCTTCATTATGCTGGGATGCCAACTGATACTGTCATCCTGCGGGTCTTGCCTAGGTCACAATGTAGTTAAATTTTCTTGGGTGTAGCTCCCTGTTCTATATAGAAGACACTACATCCCAGAAGATACGCTCTTCTAGCTCTTACAATCTCTCCATCCAGTCTCTCAAGATGCTCCTTGGGCCTTAGGTAGAAAAATCATATTGTAGATGTGTCAAATGGGCATGGACACCCCATGGTCAGTGGTTCTTTGCATCTTTTTTTCTGTCTTGGTGTACTCATACATGTTATCTGAGCTTCTTTCGCCACACCTATTAATCTATGTAATCATTTCATTGAATCTGTTACACAGGTATTGCTTGGGTGTCAATCAAAGATTAGCTTCATGTTCCAGATAAAACCATAGTCCTAACTCCTTCCTTTTATGGGATGGAACAAAACAAATCCTAATTTCTAGAAAAAAAAAATAGGCCCAAGGATGCCTCAATTGCACACATTTCTGCCTCTCTGACTCCCAATATATTTTAATCAATTTTCAAAATGTGATAGTGTTCACTGATAAGCTGCTGCTAATATGTCTTTCTTCTCTCTTCTCACTGTAGCCAAATTGAAAAAAAATGAACACACAAAAAACCCCAAAACCCAAGAAAAGTGATTTTAACCTTTTTGTTTCCTCCCGAGGAGTCTGAATGTCTAGGCTTTATGTTCTCTTTGGAATCTCTTGGCTCACTCCTGGGATTGTAATAGCCTTTTGTTTCTAAACACCAAAGTGAACAGAAACCTGGACACAGCCTCAGGCTTGTGATTCTGTCTGGTACTAGGGACTTGGGCTAAGCTGGTTTGGTCATTGAAGAGAACACGAGTAAAGTGCTATAAGGTGGCTGCACCTAGGTTGTAGAGGCCCAAAGAGGAAGGTTAGACATGCAACTTCTGATTGTTTCAAGGGCACACATACTCTATGTCTCTATGTTCTTCTCTGTAGAGCAATGGTTCTCAACCTTCCTAATGCTGTGTTCCTTTAATACAGTCCTCATGTTGTGGTGATGCCCCCAAGCATGAAGTTATTTTTGTCACTACTTTATAACTCCAATTACACTATTGTTATGAACCTCAAGGTTTATAATATCTACTACATAGGCTATCTGATATGCAACTCCTGTGAAAGGGTTGTTTGGCCTCACAAAGGGGTGGCAACCCAAAGGTTGATAACAGCTGCTCTACATCCTGGCAAGTGTTGGGAGCCTTCATGGGCTGCCCGGTCAAAGCTGAGTATACTGAAGCCTAATAATCAGCAAGCTGTAATTTTCATTCTCAAAGACTCCCATGGCTCAGATAAACCAACACTTATTGACTCATTGCTTGCTTTGTGCCTGCCAGTTTACCTGTGCTTTCCCGTTTAAAAACTACAATAGTGTGAACAGGAAATGACTTTCTTATTCTCTTTATAATGCAGAGGGCATTGATATTCAGAGAACCACCCAACTCACAATTGCCTGGGTATAAGGTACACATTAGAATTCAAACCAAGACTATCTCATGTGCAAAAGCCCTGCTCATTTTCCAGGCTGCGACAGGACATCTTTATGAGCAACTGGCAAAATGATTTCCACTCTGACTTTATGAATACAGTCTAAGATTCCCACTGCAGCAGTTAAGTGCTGATCCCTTTACCTCAAAGGGAGGAGATGTTTGGGAAGTTTAGTTCGGAGATCCAGACTTCTGGTAAGTAAGCTTCACTCATTCCAATTTAATCAACCACCATAAATGCGTACGTCTCCATTTTATCGCCAGTATGGTGGATGAACGTGAGTCACTGGTAAGTTTAATATGCAAGCACGAGGTTTGGAGCTGGTCATTAGGAAAATAAAATCTTTCTTTAGACTAATATTGATTCAGAAGATAGCACTCATCAAAATTATTAAATTCAGGTTAGACATCTTAAGCTGAAATGTTAAACTTATGACTATGCATTCGCACTCCTCTCGGCGAGCATTGCATTTTAAAGTTTGTTCCCTTTAAAAACAAACGTGATAAATGGTTTTGTGATTTCAGTTTAGAAATAGGCGACTATAGAAATCACATTTTAATATATTCCAGATTAGAGTGCATTCTATATTTGTAATAAGGATTTGTTTCCAACATTAGTTGGCAGATCACTCACATGAACAATTATCCAAATAGCTATTAGGATATGATTGCACTCATTTCCAGGCATAGCAAAGTTGCCAGAACTAAGCCTGGCTGCTGGTTAGATCTTGGTTTGACTTTTTGGAGAAAGCCACAAGAATTTGTCAGTCATCTTGGCTGTAAGGGAGTCTCCCTGTCTTGAAGCTTGTCTCCTTCCTACTTGAAAATAGAAGCGAATTTTTCCTTTGTTTTCTTTTTATAGATTTACCCAATCTAGAATTGTAGACAGAAAGGAAAGAGGAGGACTGAGAGGGAAAGAGGGAGGGAGGGAGAGTATTGGGTAGGAGAGTAACATAAGACACTAAGATGGTGAATTTAAGAAGGGTTTACAATCTCAGGATTCTGGAGGACCTCAGGCCTAAGAAACATAGATCGTAGCTAAAGGTTCATCACTTCATGCGCATGCTTCATAGGTGTATATCAACAGTGAGCTTAGCTTAATTTATAGAATGGATGCCAAAGAGAAATGCTGTTTATAGAAATGAAGACTCAAACTTTTTTTTTCCTTTTGCCCGTTCATTATGCTTCTGCATAGCTTGGCACTTGGGGACCATGCTAGGTAATCTGGTCCAACCCTCTAACCCAAGAACAGTGACTCTCTTAGATGAGGTGAAGAAAAGCTCCCTTTGTGTTCAGGTCTATGGCTGGTGGCAAGATTATTTAGAAAGCCCGTGTGCTTCGTGGGAGTGGGGTGGTTCCTCCCACAGCTGCATGATGATGGAGATTTATGAGAAGTCTCAGATTCCACTCATTAACCACCAAAACCACTGTCCACGCCATAGCTGGAAAGGTCACCATTCTTGAGATTTGAGAATGGAAAAGTTCTGGAAGGTCAAAGAATACTTTTATTTCTTTGAATTTGAAGATATTGGGGTCCATCTAACTGAGGGTCACTCCAGTATAATGTTAATAGTTTGAGTCTAAAAGGACAAATTATCCAAATAAATTATCATTAAATGGAATAAAATGTGATGTTCACAGAGGTTACTTTTTAGAGTATTTTTTATCTAATACAAATAGAATAATTATGTTTTATTTTGCAGAAAGTTTAAGGCTCTCCAATAGTAACATAGCTAATGGCTGAGATTTTACTAATACTTGCAAACAAAACCTCACTAACCAATGTAGAAGAGTTGATTATCAATTATAGGTTTTTTTTTAGTCCCACCTATGTGTATTTATTAATATTTTATCTACCTTGATGTTGGAATTTTATCTACCTGGATGTTGGAATATCAAAAAGGAGAAGTCAAAAGATCACTTTACAATCATCCTTTGTCATTCAGTCCATTCAGTCAATGCCAGATTTAAACAATTACTCGTGTGTGAGTGTGTGTGTGTGTCTGTGTGTCTGTGTGTGTGTGTGTGTGTGTGAGAGAGAGAGAGAGAGAGAGAGAGAGAGAGAGAGAGAGAGAGAGAGAGAGAGAGACTTAGGTGATGTATACATGTTCATGTGGATATATATGTGCATGTGCAACCCAGAGACAGAAAGGTGTCTTCCATTATCTCTCTCTAAGGTATCCTTTGAGATTGTGTCTCTTTTAACATCTCCCTTACAGTTTGGCTAAACCCAACTACATCTTGATTTTTGTATGTGTTTTTGGGATCAGAGCTCAATTCTTTAAGTTTACATGACTGACACTTACTCTCTGAGCCATGTCCCCAGCCCCAGGATTATAAACTTGTATATCTTTACCCAATATTTACTGAATTATTGTCAGGTAACAAGTTCCTAAGTTATTTAAAAATGCAAGACCTATCTTGATTATCACGGGAATACTTTTTGGGAGGCATGATCACCATGTTCATTTATAGATATGTACTTTGTCTATGTACATAAGGATCTTAAGAACGAGTCAATTTGTAGCATCAATGGTCCAAATACCTACTTTGATGCTAAGTGAATCACCATCTTTAAAAGTTGTGTACTGACTTATGCAATGAAAGAAAGAAAGAAAGAAACAATCATTTCATCATGTCAAGTAATGTATTTTAATATAATAGGAAAGAGCATGCACAGTGCAATAAACAGTAGAGGTCTCTTAAAACCAAAGGCCAATATCTCTGTTCTATTATGAATGTTTGATCTTCCCTCTTGGCCAACAGTGAGTAACACAAGAATTGCAGTGAGACAAGAAATTGGGAATTGCAAGTGATTAAAGTTCATGTTATACTTGTGTGTACTTGCAAAAATTAAAAGAATTAATATAAAAAGAGTTCTTCAATTCCCTAAAAGAATTGTGAAACTTGTTCTTAAATGTTTTGATTTTTATATAAAAGTGACAGGTAATGCCCTAATTTTCTCTTATTTTCTAGGAAATGAAATGAGAGCTATCAGGGATTCGTGGATGTACAAATGAGCAGTTTTCTGTTTCTTCTGCCTTTTCTTAGGCTCTTTTCCTTCTGTTTGTTTATTTCGTGCAATTCCAATGTATTTTATTTTATTTTATTATTATCTCATAGAATATTGTTTTCTAATGAGACAGAAAGGGAATGAATTCATTTGGGAAGGGAGGTGAGGCAAAGCTGGGAGAAGCAGAAGTGGGGAAGTGTAATCATGACATGTGATGGAAAAAGATTTTAAATAAAAGGGAAAAGTATATGAAAAGAATTTTAAAAATGAAAGAATGAAGAGATTAATGTTAAGAAAAGGAAAAGTTTGATATGGCTGTTAGCTTGATGTTTTGCAGGAGTTCTAACAGTGAGAGCAGGTGTGTCTCTGACTTTTTTGCCTGCACTTGGGACACTTGTCCTCCTACTGGGTTGCTTGTGCAGACTTGATATGAAGGCTTTTGCCTTGTCTTAGAGTATTCTGTTTTGTTGTGTTTGTTTGTTGTCTCTTGGAGGCCGGCTCTTTTCTGAAGTGAAGCAGAATGAGAACTCAGGGAGAGGAGATGCTGTTGTCGGGAAGCATGGGAGGAGTAGAGGGAAGGAAAATTGTGTTGGATGTAGCATATCGGAGAAGAATCTATTTTTAATAAAACTAAAATAAGTAGAGAGGTTATCAGCAGAAAGTATATAAAGAGTTCTCTTTTTCCTTCTTCTTTCTTTCTTTTCACACTAGTATTATTTTTCTTCTCTTTAATAAATACAACCTCCATGTAATAGAGTGTATATAATAACACACATTAATGAGCTGTACCATAAAATCAATGACTATGACAGTGGATGAGGGAGGCAATAGGTTCAATCTTTCAGTCTTAAAAATAAAACAAAATAAAGATATAAAAGGAGGGAGGAAGGAAAGAAAGAAAAGAAACAGAAGTCGTCCTTACAAACTTATAGAAAAATCTTACTCCTATAGGTCTCTTATTTACTAACTATTTTACTGAGGTAGGATAAGGCATGCTAGACCCATAGGCACTAAAAATTTTTAAGGTAAGTAGGTCAAAAGTCACTAAAAACTGTACATGACATTTCCATGGAATCCATTTTGTTTTCTTCCAGAAATTCCAGTCTTGGGCTGGCAGTCAGTGAATGTCTCCTGTCAGCTGGAGGACAGGAGTTTGGGCTCTGCTTGCCAGTCTCTATTCTTCACAGACTTCTCAAATGTATCATAGTTGCTGAAGCCCATGAAGCTCCCAAGGTCAAGGATACAAACCAACTATAAAGAGAAGGCAACATCCTGTTTTATATAAATGATGATTAAGGTATGCAGTTGCTTGGGATAGAAAGATATCCTGCCTGTACTTGCTTTTTTTCAATAACTCCTGCTGAAATAAAACTTGGAAATGAGAGGGAAAAGATTGATATTGTTGGTCATTGGGGTTTGCATTTTGCATTCCTTAAATAATGGGATGTAATATGGTTATGTGGAAAACAGATTGATTTTTCCCTATTTTCCCACAGAGATAATCGGGAACAGACTGGAGGAAATTCCAAGGTTTCATTGGGGGAACTATTTGCAACACAACTGAAGAGGAAAACAAACGAAAACCATCCTTTTGTGTAATTTTCCCTTCGATATTTTTTAAGTAGGAAATTTGCTAAGCAGTTTGTTTTATTCCAGTGAGTCTCAGGAATTTGGGAATATGCTAGGTTTTGTTTAAATAAAAAACTGTTTCAGAATACCTCACTCATTGGGTAAATCACAGATGATCTCATTTAAAATCATGATACTAGAGATAAAATTTGCGTAATGATTTTCTCATAAGGAGTTATAATATATGGTTTAGAATATGTTCCTCTTCACCCCTTTCCCAACTCCTGTCTTCTCTGCCTCTCTTGGTACTAGCGGAGGCAGAAAAATGATATCAATATGTTACTATGATCGTAATAAGGCCAGAGATCTTGGAACATATTCTCAATGTCACACAGTTGGTAGTGGCAGTCCTGGAAACTCTCCTATTTCTATGTAGGCAGACTTTTATTAATGTGGAACAAAGGAATTTGCCCATTAATTTAATTTCCTATGTCTTCATAGGTTGCCAGTCGACTCGCGTGACTCAAGTTTATGATTAACCAGGCTGAATTTAATGGCTTGACCCCAAAATATTGTCTTCAGCCTTTAATTTGTGAAATTTCATTCACTTTCTACCCTCAGAGAGTGGGCTTGAATAGGACACAAGTGTTGATCAGTTCCTTCTGTGATCAGGGTATGGTTAGAGCATGAAAAACAGCTTTCACTGTGGAGGAAAAAAAACTAATACAGTTTATCCTACATTCAATGTATCCATAGAAATAACACCACCAGAACAATCAGGCGTGTTAAAGGGTCTGTTATTTTTCATTACTATTGTTTTAAAAATCTGTGTCTTTTTCTCACTAAATGTCTTCCTATATCATGCATTCCTACCATAGCCAGACAATTGTCTCTCATTGCTCCACATTTCTAGCGTCTAGCAAAATAACTGCAGGAAATGTCAATAAAGAGGTGGCCATAAATGCAGAGCGTAAACACCATTAAGGCTACACACACTTTCTAGTGTCAGCCTGGCAGTCCTCCATACAGACTTCCCGTAAAGAGACTGAGTCCTAAACCCCAGGAAAAACAACATAGCTACCTGGTTCATGTGCAGACCTTGCCACCACATCCCTTTTGCAAACCATTACTCTTATTTTGGGCCCATGCGTTCTAATTTGGTATTCTTTGCCTTCAGTTGCTCCCCCTCCCACCCACCCCCCCCCCCCCCCCCCGCCAGTGGGATGAATAGCCTTCTTATCCTTTGACACCTGGAGATAATTCCAAAACTTTCTTCATGCACCAAACTTCCAAATAGTATGGCCTGTGATCTGGACCAGAAAAAAAAGCCCGGAATAGGATGGAGTGTCAAAATGGACTATTTGCAAGAAGCTCAGAATTAAATGTCAATAGATAATGTGGTATAAACGTGATAATCTCCAGGGAAACTGAGAACCATAAATTGCATCAGACAGGAAACTTAGTTACAAAGGAGCCCATTACTCATCTGTGGCTGCTGTAGACTTGTCTGCTTAGGGCATTTTGCTTCTGATTTGGATGTGTTTTTTATCTTTGTCTTAACAAAACTTAACTTGGTACCATCATTTTACAGGGCTTATCCCACCCAGTTTTTAGACCAGACTATAATCTTGGCATCTGACTGGAATATTTGGCTAGCAATTGTGCTTCTTTCCTAGGCATAGTCAAGATATGATGACCTTCTGAGGGAAAATGAGGGCTTTCTATTAAGCCAGTCAGTCATCAATGGACACAGATTTGAAGCAAAATTCAAAATAATAACAAAACAACAAACAAACAACAAACAAATGAACACCAGCCTAGAAAGTGTATGTTAATGTTGGGATAAACATTCTGAGGCCTTTCTGTTCCACAACATAGAACCAACGTCTCTCTCATCTCTACACACACAGCAGCTTTGTACACTAAGTGGTACCCTATCTTAACATTGACTCTAGAGTGTTGCTAAACAGCTTTGATAGAAAGTTTGCCATCACCGCTGACACCATTAGATAGATTCCTCTTGGTCCCCGTTGAAGATGGGAAATTTGCCTCTGACAACATACTAACTCCAACTTCTTTTTATTTTTCCTACTTAAAAACCAACCCCACCCAGTCTTTTATTACAAGAGCTGGTCTTGATAGTACAGTTGTTCTGTTGCTTTTCTGGCCAGCCAGCCGTGTGGTGTACATTAGTTCCTAGTTAAATAAACTTTCCCTCTTTTTATTCCACGGGAAATTACTCAGTGCGCAGCACATACGTGTTGCCCTCACATTTCCCCAAGACTTGCTTCCTTTGTAACTGTGTGTCCTGCTGTTTAACAAAGATCAAAAGTTACAGAAGCCTGGCTTTCATTTCTCTTCTTCTGCTACTTCACAAGCTCCAGTTACATTCACTTCCCTTCTCGCTTCCTTACTTGAGTACATCCCACGAACAATAGGAACTTAAAGTTTCATCCAATTGGATGGATACCCAGTAAATCGGTTCAGTCATAAAGATGCCAACTATTTTCATTGAGATTGTCCTTTATGTAGATATCAATTCTGAAAGTACATATGTTTGCTTTTGTTTATTTTCTTTCTCTCTCTCTTTTGCTTTCTATTTCTCTTTCTTCCTCTTTCTTTCTTTCTTTCTTTCTTTCTTTCTTTCTACCTTCTATTCTCTCTTCCTCTCTTTTTCCTTTCTTTCTCCTCTCTCTCTTTCTTTTTTTCTGCCTTTCTTTCTGTTTTTCTATCCTTCAGAGACACCATCAGGCTTTTTGATTCTTGCCATTTTGAACGTATAAATTACAGTTGCAATAGAGAAGTGACTAGCAAATTTCTTCCCTCTAACATTATTGCTTCACACATGGAAGTGGATAAGAGAATGACCCCTTAAAGAGATGTCCTTATGTGTCTTGTACATGTGATATCAATATTTGTAACTAAAATAGTTAAAAGAAAATTATACAATTCAGTTTGGTTAATGGTTCTGTTAGCACAATTGATCTTTGATTAAAGAACTAAATAGGTGTTGTCATTAAACATCCCACATTGAAAAGATCTGATAACCATAAAAAGAACAAGCTGATGGAGTATTAATCATGATATCCAAGGATTAGGAAGCTGGGTTGGTTGGTAAACCACTTGCATAGCAAGAATGAGAACCCGAATTCAGATCTCAAGAACCCAGAACTCTTATAAAAAGCTAAGCATGGCCTTGTGCGCCTGCGATCTTAGAGATGGGACAATAGGAGGCAGAGACACAGGGATCCTTGAAGTTTAGTTTAAAGCATTTCTAGACCAATAAGAGAAGCTGTCTCAAATAAAAAGTAAAAGTCACCTAAAAAAGAATATGGAGGTCATTTTCTGATCTCCACACGTATGTGCACTTATTCCACATGCAAGAACATACCCACACATATGCATATATAATAACAACAAATGCACACATAGCAACAACAAATGCATTCACAACAACAACAACAACAATAACAATAAATATTCAAACAGCTCACGTAAAGTTATAGACTGTTAATGTCTGGATGCTGGTCAGCTCAGTTCGAGATACAACCAACTTAGGCAACCAAGCAGGCTCTTGAGTCATTGCCTCCACAATGTCATTAAGTTAATCTGTTCCACTGACCTAATAAGGAAGCTCACTCTGAAAGCCCATCTTGCTGATGCTTGCATTCATCATATGAAGTAATGTAGGCAAGTTTAGCTGAATGATGCCAATGGGTGCCTGCTGTGTCAAATAAAAACATGACGAATACGGGACATGATCTTTGTATGCAAAACACAGAACGCTGTCAAATACGTTTAACAGTTCTACTGTCTGGTGCATGCCATTATTAAATGCATCAACATTTCATTTCGCCTTGCGAAAAGGTTGTCTAAAATCTTAGCCTTACATATATATAAATTGAGGGTCTAATCAAACAATTCTTTCTATGTAAAATGAATGTCTTAATTAATTAATACCAATTAGAGATACTAGGGACAGTCGTGATGGCTTAGGTTTGTAACCCTGGAACTCAGAAGACTGAGGCAAGGGAATTGGTGTGATTTAAAGGCATAGATTACATGGTGCATTATAGCCAGCCTCAAGACAAAGCAAAACAAATACATGATAGCTAATTTTGATAATCAAATTGAATGAATTAAGAAAATCCTAGGAGCATAATAAGGCTCTGAAAGTTTTTCCAAACAGTAATAACATCGCATGAAGGTTTGCCCTCAATATGTGCATCACTATCCCATAAGCCAGGTTCTTGCAAGGAGAGAAAGAAATTCAACTGAGTACCAGTAATTCCCTTTCTTTGCTTTCTGACCTACAAAGATGTGAGCACGTGGTCTATTATTGCCATGCCTTCTCTGCTACAATGAACTATATCTTAAGTAAGGGATCACTCATTTTTAACCACCCTGATGATGTCTTTGATGATGCATTGAGTAAAGAAAAATGGCAATCTAGGGATGCCTGAGATTGCTCAGCTGCTGACCAATGGAGGATTCTCTAATGGAAATAAGGTAGAATGAGACATATGAATGCATATTGTTCAAGTAGGAGTCACATATTTCCCTAGATATGATATCCAAGCTCCTTCAACTCTTAGGTCGTATTCTTTAGCAAAGAAGAATAGAACTAGTCCCAGATACCCCTAATATACTTTATGAGCAGATACCCACTGAACCTCTGAAAAGAAGGCCTCTGAAAAGAAGACTGGTACTAGGAAGGCAAGTACATCCCGACTCCCAATACAAAATTTCAAGTTTCTTAGATTTAACCTTCTATATTGTATGACTGAACCAGTTTCTCAGTATCTGTCTCTCTATGTCACTGTCTCTGCCTGTCTCTCTCTCCCTCTCTCTCTTTCTCTCTCTTTCCTTTTCCCTCTCTGGCATTTAATTATTTATTTCATTTTATTTTATAGAGAGAAATAGGGAGAGAGGGGTAGTAAGAGAGAAGAGGGAATAGAGGTCAATATCACCATTGGAGCATTAAGATATCTTTCTTGATTCTCTCTAAACTCTTGTTTTTATGAGGCAAAGTCTTCCACTGAAACAGAAGGTTGTAGATGTAGTTAGGTTGGCCAGCCACTGGGCTCTGGGAGCTTATCTGTCCCTGCCACTCTAGTGCTGGGATTGAAGCCACTTTGCCTGGCTTTTATGTGAGTACTGGACATCTGAACTCAGCTCCTCAAGTTTGGGTCACAGGCACTGTATCAAGTGAGACATCTCTGTAGTGTCTTTCCTGTCCTTGCTTTAGAGATATGATATTACATGTCCTAAGTGAACCTCAAACAACTTATATAAGTGAAGATATTCTTAAATTCCAGATTCTCTTGTCTCCACTCCTCATATGGTGGCACTGAAGGAACTCCATCATGTCTAGCTGACTATGCATCTGTAGTTGCCATATGTCCAGCAGAAAGGCCAATGCTAATATTCACAGCTTAGAGGGTCTGTGAGATACAAGGTGATAGAACAAGAGATAATTAACATCATGTCAAGCACACTGTGCCAAATAAGGAGATACGTTATATTCTTCAAATAATTAGAGGTTAAAGACAATGAACAAGTGGCATCAACAGAGAAGACAGCGAAACATCAATGAAAACAAGGTAGAATGCATTATGTGACAATACAGTCTCTTATCTCCTCCCAGTGTTGTTTTTTTAAACAAGGAGCCAAGAATATTAAATGCTTAAGTAAAATATTAATTTATGAAGTTTATCACCTGGGAGGTTTCCAAGTAGTCACTAATGAAGACAAGGGTGGATAGTCCATTATCCCACTTGCTATGCATGAAGTGTTTACCAGGTTGTTTCTGTTAGCACCTCTGCAGATCGGGTGACTATAAACTAATGAGCCCTGACGCTGGTTGTAACTTGTTTCCACCAACTAAGTGGAAGTAAATCATTCATTAAGGCTTAGGAAAAAATAAACGATGTGTTATTAGGGCATTTCTTATTGGCTTCAGGATGTGTGGAGGCCATTCATGTGGGGAAAATATAATAAGATCAAATTTCAGAATGTTCAATTAACTAAAATAATATATTGCAAAGCTCAACAGGGTTCTTGGCATTGACTAAACACCTAACAGATAACATCAGTATCTCTGTCAATATCTCCTCCTCAACCATCATCAATACCTTGGTGATGGTGTTTTCATTCTAATGATGCAAGAATATCAAACTGTGTATTTCAAAACTTTATGCATGACATGTGTGCAGATAGACAAGCTATCTTGTGGCCAATAGGAATGAATTACTCTTTAATACAGTGAGCATTCACTTAGAGTGTCAACTCTTGGCATATCTCAAAAGCTTCCCTAGCTAGGGGCCCTGCTCTCTATCTATAATCATGGTACACTGTAAGCAGGAGGCATGAGAATCTAGGTTTGAGAACACTCTGGGGTACACAGAAAGATCCTGTCTTTAAAAAAAATGTTTTATAAGGCAAAATAGAGATTCAGTTCATGACAACATTATTTTTTTATATATATAAAGAAAGAGAGAGGCTCCTATGGCTCAATAGAGCTTGCATTGGAACATATACAATATATATATATATATATATATATATATATATATATATATATATATTGCAATATATATTCTGGTGTTATTGCATTTGAGGTGTAAATTGACTCTCACCAACTCTTAGACAGATGAATCTTTGATTCCTTTAGGGAGTTTCTGAAGATCCAAGATGGTAGCGTGGTGAATTGTGAAGAAGGAAGGTGAGACAGAGAGATGAATATAGACTAGTCTAGGCTAGACTAGTTTAGGCTAGCTAGAGTAGGATAGGTACTCAGTAAATATTTTATTTTCCCATTATAGTCCTAGCATGAAGTTAAATGTAGCCCACTGACAGATAGAAAGTAAGACAAAACCAGGTCAGTACTCAAGAAATCATGAAGTTGCACAAAACAATTTTATAGTCACTCAACCAAAACAACCATTGAATGTAAGAGCAGCCAGAAGCATAGAATTTTCCTCATCAGAGGAAAATTTTCTGCTACACTAAGACCTTAGCCTGACATTCTTGTTAGACTAGACGACTTATGCCCATGGTCATCTGTGTCCACCGTGCAGTAGAAACTCTTCACTGAACTGGGTGAGATTGCTTGGCTCCACTATTGGTATCATTTCTCCAAGTCCCGGTTTGATTTCCAGAGGCTCGTGGTTTGGAATGCTGGTCTGTTGTTGGCATTCTGTTTTGCCCTGGGCCTGCCACAGCTAGATTGAATTTGCTGTTTCTGGACTCAAATGAAGAACAAGATCTTTGTGCCCCAGGTAGATTATGTTTGACCATACAGGAAGAAAACTCACTTGGTCTGCAGGCAACTTTGTCCAAAGAAAAGACAGCCCTGAATGTAAGGTGGAACTCCATCTGGGCATTGAGTTCCAGCACATGGTGAGTCAATGCCCAAGTGTCCAATGCTTCTATAGAAGAAGAAAAGACATTTCCATTCATAATCTGTTCACATAGAGAGACTGTCATGAAGTGAGCTCTCCTGAACTTTTGATACCTAGGGAGGTTGCATTGCTTGAAACTCTTGGTAACTCTTGGTAGGCTTACTTTTGTTATCACTCATTTTAATTGCACATGTTCATGAGGTACAATGTGATAGTGTGTGTGTGTGTGGGGGGTACAATGTGTATCCATCTGAAAGTAGTTACTCTGCCATCCTCTTTAAGTAATCTTTTGATTTTTTTCATTAACACATAATCATTATGATTATGTGTGAATCATACATGCGTAGAATGCATCATACTCAGAACCGGGTAAAATATATTTATGTCTCCTTGCCGCCATCACTTTGTCTTGAAAACTCAGGTTCCTCTACTCTAATTACTCAAATAGCAGGTTATTGTGAACTGTAGTTACTCCACTGTGCTATAGGTCATTAGAACTTATTACTTCTGGGCTTGTAATCTAACCCCTTTCTATCAACCTTCCCTCTCCCAGACCCTGCAGGAAATATGTCAGACACAGAAAGATAAATACTACATGTTCTCGTTCATAGGTGGTTACTGAGACTAGTTTCTGTAAACACCAGGGTCATTTCTGAAAACTCTCTTTTAGCTTTTGTTGATTTCATGTAAAGAATGACATCATAGTCACAAATGTGAATTAAGATAAAAGTATCACAGACCTTTAAAGGGTAACGCTTTAAAAGGTGATTGCTATATTCCTTCTTTTTAATCTGCACTGGTTTGGTTACAAATTAAACTATGGAGGAAATAGTGTGAGGAGGTCAGATTGGCATATAAATTTTTCTTTTCTGAATTATGACCTCCTCCCAAAATTATTTTGAAAATTGACATTTTGAACTTCCCTGGTCTTTGTTGCCTGCCATAACAATACCCTTATCCCTGTTTAATTAGATAGCAAATATTTAATATGCAAATGGGTCTTTGGTGTGAAAAACAAAGTAATCATTATTTTACCTTTACAACAATGTGGTTATTGGTTGTAGGTAGAACATATACCAATCCTTTTTTCTTTCTATCTAAAGTTTCACCCTTTCTGGAGTTTTTCACTATTATCTCTGCACAGAAGGCTTCCAGACTTCAATCCCTGCTCCGGTCTCTCTAGGAGTACAGATGCACCTTTACAGCAAATCTCCAGAAATGCTGTTGATGCCTTTAGTTCAAGTTAACTGTCAGTCAGCATTTTTACCTTTTTAAAAAAGCAGCTACAAATGTCTCTTTAGAGATAGAATACAAAACCATGAGTTTCGATGCCACATTTCTTACAAAGGTATGATTTTTACCTTATTCCAAACCCTCTGTATCTGCGTCCATCCTTCTGCTTCTCTCTCTCCTTTTATTCTCCTTACACACATGCACGTGCATACACACACACACACACACACACACACACACACACACATGCACACCTAGATACTACATGTGAGATAATATATACTTTTCCCCCACCTACACCAATCTCTCCTGTTCCCTCTTTCCCCCACTATACAACACTTTTTCCAATCTCACAGTCCCTCTGCAACATTTACATTGAATACACATACATATATATGTTTTCACATATCTATACCAGTAAAAGATATTATGGATATTTGTTTCTCTGAGTCGGATGTGTTTCCAAGAAAGCATTTTATTCCTGCTCCCAAATTGTCATCTCTTATGAATTCTTGACACCAGCATTCTGCCCAAATGGACTCGTCTATAGATTTTAATTGTCATCCTTCAATTAACAAATCATGCCCTTACCTCATTCCAAAGAGATAGTATGCTAGAATTTTCTATCAATACACCAAAAAAAAAAAAAAAAAAGCTCAACTTTGCTTTTATCTATATCATCATAGCTATAACCTGTCCAAGGCAAACTGAGTCTTTTGCTCACTTGGTTAATATTTTATCACTCAGGCCTTTCAAGCATTTAAGCTAAAATAAATTAGAAATGGGTTATCTTGTTTATGTTTTTATCTTCCTGGTTTGATTTAAAGAGCTTTTAGAAGTTTAGGGTCCAACATCTTTCAAAAATACATCTTGTGTGTTAATCTGTCACTGGCATGGTGTTCAGTGTTCATGACTGGACTGAAGGAGGTTTTTTTTTTTGTTGTTGTTTACCTTGTGGGTCCACATGCTTGTAAGCACCATTAGTTGAAATTCAAAACTTCAATCTTCCAGTAAAAAGCCATCTCACATAGTTTAAAACAGAGGCAGAGAGAGTGCAATGTCTAATAACAGCACGGATATTTTTATATAGCACTTTATCAAAAATGAGAGAAGTTTAAGATCCTGGCCAAGGCACAGTGGAGTCCTGGAAGGCATCTTTTCCAGAGTGATTCAGTTGTAAGGCATGTCACTCACACCTCAGTGAAGCCTGTCTTCAGAAAAATAAAACCAAGGCTTTTGTTTATTTTAATACCAAGCTTTCCCCCACCTACAGTACTTGTTTAAGAGGCTCGATTCCCACCTTACTCTACAATTATGTTGTGCAGGTTCTTCTAAAACAGGAAACCCTGTCGTTAAGTTGTGTACCGTGCTTTGGTCCTGTTAAAAATATCAAATCCTTGTGGGCAGTCTCAGTGACCACAGGCTGAGGTTCGTTGTTGAAATTGTCCTTCTGGATGACTGTGCTGACCAAATGGATTCTTGAAGCATAAGCAGTGATTTGATCTGTCTTTTTCTCTCTCTTTCTCTCTCTGTCTCTATCTCTTTCTCTCTGTCTCTGTCTTTCTGTCTCTATCTCTACTTCTCTCTGTCTCTCTGTTTCTGTTTCTATCTCTTTGTCTCTGTCTCTCTGTCTGCATTTCTGTCTCTGTCTCTCTGTCTCTATCTCTCTGTGTCTGTCTGTCTGTCTGTCTGTTTCTCTGTGTGTGTCTGTCTGTCTGTCTATTTTTTATTCTCTCTCTGTCTGATAAAGGCAGATGACACCTCTTCACTATAGCCTTCTCGATGCATTAGTTAAAAGCTCCAGATGCCATCTACTGACAGCAGGAGTCATTAGGTGTAATGCTGGACTATAGCTACCTATAAGGCTAGAATACTGACATTCTCTGCCCTCCTTCACTTCTCCTTCTCCAGCACCCAAGGTTGATATAGGTATTAGGCTGTTGGATTGAATAGAACTCTCTGTAACTCTCTGCTGTAAACTTTGCCTTATAAGATGCAAAGGTGATATAAATATAATTCCTTTTTGATGATGGTGAATTCTCACTGGAGAGTAAGAGTCCTATGCATACTTACATATCAGATGTACATTATTTTAAGAAATATTAAAATTATTGTATAAAATACACCTTGTCATTTCAGAAAAAAAAGCAGAGCTGCACCAATAATGATCATTTTAAATAGATTGTGGGCTAGGTTGGTTCATTCAAGGTTTGAGTGTTTTTATTTTTGTCAATTAAATAAAGATAAAATATGGTAGTATTTGGAAATGACTGACAGTCTTATCGTCTGTTTGCTGCCTATAAGTAACTTATATACCTGCAGAATATAAATATAGGCAGACGTTGTTAAGCATGAGTGTTGGGATGAGCAATGTACTCTGAGACCACCTGTAGCATTAGGATGTAGACCGAGAAATTCCACACGTGCCTGACACATAGTAGGTGGTTAATAAATTCTTAATGGCATATGGGCTCAAAGTTAGTTTTGACTTTATAGCTTTCATGTAGTTCACTCTTTGAGAGTCTGGAATGTGTATTGTTTTAGTTTCTTGTATTTGCAAAGGGCCTTGAAGTTCTGAATTTGTCCTGGGCCTCATTTAATAATTAGAGTGATCAGAAATTCCGTTACTTCTTACAGTGAATCAAAGAGAAAGCAAATTTGTTAATGTGTGAAATCTTGTGGATTAGAGTAAACAAAAGTGATCACAATCTATCCAATGGTTGTGTAAATAGTAAAGCTTGCATCATTCAGATTTCATATGACTATGCCATTTGTAACCACAGTATATCTTAATGCTGTACTTTACTTTGGTTTCTCTAAGAGATATATGTGCTGACTCTTGGGTCCACTCAAAAGTTTATAATTTCCTTCTCTATGAGATACAAGCATCAAAATATTTAATTTTTTTTCCTACTGAGTCTCTTTGCAAGCTCATTGAAAGACCACTGCTCAAAGGAACTTCAAGAATATGTAGTTTTCCCGATTGTCACCTTAGAGGACCTGTTTCTGTGCTTTCACAGGCACACCCCTTATTGCTGTGAGCATGTGTCTTGACAGGTGACACTTCTGCTAAGGCAAAGTGAGACCTCTGTGACTTCAGTCTAAGAAAAATTTCTAGATAGAAATGGGTGAAGTGTCTAAAAGTCGTTTTAATGTTTTCTTCCTATAACTGTAAATCTCATGCCTCCCAACTTGTTTACCTTGGGGGGTAAAAAACCACATTAAATTTTAGAAACATGTAGAAATTATGTATGGGAGATAAGTAGATAACATAGCCACCACCTTACTTTTCTTGTTGCCATGACATTTCCATTAAAGTCTCCTTAATTTAAACAAAAATTTAAATACACATTTTTTTATAAAAAAAAAAATCCCTTTAAAGAAAAAAGAATTTATGTTTCCAGTGGTTTGAGATAAAACAGTCCATCATAAGGGAATCACAGTGATGTCAGCATGAGGCAACTGGGTAAAATATATTCACAATCAGTCAGAGACAAATACTGGTGCCCAGACATTCTCCATGTACCGTTGCATTCAGTTCAGTATCTCATTGAGTAGTGCCTACCCACATCAGGCTAGGTCTTCCTCATCTAAATTTCTCTGGAAACATACTCCTGGAAATGCTTTGAGCTGTGTCTCCTACACCATTTTAAACCAGGTCATGATGGCAGTATATATCAACCAGAGCAGAGTTCCCCCCACTTCTTCCCTCTCTCCCCCTCTCTCCCTTCATATATGTAAATCTAAACATATGCATCATATGCATGCAAGTATTCATATCTGTATGTTTTAGCTTAATCATCTAATCAAAATTTCAAGGTATGATTGATCTGTTTGTTTCAACAAACTTGATATATGTTTAAAGACTAGATTCAGGGAAGTCTTAGATTTAATGCAAAGTCAAAAGTAAAACACAGAAATTTCTGATATACCCTTTTAGCCCTGCACAGCCTCCTTCAGTACCAACATTCCCCATGTCCATGGCACATTTGCTTTAAGGGACAGATCTTTGTTGAAACACAATATGGTGCTACTAGTTTCTTTTTTTTCTTTTTTTCTTTTTTTACTGATCCTTGCATATGGGTGTTAGACTCTGTGATTTAATTCTCCACATCAATAATAACAAAACACTTGACAGTTTAATACTAATAGTATTGAGTCAGTTCAGGCTCTTTGTGACTTTTTATTCCTTTCCCAAACTAGTGGGAGCCAGAGCCACTTCAAATAAATCCTTCTGAAATAAAGAGGATTTGTAAGGAAAGGTATGGAAGAGGAAGTGAAGAACATTTTCATCATTCCTTCTAGCTGCTGGATAACTTGCAGTCAAACCTACCATTTTTCAGGATCTTATTCCTCAGCTTGATGGCTAGGTAAAGACATAGCCTGTGTTCGTGGTGGAAGGCACACTTGTAGGTAGCTAAAAATGGCTCTTTTGCCTTCACGATATAAAATAGCATTTCATATTCTTTTACAATGTTCTCTATTTTCCCCCCAGGAGTTTGATAAATTACGCCATTCAGAAATTTGTCTTTTTTGTATTTTTGTTTTAGTACTGTTAACTATTTTTGGACTCCATTAATTCTTCTGGCGTATTTTTCTTCATTATAATGATAGCTGTAAGAAGATACAAATTTCTATTCTTCTTAGCCTCTCTGAATTGTGTCTGTTTCCTAGAAAGGCCCCACAGTACATCTACCATACACGAGTGCTCACCAGAGAAAATCAAGTGTCTTTGTCCTAGGTGCCCTGGATACTACCTAGAGTTCTTCTCTTATGCTTCACTCGGCTGCCATCTAGGCTGTAGGTGCTTACTGGGATCCTTATTAAGACAACTCTAGAGGTGGCACTGACAGTTTTCCTCTTCCCCACGAGCATGGCTGAAATCAAGACGAGAGCCTGGCAGCTCTTCTTGTTGCCTGTGGTTCAACTTGAAACCACAAGGTCCGGAGGCACATGGTTTCCATTCAATATCTCTTTCCCAGCTAACAGGAACCATTTGTTCAAGCAACTTTGGTATCTGCTTGAGAATAAGAGATCTGTCCCAGCCCTCGCCAGACGGTCAAATACATTCGTTTGGCTTCAAGACAAATTCAGAAATGTCTGCTCAACAATGGCAAGCCTCTCATTTTTTTTTTTTCTTTTCTTTTTGCAACATGTGAAGAAACGACCCGTGGACTCCTTGAGAAATCTGAAAATGCCAATCAAAAAAAAAAAAAAAGTGGAAAATTAGGAACCGTTTATTATGGAAAGTTTCTATATTACATTTAAGGAAAATGGAAATAAGATGATATATCAAGCAGGAAATAGAATTAGAGCCTTGCCAGGAGCAGAGTATCTGTCACTGATACTCTCTCCCCACCTCTTCATTCTCCCACTTAGCTGGATTGGAGGTAAATACTATTCATAGACGTTGGGGGTGGGGAGGAAGAAAAATTCTGAGAAAAGGCTATGTTGTATTCCTGGAGGTTCTTTCAAAGTGTTTCTGCCTGTCCTCATGAGAAACCATATTTTGATGTCTTGATCAGAGACCTGTCCAAGAGACCCCACAAAACTTTATAGGCTATTTTTATTCCCTCCCCCAGACAAATGCCAAACAAACGAGCAAACAAACAAAATGCCTTTACTATTGTTTTTGTTGTCTGAGTAAATCTCTGTTCATAATTCAGAACTTTGTTCTTCTAAACTCAATCTCTCTGGCCATTGTTCCTTTTCTCTGTAGTTCAATGGAACAGCAGGAATTACGAGCAGGTTATAGTTGTCCTAGGATACACAATATTAGTTCTGGCATATCTTATATCCTTTTCCCCCCGACTGTAATTTTGAAAACTAATATTTTTTTAAAAAAATAGTCATTGTTTGCCTATGCCTCATATAGGTTTTTTGCTGCTCTTTAAAGCTCAGCATAGCATGAAGAAGAAAGTAGATATTGCACAGCCAAGTCCCAGGAAATCAGTCATGGCAGTCAAATATTTGCATTCAAATGCAGGTATTTGGATCCCAATTGAAGAAGAAATGTTTGCTCTACTGATGTAACAACCAGCCAGTTGACCTAAGTTTCAAACTCAATCACCATTCTGAAAAATGCACGCATAAACCACTTTGCATGTATTATTTAATTCAACTCAGAAACTGTCCACAGAACTTTCTCCATAGAGATATGTGATCAGATCTGGAAAAAAAAAAAAAAAAAAAAAAACCCACAATGGTGGATTTGAACTTCCTGTAGCCCTCTATGGTAAAAACACAGAAATAATGAATAATGTTGGAAAACCATGTTCTATGTATTAATTAAAAAGTCAATGAAATACCCAGAGCGAGCTCCCTGTCCTCAGAAAGGGTGTAATGGTGGGGTGTTGGCATTCTGAGTGGGTCATTAGTTATAGCACGATTGTTGGAAGGGCTGATTAAAAGAAGGGAGACGCCATCCCAGAGTCTTTATGGCTTTTCTAAGATGTGATGGGTCATGTGAGGCCTACTTAACTCAAAGCCTTTCCATGTACTCCTCTACTTTCTGGTCAGCACTGGAATTAGGGTAAGCACAATGGTTTTTCCAGAGGAGAGATATGTGCTGCATGTACAAGGTGTGGTGCAAAAGAAGTCAACTCAAATGTGGGGCAGTGTTAGCATGAGACCCGTGGCCCACCAGCCGTCTTCAGATTGCTTTGATTTCAGCCCATGTCTCATGTTCCAGATGAGGCAGGGAGAAATGGGATTGTTTCCCATGACTGGTCAAATCTCAGTGTTATTAGAGTTCTAAATGGACCCTTTCTCCAAAATACAGGGGGAGTGCAAGACCCCAAGATGTTCATTCATACCCCCTCCAAAGCCATAAGGATTCTTCTGGAAGAGGGCGTAGTAAAACTGTAAAAATCACAGGGGGTACAGGACTACAGGGAATCAGAATTTCCTCTATACAACAGGGCAGCTCACATATGAATCCCTCCTATGTACCACAGCATGTACAAGACAGGTACAAGATCAAACATGGGAGAAGTGGGCATGGAGTAACAGCCATAACTGAGGAGGTCTTGGCAATTTAATACTACACAGAGAGATGGAGAGAGTGAAAGAGTCAGTTTCCTTTAAGAATGTGGCCCCTTTTAGATCATCAATTGTCTGCTAATAAAAGGTCATAAAAATTAAATATGGAATTGGGGAGCAAATGTTAAAGCCTCCAGTGATACCCAGGAAGTCTGGTCTCCTGGCTTCTTCCCAACACTCTCTATATTCTTTTCATTGTATGCATATTAATTTGTACAAGGCACTATGACTGATGGCCATTAAATCCCAAAAGATATGATAAAAGGTATTTGAATCTTGAAAGATAATTTCTCCAAAATAGGTTTTTTGAGATAAGTTATATTTTATGAGAAGTAATTGGTGCTGTATAAATATTCATTACTCCTCTTAGAATAATATGGCACTGATTTTCATAATCTTCATGGTATGTAACATGTATTGATTATTGCATTTTTTAGTGCCAAAATATGACAGTCTTATCAACTTCGAGCCTAGACTTTGATCATTCATAGTTTATGCAACATGTAATGAAGGCTTGCCAATAAGAAACCCTTTACATGTTAAGTCTTTTTTTTTTACAAAGTGTTATTTCTTAAATATACCTTTGCAACACAGAGAAATGATAGTAAATTGATCAAAAGCAAACAGTATATCACTGTGTCTTTATCTCTCAGTTATGAGTAAGTGGCCATAAAGTATTTGAATGTGTGAAGCCACAGTATGTCTCCCTGTTCTATCATTAAATGCTATTTGTAACATAAGTGGGAGTAAAAGGCAGAAGGCCAGGAGGAGGAAAAATAGCTTTAAGATTGTATTATAAAAAAATATTTCCAGTGAGGATTGGTTCTGAGAATGTGGGTTCCTTGTTTTTTATGTTATGGGAATCTTGAAGAGACGTCTAGTGTTACATTCTCTTGCATTTCTATGTGGCACTGTAACATTAATATTAGCAACATCGAGTCCATACCATCAGAGGCTAATGTTCCAGAGTTAATGAGGTGAGTCTGAGACACTGGGAGAAGGATATACTGTAGGTACAGCATCTCAAAACTAACTTGGCAACCTTATAACTGAATGGAAGTGCAGATTTAGCTTTTATGTCTGTTTTTTAAGCATGTTGGCCAGGTATCAAATCCAGTGCTGGGCTGAGCTGTTCACCAGTGTTTCCAGAATGTTCTGAGGCATTCTGCTACACATGTAAAATCCAAATAAAAAAACATTTTAGACTGTGCAGGGAGAGAAGATGATTAAGCTGAGGATAATTTTAATGAGAAGAAAAAGGCAAATAGAGGAACACCTAATTGGGAATAATTTTATGTGTGTGAAGGGTGGAGAGGACCTGGGGACATGGGGTGTGTTTATGTACACAGCAGAGTTTGGAAAAGGGAAAGCTTGTTGAATTCAAAGCACTGTTTATTTTCCACACGGCCCCTTCGCAATCAGTCATCAATCTACTGTTTTGCTTAATTAGGGAAGAAATGTTTTTAAAGAGACTGGAAGTGTGGATGGCAGAGTCATGAAAAAGCCAGGATGGTAATCGGTTTGAACTAAAAGAAGTACTTTTGCACCCCCGAAGCAACAAAATGTATAATTACTTGTAAGGGTGCGTAGTAACAAATGAGAGACAAGATATGGTATTTTAATCCGTCCCTCAGATTGTCAAAAGTGTAAAGGTCTTTTTAAATGTATAAACAGCAAAATTAAAATTAAAAGACCCATTAATGATTGCTTATTAAACTACCTCGTTACTTACTAATTTTAGTTTTGATGACACCAGAAGGAAGTGGAGTGAACACTGCATGTTAATTCTTGAAACTGGATATAATCTCAGGATGTCATAAGACTTGGGATGTATGTTGGAAGAAAATGATATACACAATCCAAATTGAAGAATTAAGAAAAAACTAAACATCAGTCACAGTTTAATTGAGAAAGAGAAATCACAATGAGAAAAATCAGATAACATGAACTCATGCCCAGTTCTGAAAGGGGAAGGGAAGAGAAGGAAGGGTATGCAGAGGGAGACATGCTGAGGAAAACTACAGTCAAAGTATACGGGGTCGTATAGTAATAGAAACTGTCTTTATGATAGTCATCAATCGCTGTGCCTGTGTCCATGTGTGCGTGTATGTGTGTGTGTATGCATATAAAATTAGTTAGTTCCATAACCAGCACTCAGCAAAAGTTCAGATAAGAGACTCTGTCATGTTCTGCTGTAAGTGAACTGTCTAGATAACACCCTTTTCTCTCAAGGCTCATGTATCACTGTGCCAAGAGAGGCAGAAAGATTTTAAGAGAATCAGTATTTACACTGAAAAAATATTTGCTGGACATGATGCTGTAGTTGCACACAAAAACTCACATGAACAGGCTCTGGGACTGAATGCCCAGGTCTCTCATAAGATCAAGGAACCCCAAATCCCAGGAGTGGTAGTTGAGACACTGCTATTAGTTGATGGCTTCCAGGGGAGAAAAATTCAGGGGTTGCCCTCCAAAGGGATGCAATCCCTGAGAGACGAGCTATTCTGTAGCAGATGCCTCCATACTAACTTACATACAGATCTACAGTTAACAATAAATGGACTGTTATTGGGGTGGAGGTAAAGTTTGGAAGGAAAGTCTGTTGGTAGAATAGGGAAGGAATTGGAAGGGAGAAAATGGGGTAGTTTAGACCCTAACACATCACATGAATGTATGGTGAGTATATAAATACTAAATAAAATATTTTCAAGTAAAACAGGTTAAATACAAACATAAACATCCCAGTGAGTGTTTTTAAAAATCATTTTTACTCAGAAATTAATAATGGCAAGCTCTTTTAGATTGTGCTTCATATATGCTCTTGATAACAAAATGAAAGAAAAACAATAGCAAGTTTTATCCTTTTAACTGGAGTCTCTAATAAATAGAAAAGTGACATACTATGGTCATAGAATTAAACATACAGTGTAATTCCACCACATCTTAGGAAAACGAGTTAACCCTTTCTCAGAGGAGATTTTAACTGGATTTCCAATCCTGGGTAGCAAAATTTTTACTATGCTAGGAAAATTCATTTTAAATAAACCAGCAACATGTGGTAAGTGAAGAGGGGTTTCTACACTTTCGAGTCACCTAATGAGCATTCTACAATAGCGACTGAGGCTGGTCAATCTAGATTGTCAGTTTGATGGGATCAATAGTCACCTACAAGAGGAATCTGATTGCATGACTTTGAGACTGTGAGGGGGTTTCTATATGAGGATACTTGAAGTGGGAAGATTCTCTTGAATGCGGTCAGCAACATTCTGGATTTGTTTATTTTTAGTCGTGTATCTATGGGAGTGCAGTGCTCTCAGAGGCCAGAAGAGGAAAGCTGTTCCCTGGAGCTGGGGCTTCAGGTGCCTGTGAGCTGCCTGACATGGGTGCTGGATCCAACTCCAGAACTCTAGAGGAGCAGCAGGCTCGCTTAGTCACACAGACATCTATCTCTCCAGCCTCTTACGTTCTGTGTTTGAGGGATTTTGCATCCCTCGGTGGATAGAACCCATTGAGTTATCCCTCCCGCAGAAGTCATCAACAGATAAAAGTTTCTCAGATCAGGATGAGACTTTCTGAGCTCCTCCCCGGGACACCACTGAGATTTTGGCTTTTTTGATTTTGTGAAAGACCTGCACGTTCAGTCTCGGAATGTGTTCACTTGAGATTTTGTGTGCAACTACACCATCATACCCAGAAAATACCCTTTCACTGCAGATGACCATTCTGACTCTTAACATCTTTCTGCAGCATTCTGCACAGTGATCCACGAGCCTTGAGAGGAGAGGGTGTCGTCTAGATGGTTCACTTAGAGCTGAACATGAACTACCAACGGTTTCCTCAGAGAAAATAGTCCTAGCTTTTAGGTTGTGTGGCTCATTGCCTGGAAACATGGTTTTTTTGTTCTCTTCTATTTGCTTGTTTTTCATATATAAGGCATTCTCTCTTGCTTTTTTGTTTTACTATTTGCTGTATGATAACAACTCCAAATTAATACCCCATCTTCTTCTTCCTCTTCCTCTTCCTCTTCCTCTTCCTCTTCCTCTTCCTCTTCCTCTTCCTCTTCTTCTTCCGCTTCCTCTCCTTCTCCTTCTCCTTCCCTTTCCCTTTCCCTTTCCCTTTCCCTTTCCCTTTCCCTTTCCCTTTCCCTTTCCCTTTCCCTTTCCCTTTCCCTTTCCCTTTCCCTTTCTCTTTCTCCTTCTCCTTCTTCTTCTTCTTTTGGAACAGTTACTCCTCACTTGAAAAACAAAGTAAATACATCACCAAAGCACATGCATGATGTTTCCTATAAAATCTTCCCCTCTCCTTTAAATGCATGCAGCTCTGAAACAGAACAATTACAGTTTTTCAATGATGTTTTCCTTAGAGGAATGTTTGATTGTAGGTGTTGTGGATGAAGGAAACAAAGAAGATTCTTCTTCCATAATGCACTGACAAACTTCCACATAGAGAAGAATATATTTTGGGGAAAGTCGTTTAACATTATTTTCCAAGATTTTTGTGCAAGTGTGTAGTGTGTGTGCATGTATGAGTGTGTGTGTGTGCATGTGTGTGTGTGTGTGTGTGTGTGTGTGAGAGAGAGAGAGAGAGAGAGAGAGAGAGAGAGAGAGAGAGAGAGAGAGGAGGGAGGAGATAGAGGGAGAGAAAGAGAGGAGGGAGAGAGGGAGGGAGGGAAAAGGAGACAGGGAAAGAGAGAGAGAGAGAGAGAGAGAGAGAGAGAGAGAGAGAGAGAGAGAGAGAGAGAGAGAGAATACATATATATATATAGAGAATGTGGCAGTGCATGTACTTGGAAACAAGAGGACAATGACAACCCTGGGTGTCATTCCTCAAGCCCTGGCCACCTTATTTTGGGCCTACAATTAACAAGTAGTCTAATGTGGTTGGTTTGATAGCTCCAGGGTTCTCCCTGCCTGTATTTCCCAGTGTAGTAGACTAGTATGGTTGGTTTGACAGTTTCAGGGATCCTCCTCTCTGTGTCCCCCAGCATTGAGATTATAAGAATGCAACTAGACCCATCTTTTATGTAGAGATTGAAGGTCCCCATCTCCTATTATTTGTATAGGAAGCACTGTACAAACCCAGTAATCTCCCAAGTCTCATAGAGACCCTTAAAGTACCTACCCTTAGACTTTGTCCTTGGGAACTAATACTCATTACAAAAAATTGCCTTATGACTGAAGAGAATCAAGCAACTGTACACAAGATGGTCCCTGGGGCCTGCAATGTGACAGGCAAACATCCAACACAAGACAAAACAAGCTTTAGCCGTGAATGCCATGCTTGCAAAAGAAGCTTTACGAATCCAAACTGAAATTCTAATACAAAGTTTGAAGATACATCATGTTAAGTATATGTTCAATGTCATCACGAATAGAATGTGTATCAAAGATGGGTAGACATTACTATGTAATATACTCACTGTCTTTTGGGTGACAGAGGTACAAGCAATTTCTCCTTCCATGGTTTTAAAGTCTAGCACTGTTTGACATTAATCAGCTTCTATCAAATAAAGAAGAAAAACGTAACTTAAATTTTTTTCAAGTTACCTCAAGTTGGCACTTTTTAGGTTAGCTCACTCAATATGTTTTCATGAGGGGGGAGTGAGTCTGCGAAGGGCATTCTTAGCAGAGGGGACTGCAAATCAGTAGCTCAAGGAGGCAGCTTAATAAAGACTGGTTCGACCTCCAGGATGTTAGGGAGTGATGACCTTGAACACCCCAGACAACATTAAACTCCAGGTTACAGCTGACTGGAATCCTGAGGTTTTATTGGCCACGAGCCAGTCTGCAGCCGTGCTAACCACCCCAGTATTTTATAACATCGTAAAGACTGTATTGTTTGAAACTTTTCAAAATTTTACACACAACTTGGCAGTCTTCCAAAACCATTTCCAATGGGCCAAAACTATCAGCAACCACCCACCTCTGTGGCCATCGCTGCCCAAGTAATGTTGCTCCATCAGTGGGGTCTTCTATGAGATATTTTATGCAGGAAGCAACAGAGATACACAGCATCTTTGAGACCCTGCTAAAGTAAATCGACTCTGTACTCCTTTCTTAAGGATACAGATGAAGCTTCTGAAAGTGGTGGTCTGATGAGATACTGCTTAGATTCACTCACTCAGCAAGCAAGTTTTCATTCAATAAAAAACCCAAGATAGGCTTTGTCCTCACGCTGTTCTGCTTCAGGGTATTTGGCAGGTTAAGGAACATTTCTAAACTACTCCAGTCTCTTCTCCTCTCTCCAGACGTGTTTTTCCTTTGTTCCTTTATCCAGATGAACAGTTTATTTACGTATGGCCTTGGAACTGAAGCTCTTTTTAGAAAGCAGACTCAATGCTAAATGTTCTTTGTTGCTTCTTTCCATCTTGAACGGGATAATCTATAGGATGCTAATTATGTGTAAGTTGTCTATATCATAAACCTACCTTTTATGATGAGGAAGCAGAAGGATGGATGGGAGGGCGAATATTATGTATCAAATGATTTACAATAGCAGTTAGAAAATGAGACACAACGAGTAAGTTTCTTTATAATTAACCAGTTTATTTACTTGAAATTTATTTTTATTTGATTTTGAAACAGGATACATACTTCTCCCCAGTACTCACTCTGCTGTCCAGGTTGCCCTTGAACTAGTGGCAATACCTCTGCCTCAGCCCCCTGAGTGTTGGTTGCTGTGTATTAAACTACACACAGTAAACTACACACTTAAAAATATTTGGGATATTTATTTCTGCTAAATCAGTGCCCCTAAACCATTAGCTAATCTGTGTGTTGGTCACTCGGTTAGTTATTCTTCTGTTCTGAGTGGTATCTGTTACCTAGGGGTGCAGGCCTATTGGGGCTATGATCACCTGAATTATCCATAAAGCCTACTCCTTAGGAAGAGCACTGGTGCTGACATTTGGATAAGCTAATCTGTGGCTGCTGCCAGGAACCCCTTGTTCATGCATAGCTCTCTCCCTCTTGTGGGTGGGCAGAATGAAGTAGGAGGTAATCAGCTAATTGTGTCCAGATATCAGAAATTCAATTTCTGGCTGTTTTATACAAGATTAAAAAATATTATGCAGTAAATTTGAAGAAAAGCGAATTTTAGATTGAAATTTTTCTAACAACCGTCATCAGTAACAGTGAAAACTTTCATGCTAGGTATACATGTAATATTCCGGGTACTGTTTCATCAAAATAGAATGTGATGGCTGAAATGACAGATGACTCATGCAGAAATGTGAGCTCCCATATCAAAAAGCTGTCTATGGCTCCGTGCTCACCTGAAACTCCAAACAGGGAGTGATGGAGGCAGGAGGATCACTGGGTGTTACTGGCTGTCTACTTAGCTTCAGGTTCAGTTAAAGAAGGCTGTATGAAATAAATAAAGTATCAATAGAAGAGGTCAACCAATGTCCTCTGTTGGCATCCACACATCTGTGTATGCACACATACCTAAACCACACACTAAATAAGTAGATAGTTAAGTAAAAAAAAAAAAAATTAAAATGGCAGAACATCATTCAGTGAGAGATTTTTGAAACATCGTTGGTTCAAAGAAAAGAATCTGAGAGTCAGATTATGATAATGCTTTTCTGGGTGAGAGAATAACATGGTGTCTTGGTTTGCCATTGGGTCTTAGAAGATACCTGCCTTTGTAACTTAGAATATATATTGTCTCTGTGTCTCACATTATTTTTGCCTTTAGCAATACAGTGATTACCTGAATATCTTTATCATTCACTATCAGCAACTTGCTTTCACTTTGAGTAATATTATTTCCTAGACTGACCTTGCACAAGTGAAAGGCCTTTATATGAAAACAGAGAGGACCCCCTCCCATCTTGCAGTGTTTTTTTTTTTTTTTTTTTTTTTTTTTTCCTGAAGGATGGGACTTTAAAAAAACTGAGGTTTGAGTAATCCCCATAAGACATTCTGGCCATTTGAGTTAAAGCCTTTCTTTCAATTATTCTAATCTCTGCTATGCGTTTTTGAAAACCAAATGACGCCCACTGACAAACCAAGAGCCAGCACGACTGTGAGGATAACTGTCCCACAGAGTGAAAGGCCCAGTTAGAGTCCTCTCTTCCAACTTTAAGCAATTCATATTTCAAAAGTCCCCTTTCCCATTTGTGCAAATGTTTAAAAAGACTATCCACAATGAAACATTCCGTTTGCTATTGAGAATGCATTTTGTAGAGAACTTAAGATTTCTGAGGAAAGAGTGAGCCTGAAAAAAAATCATAATGATTATTATTTTGTAATCTCATTTAGACATGAAACAACCCCCGGCCCCAAAGGCTCATGTTTTGGGCCCCAAAGGCCCCAAAGGCTGAGGGTTTGGTTCCTACCTGTCTCCACTGTTGAGAGGCATTAGGCTATAACGGCTCTGGCCTATCCGACAGTTGAATCCTTGGATGGAGTCATAACTTGGTAGTGACAGGATTAATGCTCTGTTTGAAAGAAGTAGGTCCTTATGAGTCTATCTTTGAAGAAGTCTCTTGTTCTTATTCCTTCTTGCCACCCTCTCTGCTTTACAGTTGTCATAGAGTAAGCCACCTTCTTCAGCCCTGACCTTTTACTGAGTTGTTTCTGCATACCCATTAAAGCCAAACAACCGTGATCTAAACCTCTGAAATGAATTTTTCTCTTTAATCTGTTTCTCTCACGGGCTTGACATGGCAGGAGGAAATGGGAAAATGCTTTGAATGTGTTAATTTCTCATGAAAAACACATATTGGTTCTGCAGGAGGCATCAGGGGTCTCAAAGTAATGAAGTGGCAAGTACAGAGTCTTAGTATTGTGGATGCTGGCATTCATGAGATCAACAGATGTAAGGGCTTGGAGGGAAGACAGCCTAAGATCATGATGTGAAGTGCCCACATTTTACATGGACAACAGGAACTGTGATATAAGTAAGAAGTGGGGGGGGGGGGACAAAGAGGGATAGAGATCGACAGAGACAGAGAGACAGACATATATAGAGAGAGACAGAGACAAAGAGAGTGGGGAGACAGAGAGACAGAGAGACAGATACACACACAGCAACAGAGACAGATAGACAGAGAAGCAGAGACAGACACAGAGAGAAAACCAGACAGACAGACACGCACTCACACACACACACACACACAGACACACACACACACGCACACGCACACACACGCACTCACACACAGGGGAGACAGAGAGAGAGGAGAGAGCGAGCAAGAGAGAGACAGACAGACAGATAGACAGACAGACAGACACCACACACACAGATTTATTATTTCACTCCACTGGGGAAGCATTTCCCTTACAGTTTCCCAATATATTTATGGGTAAAACACATCCCAGACAAAGAGAAAACATAGATTCAAGCCTCCATTACTGAAGGTTTACATTCACTGAAATGCAATACCGTCCTTTAAGATACTGCAAGTAGGGAAAGGATTAATCCCAGCATCCTTCTGTGCACACTCGTGCAGGATGGGTTTTAAGAGCAGAGGCATAAGATAGTAACTCTAAACCTCTATTAACAATCCCTCATATTGTTCCAGGCCTTCCACTAAAGCCAGCTAGGAAAGCAAACCTCAATTTTGGTGACAAGTGTGATTTGTAAGTTGTTTTTCCATAGTGATTATTTTGTCAGGCTAGGCCTTGCTCCTGCGTAGAGGTCTCTGTGTCGGAGCCCGGAGTGCACCAGGCTGTGTTTGCCATGCTAAATCAGGGATCACTGCTCACTGAATGAAAATCTTTTTGTTATAGATGGAGCTTGAACAAGAAACATACCCACCGGGTTGGATAAAGAACACTTTGAATGTTTGCCTATTGCAGCAGTCTCTAAACATTGAGGTGGGAGTGAAGCCCACGATTTTGTTTTACATTTAAATACTCCTAATAGCACCAACTAAGGTCAGTTACTTGTCTGGCAGGCGACATGTGAATTTCCTCTCTTTTCTAAGCCAGTAAAACTGCTGTGTCAATTTTCCTATTACACCAGTTATTGGACGGCATCTCCTTAGTCCCAAAATAACCAGAGGAGAAGTGAAAACTTTATTCAGTCATAGAGGCACTGCCAGACGACAGAACACACTGTATTCTATGTTATCAAACCATCTCAGCATTTTTTCCTCCTTCTCACTACATATTTTGGTATTGTTTAGATGGCAAGGTGGGCTTTATTCTGAGGATACTTCATGGACCCAATTGTGAGATTCAGGATATAACAAGAGAATCAGCATCCAATCTGTGTTCAAAGTGGGTCTGATTCTGTGTTTTTGTTTGTTTTATTTCAGGCTAAAACAGTTTCTTATTGTAAGTCTGATTAAGGTACCCATCCTATGTTTTAAAACTCTGTTTACACTTTCTTAGAGCAGATTGATAGCTATTTTATTGGCCTCTGTGTGTGTGTGTGTGTGTGTTTTCATGTGTGACCATGGGCAAATATCCTTGTGGAATCCTCAGGTTAAGGTCAGGATTCATCTTTGACCACTCTTTTACCTTTTTCAATGAGGCAGGTTCTTTCAATTAAACCCTAAGGCTCTCTGCCTGATATTACACTAACCAGTTGCTCCGTGGATCCCTGGTCTTTGCCTTCCAGGCTGGAATTACAGGTGAACTGCCATAATAATCTGGCATTTATCTGGATGTAGGGACTCCAAAGTCCAGTCCTCACTTCCACAGCACTGTTTTCTCTACTGAGCCAACTTCTTAGCTTAAATATTTTGATAGACATAAAATAGTGAGATGTCCAAAGGTAACACACACACACACACACACACACACACACACACACACACTCGATAATAGCACTTGTATTGCATATTATTGAACAAGTATATAGTCATGTATAGTTTTGCAGTGGTGGAGGGCAAACTCAGTATAGGTGAAAAGCACGGTGTTGGTAGTTTCTGCTTCCCAGGAATAAATTCCATTGAAGAGGTAGAATATATCGATGAATTACATATATTTTAAGAATGTAACAGTATTTGACAAAATAATATGCTGGGACGGTTACTATATTAGGAAATGCTTCCTGTGAACAAAGAGGGGACTAAGGAACTTGTGTGTTAAGGATTGGTCATTTGCTACGCATTGTAATGCTGATACTGGCTCTCAATGCTTGGTTGCTCCCAGGTAGGAGAGAATCTGCTTGTATACAAGTGGCACTAAGTAATCACTCACCTCCAAACTCTCCCGATTGGTGAATAAAGGTGCTTACAGCCTATAGCTGGGAAGAAGAGAGATAGGCAGAGTTTGGGTTCCTGGGTTTGAGGTCTGAGGAGAGTCCACAAGAAGGAGAGGGAGGAAGGTGGAGAGAGGAGAGACACCATAGGATACGTGAGTTATGAAAACATGGTCATGAGGAGCTGGCCAATTGGAGTTAAGTGCAACCCAGATGGAACACAGCAAACAGAACTTGGGCTTATTGATAGGGATGTAGACATAATAGCATGGTTGGTTGATATCTGCCTAGATCTCATGCTAATTAAGGCTTATTAGAAATATAAAAGTTGTGTGTCTTTTTTTATTTTTCTGGTAACTGAATGAACAAAGGCAGGGTCGAAACCTCTAATCTAAGATTAAATATTTACTACAACACCTGTGGTGTCAGTTGGGTGTCACAGAAAACAGGGTCCATTGCCCTTGAAAAGGAGACAGAGGACTTTTTGAAGACGAAGACCAGTCAGGTGCCTAGGCGGGAAGAGAACACTCAAACCCAGTGGCCTGGAATTTTCTGTTTTAATTTTGGAAGGCCTTTGCGCCAGGAAACTCTTCCATCCCAGCCAACTGGGATGGCAGTTTCCCTAATAGGTTCAAAGGGATATGGCAATGTCATGGAACAGTGGGTGGTCCAAACCAGAAGGCTTCTTTTCACTGAAAATGGCAGGCAAACTAGGGAGAAAGAATCGTGATTTGAATCATGTGTCAGGTTTTTTTATGCTACTATTGAGGTTTTTTTTTTTTAAATCCCATTATTGAACAATTAAAAATAGTATCTGAAATCCTTAAGAAATTTTTGTTGAGGGCTGCTGAAATGGCTCATCAGTTAAGAGTGTTTGCTGCTCATCCAGAGGACCTAAGTTCAGGTCCCAGTACCAACGCTTGGCTCATCACAACTCTTGCTCCATGGGATCCTAAGCCTTCTTTCCAATGGACTCTTTAGGCGCCTTTATTTCTGCAAACACACCCACAAACAAATTCACACAATTAAATAGCTAAATAATAATACAGTTTAAAGAGAGATTTTTGTTGAAAGATAAAGTGATAGTGTGTAGATGTTTGGAATCACTGAATACACACACACACACACACACACACACACACACACACACACTCATTTATATTTTCAATGATGAGGAAAAAACCCATAACCTTGCTCAGACTATCCCAACACTCTATTGTTAAACTACACTCCCAGCCCTAGGGAACGCCAGGCGGATCTTGAATTAGTCATCTTCCTGTCTCTATCTGTCTCCAACATAGTGAGATTATAGGCATATGCCAACAGTACTTAGTAAGTATTTACTATCACTTATTCTTCACTAAACATTCTTCTGTATGCTGGCAATGCATGAATGAACAGCAGAAGCAGGTTTTGTATCCATGGTGCTTATGTTCTTTTAAAAGAGATAAAAGGAAACAAGTAATTAAAGTGTGTAATTAATTATATATAGTAGTTACTATATACAGCAATTAATAATATATCAAGATAATATATGAGTGGATCAATAAAAATGAATGGAAATAGATGTGCAAAAGGAACACATTTCTTAAAAAGTGTATGCATGTGTTTGTTTGTAATTGTGTGTGTACACACACATGTGCAAGTATAGTGTCAATGAGAACTGAAAGAAGTCACCAGATAAGCTAGTGCTGGAGATACTGGTATCTGTGAGCCAAGTGATGTAGACACTATTATCTAAATTTGGTCATTTATTAATCTTGGACACTGATGGGTCAATGAGCCCCAGAGAGGTTCCTGCCCCAGTGTTCACAGAACTGTGACTATTGGTATATTCTTCCCCTCTGAACTTTTTAGATGGGTGTTGGAAGTTTAATTCAGATCCTCATGCTTCTTAACCAAGGACTTTATTGACAGAGCCATGTTCCCTAGTCATGCATTAGCTTCTAACGTGTGACTGATTCTTCTCAGTTGTCCCTGTATATTTGGTTTCCCTTGGATTTCCATGTTGCCTTTAATTTACTCTGTGTAATATTAAGTAAGGTCATCATTACTGAACTTTATTCTTCATATTCTCTCATGACCCTGGAGTATCCACTTTGATCTTTTTGTACAACTTAGTAACATTCCTGGGACAAATAAACACTCAACACTTCTTTTATCTCCAAATGTTCAACAGCTAAAGTCATTCGGAGTCACATAATAATCAAAACTCCTTCTGCAAAATTCTTCCTAGTAGGATTCCTAGCATCCCTTTATTTGGTGGCTCACAAGTCAGAATTCTAGTTTCATGGGATCTAACTCCCCCTTCTGACCACAGTGGGTACTGCACTCTTGTGGTGCACATGACTATATGTAGGCAAAACACTCCTATACGGAAATTAAAAAGCAATAACACTTTTTAAAGATGTCCAACTCGAAAGATTAATATGTATTAAATATAAATATATATCTGTGAAAATCTACAAAAAGATACTTGTCAAATTAACCATGTGTCCTTCAACCTAAATCTCTCTTAACAGTGAGGGGTGAATATATAAACACCTCTTTATTCACAGGTGAAAGGAAGCAAGCATGCTTCTGCTGCTTCAAGGAGTGATGCTAGATGCTTATGATGTGACCAGTAACAAAAGACTATCATCTCCCAACTCAATGACTAACAAGTTGTCTCTAAGCAACCTTAATAAAGCTGCAGTGAGGTATGAATTGGAGCGTGCAAGCTTATTAAAACACACAACCTCTGAGGAGAATGGCCGACAGGAGTCTTGCTCCATTAGACTCCTCACAGGGTTTCTTTTCTATGTTCAATCAAGGAACCGTGTTTGCTTCGCCACATCTGAGAGGAGCCAGAGCTCATTCTCACAGTCCCTTTCCGTGAACAGAGCCCATCAGGCCACCCCCAAAACACCAATTTGTGGGTTCCTGCTTTAGGCAATAATGACCTTGGCTTGTGCAACCCAAACAGAATGCGCCCTAACTCAAGAAGTCAAGGCACTGTGGTAAACAGAGAGGGTGCCAGGTGGATGACATTCTGACAGCTCCTGCACATGAAGCATGCGTGGGCCGAGAATGCATGTCCCCAGCTGTGTTTTGGTGTGGACAGCTCAGAGCCTGAGTGAGAGCTGTGTCAGAATCATTAGCACCCCAGTGGCGATGTCTGTTGCTGCATTGTTGGATACTATTAACTCTGGAAAGGACTCTAAAGTTACCTTCAGACAGAAAGACTGGTTGGCCGACATCATAGAAACAAAGCAGATAGAAGCTGCTTGATGAAGGAGCTGCATAAAACATTTTTAGGATGTTATGATGGTCATAACTGCCAGTTTCCACTCCAGAGTTTCTTGTCCACTATGTGGAACTGCCTAAAAGAATCCAAAGCTTTCTTCCAGATTGTATCAATAAATTCTTTAATGATAGACCTCTGAATGTTGTCTGGTATCAGTTCACCTCAAGGCTTTGAGATTTAGCTGTATGACTTGGGAGTTTTAAGAATAGCGATAAATATTTTTTAGCATCTCTAAGTATATATTCTCCCTCTGTGTGTGCGTATGTGTATATATATGTATAAGTATAGTTTGCATTTTTGCACACATGTTGATTGTGTGCAGCGGCATGCATGTAGAGATGAGAGTTCACAGGTGTCATTCCAACTTGTTTTTTTTTTTTTTTTTAGACCATTGGTTTGATGGTCCCTGATTTCATTTTTCTAGACAGACTTGCCAGCTATCAGCAGAGATGCACCTCTCCTCGGACCTAGAACTCCATCACACCCAGATTCCTCACACTAGCTCTGAAGACCAAACATGGGTCATCCTGGAATGTGATAAGTACTTTACTGACTGAGTTTGTCCTACAGCCCCATATTTTCAGGGAGGACACGCCTCTGTGGCCTGCAATACTAAACTACATATCCCTTGTCTGAAGTTACACACATGGGGGTGAGTGCCTGAGATTTAACACCTTAATAAGTGAGTGTTATGAAAGTGTGACCATGCTCATTTATGTCTGTAGAATTGTTATGTAAACCTTTAGGTGACTGTCCAGTGATCAGGGTTTAAGAATGATCTGGAAGTATGTTGTATTCGGTACATCAGGCATATAAAAACGCTCAGCAAGAAGCATAAATAAACTGGTTTCTTTTTGTTGCTGTGCTGAATTCCTGGGAAAGTCATGTGGCTGAAAATGGCTGATTACCACTCTCTTCGTAAAACCGGGGTGCAACTGAGATGCTCACATTTTAATGGTACAGCCACTTCTTGACTCTTGTTCGTATACCATCGATGATTTTCTTCCATTGATTATTTTGCTTAAGATGGTAATTTTAGGATAGTGTGCCAGTGTCAAACACTAACCAAGCCATCAGCCTTCCAAATACAGCCAGTGTTTTGTAAGCTGTAGAGGAGTGTAAAACAAAGATAAAGACAGAGACAGATCACTTTGTTGCACTTTACGGCTAGCTCTGGCTAAGAGTTATGGGCGAGCACTGTGATGCTTTACACATGGCCCCCTGTGGTCCAATATGATTTTATTTTTAGACATTTAAAACTTGGATTGTCGACCCAAGCCATTCACATAGCCATATGCAAGAAATATGAAGTTGGAAACCCCAGGCTATGCACCTCAGCTCTTTTTAAGCCTTTTGGATTCTCGGTTTTCTGTCTTTGTGGCAGCATTTTAAAGATGGTATTACATCTCGAGGGCCTAATTTATACCAACATTGGCTTGTGATGGATAAAACAAATGTGATATCTTGTAATAAATAAATAGCACCCCTTCATATGAACCAGAATACTAAGAGATGAATATAAAATACAGTATGGTCAGAAATAAAAGGCCATGACTGTGGGAAGAAAAAGACGTGCCATGGAGAGTTCAGGAATACGACTTAGCAAATGGCCCAGACCAAAAAGCACTTTAAAAAGAGAACTCTGCTTGTGGAGGTAATTTCTGACTTGGGATTTGAATGTTTAAAGAGCTCACATGAGCTCACATGCATTTACAAGGCCTCGTAGTGAACAAGTCCAAATAACTCTGCTCTGATAACATTTGTACAACTGTTAATATGTTATTTGTATAATATAAAGACAGACAAATATCTTTTATGTTTTTCAATATTTTTATTTTTGTTTGGAAACCCCAAACTTGTACAATAATGCGCTCTGATCATATGTACTATGCCACCTATAACACCCCAGGATCCTCAACCGTGTCCTTTCACCCAACCTCTTTTTATTATTTACATATTTCTTTATTAACTCACGGAGTCCAGTTCATGCCGCTCATATATACACATGTGTTAAGTCATCCACCAAGGCATCAGAAACCTACCAGGAATCACATTGCTAAAGAAAAAGCAACTTTCCAGTCACCAGCAGACAACTGCAATTGTTTCTGTTAGAGGTGGGATCCCAAGAGCCCTTCTCCATTTATGTTGGAATTTTGACTGGCTTGATCTTGTACAGGTCTTGCACAGGCAGCCACAGCTGCTTTGAATAAATGTGTGCAACCTTCGTGTCATGTATGGAAGACAACATTTCACTGCCCTCCTTCGTGACTTCTGTATCCTATTTCATTCTTCACCTGCTCCTGTGATGCTCCCTGAGCCTGAGAGGAGTGTGATATGGATGTCCCATGTACCTCGCTAAACACTTAAGTTGCTTCTTCTCAGCAGTTTCAACAGTAAGGCATCTCTGCATTAACTGATAACCAGCACAATAAGAAGTTTATTTAAACAAGGCTGGAAGAAGCACAAATATGAGAACATAAATAAAAATATTTAGAAGGCATCCTGACAATATGCCTATTTAGAAAACTAATATATCAATAGGTCTTCTCCTAGGACCTGACCTCCCTTGGTGTGGGTTTTGAGCATATTACAGGACTAGACATGAATTCACTCCTGTGTAGCAGGACTTAGTTTAAATCAAGAGTGTGGTTGGTTACCTACATAAATAGACTTGCCACTATTACACCTGTGAGTGTATCTTGCATGACAGACAGGTTTGCACTGCAGCATCAAAGTCTAGTGACAATAATAGTTGGGTCTATACATTGTTATGGTTTAATGATACTGCATTTCAGAATAAGTAGAAATGTAGAAATTATAAACCACTATCATCAATGTTCATTAAACAAAGCAAAACTTGATCCTATCAAAAGAAGAGAATGAGGTAAATCTATCATTCCCAAGAAGGTGAAATTTATCTCTTTCATTGAATTGTATTTGGATTCTATAATAATTTGAAATGGAAATCCTAAAATGTATTCAGTCCTTTTCTCTCTTCCTGTCTTGAGATGACTATATATGTCTTCATCAGGGAGATTAAATATCTTTATTGTGTTGAAGGTGGAAGAGAATTGGAGATTGAGTAAATTACTGTTACAATTTTGGATGCAACTTTCATGTGGATTTATTTTAATGCATTGAAAGCATGTTTGTGAATGTGTGTGTATACATACAGATCTACATACATACATACATACATACATACATGTGTGTGTATTCTGGTTTCATCATGGAATTATTTGTGTTCCTGCAGCCTTGAGCAGTTCTGCACCTCCATCTCTCCCACCTGACATACACATAGGCAGGTCTTTTGGGGTGTTACGGGGCAAATTTCCTCTATGCCCACTGCTTGCCCTTCGGAACCTTGATTTAATCATCCACAACTCCCTAGCTCTTGCATCTTTTATGTCTATAGATGCAGTATGATGTGGACTGGACTGCCAGTTCCTGCTGCCATATTGAGATGTAGCCTGTCCCTCCTCCCTAGTCCACAGACACAATGACTTCAATGCACTTTCAAGGCTGGTCTCAGGAAAATACTTCCCTAGGTGCAGCCTTTATTTTTGCTTTCCCCTTCCAAAAAGGAAATGTGTAGTCTCACAATTTGGAGCATTTGGTGGTGAGGGGGGGTGGGGTGGGCGTGGGGGGACATGGTATCTTGCTCTCAGGATAATTTAACTATCATCCTAGTGCTAAGAACTAGTTTTCTCCTTAGTTGTACAAATGCCTTTAACAAACACAGTTGCTATCCGAGCTTCCTTCTTGCCTCTACCAAATCGCACCTGTTAAATATCATTCATCTCTCTTTTACTATATATATGAATAAGACAAATGAGAGAAAGCCAGAAAGCCACTCTTCCTTTGCAATTTCTTCCACTGAAGAAATTAGTGTATTTCTTTTGAATTCATGCTCTCCCAAGTTTTCAGTAGAAGGGCAGGATAAAGCCAGATTATAAAATGATCAACCACTAGCTAGCCCAATTCCTGACGATTCCGACTTCCTCCCTGAAACCTCATGAGACAGACTTCCACTGTTCAGATTCCTTGTGGCATTATTACCTTCCTCATCCTACTGAATGGATTATGACTTGTTAATCTCTGTCTCTTGCATGTGACAGCTTTCTGTCTCAGCTTCAAACTCTTCGACATTCTACCTATAAACCACAACGTCAGGTCTAATCACAACAACAGCCCAAATCCTTGGTACCAATTCTCTTTTTTAACGGCTCCGATGAGATACTTGACCATGATACATTAGAGAATGGATGAATTTATTTCGATTCACGAATTGTGAGTACATTCGATCATGGTGACAAAGTCATGACTGACAGAGCCCGAGGCAGCACATAGAGTTTTGAAACAGAGATGAATTCTGGTACTCACAAGGCTTTCTTCTCCTTGCTTAACACAGGACACCAGATCATGAGATAATAAGCCACCCACACTCAAGGTACATCTTTTTCACCTCAGTGAAACTCCTGTTAAAACTGTCATTAGATGTGGCAAGAGGTAAGTTTCCATGGTGATAGGGTTACCATTGATGATTATTAACCTCTACACCTGGGAAGCTCTTTACTCCTTATATTTATCATCGAACAATAAAGTTTTATCATAATAATAACCCTGGTACAGAGCTATAGATAGTTTTCAATATTTAATTCAGTGAAAAAGGGACCAAGCTTCTTTCCGTTTTATTAATGTTGATTGCTAGGGGCTAATGAGTATGCTTTAATATTTGGGCAACTAATTAACTTATATTCTATCTTTGTATTAAAAACTGCTAAATACTTACTGATCTTTCAGAAAGTCTGCCCTTTCTGAGATGAGCTATAATGGATATTTTTGTAAGCCTCAGCTAACACTCATTTAAATGTTAATGTTAAATGTTAATGTTAAACACTCAATTAAATGTTAATCATATTGTATTATCTGTGTATTTGCAGAAGAATGATCCAGAAATGCTTTAGATTGTTTACATATATTTTACAAAGACTTTTGTGCTGCTGTGAATTCCTGGTGTTTATTTTTATCTCTGTCATTGCATGGCCATCAGGATATTGGCTATTATTAGTTAATTGTTTAATTACAGTTAATTCTAGTGTACTTCCTCATCAATCTCCCTTGTTTTCTTCTGGCCTTCTTGAGATTGGATAATCAGCCCATTATAATTATCTGAAGCTGTGCTCACTGAAGAAGCAAAAGTCTGGAGCCAGGGAGAAGAGTTTAACAAAAAATAAATGGCAACTTGGCTTTAAACTTTTAGAACTTCACAGAAAGGAACAAGAAAATGATAAAAAGATATTGGGTGATAATAAACCTATTAAAATGCTATTAATTATTTCATTCTGAGTTAAGATATTACCTTAATAAGTTTCTTTTCAGTTAACATCTATTTTAAGATATTTTGAGAAAAGCTGGTTAAAGACGAAATAAATAGCATTTGAGAGATGTATAGAGGCAGGAGCCATTACTAATGAATACTACATGGAACTTTTAGAATCACTAAGATAAGCCTAGAATTGCCTGTAGTGTTGTTATGTCAATAGGATTCAACTGTAATTTTTATTATGGCATGATAGAAGGAAACTCATGGTTATTATAGTACCTATGTAATCTGTACTTATCAGAACTGAATAGCCATCATCAAGAATTGGTGCCTTGGGGACTGAAAGCAGTTTGGTGAATGAAGTTGTTGTCACCTAAACAGGAGGATCTGTGTTTGGTTTTCAGAATTTACATGAAATCCAGAAATTGTGTAAGTGCCCATGATTCTGGCCTCCAGGAAGCAGACTGGAAGATCTTTGGGGATCACTGGACATTCACTGCATCTAACTGGCTCACTCTAGGCTCAATGAGACATTCTCAAACAAATAAGATATATTGATGAGGAAGACACATGACATTGACTTCTGACTGCTACATGCTCAGGGACACACATGTCGATACCTTACACAAATGGACATGGCTAAGAAAGAATGCTCCTTGTTACTTTTCACAAATCATATACTACAATAACACATGCAGTAATTCTCCTGTTGCAGTTCCTGAATGTGAAGTGCAGGAACAAAAAGAGGTTCATTTCAATAGGGGTTTTAAGAAGTAAATTTTCAAGTGCAAAGAGTGATTGATTGGTGAATAGTGCCAATGGCTTGAGCGAGAACTGGTTTTGCAGGTTGCATTGACTATGTACAATTTTTTTTCAGAGACAAAGGAAAATAACTTACACACACACACATTTATACACACATACTGACACATAAACTGATATAAACACATCAACACACACATACTGACATATGCACACACATATACACATACACATATACACATACACATATAAACACACACACACACACACACACACACACATACAGGGTTTTGAAACCACATGAATTAGATTGTCCCTTAAGAAAGAAAATCACTATGTTCACACATGCGTTCACACACAGAAAGCCACAACCACACAGAAAATATCACAGGAAATTATCATCTAAGCAAATCACGCACAAAGTCTCAGGTGGGATGGTACAACCACACTGTATTCTATCATCACTATAAGCCAGCACTTAATGCATATAGTATACATTTAGTCATTGACAAGTTATATTATAAGTGTGTCATGTATATTCTTCTCAGATACTCCAAGAAAAAATATAATTCTAATAAATAAATATATATCTGTTTATAACCCACTTACTGTGGAGAATATTATGAAATTAAATATATATCGTCTTTTTATCAATCAAATATTTATTCCATCAGCCAAAGGCCTGTGGTAGATACGTGCAGATGATACTTGAACATAGTGATTTTCTTCCTTAAGGGACAATCTAATTCATGTGGTTTCAAAACCCTGAAGCCTAAGTTAAAATTACTGAATGATTATTAATAGGAGTCTATTGACTTACAAATGCATCATACCAAAATGGTTCGCCAAAATGCCACAGAATGTGGCAAGAGAAAATAATAATTTCTGCTCTATGAACCAGGTAATCGCTGCATTGAACTAGTCTACCATCATATTTTTGAAGTCTACTAATTAGTTTTACTATTTAATTACTGACTGAACTAAATTTACAGTTTTACTGCCATTTATTCTTTATTTAAAAGTTATAGAATATATCACAATATATCACAACAGCGGGAAGATATATCATATGTAACATATTTATCCAGAATGACCTTTTAATACATATATTCATGTCTTGGCATTTAAAACACTATATTCAACTTCATCAAAAATTTTACAGTAATTGTTACTTGAAATATGAAGGAAAATGTATTTGTCTCATTTCAGTCATGAAAGGGAGGAAAGCTGTATCCAAACATTCCATGCAGCTTGATCATTTCATTGTTTTTTTTTTTTTTTTTTTTTTTTTTGAGGAAGAGATTAGCACATAAACGCAAGGCAGGAGAGGTGAAGACAAAACCTCCTGCTGGTACATATTTTCCAATGTCCCAAATGCAAAATATAATAATACATTATGAATCAATCCTTGTTTATCTTAGTAGGGGAGATAGTCTCTGTTGAATTTCTTTTAGACCTCATAGAAAACCCTTCCAAACCTTCCATAGGAAGGTTGTACATGGGAGTAATAGCCAACATTTGTAAAGTTTCCTCCTTGGCCACGTAAAAATTCCCCTTGGCTTTGGGGAGCATGAAGTCTTCAGAGAGGGTGTCAACAGTGATTTATTACAAAGCTGACTTAATTCTCCCCCGATTTAAAGGCCTTGCCTAGGAATAATCACTTTCTTTGCCCCCCACCAAGGTAGCTGCTTAGTCCGTGATTCTCAAGACAGCTTCAACCAGACACTGGCCATGCTGAGATTTCAAATGTTTACTTTGGAAATTTTTGTTTCAGGGGTTGCCTGCATGAGGTCTAATTAGTCAAGTATGGTTCTCACCCAAGAAAATTTCAATGTGGAAAAGCCAACTGTGTGTGTGTGTGTGTGTGTGTGTGTGCGTGTTCATGTGCATGCACATATGCCTGAGCACACTCTGTAATGATCATTAGGATAAATGTTATTTATGTGTGGACATGTATAAGGAGAGAAAAGTCAGGAACTCAGCCTTGTGTAACTTGTAGCATCCAAGAACCTCTTGTCCTCACTGGGTTGTTATGCTTTTGTTTGAAGACTCATAAGTTGAATTAACAGAATGTGAGCATTGTTCTGAAATCACCTCATATTCTAGCTCGATTCTATTTCTGTAATAAACCCCAAGGCCCAAACAACTCCAGGGAGGAAAAGGTGTATTGTAGTTTATACTTCCATTATATAGTTTATAATTTCAATTATGGTCATAATCCATAATTGAGAGGATTGGGACTCAAGCAAGAAACCACTGAAGTAAACATAGTGAAGGAATGCTGCTTACTCATACACATGCTGGCCTATGCTCAGCCTGCTTTCATACACAGGCCAGATTCACCAGCATAGGGATGGTGCCCCCCACAGTGACCTTGGCCCTTCCATATCAAGACAGTTTGTTATAAACATGATTACAAGCCAGTACTGACTACGTGGTTTCTCAATTGAGATTTCCTCTTCCCTGGTAACTCTAGGTTCTGTTACATTTACAATAAAAATCTAAGTAGCTCAGCCCACTTCAGGTAAAAGAGAGAAAGCAAACCTGACTTCAATATGAAGGTAGCCAAGAAAGAAGAGACAATAGACTAAAACGGTTCCTGTGACACCATCTTCAATCATACAGACTTTCTATTAACCACTGATGTTGTTTTATCCATAAATCTCTGTAGATAGTATATAAACATTGACAGTTCAAGCCAAAGTTGTGACCTTGACCTTTGAGGTGATAGTATTCTTGTCCTGTTCTTGGCGTCATGGTCTTTGCAGTATGAAAGTGTAACCATTCTATCATGGGCCACAACTTTGTTCAGTACAACCTGAGATTTTGCAATAGTCTCATTTCCTCCCAGGTCACTAACAGATTTATTTGATTATCTTTTGAAGATTATATACTTAAAAATCAAACACTCTGTGCTTTATGTGTCTTGGTGGTGTCCATTCAATGTGAAGAATATTTCATCTTCTTTCTGGAACATTCTGATTTATTTGAAACCCATGTTTGATTGATAGATAGATAGATAGATAGATAGATATAGATAGATAGATAGATTGATTCAAGGTCTTTTAAAAAATCTGAAGGTTACCAAAGTCCTATGAAAATGGCATAGTAGCATCCTCTGGTCTCCAGTCAGGAGACAGCAACAGGCTACTTATGTGGCTTTAGAACAGCCATAGATGTCTCTGAGCAAAGCTGAAAGACACTCACAGGGCAAAGATGACACTTACTTGAGAACAGCTTGTATAAGAGGACAACACTTGCTATACTAAATTTGTGGCTGAAATACAATATGGAATTTGGAAACTTAAGCCAGGATGTCTGTTCTATACTGAACTTTAGGATCACATATTAGATCAAAGATAGATCTTGAGAGGTATAATGAGAAATCTACAGGGATGATATGAGGAAAACAGGGATCATCCCCAGTGAAACCTTAGCATGAGTGCACAGGCACAGAAGGCTAAAGAACTGTTGTGTTTTGATATTCCCAAGCAGAAAGCCTTCCATGATTTTCTGTTGAGGCCCACACTCTGCCTCAACACTTTTGCCTCAACGCTTTTGGGGCTAAGTGCTCTGGTCAAGAGAGAGTGTGGCTCTTGGGGCAAGAGACTCGAAGAATGGAGACAAGACAGGGTGTGATTCAGTCTCTTCTATTTTCTCAAGTCTCCCCTATTGAAGGGAATTCTGAGGTATTTATATACACAAACAAGAGAACACAGGTGAAAACACTTTACCACGTGCACCATACAGCTGAGGTCACTAAACAGCAAAACAAGCTATGTGGGATAAACAATATATTTATCAGAGTGTGCTTCAGCTGTTATAGGCTTTTGACAACCAAGTCTTTCATCAGGGTATATGGTTCCAGATGGCTGCAAAGTTGATCTAGCCACTTTCTACTAAAGTTGGCTCCCAACAATTTTCCATTACCAGGATCTAAGTTTCCAACTTTGGAAGATGTTCCTAAGTTAGAAAACTGATTATCTTTCCCTTCTTATACATGTGTAGAAAGGTCATTGAAATGTTTTTTATAACAAGAGCCCATTGGGAGGACCTCTGTCAAACTCTCTGCCACATGGACCATTGCCAGGCTGACCAAAGGTTTTGCAAAAGAAAATGATTGAGCAAGCAGCATATGTAATATCCAAACTGTCAAAAGCCTGCCTACTCAGATGTGTTTCGCAGTCTTCATTGTCTATCTAGTTGCTTTTATTTCCCAGGTTAAATATCTGCTCTGTTAGGGATGGTTTCATTCATAAATGTTAACTTACTTTGTTAATGCCTTAATTTTCTAGAGGAGTGTTCTGTCACTCACTCAAACCATCTTCCCAATAGTTATAGATGTTGACAGTCATCATTTCTTTCCATACCAATCACTTCTACAACAATACTCAGGCTAACATTAACGACCATGGACAGTAACATTCCTTAACAGGTCTTGCTCTTTGATGATGAAACCTCTCCTTTTCTTAAAGGCATCATCAAGGAGACACTGAAACACGACATATCCCCCAAGAAAATAAGAAACTAATAGCAATAACATTAATTAGAATGTTTTTTTAAAAATGGACAGTGGAGGGTAGACACTAATACAAAGTGTGTAGGGGCATTCTTCCTTCCAAAGAAAACAATAAAGTTATGATTCAAACGATAAACACATTCCTCTGAAACTATTACATACCTAGAATAGTTCCTGGTATATAACAATTAAGGTCAATGAAAAGTGAAAGCTTTGGTGAGCATGAACTCTAGAATTCCTGCATGAGACACCATGGCTGACTGGTTACCTGAATGACCATGCTGTAGTCAAATGAGATTGTGGTAACACAATAGGAGCACTCACTACGAATTAGGCTAAATGTGACAGGAATAGGAAAGGTGATTCCACATAACCTAACACAAGAAGCTGGGGCATTGCGGAGACAGTACACACAGCACATTTTCCCTCTGTGTGCCCTGAAGGACCTTGGTGCAGGATATGATGTTTGATTTTACATACCGACTCCAACTCCCTTCTTTGACCTGGGAGAATGATCTGTACACACACCATTATACACTTTGCATGCCTTCTGGGTTTTGATTGGATTTAGCCAACAAGGAGTCCTTGTTTAAAGTAAAGAAGAGAATGATTTTGGGCTATTGGATGCTCCATTTTTAGGTTTCACTAGTTAGTTAGTTTTGTTGACTAAAGATCAGACAAAGATGAGGTACAGTTGAGTGTTTTGGCACCATTTCTAATATGCTTTTGTTAGAATCCTAAATGTCATGGTAGACAGAAGATCTCACCACTAATACAATCTACTATGGCAATTTTCATAAGCCAATGTAGTATCTAACTGTGATCCAGATACTTATCCTTATACTCATAAGTAAGGTGATTCACTCCTAATCAGAAACATTTCATTTTGAAGCAGATGGAGATTACTAGAGTTCTACAACTGACCAAAATGTGGAGAATAAACATCCATATGGTTTCCAATCCTGATTAATACTTCTGTATCACAGCTCCTGTGCCTAAAGCTTATGAAAAATTACACACACACACACACACACACACACACACACATACAGAAAAGTAAAAAAAATGACAGGAGCCAGAGAATCAGTACACTAGATGACAGACAGAATCTCCTAGACATGTCAGGGTAACTGCACCCACAAAATCTCAACACTGTGAGTTGAGGTAGATCAACTACCTAAACGAAAATGAATTATGAGTGGTTGATCTGATGTTGTGAATGGGGAAAAACTCATGAAGCCCGCTACTAAATGTGAAGAGATAGGTAATCAAGGGCTACTGATCCAGTGAGAATCCATTTTCTCCAGGATTAAGCTCCCTGAGAGGTTATTAATGTGAAGTGATGAGCCCCAAATACATGTATATACACGCAGTGCTAAAAGAACTCAATAAGTTGTATATTACATTTGCACACACATGTGACAGTAATAAAGATTAGTTTGAGAGCGTTTGGGAGTAGATAAAAGAAGAGCTGAAGGAGAAAGACAGAGGAGTCAAGGTGACACAAACTTAATAGTCATCTATAAATTCTCTCACAAACTTAATGATAAAAAGGTGAGAATCCTAGAGATGTTTAAATCATGTAGATGCCTTCATCAGCTGAGAGAAGTGACTCACATCAGCTTGTGACTCAAGAAATATGGCATTTCCAAATAGGATTATGTGAGGCTGTGTTCAAATTTGAGTTAAATATTAGCAAGGCTAGACAGAACATGAAACAGGACATCAGGGATGGGCGCCTGCTGTGCCACACATAGTATCATATGAAAAGCCTGCCTTCCGTTCTACCGGGGCCTGAGCTAGGGTAGTGACTGATGCCAAGTTCTTTATGTAAAGAGGGCTACATGGTAGTTGAGTGAAATTTGATGTTGGCTTAGTTCTTTCAGACATATTTACTTTAGTAGAGGGTTATGGAAAGGTTGAATCAATAAACACTTTCTCTTCAGTCAGCAGACTTGCCAGGGACATCAGAAGTTCTGCTTCGTGTGAGACTCGGCTCCCCCAGTGAATGGAGGCATTCCTTGTGTCCTGGAGGAAAAGACTCTCAGGGTTAATAAATACTAATCATGAGGTATCTGGACATCAACATCCATGTTTTTTTTACCTAATTTCAGATAAGATACTGACACCAGTTGAATGGAGACTAAAATTCAAATCTCATTTTCTATTGTATTTGTTTTCAATAAGAAGTGATTAAAATCGATATTTTTTTCCTTTTACATATGCCCCAATTATTATTTTTTTTTTTGCTGGACTCAAAGAAATTATGATAACTTCTGTAAACTTATAGTCCTGTCCTACAAGTCAATTTTTGTCTTTTAACCTAGACCTCTCCGCAATCTTTCCATGCAAGGATCATGTGTGGAACCATAAACTAAAATATCCAAAATCGCGCTATTCTGCTATGTATTTCTATTTCTTTGTAAAGTTACCCAGTGAATTGGGCATTATAAAGATCTGAGAATGATCGTAGAAATGAACAGTACAGGGTGAAGTGGAAGGACTGTTTAAGTGCAAGTATCATGCCAAGAATTAAGCAAGAAGATCAATACATAATATAAAGCATGTTTTCCAATTCCCTGTCCTTATAGTCTCCCTCCTTCCGATTGTGTATAAAGGGAGATGAGAAAAAAAATGTAGTTCTATGACTTTAAGTCCTGAAGCCATCTATAAACACATGGCAAGCTTAGCGTCTCCTTGCCTCCCATTGTCATGGATACCTACCTGTCATAACGAAGCAGTGTTAACTAAAGCCACTAAACAGGGAAGCTGCAAAGAATATGATCTTAAAGTGTCTGCAGGTTGTTGTTAAAGGGCTTTCCCTTGTACCCCTTTGACATCCAGTAACCATTATCAGCCCCACCAGCTTGGCTTTCTGCAGACAGAAGCTTTCCGACACCTCCCTGGACCTGGTCCAGGTTGAAGATAATAAGGTGTTTATTTTATTTCTTCTCTTGTTTTGCTTGTTGGGTCCCCACATCACACAGGTGCACATCGCGTTCTATCGTTTCCTCTTGTTCCTGAAACACAAGAACGTGATGGGAAGAGCTTAGGGAATTGGAAAGGGCTCAAAAGCAGGTGGGGATGCTAAGCCGTGACACCGAGATTATCGCAGCCATTGGAACCAAACCAGAGGAAATGATCTCATGCCTGCTCCTGAGTCAGGTGACAAAGGTGGGAACCCCAGTTTCCAGACCAATGGAGAGGCAGAGCAGGCTGATCCTTTACTAGAAAGAAGCTTAGCTGAACCAGAGAATGAAGGCTAGTGAAAGACTGTATCTCAAAATCAATATGAAAAGCGGGCAAGTGAAGGCACTTGTTGCCAAGCCTGACCCAAGGCTGATCATAAGAACCCACATGATGCAAAGAAGAATCGATTCCCAAAAGTTGCCCTGAGACAATACTTATAAACACACACACACACACACTACTTCCCGTAAACAAGTCAGATTCCTATGTTAATATTTTTACTGTCAACTTTCATTAAGATGTAACTACTTAGTTTTTTGTATATGAGTTTTGCCTGTATGTATGCATGTGCACAATCTGTATGCATGGTGCTCACAGAGGCCAGAAGAGTGTGTTAGAAACCTGAAGTTGCAGTCACAGATTGTCATGAAGCGCCATGCGAAGTGCAGGGAACTGAGTTCTCTTAGCCACTGAGCTACCTCTCCAACTCCTGTCGTTCTCTTTAGAGTTATTTTTGCTTTTCAGTTTTATTGTGTATTGCTTGACAAGTTGTGGTCAATAGTTTACCCCTGAAATTAATGTTTTAGCCTTTTTTTTCCCTGTTTTTTCTCTATGTGTCCATGAACGGAGGCTGCACTTTTGGCAGATTTGGGAAGCAGATAATGATGTGGCTTACAGATGTCTACAACCAGGTTAGTCAAGCTAAATAAACGGCTGCTTTTTATGCTGTCCCGGTTTGAGATGCGCCAAACTAAGAAAGGGATCTCTCTCTTTTTCTCTGTCTCTCTCTGTCTGTCTCTGTCTGCTTCTTTATCTCTCTGTTTCTCTGTCTCTCTCTGTCTCTGTCTGTCTGTCTGTCTGTCTGTCTCTCTCTCTCTCTCTCTCTCTCTGTGTGTGTGTGTGTGTGTGTGTGTGTGTGAATGTGTTTATATGTTGTTTCTCTAACAGGTTTTTTCTGGTTATTATTATTGATTCCAAGCTAGCCTTAAGCCTCCAAGTACCCCAATTGGCCTGATGACATTTTCTCCCCTCTATCTCTTTGGGATTTCAGGCATGTACCATATTGAGCTCCAAAAGGATACTATTTTGAAAATCCTATTGGCATAATGGGGTGACATTGATGTAGCTGTTAAAATCCAACTACAAAGTAATGCCACGCGGCTCTATTTATATCACTGTTACTATCTTCATGACTCCAGTGAGAGAATTAAAAAGGAAAGATACAAATGCCCCACACCTGCTTGTAATATGACTCATGCTTATGACCCAGCTAAATACAAAACTCAAATGACAAGAAAACAGAAAACTCTAAGATGTGTTGAAGGTTGGTAGCCTGGTGAAAAGCATAGGCTACTGGAATAGATAGAAAATGCCAGGCGTTTGGCTGAGTAGGGAAAGAGATTCATGCATGTGGGGGCACTCACCAGATTAAAGTTGGTAGAATTTGTATATCTTGGACCTCACACTCATCAATTTATTTTAAGGATGAGAAAGAACTAAAAACGAGAATACCATAGAAACGCCAAGCCTTTAAGCAGTGAGCCACAAATATCTACTAAGAGACTAATGCTTCACTTTTAAACTCTCTATGATCATACTGTAATTTTGAGGTTCCCTGAAGATTTACCACCTTGTCTGGCCAGCATCTTTTTTTATCATTAATACGAGCTGTACCTCTGCAGCCTTGAGTATCAGCTCATTGAATGATAATTTTTTTTGTAAAGGCATGGTGAATACCTTACATGCATCTGGATCCCAGTGTTGTGATACCCAGGGGGGCTACCTCCTCAATATCCATAAGATACTTTAAGCTGTTTCATCAAAGTTTAGGAAAATTCCCTCACCAGAAGAAGGAGACTCAGTCATTTGAAAAAGGCATGGTGGGAACTATGCTCTTGAAGCTGTGTGAAGAGAAGCACAGGTTAAGGCTACAGCAGGAGGGGTTTGCTGACTCTCTGCTCAAGTCTCAAGTCTCAAGTCTCAAGTTTTCTGCTTTTTACTCCTAAGACATTGTTGGAGGATGGAGGGGCTGTTTGTCATGCCTACTCATACAAGCTGTTCTGTGGGAACATCTTGAAGACTTCATCACATGCATCTGCTTTGTTACAGTGTTTATTTTTCAAACCATTTGACATTTTCAGCTGTCGGCTGCCTGGAAAGTTTGCTCTCCAGATGCAGTTTCTCCGAACACCGATCTCCATGTGGTCAGTTTCTACCCTCTCCACAAACCCTGGATAACCACACCTATTGGGTTTCCCAGGGGCCAGAAAATCAGTTCTCTGTGAATTCACTGCTCCAAGCTGATCGTACCCGAAAGCTCCATCCACAGAGAAGAAACATTTATTTTCTTTTTTCCCCTCAGTTTTTGTACTCCCACTGAATGTCTTACCTGATATTCTCTTTTAACTTCTTGAGTTAATTTTTCATTCATGTTTATATTTGTTGACAGATAATAATTTTACAGCCTTTGTCATATGAAGTTTTGATATATTTAATTATGGATTGAGTATTGGAGATGACTCAGTGGTTAAGAATGCTTGCTGCTCTTTCAGAAGACAGGGGTTCCATTCCCAGCAAAACGTATGCCTGTAAGTCCAGTGCCATGGGATATAATGCCCTTTTCTTACCTATACTGCCACTGATAATGCCACCAATAAATAATGAAAAACAAATCTTCAACTGTAATCCCAGCTCCTGAGTGGCAGAAGATGGGCTTTAGTTCAGGAAACCTGGGCTACATAACAAGTCCATCCTAGGAGGAACTGAACAGCTAGATATTTAGTTATGGCTTAACCAAGTTGGAAGTGCTGCCTGTATGAAATTTGTTTGATGATTAATTGGAATTGTCAGTGTGAAATATCCTCTGGGCTTTTATGGCTCTGTAATATTAGTGATTGTCTGCAACAATTAACTGATTTCTCAAATTTTCTTGCTCCACCTTATGCATACGTGCATGCGCACGCATGCACACACACACACACACACACACAGAGAGAGAGAGAGAGAGAGAGAGAGGGAGAGAGACAGAGAGAGACAGAGAGAGACAGAGAGAGACAGAGAGAGTTGAAGGAGAGGGAGAGAGAGATGGAGAAATAGAGAGACAAAGACACACAGGGAGAAATATAAGAGATATATAAAGTGGAAGCCAGAGACAGAAAGAGAGGGAGCACACACATACACATGTCAATATACTTTACAAGTATACACACGTGTATACATACACACAGAGAAAGAAAATTATTACACAGACATATATTTACAGATTTACAGAGTAATAGGGATAAAGAGACAAACATTTAAATACTAGACACATATAAAAACATACACATACACACAGAGACACATACATAGACACATATAAGCACATTTATACAAACATACATACACATGTAGAGACACATTTACAAACATTCAGACACACACACACACACACACACACACACACACACACACACACACACCTTTGTATCTGCATCAGTTACAAGGTTCTGCAAAGCCCATGAAAGCAAATCTTCCTTATGCCCTTCAATTTGTCCTCAGTTGTCGTATTCCGAGCTACTTCCTTTACAGTCTAGCTTTCTGTATCTCTCTCTTGAATAGAAGATTTTTTTTTTCCTTTTGGAACAAAGCTTTTCTATGAGAATTATCCTTTGCTAGATCTCCCCTCGTCTCCTGTACATACCTTCATATAAAGTGTGGTCTCAAAAGTTTAGTTTCTCATCTTCAAACCTTAAAGAGTTTCTATGGCTTCAAATTTTATGAATGAGAAAATGATTCCCTCCCCACCCCAGTGGTTCATTGGTATCACCTTTCTTTCTCTCTAGTCTTAAAACCTCAGATAACATTTAATCTATGGAGAGGTAAAAAGCTTTGACACAAGTTGAATTTACTCGTGAAAGAAAATGTTTTGTATATATATATATATATATATATATATATATACATATATATGTAAATATATATATGTAAATACATATACATGTATACACATATATGCATATATAAATATATACATGTATAAATATATATGTGTATATATTTCCTCCATCACTAGTATGTATATGTTTCCTCCACTTCCTCCATCACTATTAGGAGATGTGACCTTGCTGGAGGAAGTGCATCACTGTGGGAGTCTTTGAGGTCTCCTATGCTCAAGCCCATGCTCAGTGGCTCACAGGTCTTTTCCTGCTGCCTGCGATCAGATGTAAACTCTCAGTTCTTTCTCTAGCAGGAGAGTTAGAATCCATAACCTTGCCTGCATGTAACCCAACATAAAAAAGTAAAAATAAGACAAAAAAAAAATCTGGAAGTGGCTTATGAGTTTGTGTGTTTGTGTTGGGTTAAATGATACCTACGACGTCTTCATTTCCGCTCTAGAAATTCATGGTATAATAGTAGAGCAAAAGTCTTGAAGCATCTCATGTTAGAGAAGTCTTTTAACATACCATAAGTCAGCATTTCTACATTGAATGTGTCTGTGAGTGCATGCACGAGTGTTCATCTGTGAACCCACGTGCCAGAGGCCAGAAGTTGATACCCTATCTTATTCTTTTGAGACAGATGCTCTCATTGAATCAGAGCTCACTTACTGTCTAGCCTGCTGCCCAGCAAGCTCTAGAATCTGCTTGTTTCTAGTTCCCTAGTTCTAGGGCTATAGACACACACCAGCACATTCAGGTTTTTTTTTTTTTTTTTTTTTTTTTTTTTTAATGGATTCTGGGGATCTGAACTAAGTTCTTCATGCTTGTGAAAATAAACTTTACAGGCTGAATCATCTTCCCAGCCCCTTAATACCATATAGTCTACTAACAATTCTGGAGTCATTCTGTACATGACTGTAGATTATTAAGCTGATAAATATTTTCTGCTTCTAAGACTCAGTATGTCTAGTGGCCTTCTGTTTCTCAGAGTGAAAGCATGCATTCCATGCATACATAGCCCTGTTCCCAGTAGTGTCAAATCTTCTACCTAATTTTACTTGGTTGATTTTTTTCCAATCTAGCATTTCTGTCGTTGACTCCCAGGGAATTCCAATTTTTCTGTTAGCATGGAAGAACATGCAATTTGGGGGTTTTCCTTTGTTTGTTTGCTTTTGGTAAAAACATCTTGGACTTTTGTTCATAAGTTACTTCTACATAAAAATAACTTTTACATGAAAATTGCTAAGCATGGAAAAAACCAATTTCAGTTTTGACATCCAAAACAGTATCTCCACGTAACTGCTTAAATTCAAACCTGGCCAACATGTGAAACTAAAAGTATGGAAATTTTTTTTTTTTTTTTTTTTTTTTTTTTTTTTTTTTTTTTTTTTTTTTGGCTTTTAACAGAGATCCACTCAGTTTTTTTCCCCCATATTAACCACCAAGAACTTGAATTTAAAAGGTGTCTGCACATGTGAATGATTAAATGAGCACACACACACACACACACACACACACACACACACACACATTTACACACAAGACATTAGTCAGATCTCTAATGGGATAAAATGATGTCTGACATGTGAAGCAAGTCATCATCAGGACTTAATCTTTCTAGGAAAATGGGCCAGACAAAAACATTTGAATCTATAATTGGCATCTTTTAAGGTGCCCGCCATCTGGACCTCACTTGGTTTAATTAGACGTTGCAGGGTGGCGGTGCTCTTGTAAAAACCTTGCACTCCATTAACCTTGACTTTTCACACGTTGACATTTCAAGCCCCGTCTTTGCTTTCCTATGTTGGAGTGGCCATGTTTCCATTTCATAGGAGTCTACCTCAGAGTCCATGAGCCAGACTCTTGTTATTTGGCAATGCCACGGAGAAGCTCAAGTCTGTAAATGGTAGTAGCCAGGAAAGGTTGCAGGCAGCTAAAAATGGCAAGATAGCAGGAGTCATGGGATGGACCCCACCCTTTCTTAGGAGACATCCAAACGGCATGGCTAGCAAAGACTGGGAAGGGAAGAGAGAAATGATGCAGAGAGATGAACCCAAGTAACACAGGAGAATGAGTTCACCCACTGCAGTAGTTTTAGTAAGCTGTGGCGACTCGAAGCCTGCCTCTTTTCAACAGCTTCTACAGCTAAAACATTTTAGACATTTGCACAAATTATTTACCATTTAAGTGAATTGTGAGTGTGGGGATAAAGAGGTAAATCTACCTATATTCCAGGGCACTCACTGTGGTAGGTTTCTATTCATATCTTACCTCTTTCAGTTTTTATAATAATGCTTATTTGGGGAGTGTAAATGTCAAAAGCAGAAGTGGTCATGACTGGTCAGAAGCTAGTCCATTTTACCTAATGTCTTGTTGTAGTCTGCTTGTCTGTTTTGTGCTCTGAAGTTGGAAGTAGAAAATGGTTATTCCAGTCTCACTGAAATGTCAATTTCAAAATGGTCAGAAAAAAAAAAAAAGTCCCATTCTCAGGAATAGCTGGGACTGTTGGTGTATTTTAACTGGTTCTTTATTAGCTTTTCTTATTTTCATATTTTCTGCCTACTCCCAATATTCTTAATATCCCATTAATTTCCTTAAAGCAAAGTTCTGGGAGTCAAAGCAGCAGTAATATTTATAATTTACACATGAGTTTCTCTTAAGTGCTTAGAAAGTTCTCGAAAGGCCTGTAAAAGCAGATATCCCACTACCCCTTCTAACCCAGGCCTGAGCCATTCAGTCTTTGAGACATCCAATTTTTGCTGTTAGAAACTCAGAGTGTCTTGGGCAAAGTGTGATGAACTGATCACTCTGTTTTGTGGAAGGGTGGTTGAAAATCTGGCCTGGTTTAAGCAAACCATATTGGATTTAGCTGAGCATTTAAGTGTTTTATATGTCTCAAAGGAGAGTTGTATACAGACCGTCCCAAATTATCTTACTTTGATGCTTGCAAGTTATTGAAAGAAATAGAATGGGTCTTGTTTGGGTTCTAGTAATTCCTGTAAGTCAGTAAATATATATATATATATATATATATATATATATATATATATATATATATATATATAAATTTAGCACTAATAGCAGAAAAATATTGTTTTTAATTAAGAAAATTTTTTTTTGCCAAAACTCTTGAGAGAAATCATTTCTAAGATGCTTCTAGAGATGACATCCTATAGTCACTTGCTCATGATCAAACGCAAGTTGCACTAAAGACAAAAGGAACTTCAGAGTGGAGACTAGCATACAAAGGGTTAAGCGGGAGGGTAGCAATGCTACCATTTTAGCAGAACATTTAAACCAACTAAGTACACTGACTACTGCTATTGTTTATTTTCTTTCTAGTCTAGGGATTTTTTCCCCCCTTTTAATCTGCCAGAAGGGAACCTTCAGGATTTGAGCCTGAACGTTCTTCCTCAGACTTGAATTTATTTTTTAATTACGGTTAAAATAAAAATAAATGTTCACTCTTTTGGAGCTGTGCAAGTTTGGGGGAGATAAAAAAAAAAAAGCCAAAAAACAGAGAGAGACTTCCTCATCTGAAAAGATTTAATGCTAATCTGTGCTGTAAAATAGCATTTTGAAAAATATAAAACAAAAAGCTTTCAATGTGGTCAAAGACCAATGTAAAGTGATATATTTCAGACCGGAGAGTTGGTGTAACTTATCCCTGTCACAGTTGCCTGTTTATTGTGTTTGTCTGGTTGGCCTGGCAACCAGCTCATAGCTTTTCACTCATTTTATAATGTTCCTGTAAATGTTAGGTAGGTCTGGATTTATTATACACTGTCAACACCTAAAATGGAACCCACTGCTTAACGCAGTTCATTTGGCTTCATGCCCCTGCTTCTTAAAAAAAAAAAAATAAAAAAAAGTGTGTGTGTGTGTGTGTGTGTGTGTGTGTGCGCACACACATTAAGGGAAAAAAAAAATCCTGTAGTGAATCCAAAAGAAACGTAGCCTAGACAAAACTAGTAGTTGGGTGGTACAGGCAATGTCAAAGGATTGGTTGAGCTCTGTAGCTGTTGTGTTGTTGGGTGGGAACTTGTGACTCACAGTATTTGTGACTGGGATTTAGAAGGACAGAGTACCAAGAACCATATTTATTGCTGAATTTATCATCCCCAAAGAAACCAGATGGCAATCAGCGTTGTTCAGAAGGGCTGCTGAGCCACCAGGGAATGAATCATAAGGCTATTAGAGGCTGGTTGGATTTCTCTCCTTCTTATTAACAGGCTTAGTTCATCCGCCTACTGTATGACCAAGCAAGTTTGATGGAGTCCCAAAAGATAGCAACCCAGAGACGTTATTCAGGGAGACTATTGAGATTGCTGAAGCATTAAGAGGAAGTGGATTCAGAGTGCCAAAGTGCTTCAGAAATATTAGAGGGAAATGTGAGACTCTGGCCATAACCAGTGCATGCCAAGTCAGCAAAGCAATAATGACAATAGCAGACAGGTCCCTCTGCTGCCTGGTGCTCTGTCAGTCTCTAAGCCTGTTCAGTCAAAACCCTGCAGGGAAATGACGATCAGTTAGGATGCACCTTTGTCTACGTCTCTGGTCAGTATCAGTGAAAGATTTATTAAGTCCTTCTCTCTTATTAACTATGTGGGATGAGTAAGGTCACCATTCTGACAGGTCACTGTGCATCATAAACATGACGACTAAGTGTCTCAGGAGAATAGAAAGGTTTTCAGAAACTGAGGCATCCACTTCTAAGCTCTGCTTCAAGCAGCATTCTAGCTTCTTTGTCCATTGTTTATCTTCGCACTATTGAGAAGAAACTGAAAACAATGGGAAAGATAATAATGAGATAAGTTACTATTGGCATTACATTTGGAAGGGAAGCGTCTGTGTGTTCAGTGTCGTGACTTAAATAATCACTATAATCAGAGAGATTATACATTATGTCATGGCAGCATATGTCTAAATAGATCATGCTACCATCCGGATCCTTTTAGATCCAACTTGCATTTCATGAATTAATCACTAAAGGCAATAAATCATACATGCAAAGGATTTTCTATGTATTTTTTCATGGTTTGTAAGGTTTCCAGCATGGATCAATGACATATTTTTTTATTTTATTTTATTTTATTTTATTTTATTTTATTTTATTTTATTTTATTTTTAGTAATGCTGATTGGTAGTTGACATGCAAGCGTGAGACTTTGACTATCAAAGTAAAGAAGTGTTGCCCATGCCACAGGAATGCTAGATCACGGAAGGGTCCCCATCAACATCACTTGAATAAATGAAAGCTGCAGTAAATTTCAACAGCATAACAACTTATAAATAGGTAATTGTCATTACATAACAGTCAGTTTCCATCCAGGCCAAGTCAATCACACCAATTTCCATTATAAAATAGCCATGCCTCTTTGTGTTCCTGCACATTGACCTCTGACATTTCCCTTCTACATTTCCCACTGTTGGGCTGGTCTTATGCCACTGTCCATCTGTCTGGAGCTCTGTATTTCTCAAGGTCTCCATTTCCTAAGATTCCTCACCATCCACACCCATGTCATATGCCCAAGGAAGCCCCACACTGACCCTCATGTGCTGAAGCACGTCTCCCTCTATCCATTTCTCTCAGTCATTTTCATCCTTATTCACTCCGGTATTTTTTAGCACCCCTGTTTAACTGTTGTTCGTTATCACAACTTATTGTCTGTTTCCTCTCTGTTACTGATTCAGAGTTCTGTTTCCAACATTTGGAACAGTACCTAGTGTTCAGTAAGTAATTAAGGACATTTTTTATAATTGTGTGTGTGTGTGTGTGTGTGTGTGTGTGTGTGTGTGTGTGTGTGGGTGTGTGTGTGGGTGTGTGGGTGTGGGTGTGTGGGTGTGTTTACCAGAGTGTATGTATCAGGACCATGTAAATTCAGGGGAGAGAAGAAGGAGTTTGAACCGTTGGAAGTGGAGTTATCAGCAGTTGTGAGCTGACTGATGTCAGTGCTAGAAACCAAATTCTGGTTGTCTGCTCTTAACCAATGAGCCATCTCTGGAGTGCCATGTGTTTGTGCATGTGTATGTTCTTTAAAACATGCTACAAGCATTTCGAGTATAGGACAAAACATTATTAAAGAAAAAAGGTACTATCTAAACGAGAGTTCTGTAACAAGAGGCAGAAAAGATGTAGAAGAATATGAGGGAAGACGGGGAGATATGGGATGAGTTGGGGGAGTGGAAACAGGAATCAGAACTTATTGTATGAAGATAAATATTTTCAATAAAATAAAAATAGAAATACTTGCAATATGACTTTGGGTGAGTTACTTAAATACTCTCAAATTCATTTCGTATGCCATGCAAATAATACTCTTTGTAATATAGGTTTATTTGAGGTCAAAGTATGACAATCACCTAGTAGAGTATTATTTAAAAAGTTGACATTTGATTATAGCTAATTCATTTTTACTCAACATACATTAAATTAAGTGTAATTTCTCTAAAAACATACTATAGGGAAGACTGTGTAAGTGCAAAGACATAAATAGTAAACCAAATTAACCAATCAAGACATTATCATATCTTAACATGGGACAAGCCATTACAGCTCCCTTGGGACACTTAGAAGGAATGTCACACATCGAGTCTTTAATGTGAATTGATTTATTTCTTCAACTGTAACCCATTGCATTACTTTGAAAGGGTTTCTCATTTGACTCGCTCTTCAAACAAGCAGGTTATGATGACCTCTACTCCCTTAGTAAATATGCAATCTCTTGTAGGGGCTGGGGAAATGCTTTTTCTCCAAACAGAACACCAGACTGCAAAAAAAAAAAAAAAAAAAAAAAGCCGATTTTTCTTTTTTCTGAAGACTCAGATGTGGGTATTCAGAAATGTGGCTACTTCAAGAGAGAGTCTTGTCATGTCCTACCTCTTGGTTCTCCTCACTTTAGCTCTTGGCAACTCCTTAAACATGTTAAAGACATTGAACGTTAAAAAAATGTTCGAGACTCAGTCCTTCATGACTATACAAATGAGATCCAATCGTAATTCTTAGTGACAAACGGTTAAATATGTGGGTAGTTTGTTTAGGTTTTATTTTGAAATGACGAAGTAGCCTGTGAAAACAAAGTTTAACAGGCCCATTAAAGTATGCTGTCTCCATCACTAATGTGGAGTTTGGTTGTATGCTGCTTGTCGGGGACTATAAACAGCAACGGTGGAGTCTTCTATTGTGTAGAGTTATAAAATGTCCCGACTTTGGCTACATATAGACACACTACACTCAGAAAAGATAATGTGCTTATTTTATATTTAAATGAAAGCAATAACCTACTCTTAAAATCATAATGTGCAGGTAAGCATATTACATCGGAAACGCACGTACTTGAGTTAAAGAAAACATAGAAAAATTCCATGTTAATACGTAGGTTGTGATTAGATGGTGGACTAGGCACGTTTCAACTTGCTCTTCAGTCCGTCTGTCTGCCCACAGCGTTTCTTACTCCACGGTGGCAGGGCCAGGTTGGTAGAATCATGAGTTCTCTTCTTAATTACCTCACAATTTGCTTACTGGTTTGGGGGTAATTGGAACAATTTGCTTGCAGAAGCCTGCGAGGAATCAGATGTTAACTAACTTTGTCTTGTGTAATCAGCCCAGCAAGAAACAGGACCTCTTCCCCAAGGCCCCCCACTCCTCCCATTACCATCTCTTAAGCTGTGTGCTGGCATCCAGTGATCCTGTGGAAAGAAAACACACAGGCAGTTGCCTTGGTATTGACTGGCCAAATCAGATTATGCCTCCAGCTCTGAATGGCGAGATTCCAGGAATTAGCAGAGGGGCCCAGGGAAAATATTAAGAAATATGAAATGACATGAGAAAGACTTCCTATGATTTATGTACAAGGGGCTGCAGATGGAAAATAAATTTATTTCGGTGATCCACACTGTCTGGAGTTGCTACTGTGTCCCCAGAAAAATGCAGAGATAAGATGTAGTTCTGTTTTTTTTTTTTTTTTTTTTTTTTTTGGCTGTTGAGTCGATTGGGCTTTAGAGGTCTCTGATCCCTAACACACCATTTTGCTTGACAATGATGTCCTGATTTCTGGTTTTCCTCTGTACTGTTGCTGACAACTCCCACCCTGCCCTAGAGTAAAACAGATTTAAAAGCCTCTATATTACCTAAGACTGAGTGCATCATCACACAGCCTGTACTGGTTGGTTTTGTGTGTCAACTTGACACAAGCTGAAGTTATCACAGAGGAAGGAGCCTCCTTGAGGAAAAGCCTCCATGAGATCCAGCTGTAAGGCATTTTTTTCAATTATTGATCAAGGATGGAAATGCCCATTGTGGGTGATGCCATCCCCAGGCTGGTAGTCCTGAGTTCTATAAGAAAGCAACCTGAGCAAGCCAGGGGAAGCAATCCAGTAAGCAGCACCCCTCCATGGCCTCTGCATCACTTTCTGTTTCCTGACCTGCTTAAGTCCCGGTCTTGACTTCCTTTGGTGATGAACAGCAATGTGAAAGTGTAGGTTGAATAAACCCTTTTCTCCCAAACATGCTTCTTGGTCATTGTGTTTTGTTCATGAATAGAAACCCTGACTAAGCGACAGCTTTTTAAAATAACTTTATATTTAATAGTCTATTTTCTACATATATAATTCAATAAACTCAGAATGTTTTAATGGGGCATAGGAAAGGGAAGATAAGACAAACTATAGTTATTTAAATATCACTATTTTTTTCTTCATGAAGGTAGATTTTTTTCGATTTGTCAGCACCTACTTTTATGTTCTCTCCCTCTCCTTCCCTCCCACTCTGGCCCCCTCCATTCTCCCTCTATCCCTTCCCTCCTGCTTTTCCAAACATCGCCCTTTTCATCCCTCCATCCCTCTTCATACAATTTTGACACTTCTTTTCTGCGAGACAGTTACGCTTAATCTTCACAATACATTCATGAGTTCTGTGGATGTGCTATGCGTGTGTGGACAGCTGAGCTGGTCTTGGGGGGCGGGGGAGTTAGATTCCTTTGAATCTGTATATTTGAAAGTGGAGTATCACTGAAGCTTTTATCTCAGCTGAACCCATGGCATCCCCAGATTAAGTCTAATGTGATCACAGTGTGGCCTCTTTTGTCTCCTTTTAAAGTTATTTCTCTCGATGTTTCGATGTTTATATCTAAGTTTGTTGACATTTTTTTCTTCTATTTCATTTCTTGATCTCCTTACGTCTTTAGCCTCAAGAGTTCCTGGATTCGTAGAGTGAGTTGTGATAGAAGCTTTTCATTCTGTAGGAAATTTAAGTGAAATTACCGTTGTATTGTATTTGAATACTTGAAAATGCGAATGAGTCCTGCTTTATTGGTGTTTTATTTGGTAGAAAATTGTACTGCAGATATTTTTTTAAGGTATAATTTTAGGATATTCTTTCTAAGAATCATTTCCTGGTATGCCATTTTAAGAATCTGTTATAAATCTATGTTTGGAGCTATGTACTATGTACATTCATTGTCATTTTTGATTGCTCTTCAAAGAAGGGTATCCCTTCACACGAGCTAAGAGAACAGGCACCTAAGGACCTGACAGCCTCCAATGCGCATGCTTTTAATCTCATGCAGTCCCTTCTGGTCCTTTTACAGGCGGTGGGCATATATTCAGTTTTTTTCCCTTTTGTCACTTTTTGTTTCTCTAAAGCTTCATCCTGAGGATGTTTTTCTTCTCCTTGAAGTATATATTTTTCTTTTAAAACATTTCTATTAACTCTTTGAAATAGTTTTAATTTGGTCTATTCAAAAAAAGTTTGCTTTTGTATGTAAAAGCATTATTATTTTTTATTCCTGTTTTTAAAAGACTGCATGTGATTCTAGTGTTGTGATTATTAGTTTCTTACTTTTACTGTTTATTTTCAGCCATTTGCCATCAGCCTGGTTCTTATTTCTTTATCAGTGAAATGTCGTTTTTTTTTTTTCCTCTGCTAACTGTGCCTTTGATTTACAATATGACACTTAAATATCGATGCTTTGTATGCAACCAATTCTCTCTCTTCTCAGAGTTAAGAAGTAAGCCATACTAAGAAAGAAAACGGGGATATAAACTACCTAAAAAATAACTATCACATGCCTTATCTAATTTTATATAAATAGATATTTAATATATATTTAGCACAGCATATACACACATATATATGCATGCTGTCTGTAGATGCATATATAGCTCAGGCACATTTACTTTATGAAATAGTTCATGAAATATATTTAAACAAATAAATAACAGAAGTAATAAATAGCTCTTAAATAACTGGTTCTCTGTGTATGCACTTTTTCAGAAACATGTAGTTTAATAGCCTACCCAGAAGTTTTTTCTTTCTTTCTTTTTTCTTTTTTTTTAAAGAAACCATCGCCCTCACTCAAAGCCATATGGATAGGCCATGCACTTTTGATCCATGGCCAAGTTTTGCAATCCAGGAAAGAGATTGTGAATGAGGATGTATGTGCTGGGTGCTTAGCACAACCAGCGTTACCACGTAGAGTGGTTGTTGTTGACATTCCTCTGCTGTTTACTCCATAGAGGGAGTAGTTGTGGAAAGGGCAGGCTAGGAAGAGCACAGAGGTTTGGAGGCAGTTCAGAGAGATGAAGTGATGATTAAAGGCTAAGAAAACCAGACTTTGAGAAAAGATAAAAGGAATTGGGATTACACTGCCCAAAGAATAAGTCACTGAGGAGCCATTTAATACTATTTTTCAAGTTAGAATATAATGCAGAGATTCATCGTGTCATGAAACCCAACCAGAGAATATGGCTTTTGTGCTTAAATTGGGCACAGAATTTACCATGACTAGCTTTCTAATGATGGTCATTGGTCAATGTTTTATATTCTGGGTTGGGTCAGAGACCATATTGCTGTGTCTTTGGCTGAGCCACTACTCTCAATTCCAAAGAGAATGCATTAGCTTTTCATAGTAATTTGCCATTCATGAATGAAATAATTGTATGCTCTTTGCCTAGGTCTTTGTACATGCTTTCTATGGATCAGAACTCAGTTCCTCATGCTTGTGCTGGAAACACTTCACCCATGGAGTCATCTCCCTAACCTAGGTTCGTTACTGGAGGATAAAACAGTTCTCTGAAAATTAACTTCTGATATTCACGGAAGGACCAGTTAATGTGATCACTGTAAAAACACGAAGGGGTTTGTTACTGGATGCCTCTTTGCCCTGGGTGGACTCAGCTGCACATTTATAATAAAAGACAGCAGGCAAAACATTTGACTATTCACGAAAGTGTTTCTAAGTATAAATAGCTTAAAATATCCAATGACCGACATGGTTGATTTTACATGAAAAAAATATTTTTATATTCAACTAATTTGATTAAAAGGATTATGAATAAAATGAATCGGATTTTTAAATCAGGAGATCAAGTCACCGATGTGCTAAAGTATAACCTGAATTTTCTAATGAGGTTGAAGTAGGAGGTCATGGCAAACATGTATATTCTCATGCCCCTTCGGCTGCTGAACCTGCCACCAGCTTGTGCCATAAAGATAAGGGTGGGAGGGGGAGGCCGCACTGAAGATGAATATCAAAGTTAAGGTCATGAGGGCAATGTCATAGAAATAGATTCCTGTTACTACAATATTGCAGCTGAGTGGCATGAGATAATAAATATTTGAATTGGGATCTGTAACATGGCAGGCAAGATGGGCTCGCACAGGAAAGGGACGTAAAAGAGTTGAACAGATTTGTAAATTATCTAGGAGGTAAAGGGTAGGAAGCCAATCGGATGAAAACTAATTCCAAAGTTTCAAGTGTGGGTGGCTATAGGAACGGTGGTACCATTGACAGAAAGAGGGAATCCAGCCAGCTAATGCATTTAGCTCTGGGTGAGGAGTGGGAGCAGGGGAGGAAAGCCAACATTTCATAGACATAGTCATAAAGAACTCACAGGGCATAAAGGGCATGTTTCTGAAGGAAAGAAAAGCCTGTAGCTAACTTCCCTCAAATGGTCAGGGAGAAAGGATTATAGAAATATTACTCCAGGTAAGAATTTGCCATCTTCTCTGAATAAATGGACATCTTTTAATCCAATTTTATCTTTCCTCTGCTACTTCTAGTGAACTTTTTACCTTTTTCATGACGGAGGACTTGCAAATTCCTCCAATAGACGAATTCTGTATCAGAAATACAGCTCTGATTTTAATCCTCTCCCTCTCCTCAGAAACCACTGGATTTTCCAGCACATTTCACTTCTTGTGATTTTCCAAAAACATTTGCAGTTGCGATTATTAAAAAAAGAAAAAAAATCAAGTTCGTTGCAGAACGTGTTTATTTGGAAATGATTCCAAAGTCATCTGACAAATGAAATTCTATTGGAGAGGAGAATTGGAAGCATCACCAATTCTCTCAGATTACATTTTAACAGAAATAAAAGGGTCCCCTTTATTGTTGATGGTGTTTCTGTCCTCGAACCTGGGGTAGTAGTGAGTACATTATTTATAAAGCACAGTAATCACAAACTATTTAATATAGTATATGATTATGCCACCAAAATGTCTAAAAATATTGTACAGTCAGGTATGTGCATGTATTGCTGTATGTGCATACCTACAAATGCATATATAGATCTATCCACGGAGACCAAAGGAGGACATCGGGTATCCAGCTCCCTCACTTCTCATCTTTTCTCCTTAAGAAAGCATCTCTCATTGAACTTGGACCTAGACCGGTAGTCAGCAAGCCCCAGAGATCCTCTCTCAGGCTGACACATATGTAACCACACCCAGCTTTTTACCTAGGCTCTGGGGATTTGAACTCTTGTTCTGTTATTTGTGTTGCAATTGCTGTTAACTGTGGAGGCATGACGCCAGCCCCAATTCACCTCTTCAAGTTATCTAAGTGTTACAGAGTACTCGCCATAAAGAAGTAATAATGATAATCAGAATGAAGAATAGTTGATTAATTGATTCTACATAATTACATAGTTTATTATTTTAGTAGATGATCTTATATGTGTGTGCTGAATTGCCTTCTAGGGTTGTCAAAACTGAACAAATTGACACCCACCTCTTTTCTCACCATGAACATAATATAAAAAGAAAAGAGAAGCATAGGGAATAATTCTGATTGCAGGACTCAGTGTAAGAACCCCAAATAACTCATTATTGTGGAAGATGGGTGTAATTGGGAACAGTCTGAGGAAATGGTCATCCTGACTTTGTGAAATTGGGAAAGATGAGCCTTACTCATTTCCATGATGTCAGGGACAGCGTTCCTAATAACTACCTCAGGCTGACACAGCAACACAGCAACATACCAACACTGTATCTCTCTCTCTCTCTCTCTCTCTCTCTCTCTCTCTCTCTCTCTCTCTCTCTCTCTCTCTCTCTCTCTTCCTAGCCCTACATCCAGTAGTTGAAGCAACAGTGCATCAGGCAAAGGCAGGTTCACTCATTCCAGAAACCATTAAGATAGCATAATTGGATACAGTTAGTATAAAGGTAAATCTGGTTTATCTTTGTGGAGCAAGATCCTTAGAGGCATAAGCAAGTTCCAAGCATCAGTTTCCACCTTTGCAGTCTAAGGAGTGGTCCACATGCCTAACTGGAGTTCTTGCTGGGTGTCTCATTTTTATTCCATCTCCCCTTTACGATCTCACCTTGTTAGCAGAGTTTCTGAGTTCTTCGGGGAGGGCCCACCTACCTCTTTTCTCTTGAGTTATATCTATTGTCTTTTCTTTCAGGACTTCATATGGGTTGTCTTGGTCACCCTGGTCATCCTGGTCATCTTGGTCATCTAACTGGCTCAAATGTTCTTCCTAGATGTCGTTGTGATGAGGACCAGTTTATCCCCTCAGACCATGTTCCTCAGTTCAGTCAACACATGTATCTAAGGACTCCCTCAGACCCCCATAAGCCCACTAAACATAAAACCTGCTGAGTTCATATTCAGATTTGCTGAGTCTGGTGACTACTGGTGGCTATAGCTTAACTCTCCCCTCATTAAAGCATAAGAGAATACTTAGAATATTAATCTGTACCACAGTTCTCACCACATATATTTCTGGTTTTAGAAATGGTGAACATGGCAGGCAAAGAAGATATTGGAGGATCACATTCACATTTCTGGCTCTACACAGTTTAGACTTCATGATTTGGGTTCCCAGATTTTATTTTTTAATCTGACATTACTTGATAGTTCAATTAGCCTGAAAGATGTTCTGGAGAATTGCAACGTGAGGAAAGCCAGAAATAAGAGCACTTCAAAAGAGTTTCAGAGGTAAGTGATAGAGAAAACCCAAAGTTTCAGAGCGCCTGCAATTACCAAGAGAGAGCAGCTGGCACTTTGCCACTGTGGGGGCTGAATGAGAAATGGGTGCAGGCGGATCTGCTCTGCAACATGGAGTTGGGACACCCAAGCTTGGGGCCAGATGACAGAACAGTTTCTTTGAAAACTGACTGGAAGAAAACCATACCCTCCTTCCATTGCAGAGAGAGGTTTTTAGCTTAGTAATTCTCTGTGGTGTGAGAGTTGCTCTGTATGCACACACCACACACACACACAGAGAGAGAGAGAGAGAGAGAGAGAGAGAGAGAGAGAGAGAGAGAGAGAGAGAGAGAAAGAGAGAGGCATACTGCTCCATCTGAATCTTCTGTGATTCAGCCAGTCCTTTGAGACAGAAGATGCCACCAAGTTAAACTCAACTGAAGAGCCAGACTAAGAACTGATGGATTTTGGAGCTGGAGAGATACAGCTCCTGCAGAGGTCACAAACTTGGACCAACCTCAGGTAGTTCACAACAGCCTCCTGGGGGAACAACCTTTCCTGAACTGAATGACCATCTGCACTCATGACATGGACACATACACATAGTTAAATATCGCTGTAAAAGCAGATCATACCGAAAGCAGCACGCTTCCTATGCACTGGCTTTCAACCACCTTCTCTCCTTATTCTCTTCACCCACCCCGAGGCTGCAGTTGAAGTATAGTTGTTTTCTCCTTTCCTATGAAATAAAAAAGCAACAGTAAAACATTTAGGATGAAGCTAGTCCTCTGCCAGGAGCCGATGTGTGGTCTATAATTTTAAAGTCATTCTTTGTGTAATCTTACATTGTGCTCAGCGGTATGTAAAAGGCCTTAGTCCTGCATGGGACCACAAACTCCCTGCTGAACGGCTGAACACGAAGGGAGGTGGGAAAGCAGGAGGAAGGTTTGCAATGGCAAGAGCTAAGAGAGGAGGTTGTAGTGCATTTCTCCCAGTTTCCCTTCAAACCATTTTTTTTTAACCGTTGCTTTTGAGTTTTGAGGAGCAATGGGAAGGCTGACTGATAAAAATTGTTGCATCCGTTTGTGTTTTGGCAAAATGGATTGAGCCGAAAGGTCAGAGGTCATTCAGGAAGAAACAGGATGTGGAGGCCTGTCGTTAATTTTTAAGCCTCATCTATTTGCCTGCATACACTGATTTTTATTTCCAACTATCAAGACTATGTTCCAGTTTTCATTTTAACTAGGGATCAATTATAGCCCGTGATGCACTACTGGAAAATGGCACAGAGTGGAACACTTACATCGATTTTCCAAGCTGAAGACTCTCTCTTCGTTAGCTCACAGTAATATTTATGAGATGTTTAGCTTTCATGACCTTTATCGTCATTTTTATTTCCTTGGCACTGGCTACTAACAATCCAGTAGCAGCTTTCCCGTGAGTTTCTACACATTCCTTTTGAAGTTCATTTGTGATCAGACCTTTACTTTTATCTAATAATGTGGACAACTCAACAGAAAAAAAAAAAAAAAAGAGAAAAGAGAAAAAAAATTGTCTTCAACAGCGATCCATCTGAGGTTGTGGTGGAGGCTGGGAGATGGATTTTGATCCTTGGAAATAAAAATCTGATGGGACAGGAAGTACATAGTGCTCTTGCAGATAACTTGAGCTCAGTTCCCAGCACCCACATCAGGTGGCTCACAGCTACCTGCAACTCCAACTCTTTGCAATTTATCCAATACATTCTTCTAGCCTCCAGGAGCACTGCACTCATGCATACATACCCAACTCCTGCATATACACATAATTTAAAGATACAAATATATCCTTAAACAAAGATCCATTTGTTTAAACCCACTGAGACTTCTTAGTGCTGCCTTCTTCATGGGTCCAGGTTGATTAAAATACATTATATGCAAATGCACAGCAATAAAAATAAAAATGAAATAAGTGTTAATTCTTAAGACAGTAAGCTCTCAGTTGGAAATTCGACATATTCTTAATTAAACACTCAATATTTCCCTTTAAGATGTTTTCCTGTGTCCTTTATTATAAATTTTATTAAACGTATTTTTGAACTTGATTCTCTACTCAGTAACCTAAGGACCAAAGAACCAAAAGAAAACCTTCACTGAAGCAAACGAAGAGGTTACTTTATGTTCTTAAAGGTTACAGACTCTTTTGTATGCCCTGTTCTTCCAATTTAGCTCTCTACGCTATTCTTATTATTAATGTCTGAGGCTCTGCTTGACAGGTCTGTAACTGAAACTTGCTTTGAGCTGATACATGTCCTGGTGGCCTTGTTTTGCTATTCATAAATATTGCAGCCAGACTTTTAATGGACATTCTAAGCGAAAATAGAACCGGACTGCTAACGTTTAATTTTCTGTGTAAAATAAAAGAAGTCTCACGAAACCTAAGCATTGGCTGGGTGCATTTGGGGAGTTCCCAGGGGGGATATATCACCCTGTGTGGCTTTCATTTTCGTGGTGAAAATTGATTTAACGTATAACGTTATTAGATTAATCAAGTCCCTTTGGAAGAAGTGATCTTGCAAAAGAGAGTTTTGTTTGACTCGGTCCTCTGCTCTGTTTTGGCCTTTGCAGGATTTCTCCATCATGAATGGAAGAATGGGGAAAGGGTGGGGGCTGAAACCATCAAGGGCCTCAGTTCTTCATCCAATTGTTCCCTTAGGGGGAAAAAGGGAAGGCTACTTTGCAATGGTATGCCCAGGGAGTTCACACAGTCAGCCGCTTCTCTTTCAAGTCTAAACAGAATTTTCTTCCTTGCTGTGCTGTCATAACATAACTAGAGGCCTTGCCCAGCCTTGCACTAGCATTTTAAAGATACATTTGTATTTGTATGTGGTAGTAGAAAGACAAATCTGTATAACTTGCTGTTTCCTGCATGTCCTGAGACACTGCAAATCTGAGGAAAACCGCATTTACATTTTGCATAGCCATTCTTCAAAACCCTAAGCTGCTGGGGCCAGATGACCTGGGTTCAAATGTCAGCTTCCTAATTGAATCACGCAGTCAGTTCAACCACGCTTGGCCTGTTTCGTTGTGTCTGGAATGGGACTCATATGACTACCTGTGCTCTCAGACATATAAGGATTAAAAAAGTCTTCACAATACAATGCACATTTCTCAGATGGCAAGAAAGTATCTTTGAACTTCACTTCAAGGACTGCAGACTCAGAACTGAGGTAAGAGTATGTTCACCATTTGGGAGTATGATATTTTGATGAAACTCACTGGATTCACTCCCTCCATTTCTTTCCACCACTTTCTTCTCTCAACTTCATGTATGAATCCATTTTCTACAGGAGATATATATATGTGTGTGTGTGGTGTGTGTGTATGTATGTATGTGTGTATGTGATATATATATATATGTGTGTGTGTGTACATATATATGATATATATGTATGTATGTATATGTATGTGTATATGATATATATGTATATATGTGTGTATGTGTATATGATGTATATGTAGGTATGTGTAAATGATATATATGTATGCATGTATGTATATGTGTGTATGTGTATATGATATATATATATTTGTTATGTATGTGTGTATAATATATATGCATATATATGTATGCATGTCTGTCTGTCTGTATGTGTATATGATATATATGTATTATGTATGTGTATATGATATACATGCATATATCATATATATGTATGTATGTGTGCATTTATGTATGTGTGCATGTGAATATGATATATATGTGTGTGTGTATAGTATATATATACATATATCATGGTTTTGTGTGGTGATTTTTGTTTCTTTATATATTTTATCTACCTAGGATTCAATGTGGTTTTCAATTTTGTCTCTCTGGACAGGTGCTTAACAGATTCGATGAAATAATAAAATCATGCCTCCTTTTTTCCACACTAGCAAGTGCGCAGATTCTCTCAGCTGTGTGTTTAAAGCCTCTAGGTTTGAAGGCAAATAGTATGTAGAGCAGAGCTTAGCAGCTCAAATGCTTCGTCATCTCATTGGTTATAAAAAATGAAGGAAAGACATAAAAATAACTATACGCATAGCTTGAGAGTACAGAGTGAATTGGAAGCCACGGACTCGCCAACAGCTTTATCTTAGAGAACGACTGTTTACTCCAACACTAAGTCAATTAAACAGAGTTCGGGATGACATACGGGTTTAGAATGGTTAAGAGTTAAGCTCACTATACAGTTCAGAAGAAAATTATTCTTCGCAGAAACAGCAAAAAGGGTAAGGAATGTCTATGCCTTCATCATCTGGCTTTCTTCATTTTCTTTTTCCTGGGTGATACAGTGTGCATTCATGGTCTAAAGAACACAGAAAAGGAGGCTGTGGGTTTTCTGGCCTCTGGGGTTGGACTCTCAGTTCCTAGGGTTACCTCCATGAAAGGGAGGTGCTCTGCTGTTGGAGGTAGGGCTGTGGAAGAGGTGGTGGATGTTTGATATTTCACAAAGTAGCAATTACCGGATCGCAGAGAGCAGCGGGGACTGTGTCTTGTTACCGTTCATTTCAGAGGTGCCAGGTCTGCTGTGGGCATCGCTGCCGTTAGGGCGTTAGTGGGCCGAGGTCACTTTGGTTCACGTGTTTTATACATTGGTCGCCTTCTCCTTACGACTTGCCAAACAAACCTTTTTATTTTTGCACACGTTTGTGTTGATTTTGTGGTTTCTGAAATTGGATTCTGGCTCCTGGAGGCCCCAGTTTCCACAGCAACTGGAGGTCTTATCTGCTACTGGTTCTTGGCAAGCAGACAACCAGGCCTTTCAGTTTACCTTGGGCATATTTTTTTTTTAACTCAAAAAAAAAAAAAAAAAACCCTTCATTTTCTTCTTCCCAATTTTCCCTACACCCTGTCATTTAAACATCACATAATTAATTGCGTACATCCTGTGCCACATGCAATTGCCACAGCTTTGAAGTCCCAATAGATCATTTTATAGAGTGGTGGGTGCCGTTTCATGAAGGGGATGGGGTAGGGAGAGAAGGAAGACATGGTGCCAGGGCACTGCTGAGCTGCATCGAGCATACATGGCCTTGTCCAGGTATGATTAAGAAACCTGGGGTCTTTCTGTTTGTTTTTCTGTATTTCCTTTATAAACAGACTATATAGGAAAGACCTCAAGACTCGAGTTTGCTATTCCTCTCTCTGGAACTATTCTTTTTAAAAACCAGCATAAACTGCCTCATTTGATACTGATGTAAGGTTTGGGTGATTCTCCCCCTTTAAACTGGAAAAAAAGTGTGATTTAACATTGTGTCATTTACTGGCTGCTACCAATCCAGAAGCATTAAAAATAAGATAGAAAGAAAAACAAAATTACCAGTTCTTTTTTTTAGACGCCCTACATGATCTCATCAGCTGGCCACTGTTGTTTGTTTTGGTGTGTGTGTGTATGTGTGTGTGTGTGTGTGTATAATTATATATATATGTATATATATATATATATATATATAATGTGTATATATATATATATAATGTGTATATATATATATATGAGTGTATGTGTGTAGGTACATATATATACACATGTATGTACATATATATGTACATATATACATATATACATATACACATATATATTGCAATTTTTTTTCAGATGAAAAGAGCAAATGTCTTGGAATAAATATTTAGAATCATAGTGAAAATGATAAATGTCCCTCCCCCAAGAAAGACAGAAAATGCTCATTAAAACATTATTATTGTATGTGATACATTGTATGTATGTATATAATGTATTATATATATATATATATATATGCATGTGTATGTATGAAGCACATGTTTTGTAACTATGATACATGTGTGTGCGTGTACATGTGCATGTACATGTCTATCTACATATGTGGAAGTCAGAGGACAGCTTTTAAGTGTCAGTTCTTTTCCTCCCACTTTACAGTCCAAGGACTAAATCCTGTTTGTCAGGCATGTATGAAATAAGCTATTATCTCCTCAATCATCTTGCCAGCCAATTGTATAGGCTTTGAAGGGGGAAAAAATCAAATTATCTTTGTTGAAGTTTAGCCTTTAGCTTTGTTTGTAGAAAGGGCATTGATAAATATATTTCTCTGATAGCTTTGTTCTTTTCTTAGAGAAAAATTACTCAGTAATTTCTCCACGAAGTAACATATTTCTGTTTACTTCGTGGAGCATGTGTCTGATTCTTTCGTTAATAAAAGGTTAATAATACTAGAGATTCATATTCTGCCTCTTTACACATGTTTTTATATCTTATATTTTCTTATTACCATTTTTGGACTTTTGGGCTGATTTTCATGGAATGTCACCTTCAACCACAGATTCAGCAGATGAATCTTTGCCATCTCCTGACATTTCTAAATGTGTTGTTCCTCTTAGATTTTTTTTGCTTGGTAACCCTTTGCCTCAGGAATCTGTCCTTACTGACAGAGAAATAATACTAGACAAATTATTACACTTCACTTTCAGAAAACCATTAAAATTCGTATATCTTAAATCCTTTCTGTAAAAGATAAGAAATAACCAATAACAAGCAGGAGGGCTTTTATGAGCATTCTTTACCCTAATCCTCACAAAATGTGTAAACTATTGTCCAAATAGTGAAAACTAATTATCCATAGACTTATAGATTGTCATTGCTAGATCAGAAATTCTTATTTTTCTTTGATATATCTTGGGTATTAATGTGGACATATTCCTTTTGCAATCCATATGGTTCTGATTACCATAGAAGGCAGAAAATATTAGAATCTAAGCAGATGTTGTTCTTGTTATAATTATGCATCACATTTTTACAGAACAGTTTGATCTTAGATTGTCCTTTAGTGTCCTGATCCAGGTTTGTACAAAATCCCAGGAGACTCTATCAATCCATGAAGATCATTGGAAATCTCACAAATGAATAGTCACTTGGAGAATGCCTAAAGTTTCTGGTTATGGTGTAGTTGTTGGAAAAAGTCATAAAAATAGGACAGATTTAGGTGTAAAAATGGGATTAAATAGAAGACTCAAAAAAGTAGTTCTTGTTGGCTCCCTCCATATGGATTAAGGATTTTAAATAATATTGTCTTTTATGATCATTTTACACAAGTCCCCAAACCTAAGTGCAGAGCTACAGGCAATTAATGACTGTTAAGACTGGAAGAGTGAGTTTTCTCCAGGGATAAATTCCATGAAAGATAATCCAACCCCAGGTAGTGAGCTCTAAACACATATAGATGTGACCAACACTAAATGGACTCAGGCAGTGTGTGTGTTTGTGTGTGTGTGTGCATGATGGCCATAATTATTGAAGAGGCCACGCAGTTGAGAGAGGGCAGAGAGGGAATAGGTAGGACACTGGATGAGTTCAGCAAAAAGAGTATGCGGTTGAAATTATGTCAATATAGTAATCATATATAAAATTTTCAAAATTTGTTTTTAAAGGGTGGATAAGATAGTAGTGTCTCTTACAGTTGAATCTTACAGAAAAATATCTTCTCCCTGCAATTTAATTTTATTTTGTTACATTAATCTTAGGCATTTCTCAGATAAAAAAGTTATTAATCTCTCTTTTTTCCTCTGTCATACTCCCCTTTTGTGTCATCCTTTCATCACTAACAGCATCATCTCACTATGCCCCATCCCCTCAGCATTTCCTGGTCTTCACCTTTGTATTTTCGTAGTCTAACTCACTCCTATGTTCTCTTATTCACATACATATAAACATCAAAGATTACGATTCACACATAAGAGACAAATGTAACATCCACCTTCCTAAATTTGGGCCACTCACAATCTACACACATGTGTTATTTATTAGATAATTTTATGTGTATGGATGTTGTGCCTGCATGTATGTCTGTGTACCGCATGAGTCCCTGGTATGTACAGAGGCCAGAAGATGGTGTCAGAGTCCTATGGAGCTTGAGTTACAGATGGTTGTGGGCAACAAGGTGGGTGCTTGGAATTGAACCTGGGTCCTCTGGAAGAACAGACATTGCTTTTAACTGCTGAGCCCTCTCTCCAACATCTCTCTACATTTATTTTAAAGTAACAGCTTTTTCTTTGTTCACAGAACATGAGCACAAATGAGGGTAAGGAGTGCTGTATATTTAAAATAAATGTTTGGGTGTTTGTCTGTAGCTCCCAGGATTTCAAAGTCACTGTGACTTCTTTTGGATCTTCACTAACATCAGCATAGAGTCTGCAGACTCAGAGTGGTTGACTAAAATTACTTGCAAAAAAAAGGCTTCTGGGTTGGCCATTCTTCCTGGGTCTGCATCTCTGCATCCTGATTTAAGAGCATTTCCAAAATGTTCTTATATAGCTATGGATCTCAGCCATAGAAAAATTCCTGGTACCAGGAAGACCTGATCTAAACATGTCGTTTAGCACTGAGAGGAATTTCAGCTAGACAGAGCCAAGTTCAATTCTCTACTTTGGTGCAAGGACCCATCCACTGCTTCTAGAAGTGAGGGACAAATGGATCTGCTATGTGTGACTGTCATTTATGCACCATAACAGAGGGAAATCCTACTCACAGTCACCAGGAAGACAAGGTGGGATTAGTTCCAAATTCTGCTTCCTATTCTATTTTCAAAGAAGGTGTTGAATGCAGAAGCCAATGCCCTTCGAAGACAAAGGTGAGGAGGACAGAAGTAGACATAGTATTTAATTGAGATAAAAATTTTGGATGTCATCATTCAAACTCTTAGGATACTGTACTGGGGACACACTCTAGCCAAGATACCTACTATTTAAGTAATATTGTGATTCAAAATCACAATTTTTGGTAAATGATACTGAAAAAAAATCAGAACTGGTTGGCATTGGTTTTGCTTTTGATAGTTTTGTTTTAATGATCTAAATATACATATTTGCTAATCTTAAAAACTAAATGATTTTAATGAATAGGATTCCTTCTCCTCCCCTTGTATAACTCAGTTCCTCACTATTGTAGGAAAAAAAAAAAAAAAAAAAAAAAAAAAAAAAAAAAAAAAAAACAGCTGGGGAACCGCAGGGTCCCTCACACCAGGCTGTGTGTAGTTGGCTGGGAACGCCCTGGGTTCCTCCAGCTGGAAGTTAGGCCCAGCTGCTCACTGAAGGCCTCTCCATGGTTCCTCTCAGCAGGGCCCCAACACATGAGGAAGTCTTTGGGTTTCCAATTGGCATGACGATAGTGGATGGATCTGGATGCACACCCCCTAAAACCCAGGGTGGACCTGAGTTAAATAGGGAGGGGAAGAGGGGGGAGGGGCTGGGGAGCAATGCTTAATTGGCTCCACCCTCTGGCCTTCAGGTACCTTATTAGCATGTAAATCTCTCTAGGGTGTGGGGCCTGTTTATCATGCCATTTGTGTACTGAAGGGTGAAGGTGGAATGGAGATTAGACCTCGTGTTAGGCCTGACAAACTATTAAGTGCAAAACATAAAAAGAAGCCTATGTCATCTGTTTTCTCTTAGCCAGAAGTGCCAACCCATCAGCAATCCCTGCTGCTACTTTCCCCAAGAGCATTCTGCATCTGGAGGCTTCCTACTCTATGTGCTGCCCAACCCAGAAAAAAACCTCTGAGACCTCCTACTGGATCAACAGAAACAAACTAGGACCTCATATCTCCATTTCCCTTTCTGATTATTTTGACCATGACAATGGTAGCTCTTATTACATGTGAACAAGACATACTTTCTCCTTCCAAGAGATCTTGAAGGGATGTCATCTCTAGGATCAGCCCTCTTCTAGGTGTTAAGGACAGGATAAAAAACCAAAATATACCTGTCTAGCTTAGCACACAATGGTGAAGACAGGAAGAAGAGCATTGACAGAGGACCAATGAATGTTGTCATAAGCACTACACTTATCAACAACTTCAGCACAGGGGCAGAACACATATGAAAAAGGCACTATTTTGTAAAGGCTGTTTAGATATAATTCCAGTGATCTAAATATTAAGGAGAGTTAAATCCACATTCCTAATCATTCCTTTGAGGTTCTGCTCACATTTCCAAGACCAGGAACTTGCCACCATTCCAATGAGACATGGATTTTGTTGTTGTTCTTCTTCTTGTTGTTTGTTTGTTTGTTTTTCCTGAAACTTCCAAGAAATATATTCTCTCTTGTCCTTTGATTTATATTGCTACAATAAATATTATAACCCAAAGCAACCTGGGAGAGAAATGGTTTACTTCGTCTTACAGCTTATAGTCCATTTTGAGAAGAAGTCAGGGCAAGGAGCACAAGGCAGGAACCTGGAGGCAGGACCTGAAGCAGAGCCATGGAAGAATGCTGTGTGAGTGGCTTGCTCATCACACTTGTGTCACTAATATTCTTATATCTCCAAGAACCTCCTGCCCAAGGGCAGCACCACCTGTAGAAGGCTAGACATTTCCACATCAATAGTCAACCAAGAAAATTCCTGATAAACTTGCCTATACGCCACAATGATAGAGACATTTTTCTCAGTTGAAGTTTCTCCTTCTCAGATGAACCTAAGCCTGTGTCCAGCTGACAAACAAACAAACAAATAGACAAACCAAACCAAAAGCCCAGCACAGGGTACAATCCTGTGCAATGCTTTTCTGCTAGAGCACTCTTTTCTCTAGACTTAGTCTTCCTTGTAATTTAGATGTCTGTTCAATCTTTATTAGAAAACCTCTTTCTGAACAGCTTACCTACAATGGCTAATGTGCTTTGAATATGAAAATGTCCCCATGAACTCGTGTATTTGAACACTTAGTTCCAATGGGACAGTGCTGTTTTACAAAGTTTAATTTATAGGGTGGGGCCTTGCTGGGGTAAGTCTATCACAGGAGTGGGTGGGCCTTAACTTTCTATCTGGGCACTACTTCCTGTTTATTCTCTAGTTTCCAACTATGGAGGTGGGTGGGCCTCCTGCTCCTGTGGCTTTGTCTTCCCCACCATGAGAGACTACTCCCCTTGAAACTTTAAATAAAAAATAAATTTTCCTTCTTCATTGCTTCTTTTCAGATATTATTTGCCCAGGACAAGAAGAATATTATACAATACCAATCTTAAGTCTACCGTCCACCCCATTTTCCATGCACCTAGTAATTTTTTATTATTTTGTGTCAATTTATGTATTTGTTTATGTACGTATGTGAAAGGCTATTATTTTTAACATTTATTCTATTTTTCATTATGTGCATGTGTGTCTGTATGAGTCTATGCCATGTGTGTGCAGATAGGTGTTCTTGGAGACCAGGCAGTGGGGGCACACTGGAGTCACTGACAGTGTAGTTATAGACCACTAAATATCAGTGGGTGTGGTTTCTGGGAACTGAATGGATGTTCTGCAAGAATGAAGTGAGTGCTCAAAACCAATGGGCTGTTTCTCACTCTCTTTGAGAGACATTTTGTTGTTTAATTGGGGGAGGAGACTTATTAATTAGATATTTACAAAACGAAAAGCAGTTTTTATTTATTTACTCAACAAATGTTCATCCACCTCATCCCAGCCATGAATTAGGACATGGAAACTATCCTGCGGGTATGATTATGTGTGAAATAACAATTCTACCGGGTTTCTACATTGCCTATTTTCTAAAGATACAAAGGGGATGGGTGAGGAAAGGAGAAGCAGAGCACTGTAATGACACATGAAACATGGCTTACTAAGGGCTTGCACATAATAGTTGCGTAATTTTATGGACCACTGGGATCATGTTTCAGATAACTCTTAAAGAAGAATATGATACCTAAACCGAAATCAGAAATGAAAATAGTAGACACTTAGGTGAAGTTTGGGGAAAGAGTCTCAGAAAGGAAAAGGAACTTACACTTCTGAAAATCTCTTGCCCAGGTGAAAGAAAGCAGTCCTGTAGCATGTGGTTATCTCCATTAGTACAGAAGAATTGAACAGAAGCACCAGTAGGAAAGGAGGTTGGGTGGAAGTCGGGGGAAGCATTAGTTATGTCACTTGTTGCTGTGAGAGAACCCTTGACTGTCCAGCTACAGATGGAATGTCTACACCAACACTTCCCATTACACTACAGGTGAGGCTCAGGAAATGTCATAGAAGAAGATGGGAAAACCAAGATCCAAAGGATGGGGACAAGGGTGCTGTAGCACGATTGTGACTCTTGAATTCACAGGGACTGTGGTTACCTAAACAAAGTCACACAAGTTAAAAATCCCAGCATGGAAGAGGGAGGAAGAGGCTCTACAGCCTCCAAGGACAGCTGTTGGACCATTGGCAACTGATGGTTGCTGGGGGATGGGGAATCTTTTTCTTTTGAGGGTGTGGCCTCTGGTAAGTTGGCCAAGACCCAGTGGATAGCCCCACATGCAAACGCATAGGAGAAGTTACTACGCTTGATTGGTAGTGTATGGGAAGAGGTACCTGGAGTTGATGTGGAGAAGGAGAGCAGAGGGAAACTTGGGAGTTTAATTTTTCCTTATCCTTCTCACACTTAGCTTTGTCATTTACATTCATCTATTCTAACGTGTCTTTTAATATTTCAATATTGTTTTAATTTGGACTTATCTGAAGTCGATCACTTTCATGTGCTAATTGGATGTTCCAGTAACTCCGAGGTTAGAGTAATTGCCGCTAGAATCCAGTCTATTAGGATAAAGATCTTTGCTTTCCATTTCCTCAATATAAAACCGTAATCAGACTTGTATGTGTCTCAGAGATCTTGTAACAATCACATTATTTTAACAAGTATAAAATGGCCAGAAGAGTGTCTGACGCGTGGGAACCATAGACAAGATGGTGATTATTAATAAACCAGGAATCAGGGATAAAACACACTTTAACAGTAGAAAGTCCACTAAACAAAACCCACTTGTATATATTTTCTGAGAAAGACGTTAATAACTTCCATTTTTTTCTTAATTCAACAAAAAGTATAGAAGCCTAAACTCTGAAGGGGTTAGAGAAACTACCCCTGGGTAGTCCCAGGAGAACTTCATTTTCATTGCTGCTTTGGAGCACGGCACTTAACTGAATTATTTAACTTTACTTTCTTTCCATATAAAATGTTGGCAGTGATATCATCTAGCCCCCCAAGTCATGCAAGATAACCCATACAAAACATTTAGAAATAAAAAAAGAAAACCTTCTCTTTGGTAATTGTATTTATTATGCACTTACTAATACAGAGCAAGCTTTGTCCTCAGCTTTAATAGGCAGCCAGGACTGTGCCCAACATCAGAGGTAGACTTCTCAAGAAGGTGGGGCCACTTTAACACGGCTGAGACTTTTCTTGGTTCCCCTCTCCTGCTCCTGCTCCTGCTCCTGCTCCTGCTCCTGCTCCTGCTCCTGCTCCTGCTCCTGCTCCTGCTCCTGCTCCTGCTCCTGCTCCTGCTCCTGCTCCTGCTCCTGCTCCTGCTCCTGCTCCTGCTCCTGCTCCTGCTCCTGCTCCTGCTCCTGCTCCTGCTCCTGCTCCTGCTCCTGCTCCTGCTCCTGCTCCTGCTCCTGCTCCTGCTCCTGCTCCTGCTCCTGCTCCTGCTCCTGCTCCTGCTCCTGCTCCTGCTCCTGCTCCTGCTCCTGCTCCTGCTCCTGCTCCTGCTCCTGCTCCTGCTCCTGCTCCTGCTCCTGCTCCTGCTCCTGCTCCTGCTCCTGCTCCTGCTCCTGCTCCTGCTCCTGCTCCTGCTCCTGCTCCTGCTCCTGCTCCTGCTCCTGCTCCTGCTCCTGCTCCTGCTCCTGCTCCTGCTCCTGCTCCTGCTCCTGCTCCTGCTCCTGCTCCTGCTCCTGCTCCTGCTCCTGCTCCTGCTCCTGCTCCTCCTCCTCCTCCTCCTCCTCCTCCTCCTCCTCCTCCTCCTCCTCCTCCTCCTCCTCCTCCTCCTCCTCCTCCTCCTCTTCTTCCTCCTCCTCTTCCTTCTCCTCTTCCTCTTCCTCCTTCTCCTTCTACACATCCTATAAGGTGGTTCTAACATAAACTCTCTACCAAGCCTGGTAACTTCCCTTCATCTCCAGGTGCTTCTTCAAGACCCTAAGTATTATTTCATCTTGCTGAATGATTTAGAGCAGCCAGTTTTCTTTCTTTTCGTTTGTTTGTTTGTTTGTTTGTTTTATTTTGAAACAATCTCCTTATACAATCTAAGGTGCTCTTAAATTCTCAATTTTTCTGCTTTCACTGTGTTTGAAAATGTGATTCTTAGCTTGGTCACCAAAACCTCCCTTAATCTCCACTTCCTCCTCCCCCAGTACTCCACCTTCACCCTCCCCTCTGTCTCTGTCTCTGTCTCTGTCTCTGTCTCTGTCTCTGTCTCTCTCTCTCTCTCTCTCTCTCTCTCTCTCTGTGTGTGTGTGTGTGTGTGTGTGTGTGTGTGTTTGTGTGTGTGTGCATGTAGCAGAGGGTGAACTTGTATTTTGTCCTCAGAACTCATCTTTTGGCTTTGGAGACAGGGTTTCTCACTGGCTTGGAGTTCACCAAGGAAGCTCAGCTGCTTAGGCAGAGATTCCTAGTAAGGCATATGTCTCCAGTTCTTCAAGGCGAGATCCCCAGGCCTGGCCTTTTCCCCATGTGTTTCAGAGTCCATCAATCTCAAGTCTTTATTTTTGGAGGGCACATGGAAGTACTTTACCACTGAGCAGTCCTGATTCACCATTTAATTTTGCATCATTCTATTTTCTGGGACTGTGTTGTTATGATAGTAAATTTCTTTTGTTCCTTCTACTTGTCAAGGTCTCTCTGGACTCTGGGCTTCATACTTCCTATTTCTGATGATTGAAATGCCCTTCTTCAAGTTTGGACTTACTGGCTTTCCCTTTACTTATGCCCCAGAAGAAATATTAGTTCATCAGAAATGTCTTCCTGGATACCTATTGTCAAATTGGCATTCCTTCTCTTACAGTCAAAGCTATGGAGTGACAATGGCTAGCCATCTTTTTCTCATTTCTCATATCTACACATTCACTCACATCTAGACTCCAGTCCTGGATATGTTCATTTTACACTCTATGTACACTGATGATATGTGTGTGCATATGTTTTTACATATATGACTCACAAGTCTATATGTCTTCATTGGCTTCCTCATGCCTTTCCAACCACTAAGTAAAATCAGTTGTGTAAGGCCCATCAGTGGGATTCAGGTTTATTAGCTTTGGCATATGGATGTTTAGCACATGGCCATATGTTTCTCACGAACTGTAACTTATAATCTGTCTATTATAACTACACAACACATGTTGCTGCAGTCATTTCTTCCCAGCTCTCTTCCATATCCCATTTCTTTCTCAGATGGTCTGTTTTCATTTCTGTTTCCACCCAAGGTTCCCTTGTATATAGTAACACCTCTTTTTTATTTTTTAAACACTCTGGAAATATGGAGTGTTATCCTGAGACTGAAATATTCCATATTTTTTTTCTTGAACAAAACACTGATTGTCAACAATATGTGATTGTCTCTTTTCCAACTCTAGCCTTGGGCCAGTATCAAAATATTCATGAATAATTCGTAAATAATTAAATTCCTTAGTTTTTTTTCTTATTCACAGGAGCAAGGTAATTTTGATCTCCTTGTGGATTAGATTATCCATAAATGTTCTAAGTTAAGCACTCTCTTTCCAGATGTGATTCCTTTGAATGTGTGGACTGATAGGACCCCGAGCCGCACACGGTCTATGTTTTCTCTGTAAATAAAAGCCTACGAAATTTCAACAAGTCAGCCCTTACATGCCACATGGAGAGATGGATGGCAAGCCACATTAACACACCAGTTCTCCCAATACACAACCACAAACACTCATTCTCAAAACACTGCTTCACATTATATCTACAGCATATGGGATAACTGATGAGCTGGTTATCTCTTGAAAGAACTCAATTCAATGTTTTTGCTTCACTGCAAACAAAAACTATATACTTTCCTCTATACCTGTATATAAATGTAAACACACAGAAAACATTTCATTTTGCCTCCTCAAAAATCACACACAGGAACAAAAGTCAGATGCAACCATAAAACTATTAACAAATGTACAGATAAAATTGTCATAAGAAAGAAGAGAGCACTAGCCAATTTAGAATAGCAAATTGAGGATTATATAATCTATAGCAGTAATTTATTGTATATTATTGGTTTTTAGAAGGTGTCAGTAATATGTCCCACCTTGGTCAAGCAGCCATGGGTCTGTAAAGATTACAAATGTTCTTTCAGGTCATTAAATTTCTACTCAGTTTGTAAATTCAGTGTCAATTGAGACTTTTACCAATTGACGCCTGTAACCCAAATAATATTTTGAGACTATATATGTTATGGTTATTCTTTGTGTTCTCAAATTTAAGTATTTTATGACATAAACCAATCAAGCATCTGGTCATGTAGCTCTGCTAAAAATTATCCTTAAGGCAAATATTGCATTCCATTTACTTTCTGCACAAAAAAATGCATCCCCTGTTATCAGGCATGTTTCCCAAAATCTCCACTTTTAGGACCATGGTTTTTGGCCTTAAACATCATCTCCATGATGCAATAACAGGAGGATTCCAATAACTTTCTACCATTCGTCCCTTGATCAGCTCTACTTTATTAGGAGAGAAGAATAGGGACAATGTTTTATGTAGGGGGAAGATGCTGTGCATGCAGGGATGGTTTTCATGGCACAATGAGAAGAATCTGGATTTTCTCTCTTTCCTCTGTTGTTTTGCGGAGATTTCATCATGCCTCATCTTCAGCATCACCATCACTCATGCTGCATATTCCACCACCACACTCATTTCCTCTCACATGCTCCTTACAGACAAGCCATCCATCTTACGACCATCCACAGCTAATATTACCCTGATCAACGTCCACTATTATCCCCATTCCATATAGAGAATTTCTTTTGTTAACTCAAATAATACTAGGGCTGAAGGACCCTCCTTTTCCCGTGTCTGTAGCCTTAAACAATGCACTGTCTACACATAGATGTCACTAGCATATTTATAGACATAATACCTATATATAAGCTAGAACAGTTTCCATTTGTAACCTCCAGAGGAGAGGAGCAACTGCTAATTTTTTAGCAGATGAACCTTTGGGTCATTGTTTATACAGATTCTATGATCATTCTGCATAACGTATATTTATCTGTCTTATTCTGTGCATTAAGTAGCCTGGGGCTCTTTGCAGGGACACTTTTACTTTGTTCAAATAGTCCTACTTCTGCATACATGAGGTTAACTTATGGAGAAACCTGTACAAAGCATGCTGGCTTTTAGCTTAGGCTGATCTGAGAAAATCCTCAGTCTATTCTGAGTGTCCAAGTTGACTGTAAGCCCACTCAGAATCCAAGAAGAAGCCATAAGTGGCACGATGCACTGGAGACCTCCAGAAAACCAATACCAATTATATATTTCAAATCAATATAAAAATGCTCATTATAGCATGGAAATTATAAGACATACTGTTTGTTCTTCTTCCAAGCTAATTATGTTTATCAGTGTTCATACCATTGACATTTTGATCTGGATTCCTTGTGAATTGCAATGATTTTTAGCAATGAAGGTGGTTATTATCTACTTAATGCCAGTAGCTCTCATATGAATAAGACTGAAGAAATGTTTCTAGAAAATGAAACTCCTATAAAATCACACTGGTAGAGATTTCTGCTTTAACCAAAAGACAGGGGGAAATGTAAGAGGAGATAGAAGTTACCAGAGAAGGTGTAGTAAGGGCAAAGGAGAAGGAGAATACAAGAGAACTAGAGTGTTTTAGGCAGGCTTACACAGCACAAGACAGAAAGCTAGATTTTGTCTAGAAAGAACTGCGAGCATATTCTCTTTAAATTCTAAAAGAAGTAGAAGGTGTTCCATAATTCTTTAAAATCTATTAATGTGTTATGTAAGTTGCCCTTTTTAATAATGGCCACTTGAAACTCTATCATCTCAGGTTCACCATCTTGAATTGACACTGGAAAGTTAACCAAAGCATATTATTCAACACCAAATACCTTTTCTGAGGTTGCATGTCATGAGAGCCCTACGTGCATTGTGTGAATCTCAGAAAATACATGGGTATGGTTTCAGGAGAGGTAATTATGAAGAGGGAATGCCACTCAGACATAGCATTCTGGTCCTCACAGATGAGAAGCCACATGAATTTGGGCTGAGAGAATTAGGAAAGACGTTATGCAAGTCTTGTGCATGAAGCCACAACTAATGTGAATTCTTATGTACAACAGGGCAATAGTTTCCAGAGAGCATTTGTGACAGTTCTTTGCAACTGTTGGCTTTTACTGTTTTTCTGCCCATTTTTCTGCAATGATTCTTGATTCCCAAAAGGAAGAAGTATGATATAAATGTTTCATTCCTGTTAAGTACTCCACAGTACATGGCACTCTGAGCCATTATGAGCCCCTGTATTGATTGGCACTTATTGCAAAAAGAAGCATCTGTGATATAGTCTTGCGATACAGTGACATCCAGATTAATGTTACACATCCCACTAGTAATCTTTCTCTTGTATTCTCCCAAGTACCTAAACTCATGACAGTGGATACTCTAACTGATGGGTGGGGTTTAGGAGCCTTCTGTCCATATCAGTATTTGCCATCCCTTCCCATCTGACTCCATTCCCAACCAGGTGACATCAAATGATATCTGAAGACACTTCCAATTATCACCTCTGTGAAGATGGTATTGATGACCAATGGCAGGAGGGCAACAATGATATAAAGCATCTTTTGGGATACAAGAAATGTCCCCAAGGAAAATAGTAGTCTAACAAAACATATAAGTTATTCCTAGTTTGGGCACTGGCCCACTAACATGAATATCTCACTTCTCAGTTAATCATTTCTAAGATACCAAGGCCTGGTGTCATTTCATTTCCCACCATCCAATATTTCTCTGGGTCATATGCTATGGGCATCAAATCACTAGCCGTATGTCTAACTGTATGTACTAGCTGTATATCTAGAATAACCATGTTAGCTTATTTAAAACCCTGTGAACACCTTTCCTCTGTCTAATTTATTCAAATTATTTTTCTAGATTATAGTCATTTTAAAAACAGATTTGGCGCTAAAGAGTTGTATCTGTGGTTGAGATCACTTGTTCTTGTAGTGAACCAAAATTTGGCTCCCAGTCTCTATATGATGGCTCCGAATAACCCATTAGTCCAGTTCAGAGAGGTCTAATGCCATTTTATGGCCTCTGTGGCACTGAATGCATCTACTACTTATACATACCTGTAGGCAAACACTCATACACTGATAGGTAGATAGATAGATAGATAGATAGATAGATAGATAGATAGATAGATAGATAGATCTTTAAAGAATGTGTTTATACTCAGTAGCTTCAATTTCTAATTTATTATAAGCCAACATATTATATTCACTTTCATTTAAAATTGTTTCATAACTAATGTTCTCAGATATTCTGAGACTATAAGCAAAGTTTGTCAACTATGTAAAAAAAAAATTGTGATCTACTCTTAGAGCATCATCTACAGAAAGCCCAGTGGTTATGGAGAGGTGGTAGGACCAAGTTTCTCCAAAATTTTTCTGGGAAGTAATGGCAGGAGCAAAAGAGAAGGATGGTATGGGCTCTGCTTATTTGCTTCTTTTTTCCCTTTTCATCCTAAAAAGAAGGGAGACTAGAAAGCAGTAAAGCAGAAAGTATTTCCTGCAGGTAGCATTAAATCATTCAGCACAGTGGTCTTCAGGGAGCAGAGTGGTTCCTCCTTCCTTTGCAGAATGACCTCTCCAGCTAAATGTTCCTCATCCAGTGCTCAGTGTCTTCACCTGAATCTCCAAGGGTTTCTACCTTGACTTGAACCAGTATAACAGCAACTTAACTTCTGCAGAAATGGGTCTTGACCCATGCATCACGTTCAAAGCCTCCTTCAATGGCTCCCCAGTGGCGGAGGCTGAGGGCTCTGTTTTGCTTGTGATAATGTGCTAATCGCCAAGACCCGACATAAATTCTCCTTTTGTATTGTCATTTGTCAAAGTCACAATAAGGGGCTAGAAAAGAAATAGGAAAAGAAAGAGCAGGCAAAGGGTAATGACAGAAGAAAACCTTGGCCTTAGTTTTATTTTCACCCCCACAGAACTTTTACCTCCCCCTCTTAATCTGTAAAACATCTGATGGTGTAGAGCAGAGCGGGCACTGCAAACACAAATGGATAAATAGCTCTTCATGCTTCTCCCCTGATGGTTTTGTTGGGTCAACATTTCAGACAGATGGCTAAGTATAAAAAAGAAGGAAGATAATTTACATAGGAGTCCCCAGTTGATGCTTGGGACTTTGCGAATGTATTTTCCATAGTTCTGTCACTTGTTGAGAATTTTCTGGTTGGGTGAGTTGTCCTCAGGATCATTGTGTGTGTGTGTGTGTGTGTGTGTGTGTGTGTGTGTGTGTGTGTGTGTGTGTGTCTGGTGTGTGTGTGTTTAAGTTTCCCTGAGGTTGTTACCACAAAGCTTTCAAATTCAGTGTGAGGAAGAAACATGGTTTTCCATTGCAATTGTTTTGGAGAAAGACAACAATGTTGGCTATTGGTTTTATAAAGTACAGATTATACTTTTACGTTCTTATTAATGTTTTAAGACTTTCCTACAATGTGTCTTGATTGTATTCTCTCTTTCCAATGGCCTTTCAGATCCATTCCCCTTTCCCTTTTTTCTCCATACCCTCTTCTTTGTCTCTGTTTCTGACTCTCTCTCTCTCTCTCTCTCTCTCTCTCTCTCTCTCTCTCTCTCTGTCTCCCTCTTCCTCTCTCTGCTCCACCCTTTCTTTTGTTGTTATTTTATCTCACCAGACCCTAGTTCAACTTGTGCTGCCCAAATGGAAGCTTGGTCTTCTATTGAAGCATGACTTATTGTGGCTTGTGTGCTTAAATAAAAGAGACTCTTACTGCTCTCAGAAGCCATCAGTTGTCAGTAGCTCCACAGTCCAAGTTTGATATTCAAAACCATCTCCTTTTTTTTCTGTGATGGGATTTTGTCTGGCTTGAGCTTGTGCAGGTCTTGTACATACTGTCAAAGCCGCTGTTAGTTCATACTTGCAACTGTGCTGTAAGGTCTGTCTAGTCATTCATCACTTCTGATTCTTATGATCTTGCTGTTCCCTTGTGCACCCTTATCCATAAATGCTGGAAAAGGGGCAGATAATACAGGTACCCTTTTTAGGGCTAAGTTTATTCACTTCACGTTGAATAGTCATGAATTCCTGTGTTAATTAACATCTATTGGAGAAAGATGCTTCTTGAGGAGGGTAGAGATATTTGCTAATCTATGGGCTTAATGACAAGTCATTGGGACTCCGTTTACCACTGTGGCCACTTAGCAGAATAATACTAGTAGGTTCTTCCCTAAAGCTTGTGTTATCTGTTTGTCCACAGGTTCTTGGTCCCAAAAAGAGTGGCAAGTGTGGGTTTTTTTTTTTTTTTTAATTGTGCACAAGGCCTTAAAGTCAATAGAATGTGGTGAGTTACTTCCTTGATGTTCATACCCCTATTGCACCAGTGGGCATATCTTGCTAGGCCAGTCATCAGTAGCTCTAAGAAGTCACAGATGGGTAATATGAATGATCATTCTTCTCCCACATTAGTGTACATAGCACCTTCCAGCACTGCGAAAGCCACCCAGCAAGAATGAAGCTTCCAGCTTATTACTATCTTGATTTCTCCATGGTCTTTAATTCAAGCATCAGATGTCTTCAGCAATAGGCTCATATTGTCAAGATCAGGGTGGGGAGGTAACTAAGAACATTGGCAGTAGCCTATAAAGCTTGGCATCTATGGGACCCCACTGAGCAGCAGTTCCAAAAATGAAAAACAATTCCTGGCACTAAGATTGTTATTCCTTGACCTGTGGTATATTGCAAGGATATGATCACCAATCCTTTACTGGATAACTAAATTTAAACTCCTGTGCATATGCCTCTGTGTGTGTGTGTTAGGAAGCTTGTATAGTATGCTTCCATATATCTGTTTTCAGAAGGTCTTTAGCATTAGTTAAGTCTTCCTGTTTTACTTCCTTGACCGTGCCTTCCATCTCACGCCCATGTCAGTGGTTCTCAGCTTTCCTAAAGGTACAATTCCTTATGTTGCGGAGACTGTCAGCCATAAAACTATTTTTTGATACTTTATAGGAATAATTTATCAGTTATGAATTGCAATGTAAATATCTGACATACAGAAGATCTGACATGTGACTGCTATGAACACAGGTTGAGAAACACTACCTTATGCCAACTTAACATTTTCTATTTCATTGTTTCCATCTAACCCTTTGTAACTACATTCTGTGTGCCTCCTCTTGAAAGAAATATCTCTACCATTGTTCTGTACTATTTTCCCTCACATCTACGTATATTTCAAATGAAACATATATATCTGAATGATATTTGATCTTGACTGATTGAAAGCTAATCTCCAGAGATGGGAGAAACCATGTGACATTATCTTTCTGAGCCTGGGCTATCTCACTCAGAATTGTTGTTTCCAGATACATCAATTTAGTTTAGTTTAGTTTATTTAGTTTAGTTTAGTTTTTAGTTTTAGTTTAGTTCATACTTTGCTTTATTTAACAGCTGAGTGAAAGTGATAAATCATCGTACAAATGTACACATTTTCATTATCGATTCATCAGTGGAGAGTCATCTAGGTTGTTTGCCTTTAAGATCAGCAATTAATACATAAGACCTCATGAAATTTAAAACTTCCTGTGCAGCAAAGAACAGCATCATTTAAGTAAAGAAGCAACCTACAAAATTGGACAAAATCTTTACCAGATATATATCTGACTGAAAACTAGTCATCAGGAGAACAATCTAAATTTTAATATTGGGCATGTGACTAAACAGAATGTTCTCAAAGACGAAATAGGAATCTTTTCTTATGTCTGGTTCCTCTCACTTTGCACAGTGCTTTTGAGACTCATGTGGTGGTGAAGGTACCTTATGACCTTCTTAACAACTCATACTTCACAGTAATACCAAATGTTGCTTAACATATTCTCCATCAATGGATAACAGACATGAGATTATATTATTAAGAGCATGTAATGATTCTGTGTCAACATAGTACCATGTGAGAGAGCTTGTCTGTTAGCTACTGAGGCACACACTGCTCAGTGCCAAAGCCAGCAATCTCTCACCTCAATTCCGTGCCTTTGGGTGGAGACTTTTCTGAATACACATTTGCAAGAGCCCAAAATACTGATTGTCTAGAGCACAGTGAAGATTAGGAAAGGCCAAAGCCTTAGCCTATGTTCTTTTCCACAAAAAGCCATCAATATGACCAAGCTCTCTGATCTTACTGCCTGCTCCGTGATCTTCTGGAAGTTCTGAGGATAACAAATACATAGAAAAGGATAACTAAGTTGAGATTTGAATTTGGGATATGCTACATTTAAGACATCACCTTAGTACACTTAAGTTTTAATTCAGAGCAGAGGACATGGCTGTCAGTAAAGTGCTTCCCATGTAAGCAGAAGGACTGGAGTTTGGTCCCCCAGTGCCTACATGAGCAGTCAAGTATAATAGCATGTGCTTGTGATCTCCAGTGTCTCTCTGTCCATCCGAATCAATGGACTTCAGGACCAATGAGAGAGAAAGAGAGAGAGAGAGAGAGAGAGAGAGAGACCTTGTCTCAAATAATAAAGAAGATGGGGTAATTGAAAAGATACCCCACATCGAATTCTATTCTCTCTAGGCATGTATATGAATTTGTATACCAATATGTTCTAGCTCCATTGATTAGAAAACAAATTAAGGGTCAGAGGGCCTAAGCCAGTTTTCCAGTGATATAACTAGTAATAGATAGGACCAGAATTTTGACATGCATATCCAAAAGATAGTTATCCTACAAAAGCAATGAAAGTAAATAAGCTGCCCTGGATATATCCACAGATGAAAACAGAAAGGCACACACAAACACACATGCAGATAAACTTACAGGAAGGGAGGCATGATATGAACCAAAGGATCTACTTTAACACAAACAAAACAGCATCTTTTAATAAGTGTGTGTGTGTAAAGTGGGAAACTTTAGAAACCAAGGAACTAATTTAATGTCTTGTGTTGATGCAAAGAATATTTATTCCTTGAGATGGTAAGAATGTACCATGGAAACTGAGTCTGAGAAAAAAATGGGTGTGTTTGTCTTTTTATAAAATCATAGGATGGGCAGGGCTGCCTACTGAGCCCTTTTTTACCCACATTCAATCAAGAGATCCTTTTAATTTCAAAGGAACAGACGGCATATGTTTAATTTTAACAAAGGAAAGATAAAATACAATTATTATCTTTACTCGTAAGAAGGAAGAGAAATAATCCTGATATTAGAGCCCCAGGTCAATTGTCACTCAAGGGGAGAGAGATGCTCTAATGGGATCTTGCATTCATTTCCTTACAAGAAGATTGAGAACTTCATGTGTGGAATGTGCAGAGTTGCCACTACAAAGACAGATCTGTGAGAATAATCCTCACCATGAACTGATGCAGACTTTTATAAAGACTACAAAAGTAAAGAGAGGAGTTGGAAAGACAGCTAAGGATTAAAAAGACTGGTTGCTTTTCCAGAGGACAGGGGTTCAATTTCCAGCACCCACCTGGCAGATCACAACTCCAGCTCCAAAGTATCCAATGTTTTCTTCTGGCTTCTATGGGCATAGAATTCACACGCCATACAGACATACATGCAGATAAAACACTCATGGACATAAAAATAACTACATTTTAAAAACATATAGATAATAAAAATAAAAAGAAATGTTTTCTAATTTTTTCCCTATTTTGATTTTTTAAAATATATATTTTTTATATATTTTGGAGATCATTTCTCTCTTTGCTTCTCTCCTTCCACACTCTCCCATGTAGACTACCACCTGCCTTAGCTTTCAAATTCATGGCCTCGTTTTTCTTAATTTTTGGTAAAGATGTGTGTGTGTGTATGTGTGTGTGTGTGTGTGTGTGTGTGCGTGCTCACACACGCGGGCTATTTTCAATCCTCACCAGAATTACATAAAGTTTTTCTTTAAAAAGTTATTTTTACAGGGAAGAAATTTTCTCCAGTCTGCTTAAAAAATCTTTTTTTTTTAAATCACCAGACTATTTCAGTTGTAGTCTACCATTGGTTGTAAAGGCCATTTTGTTTTGCTAAGGAAACACGGGAAGCTGCCATTTAAATCTTTTCCGATGTCTTTCACATAAGAACTATTGTATGGCTCGCATTACCACACTGAAACCCCAGTTTGCAGACCATAATTTCATTTATACCATTAAATGGATGGTTTTGTAACTTGTGTTGGCAATACCGGAGCTTCCAGTTGTGAACAATGGGCAACACAACACTTGGAAGTCAGTTAAACCAAGCATTTCACATCTACCTAGCAGGAACCATTGTTCACATCTGTCATCTGATATACGGCTGCCGTGCGTAAATGTGATCCTGAACGTGGCTTCCTTCCTTTGATGGAGGAAATGCAGTTCTGTTTTCCAAAGCATAACAGCCCGTTGCTTTATCATCAGGCCCACATGCGTAGCATCTTAAAACACGGTGTGAAATTGAGGCCCTGCAATGACAGCTCGCTCTACATCAGCTCCCTGGCATCTCTCCTGCCCTTGGCTTCCCTTCTCTGGGCCAGGACTGCCAATTTGATTCTTACCTCAGGTAACTATAGCAAAGCAAAGCCTAATCATTTTAATGGGATGGGCGACATCTTAGGGGAAAAAATAACAAAATTAAGGTTGATTTTAACCTGCAATGAAAAACACGCCATGGGGTGTTTCCATGTAAAATCTTGGATGTTGTACAATACATGGAGAGGAAACAACTGAGCCAGGGGAGGGAAAGGGAGAAAGGAGGAGAGAGGAGGGAAGAGGGAGGAGGGAGAAGGGGAGTTTGCTGGAGTCACTTTTGGCCAAAGTCTGCTTCTAACTAAGGCTTCATGGAACGGGTTTAGAGTTTCCTGGTGCTAACAATTAGTTCCACTTGGTGTCAGGCCTCTGAGAAGTAGGGCCTTAAGGAGAATATTCCCTTTTATTCCTTTGTCTATCTCTTGGGGGTCAAGTTATCTTATTGACAATGTTTGCCAGAAAGGAAAAACAAAAAAGAACCCAGTCATTTGCTTCTGTTGTAATAAATCATTTATTCTGCAGCAGGGTCTAATATGACAGTCTTCATGCGCGCTGGTTCACAACTTGGTTGGATGGGCGTTTTTCAAAATAATGTTTCTTTAATAAACATAAAAACTTGGAAACAGAAGTCAGGCCCTTCCTTCAACATTAGAAATGTGATAGAGGCAAGACACCATGCAGAACGAACAATCTAGTCCATTACGGTAACACGTGGTTTAAATGTAGCTACGTTTGTGTGCTTTAATGTAATTGAGGCTCACGCACTGAAGACTAGCTTAAATAACCAAGAAATATAACATCCAAACAGGAGAAAAAAAAATGTGTTCTTATGTGCGATCTGAAACTCCAATAGTGTGAAAGCGTTAAAACATAGCTTGTAAAACCCTTTAAGATAGATTTACATTTTTCTATTTGTATCCATGCATGAGTGATGTGTGTATGCTGCACCATGTAATTCATAATGCTTATTTGGAAGTCAGAGTGCAGCTTTGTCTTGTTGGCTTCATCTTTCCACTTTTACATGGGTTCTGGGGTTCAAACTCAGTTTGTCAGGCTTGTCTGGCAAGCACCTTTACCTAATGAGCCATCTCATTGACCCTGAAATATGACAGGTATCAGAAAAACCAAAAGACTTGACTTAGGAACAGAGTAAACACAGGAAAGGGGGCTGTCAACCACCCGACTTTGTATCAATAGGTTTGTTGAGCAGTCCTGTAAACTTGAGGCTTTTAGAACAGACGCTTAGGTATTTTCCCCATCACCAGGCATCAAATAAACTTAAGAAGGAACTCATTAAAATTCTTTTTTAAACCTAGTTGGATTTTGGGCATGGGTCAATGGCTATGAGATTCTGAACTTATGTGATGTGTGTACATACATTCAAAAGTTGTTTGGGTCATCTTCCCATTGATGCTTTGCCATCCTCCATTATTTGTAAATAGAACCAATTGTGGAAAAAGTATAGCAAGGTATAGTGCTACATAAGACACAGGCATTTATATTCCTCAAGATACATTTTAATCATTGTTTTGAAAAACGATACAGTTGGCCTGATGGTAGTGGTGATGGCCTGTAAGTCCAGCATTGTGTGGCAGAGTCAGGGGGGTCTCTGAGTTCTAGGCCAACCTAGTCTACAGAGAGAGTTCAGTTCCAGGACATCCAGAGCTACAGAGAAACCCTGTGTCTTTAAAAAAGAAGTTACTTTTGAAAGTAAGATTTAGGCAGTAGATTCCAAAAGAGGAGAAAAGGATCATAAAGAATTAAAAAAAAAAAGGCAAAGGTAGGGAGAAGAAGGATGGGTGAAATGAGACAAACAGAACATCACCCACACTTTGGTTTATTTTAATTTCATTCTGCCATGTTAATGAGGAGGGCAAATCTGAGAATTCCCTTCTATATATGAAATACAGAATGTGATATCTTTTGTCAAAAGTATAATTTGTAAAATGTAGAAGAAAAAAATCAGAAACAGAGTCAAAGAAACAGATCGTGTGTAGGAGCAGTTTTACAATCAACGACTTTACTTTGGAGCCTTGGGATTTTACCAACTGAAGATGGGAAAAGGGAAGCGTACAGAATCACCTCCCTAAAGGAATGACGTTCACGGATTTTTTTTTCTTTCATTTTGTTTTGTATCGTTTGGTAGAAATTTTTGTTGTTGAATGGGCATGTGTCAAGAAGCTTTTCAGGAAAAAATTAAGATGCATTTTTTCATTGTTTTTACTGTTTGTAGGGGCGTGTATATGGATCCGTGTTGTGCGTGTACATGTGCATGAGTGTGTGTGCCTGTGTGTGTATGTGTGCAATTGTGGAAGTCAGAAAACCATGTCTGGAGCCCATGAAGCTGAAGTTTAAGTGGTTATGAACCACCCAAAGTGGGTGTTAGGTACTGAACTCCCGTGATCCTTGTTGCTGCCACATCTTTCCTGTGGCAACAGGAACTCTGTTTGAATCTGAAAGACAGTTATTTGTACCCATGAAGTTTTCTTTCAGCACACTCTTCCAAGGCCTGGGCTTCAAACTGCATTGGTTTGGCAGTTTATTTACTGGCCTAAGCTTGCCCACAGAGTTTACATTTTCACCATCTATGATCCCAGCCATACATCTTCTTCTGGTTCCCACTTTGAACTTTCTCATAAGTACCATGTGATTCAGCATATTTCTATCAAGGATTCTCAAAACCATTCTGAACTCTTGTCTTATTACTGTAGGAAGGGGTGCATTTTTTCCTTAGGAATTATGGCTATGTTGTGTGCGAAAATGTAGAAAACTGATGTATCTAGATAACTTCTCAAATATCTTCTCCAGTCTGTACTAAACACGTTAAGAAGGCTTTTAATTGTGGGCCTGAGCAATCATGAGTCTCCCGGTGAATATCTTTTCCTTGCTGTGGGTCTCTCTTGATAACATTAGCATGCAGGTTTTTGATCCTGCTAGCCCATGTGTTCCTCCTGCTTGTTCCTCCACTGAAGTCAAGCAGGACAAAGGACGGGCTCCAGGGGCATCACTTAGGTGTGCATAGCAGTTCAAAGTCTCATTGTCTGGAAATCTGGTTACAAATACCATGGGGATTTTGTTCTCATGAGAGATATCTCTAAGCTTCTCCAGCCTTATTTTCCCCGCCCTCTTCAGTCCAGCCCAAATAGAAATAAATAACAAGAACTGGTCTTGTGATTCGTTTCTTCTTCCTTGATTGGAGTTGTCATTCTTAGATTTTTACGTGTTTATAAATGTGTAAGAAGTCATGACCTGTGCCCCATTTCTGACCTTCCTGCTTCGCATTAATTTTTACTACTCTGTGTCTATGGAATCCAGAAACATAGGGATAGAAATGAGAAAAGGTGTTTGGGACCCACATGAAGACCAAGCTACATACAAGCCGGGGAGCATAGGTTCAGACGGTTTATGCTCTTTGGTTGGTGGTTCAGTCTCTGAAAGCCCCTAAATGTTCAGGTAAGTTGACTCTGTAGGTCTGTCTGTGGAGTTACCATCTTCTTCAGGACCTGCAATCCTTCCCTTTATTCTTCCTTGATCTTCATGTGGGTCCCAAACTATTGGAATGGGGCTACTCCAAAAGCTGTGCCTATTCATAGGGTATGTTCTTCTAGCTGGGCTGCCATGCCTGGGCTTAGTAGGAGAGATTGCACCTAACCCTGCAGAGACTTGATGTGCCAGAGTGGAGGGATACCTAGGGGATCCCATTCTCTCCGAGGAGAAAGGGAGAGAAGATTGTGGAAGGGGGTGACAGGGAGGGGAGGCAGACAGCAGGATGTAAAGTGAATAATTAAATAAATAAATTACAAAAAAACCAAATAAGCAAACATAGCAAAGGTATCTTTGACAGCTTGCAAGGGATCTGGGCCACATCAATTATAAATGAAAGACAACTAGTTAGACATTTATAGAAAGATAGAAGGTTTTGGAGATTCTCAGATCGATTGTGTCTGCATCATGCTTGCTGCATTATGGGTACTGATGGGATTATTGCCCTGCCAAGTGGTTGACCCAAAATAATATGTAGGATTTCTCTACCAAAATATATTTTCCTTATGTATTTATTCTTGTCATCCCAAGAAAAAAAGTAAACACTATGACTTTACTTACATATACCTCATGTGAAAAATATGACTTATATACTACTTAATAAAATATGAAATACTTAGTAGAAATTAAAATAGCTTATGTATAAAACTATATGTTCCTCTCATACACTATCATGAAGGCTTATTTAAAAATTGAGCACTTTATCACATTGACCCATTTATTTCAATTTGACTTAGATCTGGGGGACATAGAAGTCTACATGTTCTTATGATTTCGATATTAAGAAGCTATGTATAGAACATAATGACAGATGTAAAAAATTTGAAATGCATAAAAATGATAGAATATTGGCAGCTTTTTGGAAATGGGAGCACCATAAATTCACCTTATTAAGGAATTCGCTTATATCTAAATTGTCAGTTAGCTTAGAGAAATCAATCAATCAAGTGAGAGTTTGTTCGGTGTTCAGAACCATGCCTTAACTATGCCCTAGCTCTTCTTCTGTGAAATCAAATCACACTGTAGTAAAAATCTTTAAGACATGATCATGGGGTTCCCAGTGGAGGAGTGGGAGAGAGGACTGAGGGAGCTGAGGGGGTTTGTGGCCCCATGAGGAGAGCAACCATACCAACCAACCAGAGCCAGGGTCTAAACAACACAGCCTGGGAGCACATAGGGAGGGACCCATGGCTCCAGTTGTATATGTAGGGGAGGATGGCAGTGTCAGGCGTAGGTGGATGAGGAAGTCCTTGGTCCAGTGAAGGCTGGATGCCCCAGTGGGGAAAGTAGTGGGTGGGGAGGTGGGAGTGGGAGTGGGAGGGTAAGTGGAGGCATATCCTCATAGAAGCAGGAGGATGGGGGATGGGATAGGGATTCCTGGGCATGGGGGGGAAGAATATTACATCTGAAATGTAAATAAAATATCCAATAAAAATTTTTAAAAGAGAACAAAACTAAAAAAAGAAATGATTAATAAGTTTGTAGATATTTTCAATATATTATATTTTTACATTTTTAGTTTAAACATAACTATAAATATAACACTTCATCTTCTTTCCCTGTTCCCACCATTTCCTCCCTCCAAGACCTCCAGACCCTCCCACTTCACCCAACACTTTCAAATTGATAGCCTTTTTGTTGGTCACCATTGTTAAATAAAGATATTATAAAAATAGTTTTTCATATGTATATTTATTTTAAATGCATGTCTACGGGTGAGTGTCTGCATGCGTACGCATGTACTATGCATACGCCTGGTTCCCAGTGAAGCTGGAAGAGATGTCAATCTCCTAGAAATGGAGTTGCAGGTGAGTGGGAGCCACTAGGGGGTACTGGGAAGTGACTAAGCATCATGCAAGAGTGGCAAGTGCTTTTAACAGCTGAGCTATCTCTAGACCTGATTCATAGATGGTTTGTAATTCCTTACACATTCCTTACTCATTTTAAACTGGAAAATGTCGTAATGTTATTTATATGCTTTAGTTTATTGAGAGAAATGAAATGAGTAACTCTTGTCAAGATGAAGCGCATTTTAGTGGGTCTTTTTATACCATTGACCAACTTCCACCAAAGGCCCTGCATTGTTAAAAGGCTGAGAGAGCAAATAGGAATATTCAGCCGGAGTGGGAGCTTAACACTGGTTAAAGATAAAGAATTATTTTCAAAACACCCCAAGGGCTGGAGAGACCATGGTTCCGCCATTAAGAGCACTGGCATGATGGTTTTCTAGAGGACCCACGCTCATTTTCTAGTTCACATTTCATTCCCAGCAGCTCACAACCACCTATTATTCCAGTTCAAGATATATTATCTCATTCTAGTCTTAAAAAGCACACACACACACACACACACAAATAAATAAATAAACCATTGAAAAAATCACCTTTATTATGATGTATCTACTTTAATGTATAATAACATTCCGATATTAGTTTGCATGTTACAGTTATATCTAATAAAGTTAAAATAGGTATATAAACAAAGCGACATAAACATCAACCAAAATATACTCTCATAAAAGAGAATCTCATTTTGCTAAACAAGAGTTAAAGAAACAAGAAAACAAAACTCAACAGCAACAATTTCCTTCTCGCGAGAGATAGTTAAGGGCTGAAGGGCTGGCCCAGCAATGCAAACTCTGTGTTCGATCTCCCATACTATGGAAGAGCAGTGAAATTTGTCCTTTGTGCCACAGCCTCTTCTTTCTAGTCACACCAGCGTCACTACAGAGTGTTTTGCTACCAGTTTTTCTTCCCATGTTAAAATGGGGACAAGTCTTATAGCTTTAATGCATGATTCATTTTGAAAGAGGAGTTCTGTAATCATACTGGGAGCCTGCTAGTTAGGGCCCCAGATGAAGCAAAGGAAATACGCAGGAAAGTGCCCTGAGGACGTGCTTGTCTGGTTTCAGACAAAAGTACCTATTCTATTTATTTTCTTAAGAGTCATTTGCTTAAACAAATTATATAAACGTACTGAATTACATGTTGACACAGTAAATTAAATAATAATAAAACTCAAATTCCCAGATAAGATGCTAATTGCAGCTTCTAAAATATACCTACAAGTAATTATTCTCTCTATTTTATAATTATTATTAAATTATCTGATATGTACTCCATGTCAGAAAATAGGAAAAGTAAAAAGTTAGTTATGGGTAAACAAAGAAAAAAAAACTGGCATTCCCGAATAATTCTTTTTAGTTTATAGCTGAGATTCATTTCCTTTGGTTTTGAAGAAGGTAGGTAAATCCTCAGACAGAAGCAAAGTGAAATATTGTTACAAACTACTCTGGTTTTATATGTCAACTATGTATTTAAAAGGCCTCAGGGCTTGAGGTAGAGCTAAGTAATAGAGTGTGTGTTTGTCCTGCTTATGAGAGGCCCCAGAGTGATCCCTTATGTGTGTGTGTGTGTGTGTGTGAGAGAGAGAGAGAGAGAGAGAGAGAGAGAGAGAGACAGAGAGACAGAGAGACAGAGAGACAGAGAGAGACAGAGAGACAGAGAGAGAGACAGAGACAGAGACAGAGAGAGAGACAGAGACAGAGAGGCAGAGAGAGACAAAGAGAAACAGAGAGAGAGAGAACAAAATCATGCAGTTGAAATAAGATTTTTTTCACCATACTTACATATAAAGAACTAATGCTTGTTTAGTTCAGAAAACATTGTTCATTTAAATTCTTTTAATTTCTTTAAGTTCATTAAATTCATTTAAAATCCCTAAATATATAAATACAAGGTTCTCAGTCTACATAATGTTACTTGTATGTATGCCTTCAATGTTGGCCATCTAGTATTGGATAGCAACTGGTGTGTTCTTCCCTGGGAAGGACTATACGTCAGACTCTCAGCGTTGTTTTGGTGCTTTGTGGAGAGTTGAGGCTCTTAGTTTTTTTCTGTATCTACTTTGGCTTGTTTATTGTTGTTTACAGAGCTTTACTTGTAAGGATAATCTGTAGGGATAGGTTCTTTAGTTTACTTTTACTTATGTTCATATGTTTGTGTGTGTGTGTGTGTGTGTGTGTGTGTGTGTGTAAGTTACCGGGTGTACCTGAAGGAAGTCCCCCTGGAGGCCAGGAGTGGGTGTTTGAAGTGGTCCTAGAGTTACAGGGAGTTATTAGCCATGTGATGTGGGTTCTAGGAAACCAACCTGAGTCCTCTGTGAAAACATCAAGGGCTCTTAACCACTGATCCACCTCTTGAAACCCAGAAACAAACTATCTTAAGAAATGTTTGGCTCTAATATGCTTCTGACTCTAGGTATAATGATATCTATTTCCCCTATCCTTACATGGGACGATGCCATATAATATGTCCTCAATTAAGACTTAATTTAATAAAAAGTCTTCTTTAAAATTAATTTACTGGCTGGATCTATCTGTTACCTCCTTATAATCTAGAGTTACAACTCATATCTAGAAGACTTAGCTAAAAAAAAAATAGTAAGTTGCCATTCTATCAATATATTTCCCTCTACATTGTAAGCACAAATGTGCTTTGTTGATTTGAAGAGAAGAGATCTTTACAAAGTTACAGTTCTTTGCTTTTTTTCAAGTGTTTTGTCACGTGGTTTGCTGTAACATTTGATGGGCAGTATTCCATAAGGGAATGGGTGGGGAGTATCTATCTAGCTGCCTTTTGTCCTATGTAAAATTTCAGTGCTCCAGGACTGTAAAAGACAGCTGGCAGGTGGCCGTGTAGGAACGGCACAGTTCAGACGAGCTTTCAGCATTCTGGCAGTGTCTTGATGGTCTGGGATCTGGAAACAGACCCTAGGAAAAGAGTGAAGACAGAAAAATAGCTCCCCATGGAAGAAGTTAAGAATTTTTCTAATAACATAACGAGTGAGCCAATCAAGAGACACACACCCCAGCTACTGTTTAAGAAGTGACAGGTCACTGGGAAGCATTCTATATAAAGAATCCCTCACTGGTTCACCTCCTCCATTACTGAATCACCTCTTACAGCACAGGATCACCTTCTTTAACACAGAATCACCTCCTGTATCACTGGATCACCTCCTGCATCACTGGATCACCTGTATCATCACAGAATCACCTTCTGTAATGCAGGATCATCTCCTGAATCACTGGATCACCTCCTGCATCACTGGATCACCTCCTGCATCACTGGATCACCTGTACCATCACAGAATCACATTCTGTAATGCAGGATCGTCTCCTGAATCACTGGATCACCTCCTGCATCACTGGATCATCTGTACCATCACAGAATCACATTCTATAATGCAGGATCGTCTCCTGCATCACTGGATCACCTCCTGCATCACTGGATCACCACCTGCATCACTGGATCACCTCCTGCATCACTGGATCACCTGTACCATCACATTCTGTAATCACATTCTGCAATGCAGGATCGTCTCCTGCATCACTGGATCACCTCCCGCATCCTTCTACCTCATGTGGATGCGAGTGCTGCAGTGAGCTAAGTCCTTTCTATGCTTAGTTTTTTTTCCTTCATTGTGTATCAATGAGACAAAATTCTTTCAGAGAAAGTGGAGAATAATCAAAAACATCACAGAAGAAAAATTCAAACACACACACACATACATGTACAGACAGACATCTAGAAATTTAAAACAAAGTAAAAAAAATTTCTACTTTACTTTTACATAGTTAAGTCTCCCGGTTTGGTTTAATTTAGCTACACTCTTACTCAGAATATCCAAATCGACACTACAAAACTTTAGTTTCATTTGTAACTGGAGAACATGGTAACAAAACCTCACATATTTATCAACAAGAGTCACAAAGAATTGTAAAGCAATCTGTGTAATTCATCTCTTATACCCACACAAAAGCTATGGTGTCCATATACACATGAAACTCATAGCTGCACACACATGGAAGACCCAAAATAAAAGGGTACTATTTCTTTCTTTATTTATTTTATTAATCATTTTATTTGTTTACATTTCAAATGTTATGCTTCTTCATCGTCTTCCCTCCACGAAGCCCCCACTTCATCCCCCTCTCCTTTGCCTCTAAGAGGGTGCTCCCTACCCACCTCTGCCTCACCCCTCTAGCATGCCCCTTCTCTGGTCATTAAGCCTCCATAGGACCAAGAACCTCCCCTCTCACTAATGTCAGATAAGGTAGTCCTCTGCTATACATGTAGTGGGAGCCGTGGACTGGCCCATGTATACACTTTGGTTGGTGGTTTAGTCTTGGGGAGCTCTGAGGGGTCTAATTAGTTGATACTGTTTTTCTTCCTATGAGGTTGCAATCCCCTTCATCTCCTTCAATACTTCCCCCTAATTCTTCCATTGGGGTCCCCAGGCCCAGTCCAATGTTTGGCTGTGAGAGTCTGCATCTATCTTAGTCAGGTCCTAGCAGAGTCCCTCAGAGGACAGCCATACCAGACTCCTGTTTGCAAGCACATCTTGGCATCAGCAATAGTGTCTAGGTTTGGTGTCTGCAGAAGGAATAGATCACACAGTGCAGGCAGTCTCTGGATGGCCTTTCCTTCAGTCTCTGTTCCATTTTTTGTCCCTGTCTTTTCTTTGGACAGGAACATTTCTGAGTTAAAGATGTTTAGATGGGTGGGTATCCCCATCCCTCCACTGGGGGCCATGTCTATCAACTGGAGGTGATCTCTTCAGGTTCTAGCACCCTGCTGTTGGATATTTCAGCTCATTTCATCCCCACTGAATCCTGGGAGCCTCTTGCATCCATGACATCTGCGACTTTTTATTGGTTCTCCAAGTTATTCATCTATTAAAAACAGTGACTTCATGAATTTGTAGGCAAATGGATGGAACTAGAAAAGATCATCCTGAATGAGGTAACCCATACTCAAAAGGATATACATGTGATGTACTGTGGATATTAGCCCAAAAGCTCGGAATACCCATGATACAACTCAATGACCATATGAAGCTTAACAAGAAGGAAGGCCCAAGTGTGGATACTTCAGTCCCACTTAGAAAGGGGAAGAAAATAATTGTGAGAGGCAGAGGGAGGGAGGGATCTAGGTGGGAGATGGGAAGAGAGGAAAAAATGGGGGGGGAGCAGGACCAAGTAAGAGAAGAGACAGGAGAAAAGTATATTTTTTAATTAAAACACTTAACTGCCACTGTCTTTACATCAGCAAACTTCTTCTCTGAGTTGATTTCTCTCCAGTCTGATGCAAGACACATAAATTTATACTGTAAATATAAGACACATTGCATGGTATAATTTATTTTCATTCTTAACCAAAGACGATGAAGGTCAATTACACACATTTGTCAAACAAATCCTTAAGCTCCAGGGTTTCAATTTATCTATTTGTCTAAAAATCAAAATAGACACTAAAATTTAGTTGTAATCCATTAATTCCACTGTCCTGGTCTAGCCCACCCAAAGATCACAGCAGATGTAGATTAAATATAGATTTATTTGTGAATGTATTGACCATATCTGAACCTGGACCTACCAGCTTCATTCCAGTTTGTGTCACAGTAGCCTGGATCAGGCCATTACTGTGGCTGGAATAATATTCATTTACTGTCAGCACTCCTGTGTTAAAACAAATTAGCCCAGTGATTAATGGATAACATAGTCAGTCTATGGATTTTCTGTACAGAAGCCTTAGTGTGAAATCCATCAGCTTCCAAGGTAGCGAGATGATTTCTATACCAAAATAGTGCCCCTGTGGACTTCAGAAGCATGTGGGAAAGTGCTTCAGATGATAGACTTGAGTAGAACAATCCTTGGGTCTCTAACAGATGGAAGACAGGTGAGGTTTGGTGCCTACTCCAGCCTCTGTTGTTAGGACAGAATAGATAGGGCCTCATTCATAAGATGTTGTAGACAGACTAGCATAAGAAGGTCTGAAGAACAAAGAGCCATAATCTTATGGAATGGAGTTCTAACACATAATGCTAAGACTTTAGTGAGAGATAGACTTGCAGAACGTCCTTTAACACTTTTTTATGTGCTAAAAAGTATCATTACTCTCATGTTGTTCACAAGCATTAGGAGATATAATTTGAAAATATGTAAAGTTAACTTTGGAATACACTGCACAAAACTGGGATGTCCGTGTTTGTCAAGCAACAAAACAAAAGTTATGTATCCATGTAAATATAACACATGACCTGTTTACAATACTATATGTGGCTGATAAGTAAAATATTGTAAATGTGCTAATATGGACATATGCAGCCATGCCCACATTGCTAGTTTTCTATGTTTATGTTTTAAGTCTATGTACATGCACATACCTGCACACACATGTGTCACTGAAGCACAATATCTTATAAAACTGTTCGGGGACTGGAGAGATGGCTTAGCAATTGTGAGCATGCACTACTCTTGCAGAGGACCTGAGTGGTGTGTTTTTTCCAGCAAATACATCTGGTGGATCACTGTAATCTGTAACTCTAGTTCCAGAAGCTTGCTGCCTTGTTCTGGCCTTATGCAGATATGCAATTTCTCACCAACATCTCTTTTTTGAGACCCAGCTTATAATCACTCACCTGATTTTATCTTCTTGGGTTTTGTTTTTTTGTTTGTTTTGTTTTTGTTTTTGTTTTTGTTTTGTTTTTCAGTTTCTCTCATTGGCTATTCTTTGCCTATCATGATTCAATTTTTTTTAATGATTTGCTTTTATCTTTTATTTAAGTGTATGTGTGTGTGAACATACTTCAGAAGCCAGAAGAGGGCATTAATTCTAGGAACCAAGGTGTGACAGGTGGTTTTGAGCCATCTAATATGGGTGCTGCAAACTGACCTCAGGTCCTGTAATAGAAAGGCAAGCTCTGTCAGCTGATGAAGACTTGCTCCAGCCCTGACTTTGGAATTTTTAAAAAGAAATTATTTTCTTCATTTTGTTTCTTTATTGGCAGATGTGACTCTTGGTTCTTAGGGTATAGTCTCATGTGCTTTTGGTATCATTATATGACATTATGTCTTTTTTATCATATCCTATCAAAGGCATATGCTGCCCTCGAGACTAAGCAGATAATGTGTGCTACTGGTCATCTTGCTAAGGGTTCCTCAACTGGACTCTCTATAGTTAGTCTTTCAACACGTAAAAATAGTGCAGACAAATATATTGAGATCACACAAACATTGTATTTCTAATTTTTACTTTTCCCTGTTTTTAACATCTTCCAATGATTCTTATATGGAAAAATTGTTATTGTGTATGCTTGCCATGTCCTGACTTCCCATCTCCAGTAGGTGCAGGTTCCTTCTTGCATCTACTCATTGGGTTTTAAGTTCACTGAGAGGGTCTTTTACTTTTGTGGAGTCAGTGGCATTAGTTTGGACACACCCACATTTATGACATGAGTTTGGACACACCCACATTTATGACATGAGTTATATGAGTTCATTATCATGCTCCCTAATTCTCCTGTACATGCTCTCCTAGATTTGACCATTGGGTGCCTATGTCAGGTCCTTTATTATGTCCCCATGTATTCTTTGAACATTTAACTTTTGTATTCAACAAGATGCTCCAGGCTGTTCTAGAACTTTCTTTGTACCACTAAGGAGTCTTAGTTTATTTTACTTGACAGTGGCATTTAAAACCAAGCGTCTGTGACCATGATTTTTTTAAACTCACGATTACTGCAAGACACTAAGACGTAGCCTGGGAGAATATATTGAGATGAACATATGTATCGCAAGGGTGTGCTGGTCAAAGGAAAACTGCAGAAGGTGGTTCACTACTTCTACCATCTGTGCCCTAGAAATTATACTCAGGCCCCCGGGCTTGCGAGCAAGAACTTTTACACATTGAGTCATCTCGTCATCCCTGTCTGTTTATTTACATATTGATTTATTTTAATTAGTATGTTTTGTGCAGATCCTTATTTTACCTGATTGCATATATGTGCACCATGTACTTGTCTATTGCCTCCCAAGGCTAGAGAACAGAGCTGAATTTTCCTGGAAATGGAGTTAAGTATAGTGAGCTGCCATGTGAATGCTAGGAATGGAAATCTGGTTCTCTGTAAAAGCAACAAGTGCTCTTAAACTACGAACTGTCTCTCCAGCACATAGCCCTTGTCTGAATTACAGTTAATGAATTCAACCACCTCTTTCTTCCAAACTACTCTACAAAGTCTTTTTTTTTTAAGCACTCCTTAATGCTTCAACACCACGAAATCTGGCTTGAATTTCCACGATACCTTTGCTTATTTTCTAACCTATCTTTCTGTCTGTCCTCCAGTTCTACACAAACAAACATGTATACACATGCACAAATGCACATGTGTGTGTGCACGTGTGGGCACACACACAAACACACAAATACAGTACGAATTGTTATACATGCTCTGGAGAGTGGAAAATAGTATTAATGAGTATTGATGATAGGAATGTTTATATATGTGCATGTGTACATGAGTGTGTGGGTGCATGTACGCATGTGGTGTCGGGGAAGCTGGCTTAGAAGAGCACGTATTTGTATCTGTCATTTGTCTTTGGCTTTTTGTACTTGTAGTCAATTGAACACTCTTTCCCAAATTAAATCAGCTCTCATCTCTCTGACTCTATCCATGTGGTATTGTTATTTATTCATTGTCAATGCATGCAGATGCTTCTGGTATCTCATTTGAATTTTATAGAGAAATTACTCTGACCAATATACCACACTGACTCCTTACCTGTGTCAATAGTCTGCCACATTATTATGCCACATTAGGTATCCCGTGTGCCTTGTGCTGGTTGACTATTCCAGACCCAGTATCTTCAACATAAAAAGAGAAAGTACAATATTAATTTTACTCTTTTCTCTGTTTTGTTTATACTTGTGCATTGTAGAATACTTAAAGATAGTATGTCAGATAAATATACTATATTTCTAACTTTTCAATCCCAGGGTTGGCTACTCTTTCTGTGTGCTGAGTTATTGGTATTAATATTAGCACATAGTTCTTGTAGCAGAGGAAACTGGCTCAAATATAACCACTTCCCATGGTAATGACATTTTTGCTAGGGCTCGGTGGTGGAAACAATGTTTGAAGTGAAACCCCTATAGTGCCATGGGTATACTCTTATAAGAATGGCATGTGTGTTTTCTCTGCCAATGAAATACCCTAAATGCCTAATGTCTTTTTATCACAGTGTCTCCACTAAAAGACTAAAAGTTGTGCATATATCTGGCTGCAGATTTGTGCTTTCCTCTTTGTTGCATGCAGCCTTTAAACAGCTACCTTCTTGTGCTTCCTAGGTCACGTGCCTGAAGGGAGTCAGAGCAAATGCTCACCCTGAGGAACTGGCATCTGTAACCACAATAGACTAGAGGTTTCTTGCTTATTTTTCTATCTTTACATATGTGTAGGCTCTATAAACATATATTTTGTAAAATATATAAGTCAATGAAATACCTCACCTCAATGTTTTTTTGCAAGAACATACTTTGATGGGTTGGTAGATACAATTAATGAAAATGAGAGTTATTTTTAAAGGCCATATAGAAACTTATTGTTATGTAAGAAAATCAAAAATATGCCTGTAGGAGGTGGTGAAAAATCGTAATGAAAAAGGAAATACTGAGGGTTAAAAATTTAAAGAAGAGTCAAGAGGATGAAAAAGTGAGGGTGTTGAATTAACTAAACTCAAAACTAAAAATGTGTGAAATGTCTTATGGAGACACTCCAGTTTGTAAGCTAATTGCAAAATATATCTTTAAAAGAATTTTGAATAGAGGTTTCCTGCTTATGAGCGCAGTGCTGCCTCGGATAACTCAAAAGACGTAAGTTATTAAAAGAAAAGCTTAGTTCCAAGCGTGGGATTCCTCCCTGCACATTAAGGGAGGCCCAAGAGATCTCTAAACACAGCATGCAGGATGTCCCCATTGCTCTTGGCTGCTCACCGTAACTAGATGGTAAGGCACTATTGCCAATGAAGCAATACACTCTGGTTGATGACAGAGAGAAGTAAGTCTTGAACTGACTTGGAAATTCCTCACTACAAGCTAGCTTTAATAGCACTGGAAGGTGTGGTGATATTCATTATGGAAGGAAAGGCATCTACTGATGCCTTACTCATTGCTGGACCCGGCTTGCAGAATAATGACCTCCCATTCAAATGTGCACAATGGTACAACAGCAGCATGGCTGTCATGAGTGTAGTCTACTGATTTCACAATGGATTTTAGGCTTTGTCCACAGGAGGAAATCCATGCCCTATACCATGCACTTTCTCAAAAACACATGGCTAGGAAGATCATGGGCCCCTAAGTGATACCTACTATTGTTAGTTTGATAGATGGCCATGTTGCCTTTTGGATATGACATGTCTGTTGTTCTTATGAGCTAACAAGAGGCATGAATAACTGCACTGAAATTTCACACAATCAAGCCTGTCGAAATTCCAACATGGGTTGGAAAGAGATTCAGGAGACTTCTCCCCTAGCTGAGAAGCTATTGGGAGCAGACTGTTGCAAGAGAAGAGAGAGTCATTTTTGTTTGCATATAAGTCACAGGTAGGCTGTCCATGCTTTGCTGAATCACCCCACATCTTTGTGCATTCTGGCATCAGCAATTGGATTCAGTGAAGTATTTAAAGAAACAAGGACATAAAATTCTGAGGGGAATATTTTTCAGGGAACACCTTAAGTTGGAGAAAGAAAATGAAAGACATGATAAAAATACACTGCATATATGTATTATGTTGTCAAAGAATAAATCATTAATTTTAAAGCCTCTTTCTATAGAATTTATTTGTTTTTATAAAGGAGACAATTAGTTAATAGAAAACCCTAAAATAAAAAGTTTATAGAACATGAAAACACTATTAGGGGATATCTCAGGTCACACATAGTGTTGAGTCAGATGTTGTAATCATCTGATTTAAGAGTAGTGAAGTAATCCCACACCTTAGAATGCCTTTCACTGTCAGACTTGGAGGATGAGAGAAGAAACATAAACTGTACATGTGATGCGAATGTACATGTAGGTGACAGGGTGTTCAGGTGTGTGTACTGGCATGAATGTGCCATTGCAAAGGTAGAAATACATCAACAATCTCCAGTGCCTATCCTTAACTTCCACCTGACTTGAGGAAGGATTTCTTGTTGTGCAGTGTTGTGTAGTCCAGACAGAATGATTCATGAGTTTCCAAGAATTCTCCTTAGACACACAGGGTTGTAATGGTGATGCTGTCACGTTGGTGCTGGGACTCAAACTCAGGTCCTTTACAAGAGCAGCCCTTTCTCTCATCCACAGAGAAACTTCTCCAGCTTGAAGAATTTTTTTTAAAGAAAACTTTTTGCATAATTACTCCTTTAACCAAAAAGGTCTAAAGCTGCAATAGAAATATTTGGCTTGGAAGGTTGTGAGCTTTCTATGTGCTTGACTGAATCCTAACTTTAGGAGAAATTAGGTGTTTGCAGAATGTTGCTGGGTTTCTAGACAGAGAGCATTTCCTGGCCTTACCTGATAATATCAACAGGAGTCTAGAAGAGCCTCGGATTTGAGTTAATGAGTAAAATGAGCAACCGAACAAACACCAGGAAAAGGTTTGCATCAGTCATTTGACTACTTCATCACCATGGCCCAACACTGCATCTCTCTGTCTGTGATTTTTTTTCTTACCAGAAGAGCTCATGAAACTAAATAAAATGTACAGCTTTCAAATGTCAAGGTGTCTCTGCTGCCCTAATTCAGTTCAGTCTTGGCATAGTTACTACTGGAGATTCCTTCATTCACAGTACTGAAGCCCAGTTCATGCTTGTTTTAGCTACTCTACTATTGTTGTATTAAGATACCAGGGAAACCTATAGAAGAAATAACGTATTGCTTGCTTTCAGTTTCAGAGAGTTAGAGTCCATGACCGGCATGGGCAGCATGGAAGCAGACAGGCAGATAGCGTGCTGGAGCAGTGCCCAAGGACCTACATCTCATTCACAATCAGAGAGTTAAGAGCTAATTCAAAGTACCATGGGCTTTTGAAATCCCACAGTCTGTCCCTAGAGACATACCTCCTCCAACAAGGCCACACCTCTTAGCCTTCTCCAGGCAGTTTTACCAACTGGAGACTCATTATTAAATATATGAGCCTATTTGAACTCACCACAATATTGATAAAAATATTGTTTTCTATGAAGTTTGGAAATGTTATAAGCATTTACAGCATACTATAAATCTACATTTTTATAGTGGATGTGGCTTACCATATTTATATACACATACATATATATATCTTATATTTATTAATAAATTTTATATATAAGTATATATCAAAACCAGAATATGTACATATATATATATGTATGTACATACATGTATATATACATATATACACATATGCATATATGTATATATACATATATATTCTGTTTATTATTATAAAAGGAATGCTAGCCATACCTTAATCCTACTGGACAAAAATCATCTCACCCTAAAGGAGAACCTGATGGATTGATATGTCAGCTTTCTTGATTTTTTTTTTTTTTTTTGTGCACATGGCCCAAGAAACCCACCTTCCTGTACTCAAAAATTCTTTTATCTATTTACTTGTTTTTACTTGGTCAGTTCATTGTGAGTAGACACTATTTTTCATGTTTTTCATTATGTACCCTGGGTGGCTCAGACTTTCTGTTTGCATCTTACATTAGAGGCTCTAAAAGTTCTAACAGGGTGTGTAATCTCATTAGATTAAGGTCAGTTCCCTACTGTTTAGGAGGAGCTCAAGTTTTAGGAAAAGGTAGAAACAAAGATGGTCAATGCAGAATGCATAGAATAATAAAGCACAAATTTAACATTTACCCATGATCCTTCATGCCTCAGTACAGTGACTTTAAAGATACAGGGCTTATGAGTCTCCCTGTATCATCACACAAAAGGTATCTTCTTTTGTTCAAATTATCAGCAAGATTCTAATTTAGGACCATGCACACATGCACTCACAGACACACACGTGCATACTCATGAGCACAATATACACTTAAAGTCATCCTGAAACAAAGCTATCTTAACACCCGTCTTTTGAGCAAGAAAGACTATAAATGAAAATGAATCACCAAAAGCTCCTGACAATGTTCTTAATAATAATTTTAAAAATAATACATTATCAAGTGTGTTTAATTGAACTCTGGGTACATTATATAGTATTGCAAATAGTTCCTATGTTGCTAATTTTTTGATACTGAGACAGAATATTTAAAGTATGGATTTGGGCTGGAGAGATAGCTCAGAGATTCAGAACACTGACTGCTCTTCCAGAGGTCCTGAGTCCAATTCCAAGCAACTATATGGTGGCTCACACCCATCTGTAATGGGATCTGATGGCTTCTTCTGGTATGTGTGAAGACAGTGACAGTGTACTCGCATACATTAAAGAAATAAATCTTTTCTATTTTTTCTTTTAAAGTAAGGTTTTGAACTTACGCTGAAACAAGGCATTGTAAGTCTAGCGCTGAGAAATGGGTTGTAAGGTTGAGAAAGCAGGAATGATTGTCATTACTCAATTGTCCTAATCCTTGTTCATTGTCACAAACCCTGAAATAATAATGATCTAAATGTTGGCATTCAGGAAACTGAAGGAAAATGGAGTTCACTGTGACTGAGGCACCACCTTCACCAGGAAAGGAAAGGGAGCCTGAGAAATCTCAGGGCACCTTAAACTTGATTTATAAGTGCTTACTGACAATGAGCTGGCTTGCGCCTCTTGTCATATCTCTGCTTCCATGTAAAGGAAGCAGACCAGATGAGTACTGTTTAATATGGTCACGTGTGTCAGTATTTTGCTATTGATTGCTGGTTAGTGCCGTATCTTTCTACATCAAGAAAGATAGCTTGTATTGTGGAGCAAGGTAAATCAGAGAGGTTGATATTGAAGTTAATAAAAGATTGATATTTTTGGCATTTATTGAGTTAATTGTTTTCTTTTAACATACACTGAGTAGTTATATAATATAAAAAGCTCTTTTTTATATCCACAGTGCATACTGGGACTTCACATATAGAATGTTGCCGCCCCCACACACAAAAAAAAATTCAGTCGTTGCCAAAATCTACATTTTCATTTGGCGAACTAGTTAAATCTATTCATAATCTGGTGCCTGAATCAAATTTCAGAGCCGACTAGACTGCCTTGGCTCCTGGTTTTTGTTGCTCAACCTGTCTCCGACTGAATTTAGCTATGATGTTACATCTTTAGCTGCAGAATTTCTAATAAGGGCGGCTTGTTTTCCTTTGCCACTGAAGGGTTCATACACAAGATTCAGCATTTGCTGGGCAGTGGCTCACTCGGAGCCACTATGAAGCAGACTGTAGAAAGGAACTCCTACTTTCTTTAACTCCTTTGCTTCGTTTTCTCCTCTAAATGTTCACCACAATAGCTATGACTCAACAGAAAATCCATGAACTTTGTTGTGAATGCACAGTGAAAGGTCAAGAGAAAATCATGAAGACTTAAGGACATCCTTGTAACGACAGACAGTGACTTTGTATTTGTATAGCAGAAAGAGTGAGCACCCATCAGGATCAGATAGGACTGTTATCTGGCATCGGGCCTTGTTTTTTCGCTTGACAGATATCCCATGAGAGGACAAGGAAAGTGGGAAGAAAAGATAGCATTGAGAAGTCAGTGGACAGACCTCAGGATAGCTGGAGTTTCAATAGAAATGAGAAATTAGAATGTTTCACTTTGTTGGTGGTGGTAAATATAGTTCTTATTATGCAGGCTAGGTAGCACATCTGGTCTACCAACTAGGAGACAGACTACATAGTTAGCCTACACGTTGCTCCTTTAGGGAACCCATGCAAAGTAAAAGTTAAACATTTTCAACTGCACATAAAAATATTCCTCTAGTTTTTTTTTTTCTGAAAGGAGTCTAAGTTTTGTGATTCAAGAGAAGCATCAAATTTCACTCCATGACCATGTTTATTTAGACACAACTGTAGAATCATTTGTAACTATAGTAAAATTCCTGTTAAGGATCAAGATAGAGAAGAAACACATGCCTATAAGCCCACCACTTGGAAATCAGAGATAGGATGAGTTTAAGTTGAAGAGAGGATGTGGTATATCATGAGACCCTGTCTCAAAAAAGGAAATGAGATAGAGATAAAGACAGACTTGCAGATAGATGCATAGATAATAGGTAGATAGATAGATAGATAGATAGATGATATATATGATATGTATATGATGATAAATGTTTATATACATACATATATGCATATACACATATACACATATATACATATATACATACATATATACATATAGGCAAATATACATATATACATATACACATATATACATATATACATATATACATACATATATACATATATGTGTGTGTGTGAGAGAGAGATCAAGTTATTGTTAATGTTCATAAGTTAGTTATGTTTTGAACTCTTGGAGCCATAGAATCGCTATAATGTCTTCTGAGTTCTGCCACTATAGTTCATAGAAGCAACCAGAGACAGTATATAAACAGATAGGCATAGCTACTTTTCAATGAAACTTTGTTTACCAAAAGAAAATCACATTTTTGCCTTTTGTCACTACACTACTGACCCCTGGTCAATTACTGTTATATGAGGTGGGAAATGATACTATATTGTCCCTTTCCTCCTTCAGTTTCAGAATCAAAATAAGAGGTGAAGAATTTTAAAGGAGAAAATATTTATTTTTATTCACTGTTTCAGCAATTTGAGTGTATGATTTCTAGGTCCTGTTTCTCTGAGTCTGAGGTGAGGCTGCATATCTTGGTGAGATAGGCATGGCTCAGGAAAGATACTCACTTTTTGACAACCAGAAAACTGAGAGAAAAGGGGACAAAGAAAACAGTCAGAGAAGAATTGTTGGAGGAAGGAAGGGTGGGAGGGAGAGAAACAGAGACAGATCACAGACAAATCACATCCCTCAAAGACATGTTCCCAATGACCTACTACTTTCAACTAGGGCCCATTAATAGTCTATTCTATCATGAAATCACATGTGTATTTATACAAAAATATCTTTAGCAACTTATTAATCCAATCTACTCTTTTTGAGGATTTATTTATTTTACAGGTATAGGTATTTTTGTCAATATGAAATTCTGTGCACTATACGTGTGCCTGGTTTCAGATAATTTACAAGTGGAGTTACAAAATAAAAACAGGGCCTCCACTCACAGAATCTTCTCTTCATCTCTTCAATCCCTTCCACTTTTATTAGTGTCTCCGGATTAGGCTAAAACCATTGATATATAAACTTACACAATGATGCTTCATATGCAAACTGCAAAAGTATATTCTTGTTAATAATGTAAGTAGGTGAAAAGCACACAAAACATTGAAGTCTATTGCATGAAGAATGACTCTAGAGTTGCAAAGTCTTTCATGGTTTAATGGTACCTATGTATACTAAAAGGTTTTCCATATGTTTTTGGCAGTGATTGTTGTTTTATTCTTATTCTATGAATGAAAAAAGGGTAGTGTTCCAGGTTCCAGATCTTGGTGTCACTCTTCTGTAAGTGTTGACTTATATGTGTGTGTGTGTGTGTGTGTGTGTGTGTGTGTGTGTACACGCATGTGTTTGACTATTTGCAGGCGAACCCTAGGGAGAATTTGAAGGTGGTAGTACTGGATGGATACCATCAATATAAATTGAATAAATGTATGGAAATTTAAATGACTCAGAAACACTTAAGATTAACATTCAACATTCTTAGCCATCATGAAAATGCAAATACAAACTACCTTGTTATTCCACCAGACACATCTCAGAATGGCTACAATCAACAACACAAGACATAGCTTGTGCTTGCAAGGATGTAGAACAAGGAGAATGTTCATCTATTGCTGGTAGGAGTGCAGCCTTGTATAGCCAGAATGGAAATCAATATGGCAGTTTCTCAGAAAATTGGGACTCAATATACCTCACTATACCACTTGTAGGCATATCCTCAAAGGACACTCCACTCTACCACAAGTACATCTGTTCAAATGTGTTTGTTGTAACTTTATTCATAATAGCCATAAGCTGGAATGAACTTAGATGTCACTCAACTGAAGAATGGATGAAGAAATTGTGGCATATTCGTGCAATGGACCATTACTCAGTAGTTGAAAAAAAAAAGATGACCTCATGAAAAATGGGGCAAATAGATACAACTAGGAAGAAAAAGTTATCCTGAGATAGGTAACGCAGACCCAGAAAGATAAATATACTATGCATTCACTTGTAAGTGGATATTAGCTGTTAAGTAAATGGTATCCAAGCTACCATCCACAGATACAGAGAGGTAAAGAGGAGGGATCTAGGTATGAGACATGGATCTCCCTGGGAAGAAAAATAGAATATATTCTGCATGTAGATTGGGGACAGGTTGGGGTCCCTAGCAGAGGGAATCAGATTGGGGAAGTTGTGGGGGGAGAAAAAGAATATGGGACATACAGCTGGAATTGGGTCAGGGGACCTTGAGAGGATGATGTGAAAGCCTAGTTCAGTGGAACTCTTTAAAATCTATAAAGATGACCCTAATAAGTCTTCCTAGTGATGGAGCATATGGAGTCTGAACTGGCCATCTTTTGTAGCTAGAAAAGGGCCTCTACTTTTGAGTTGTCAATATTAGTGCCTTGGAGAGTCCTAAACAACAACGTAGGCTGATACTAAACAGAAGATTACCCTATGGAAACTGAGAGCAGAGCCTCATTACAGAGGACAACTTCTACTCAGCTCATTGAACATAAAGAGGACAATCTGCTGTGGGCTTAGATCCTTCACCCCTACATTCCAGTCTCTTTGACATGAGAAGATACTTGGCAGGCTATGGAAAGAGAAACCTGACCACCAACCCATGTACAACACCCTCACCTGCAAATCTGTCTGCCTGCAAGCTCTGCTAGGGTAATCATGACAAGCAACATATGGCGGTGGCCAACTGTAGACCTACCACATGAGAGAGCATTGAATACAGGAACCAGAAACTGGATACCCCAGTGACTTAGGATAGCACCAAACATGACTTGAAAAATAAAGAAGAAAGAAAGAAAGAGAAAGAAAAAAAGAAAAAGAAAAGAAAGAAAGAAACAAATGACATGATTCCTAATGCTATTTTGCTACACATATAGATTGGTGCCTTACTCAGTAGTCATCAGAGAGTCATCCTCTGGCAGCAGATGGGAGCAAGTACAGAGGCACAGAGACTCACTGACATTATTTGGAAAGAGTCTAAATTAGAGGTCTCCTCCAGGTCTCTCCCCATGGAAACCCAGGAACCCATAGAAGACAGGGAGGAATGACTGTAGGAGTGAAAGGGGATGGAGGGAGGACACCAGGAGAACATGGCCCACTGAGTCAGCTAAGCAGGGCTCACATGATCTCATAGAGACTGAAGAGGCAAGCCTAGCCTACATGGGTCTGCATGTCACTCTCTGTCTTCTCTATCTGTGTCTCTCTGTCTCTCTGTCTCTCTCTCTGTCTGTATGTCTTTCTCTTTGTGTGTATGTGTGTGTGTATTATGTCTATTAGTTTGGGATTCTTGTGAGATGCCTGGCACTAGAAACAGGTGTATCTCTGTCTCAATTGCCCACTCTAAAAACTCTTTCAGCCAGGGGTTGCCTGGTCCAGCCCCTTACTGTATTTTGTTTTGTTCTGCCCATTCATCATCTCTTGGAGACCTGCTCTTTTCTGAAGAGCAAGTGGAGCAAAGCGAATCAGGGACCGAGGAGAGGTGTAGTTGTGTGGGACACTAGGAGAATTGGAGAAAAAGAAAACTGGTGGAGATGTATTGTATGAAATAAGAATCTATTTTCAATAGTAATAAAAAAGCCAAAATGACTACGATAGTGGAGAAGTTACCAAAATGTGACACAGAGACATGGAGTGAGTGTGTAGTATTGGGAAAATGAGGTAGACATGTGGAAGTCATCAATTTATAAGGCAGATGCAATCTGTCAAGTCAAATACAATGAAGAGCAGTAAAACAATCTATGTCTATTTGGGAAACGAAGACTTTTTCAAGTGAGATGTGCTGACTTCACTGATGTTCACTTAGCTTGTCCATCTACTACCTGCACTCCTCCATGAACTATACTTGGCTTTACAGCATGGGACACTTTCTAATCCATACATGACCAAAATGCTGGACATGTCCACTGAAACGTTAAGTCCATTTGTATATAGTTTTTTACAACCTTTCAGAAGCAAATTAAATTAACGAAAAACATCTCTATGAAGTGTCAAATGTACAAAAACCATGAAAAAATAATGGTACTTCATGGATTTCCATAACATTTTACTTTAATTCCCAGCTTAAAGAAAAGAAAAAAATGAAGAAAGGGAAGAAAGAAAGAAAGAAAGAAAGAAAGAAAGAAAGAAAGAAAGAAAGAAAGGTTTCCTGATATATGCCACCAAAATCGGGATTCCTATGGAGAAATACTTAGGGTGGAAGAAATGATAGAAAATGAACAATATGGAAAAATAGGATCTCACTGATAATTTTCATATAGTTTGTACAATTTTGGGGTTTTGAAACAGAAACTCTCATAGCCTAGAAGAGCTTCAAACTCTCTTCGTAGCTGAGGACAACTGTGGTCCTCCTGCCTCAGTCTCCCAAGTCCTAGGATTATAGGCATGACCATATGTCAGTGCTTCCTTTGAGGGCAACACCAATAGACATGTCACAGTGGGTGGGGGAAACCCCTCCCCTACAACTTTAGGCAACTGAGAAATGCTGGGAGTGGGAGAACTGATCTTCTACAGGGAAGCACACCAGTTGTTTATTCAATACCAAGCAGTCAGCCCTGGAAACACATAAACACAAGTAACATTACATAGACTGAGCAGATAATATAAGAACATATACATATACAAAAATGTATGTAATAACAATTAATAAAGGGGCAATGAATTTAAGAGAGCAGGAGATGGTAAGAGTGAAGAAGCGTAGATGAGGGGGTAGGAGAGAGATAAGGAAGAGAGAAGCGTAATTCTATTACAATCTCAAAAACACGGATAAAAAAACAAAGCTCCTGTGGATTTCCCTTTTTTTTTTTTCTCCCCAATTTTATATTCAAGCTTTTGTTAGCCTGTTCACGTCATTTCTCCACATCTATTGTTGCTCCGCTTTCCTCTTTTCTCTTTGAGCGGAATAATGTTATTTTGAATCATTGGGTGGAACCTGAGGTCTACAGTCAATGGCCATGAGCAATATAAGCTGGTTTACTATGAGTTAGGGAACTTTATGAGTTTTCAATACTTAAGCACGTCTCATATCTCGCTCTCTTTTGTAACTTTCTTCTTCTTCAGTTTCCTAGGTAGGAACTGCTCTGGCTCTTTGTTTTATTACCACTGTGAGAAATGTCTGTTCCTTCCAACAGGGGACAGAAAATCCAAACTAAATTTCTATTAATTTAAGCACATTAACCCTGTGTTAGCATCGGCCTTCTTTATAATTACTTCTGTGTTCCCATTACCTGGCAATTGTCACATTTTTGATGTATATCAAATATTTAATTAATTAATTAATTAATTAATCGGACTATCTAAAACTCTATCATTTTACTCTCCATCATTTAATGGGGTTGAACAATGCTAAAGAAATATTATTTAGGATATCAGTGTTCTTGAGTCATTCCCCAAACCACCCATGACTCTTGGTACCACAAGTAATCGTAAAGATATGATAAAATCAAATAAGCGAGCAAGAAGGTAGGCTAAGAAAGAAAAATAAAGCAGTTATTTCATCTTATAACAAGCTGTGATAGTCGCTTCCCAAGCTTGTTTCCCTTGGCACTTGCTGTGCAAATATGAGGATGCACATTTGGATCCTTAGAGCCTTTATAAAAAGATAACCTCAGTGGCAAGCGCTTCTAATTCTGGCTGTGGAGAAATGGAACAGGGAGATAAGTTTGTGCCTGGTATTTTCTGACCACTAATTTAGCCAACTTGGGAAAGCTCCAGAACCAGTAAAAGACCCATCTGGAAAGTACCTAAGATGTGACAACCAATGGTGTTCTCTATTCCCCATGTAAACAAGTGACCCTCACACACTTTATACCCTCGGACATGAATAAACACTTTAAAAAGGTGAAGAAAAAGTTGAAAATACTATTGTAACTATAATAATGGCTGATCTGGAAGCTTACCACATATTTCCACTTATCCATTTCTGGTCGACAGACAGCAACATTAAATCAATAATACACACATTATAAAACTCCATATTCCAAAAATTATGCAAATTCAACAGTACAGAAAAAAAATTACTAAGGAAAGAAGGTGATATTTGCCTATGGCCATTATAACTATTTTCAGTATAACTTTAGCTCTCTTCTTGGGAAATATAGAAAACAAAAAACAAAACAAACAAACAAAAACAGATAGCCATTGAGTTACACTATGTTTTCTTATTACAGGTGGATCTCTGTGTTTGAGGCCAGCCTGGTCTATAGAGTAAGTTTCAAGATGGCCAGGGCTACACCAATACACCCTGCCTCAAAAACAAAACAAAACTAAACAACAACAACAACAAAGTGATGCTCAATGCATTTTCTTATCTCTTTCTTTTGTTTGCCTCGCCCCTTACTTACTTTTACCTCTTCTTGCCCATCATTCAAACAATGCTCTATTTGTGTATATGCAATCTGGAATCATTCTTACTTAACATTAAGGTCCTTTCCAACGGAAGACGTGTTTACCTTTTTATGGAGACGCAGAGAAATATACACAATTCAGAAAACAGGTATTGTCAGAGTGTGAGCATTACATTCTCCCCATTGCTGATTTAGAACTCAAAGACTCCAAGGGAAACAAACCTACGTCAGCTGGAGATAGGCTTCACACTACACACGGGCAGAGACAGCTTTGCTCTTTGTCCTCAGACTAGAACAGCCCCAAATCCAAACCCAATTTCTACTAATTTAAGCCCATTTAACCTGAAGAGGAAGCCAAGAGGGTGGGTTGCTTAGGGTCATTTACTCTGCCAAGTTTGGGTGGGTTTGTACTCGCTGAGGGTTGGTGCCCAGCCTGATCATTACAAGCTGGCACAGTAAAGTGAGCCACCACACCTTTAATGAACTTAATTCCCTTCGTTTGACAGAATTCCCGTTTCCAGTGATTCACACTTTATGTTTTAGACACTTCTCCTATAGGTGTTTGCCAAAGACCCTTCCTGGCAGCCAAGCATTGGATTAGTTATAAACTAGTACCAGGGAAAGGAACATCAAGAAATCAATTTTTGCATTTCTGTAAGCCAGATTGAGACATTTGTGCTATCCAGGGTCAAAAGAATTCAGGGTGACCATCGCACTCCCCTCAGATTGGACCTATCCATTGTGGTTTGGTTGGATTTTACACAATTAGGCGCCTAGGTTCTTGGGCTCAGACTGTGAAAACTATCAAATCTAGACAGAAATAAATGTGTTAAATTTTCAGTAGCTGCTAAATGCCATCACCAGGAACTTGATTCTATCACAGGGGTGGGGGGGCATTATTTGGAGACAGCAAGCAAAGCTTACCAGAATTAAAACAGAGTATAATCAGTTATAAACAGTACAATTAGTATTCTCAGTCATTGGTCTGTGGTTGATAACTGGTTTCCCTTAGGGTATTTGAGGCTAGTGGGAGTTGAGGATATAATCTTGGTCTCTCCTTGCATCTCAGCAAGAGAGATAAACAGGAGTAGCAGCACTTGTCTGGGGGGGGGGGATGGGATGTTTTATTTTGTTTAGATTTATTTATTTCATTTTATAGGTATGAATGCTTTGCCACCACATATGTGTGTGAACAAATTATATGTCTGGTGTCTACTGAGTGCAGAAGAAAGTATCAGATTCCTGGAAACTAGACTTACAGATAGTTGTGAGCCACCATGTGACTACTGAGGATAGGACCTGGGTCTTCTGCTAGAGCAACAAGCATTCTTAACCAATCAGCCATCTCTTATGTTCCACAAAGTATTTTAAAGGTAATACCTACATCAAGCCTTAAGTTTTTATTCAAGGTCAATGACTATTAAGTATTAGAACTAAGACCAAGGTACGTGTTTTGGTTCTAAAACTTTTATCATTAGTCAACGAATTGCCATGTGTGAGTGTGTATGCATGCATAATGTCTGTTATGGTACATGTGTAGAGGTCTGGGGAAAGCTTGATAGAGTTGCTTCTCTCCTTTCATAATTTAAATCCCAACGATCAAAATCAGGTCAAGAGGCTTGGTAAGAGCATCTTTGTAGTGGGCTTGGCCTAATGCTGCTTGTATTATAATGTTAATTTTGGTCCCCCAAACTGCTTACATGAGTGTCTGCATGTAACACACTGAAGGACCCTGCCTCCAACTGGTTCTTCTTGGTAAGTAAAAATGCTGGCAAAAAATGGTTGGGCAAGGCAGACAGAGATGGGGCTTATAGGATCCCTAGGTTTGGAACAGAGAGGAAGGAGAAAGAAGGAGATCTGCCATGCCAGGAGAAGAAGAAGGAGAATAAGAGAGATGTATGGTGTTAGAAAAAAATTAATAAGCTGCTGGGAATATAACTTAGTGAGAAAGCATTTGATTCACACGAGCAAGCTCCTGGGTTTCATTCTCAGTACTGCTGAAAAACAAACAAACAAGCAAACAAATGTAATAAACAATCAAATCATGAAAGGAACTGGAAAGAGGGCTTAGCAGTTAGGAGAGGTCACCGCTCTTGCAGACAACCTTAGCCTGACTCCCAGAACCCATGATGAACAGCTCACAGCTGCAAAAAGCTCCAGGTCCAGAGGACCTGAAGCCTCCTACTGGACTCCACAGGTACCTGTTCTTAAGCTCACAGACCCACTCCGCTCACACACACACAGGTACATACTGTAAAATTAATAATAAGACAGTGAATCTTTAAAAGAACAAATGCTGCATTTGTCCTTTCATGCAGCCTTGAGGACTGGGTCACACTAGATTCCATGTCATTAGGTGTCTTCTTATTCTATTCAACAAATGTAACTGAGTATGGATTTATAGATATATTCTCTTCGTTTTTTATTTTTGTGCTTTTTAAATCACTTTCTTCTCCTTTCCTTTCGATGTTCATGTTGTCTGATGTTCCCAGCATTCCCTTTACAGACAAATAAACAAAACCTTTGCTTTTGTTTCTAGAGGAATCCACTTTTCACTCACACCATCAGGTGATGTTGTTTTAATATGAAGCTGTCCATCACTATCCCTTTGGTCTCTCTGTGTGTCCTGTAGACTAAGCAGTTTAGGAATCTGCCATGAATTTTTCAGGAGACCACTATGATGACAATGTCAGCATCCTATTCTAAAACATTTGTTAAGGGTTCTTTCAGAAACACAGAGTGCTTACCATTTTCATCTTGTTGAGGTTTCTGCTTCCCAATTGTAAGTGGGCATTGCCACCTGGTGGAAAAAAATACTGAGGGGGTTGGATGGTCACCTTTCAAGAAACACAGATAGCATGTTTATATTGACTGGAGAGTTCTACCTTATTATTCCAGCCCTTGGTAGTGCTTATACAAGCCCCCATTTTGAGCTCACCACCTAAAACAAGTCCAAGCAAACATAGCTAATTATTTGATTTCAATAAATATGGTCAGATTGTCAATGGAGAACTGAATTGAGTAGAGGACTATTTGTTCTTTCTACTTATTAAACCTCTGTGGAGCTATTTCCACTTTATTATACAATTTTCCTCCCTTTCCCCTATAATTTTAAATGACTTCTCTTTGGGCATTTTTCAACCCTATTTTCAATAATGTTCATGTCCTCAAAATATGTCTTCTTAACATTAACCTCTTGTTTGTTTAAGCTATTGTTGGCATTTTTTTCTTATCTATTTGTGGTTTATGTCCACTGACCCATGATTTTATCTTCCTACATTCAGACATCCCCCTTTGATTTCTCACCTTTTGTTTTTAGGTTCTTAAAAGTAGTATAGGTATAATTTATCTAAGTGGTTGTCTCCAATCATTACGGCCCTTGGCCTCTCTTCATCCTTAACTTCATATTCAAAATTCCTCCTTGGTTTCCAGATGTGTGGTTTCTTAATTCCATTCTCACTGTGTCTGTCACTTCCCCATCTCTGTCTCTCTGTCTCTCTGTGTCTCTCTCTCTCCATATATATATATATATATATATATATATATATATATATATATATATATATATATTCCTGCCTATCTGTCTGTCTATCTATCTATCTATCTATCTATCTATCTATCTATCTATCCATCCATCCATTTCTTCTTAATATGAGCACTGTGCTGGTCTCATGTTCTTTCTTTGTGGAATCAAAGACAAAGCTGTCACCAACAGGCCTTTCTTCCTCACAGTGGAACTTTCTGACCACATTCATTTACTCTTATAACTAATATTTCTTAGTCTGAGTGGAAATTGCCTTACTCAGGGTGGTTCCTAAACTCTGCCTTTTCCTGTGTATTTATTCAGGGTCTATCATATCGTCTTCATCCCTAGCATTGGCTCAACTCTACTCTTGGTCAAAGCAAGAGAATTTAGTTGTATTTATGTTTTTTAACCATTTGAGTTTTCACCTCTTCTACTTAAATTAGGGGCACCAATCCCAGTATTAGATAGTATAAATCAGAGAGAAATTTAAAACACAAACTGTCTACTGCATCGTCTCTGCCTATGCGCGTGGGTTTCTTTTAAATTCTTTAACAGATTCAGATTCATGAACTGAAAAGCTCTGTCTCTTTTAGTCACCATTGTGAGCACACAACTGTGCAATAAATATTTATTGATAAAGAAGTGAATGAAGACTGGCAAGATGGTACAATCTCTAAAGGTCCTTGTTACCAAGCCTGATGACCTGAATTCAATCCATAAAACACACATGGGGAGAGCAGAGAATTGACTTGGCACAAATTGTCCTTTGACTGCCACTCATGTACAACAGCATATACATACCCCAAGTACAGGATAAACAAATAAACAAGTAAGTATAATGCAAAAACTCTAAAAAAATTAAATTAAAAATTAAAAATTAAATTAAAACTCTAAAAAAATTAAATTGAATTAACACGTTTCCATATCAACACCTAGCTTCTATATCATGATCCTTTCTCTGCATTTCAGGAAGTAAGGACAATCTTTCAGATTGTAGAATTCCAGTGTGAATATATATCAAAACTGCATGGAGGGTATTAAAAAACCAAGCTTTCTCGGACGCATTTCCAGATATTATGGATGACTAGGACATATGTGTAGGTTTAAACTAAGTGCAATATATTGTCTGAGATTTTCTCAATGGTATCTTCCCAGCTTTATTTTTGTAAGCTTCTATCTAACCCACTAACACTCTATCCTCCTGAGGAAACTCATACAAAATAACTTGCTTTGATGGTTAGTGTAAAAAATTTCAAACTATTTCTGTATACTTGACACCCATATGTGAATATTCACTACGCTGATCGATTACACTGTTGTTTATATATTTCATCTTTATAATAGTCACAAAACAGCCATGCAACGCATGCAAAAACTAAAATGTCCTTGGAATGCTTCACTTCCCATCTAAAGATCTCTGATATAGTATATCCTTTATTCTGCTCCTAAAGCATAATTCATTCTTTATGGGAAATCATATGTAGACCACTATCTAAGGGTGGAATTTTGGCTCTTTTCTTCAGAAGAATTGAATAAGATCCAAAAGTTAAAAGATAGAAACTGACAGGAACTAATAAAAATTTGTCTTTGCACAAACCAAATCACTTGCCATGCATCAGGGTAGCACTTTCCTATAGTCCCAGTACTCGGGATGTTGAGGCAGGAGGATTGAGAACTCAAGCCCAGATTGTGCTACTTAATAAGACCCTATCTCCATGAAGCCCCCCCCCCAAAAAAAAAATCAATTTCTTCAATGGATAATTCTCTTGCAAAGAGAAATAAGATGTATTTCTCTATATGTGAACAAAAGCAAACACTGTGAATGTAGTCCACTAGGTTTTTAATTAGTAAGTGGGAAATTCAAGAAAACTACATCTAACCAATAGCAGAGCTCTGATGAGCTTTTGTTGTGAAGATGCCAGGTCTTCTACTAAGGAACCTCTCATGTGTAGGTGCCGGACTCTTTTCTGAAACTCCTACCTTCTACTTCCCACATGATCCCACAGCTAGGTAACAGCTTATATGCCAAGTGAGAAGATAGTTAATATCAAATATTGGTTTAATGAATAAAGGATTAAATTATATTGGAAATTAATGAGGCACTTCTTCTGTCTCTTTAAAAATGTCTCTTCCTTTGAACCTTTGACCTAGACTTGAACACGCAGATGGACAGCTGGGTTGGTTGAGCTTTCTGTGTGAAATACCAGGTATCAAACCTTTTCCAAGCACACTTTTAGAGAAATAGTCAACTGTGCTCTTGTTGCACCAAAGCAGACATCAGAACTATATTAATTATTGGGTCTGACTGCATTCCAATATTATTTTTATATGCAAAAATAATAAAAGACATCAGGCCAGGGTTGAGATTTGGGCAGTAGCTTGCCAACACCTGACTTGGGGGTTAACACAAAACATGTGAATTTGCGAAACTTAATCACCAGAGCAACCTGACCTGCTCTACTCATGATAGCCATGTGAGACACAAACGCTGTGCTTCGTGACATTGCATTTTGTGGTTTCATAGCTACAGAAAAATAGAAGTAGCTAATGCATACAGGACATACACAAATGAAGTGCCATCTTATTATTGTTGCTATTATTATTATTATTATTATCATTATTACCATCAATATATAACTGATTGCCTATGGTTAACACCAGAAGTAGTCTTTATTTTGTTGCTGCTACCTGCAGGGTTGGGAAACTGGCTGATGTTAGTCACCCTAGGATTGCAGTGAGTGGCACATGCTCATTGTATTTTAACAAATGAGAAAACGAAGTTTCATTTTCCTGGCAAACCACAGCACAGATCATAGAATAGAATCTAAGATTGAGTTGTGCACTGACATCCACTGAAATCCAAACATTTGTGCTTCATGGTCTCTTTTGGAGTAGGTGTGAGGTGTTTTTCTTTGGATATACACTTCAATTATTATAGGTTGGCATATTGTAGACTAGGATGAAAACATGAAACCGAACCCATGTTCATCGCTTTTACATTTACTTATTTGTTCATATGAGGCAGCATGCATCTGCCACAGTTCCTCACTATCCACATCGGGTGTATGTGAGTGGGCAACCCATTGTACAGTACAGATAACTGGAAAGTTCTTTGCAGAAAGCCCTGCTGTCTTTTTTCTTACACTACATTTGGTCGGTTTTTTATTTTTTGTTTCCATGTAAATTCAGTCTCTCAGAACTTGACCTTTTGAGGACCCAGATACTTTTTTCATTAAAGGCCTTCAGAGGAAGCCACCCCCACCACCAGACGTCTTTATTTAGTTTCCCTACATTGCTCTCATTTTTTTTTCCTCCTGCCCTATTTGATTTTGTACACTTAGGTTCTTCCACTTACGTGTTGGTTGTCATCCCTTCAGCACTAATTGCTTCTCAGCTGGATGGAGACAGGGCATCCAAATTCATAAAAGGAGGAGAAAGGAGAAAGGGAGAGAACCAAGACAATGTGAGGAATCTGTCCTTTGAGTGTGGAATCTGTACACAAACTCCATTTTCACACAGTCTATATGAACAGTTCCCTAGGTTATTATGCCTAAGAATGCCTGCATTTTTCTACCGTTCTGATAGCATTGAAGAGGAGAGACTGGGAGATGTTCAGCTACCTCCGTTTTGAGTATAGTATGTTCTTGTGCAATTGCTTGTCTCTATGTGTGTATATTTTCCTTCCTCTTAGCAAACACAAAATCTCAGTGTAGCATGAAAAGCTAACCACACCTGTCCACCCACATAGTGTAAATTTAAGAAGTTATAGTTTGGGGAAATTCAAAGTGTGTCTCAAATGCTTTTATTAAAGCTGGATTTTTTTTTAAGAACAGTACCTAAAATTCATGAAGTTAGAAGCTTCTGGGAGTGGGGAACACTTATTTGAATAGAACAGAGCACAGGTACCATTTCTTGTACCCGTGATCAGGAGGTGATTGTTATTGCCTACTCCTGTCTGCATTAGAGGGTGAAGAAGGCAAGAGTCAGAGTCGTGCTTACTTGCTGCAATTGCATATAGGATGTGAAATGCTGGGACATTCTTCCTAGTGGCATCCAATTAGCAAGCAGGGTGGTTTCGGTTCTTCCCTTCTTTGTCTTAGAGAATAAGCTTTTTAAAGATAAAGACACACACATACTGATGTTAGTGCTTCCTAGTGTCTGTCATTGTATTTGTGAGCAGAATATCATATTCATAAAAAGCTAACCCCATACTAGAAATCACGGGGTTCTTCGTTGTTCCAAGAAGAAAGTGTGTCTGTGGAGGGGTGGCTTTTATCCTCTTTTCTTATAGCAAGAATGGTTTCAAGGAGTATGTTGAGATTTGAATATTTAAGGAAATGGCTATTTATTTGTCTTCTAAGGTGAGAATCGACTTTCTCTAATTTTCATTTAGAGGTCTCCATTTGAAGATAAGTCCAAATATTGACAAAGCATGAACGGAGATGAAAGGACGTAGAACATGCATATGTTAATGTGACACCAAAGGAAGAAGAAAGCAAAACTCAAGGGCCCTTCCCACAGCCCTCAAGGACTGGAAAGCTTCTTCAGAAGCAGGAACAATAATGACATGGATTAACTTCATAATGATCTGCATATCAGGAGAGAGTCTTTATTTTGACATCCACAAAATCAAATCTTAGTATTGCCAGAACTTTCTTATGGGTGTGTATCACAATTGGGTACATAATGAAAAACAGATGATGATTCTCAGAAAAAGAAAAGAGGTAATGCGTGCCCCATCCCCAAGTATTCTCAGAGCATCCACAGCTAGAGGTGTCACATATTAAAGTCACAAACAGGAAGGTGGAACTTGATGGGACAAAAGCAAAGGAAATGGATTGACTTGGCAATGTCTTTGAGATGAGAAAATAAATTATTTCAATAATTTACATTATACACTGTAGGCTACTGACCATTCTGGTTTTTCACACTCAAGTGCTTCAAGCTTCATTAGCTGATTTTTTTTCTAAATTTTCCTCTGAAGAGCAAAATAAGAAGAGTGAAAAGGGGGATATCTTGTTTGTGAGAAAATCAGGGTTAAGGATTCAAGGGACAACAAATTATTGATGGAGTAAACAGAGAATTGTATGGTTCCTAGTTGATATACATTAATATGTTTAACGGTAGGGAGGACAGAGAAAAGGGGAGTTCTCACTTTCCTTCTTCAAAATATTTACTATTCAAGTGCTCTCCAGTTTCATCAATCAAATATTTACCTAGAAGGCACAAGAGTGGTGTGAGACACATGACCACTCATGGTGTTAACTGCCTGAGCTTATATATAGCTTATTATATGAGCTTATATAATATATATATATATTATAATATATATAATATATCATATTTTAGAGATCTACTATAAAATTTGTAATAGTATATTCACTTAGAAAGATGTGTGTATGTCTTTATATATTATTCATATACAGCCAAGGCATGTTATACATCTTTAAACAATCATTTTAGAGGATATTTTGTATGCTTGTATGTGCATGGTTCATATATGCAAGTATGTGTGAAGACCAGACAGCCTCGGGTTATTACTTGACTTTTTGAGATAGGGTCTCTCATAGACCTGGACCTCACAAAGTAGGCTACTTACTGGTTTTTGTCAGATTCACTTCCTCTGGTCCTTCTGCTTACACCTTCCAAGTGCTGAAATTCTCAGGATGTAAAGGGACTTGGGCTCACAAAACAAACACTTTACCAAGTGAGCTCACTATGTCCTCAGCCTGATTGAAGATCGTGCTTAGGGCGATCCTATGTCCCCTACACATATGTACCAAATGTGCAGCTTGGTCTTCATGTGGGTCCCCTAACTATAGGAGTGGTGGTTGTCTCTGGCACTGTTGCCTGCCTTTGCATCCCTTTTCCATAGCTGGGCTATCTCATTTGGCCTCAGTGAGAGAGCATGCACTTAGTCATGCTGTGATTTGATTTGCCAGAGTGGGTTGGTACCCATGGGGATCTCCCATTCTCTGAGGAGAAAAGGAGGAGAGAAGATGGTAGCATCAGGATGAGAGAGGGACTGGGAGAAGAGGAAGAGAAGAAGATGGAAATGCACTATCTTCTTTTTCAACAAGTAATTCACATGCTTTACCATTTAAGTTCATACTGGATCTAAAGGTTAGCTTGAACTTCTAATGGATGAGAGGGATGGGTGGGTAGAAATAGGGAATTTTAAAACTGTGCAAATGCCAGGTTCAGCAATGTAGACAGTGATCTTTCCTAGGCCACATGATATTTTTTCCATCCATTCCCTTTTACCTCTGTGTTGATATTCCACTCGTGACAACTGTTTTTTCAATAACTGTCCAACACAAGCAAATGTGGTGCTGTTTGTTGCAACAGGATTTACACGTCTGAAGTGACTCAGCTTTCAACACGTCTTAAAGATTTGTGACTAGAGTCAACTTCCTAACAAAATTAACCAAAACACCTAACTGGAATCCTAGGATCTGTCTGTTTCTTGGGGATTTGGGCAAAGAGAGATAAACAAAGGATTGTGGGATGCGGGTACCATCTTGTTTCTGCTAGGAAGTGGCAGGAACAGGGTGGAGGGAGACTTTCTTCCTCACCTCCACTCCTCTCTGTGTTTTCTAATACAGCTGTGGGCTAAACAAAAGCATCCATTCTTTCTGCTTTTCCAGGTTTCTGTAAGGTGTCTCTTGGTTGCCATTTTACTCTTTGCTCTCTTTAAAATTACAGCTGTGAATCCAGATGTGGGTCAGTTATTTTCTCTCTTAGCTGACTGCCTTACCTTCCATAAGATGAAGCCACAGTATCAATGGTACTCAAGATGAATACTGATTTGGAAAATCAGTTTACCCAACACCAAGGAAAATGCCCAAGTCAAATCTCCTTTAAATTCCTGACCTTGAGAACAAAACTATACTCATAATGTTACATAATTTCTTCAACTTTTCTTCTGTCTTAAATTGTTTTCCTTAAAATTTGCATCTTAAACAGTTTATGTCTTACTCACTTTTTACTGCAGAAACACTTTCTCAAGAGAGTTTCAAAATCGGGACTTGAAAATACAAATAAGATTTAAAAACCTATATCTCTGTGTGTTTTTATTTAGAATTCCCTATATGTATGTAATATATTTTGATCGTACCTACCCCACCCTAGGAACTCCTCCTGGAAGCAGCCCACCGTCTACCTTTCACCTCCTCCCAAACGAGAACATTTTTATTGCTCACCATTTTCATCTCAATGACGATTCCTGCCCACTGATGACATGGGGCTGGTGAGACACCACACAGTCTTCATTTTCAAGAGTATTAGGAAATGTCTAGAAAATGCAATAGCTTCTCCTCATCATAATGCTATTCTGTATAGTTGTCACCATGAGATAACTTCTTCAGATCAGGGCATCCGGAGGGAAAAAATTATGAGCATGTGATAAGTGGCAGCCTCTGGCCTTTTGATCTGGAGTGTTTCTAGTGTGGTATCCATAATACTTATTGAAATATTGTAGATCTCCTGGCCTAACCTTCCCTGTTTGTGCTCTCCCTTAGAGTTCTAAACTCTGCAGTGAAATAAGGGAGGCCAGCAACTCTGTGCTTGAAGTTGTTAAGATGATTAATATGGCCTGCTCCTAAGACACGGGTAATGTCACAAAAAGTGGGGGGACAGAAAAAAATGTGAGACCTGGAGGAAAAGGAAGTGTATTGGAGAACAGTGTATTCTGGATATGTCATGACTATCAAACCCATGAACACACTATGACTACAGTTACCAGCAGAAGTTCCACATAAGCGCTAGCCAGAATTTTACAAAATATGAAAGAGGATGAGAATGGAGGAGAATAGATGGGGAATGATATGATCAGCATGCATTGTTTAACTCTGAATCTGTCAACGAATAAATCAAATATACTTTTAAAATCAATGAGTCATAATTAAGCGCCCCCTAAATCGCTATGCATGCTAAATTTTGAAAAGAATTTGCATTTCAATGAACCATACCACAAAAGAATTTTAAGCTAACACTTGAACATAAAATAAGAGATTAATCAGGGTCGTTATTCCAAAGTGATGAAAGACTACATCATGGAAACCACCGTAAAAGTATGTCATAATAGGCAAGGGAAGAGAAATGATGATCTGTATGAAGATCATCAGGTCATAAAGAAACATACAGGTAGCTCAGTAAGTTATTTGAAAGACATTTCATTAGACAATAAGCTTAAAGATTTGGAGACTTTGAAAAGATGCTTAGTTTCATTGGCAAGAAAATGATAGCACATACTCATAGCAAACACAGCCACAAAAATTAACTGAAAGTATTTTTACTTTGGTGCTAAAAGAAAGTCACAGGAGACAATAAATATAATTTTCCATGTGCGTAGAAGTTAAAACACAATATATGTATATACATGCAGACATGAATAAATTCAGCCACAGTGCGAGGATTCACATGTACTATAATGTATATGCTAAACTCACCACAGCTCCTCACTGGAAAACCAGATAGGACCCAGAAAAGAACCGACTATTTATGAACATTACCAGTAATATCCTCTTGTTTCTAAATAGTATTCTACCTCCCCTTTTCTTTATTTCTGGAATGCTTTATTTATATATATCTATATCTAAATGCTTTATTTCTGGAATACAGACATGAAAAACATCAATCTGGTGTTCTGATAAAATAGAATTTTTTTTTTACTTCTCTGTTTTTCTAGCTTTCCTTTTGTGTCAGGTTTTTATTCATAACATTTAAATTTACAGAAATAAAATCTTTTATCTCCTGCTTCACCTCATCTGCATGTTTAATTGCCTTCCAACTTAATCTCCATGTTCGCAGAAAGTTTTTGTATCTCGGAAGTAACTCCTTTTATAACTTTGATGATTGGCTAATGGGGCTTACCTACTTCCATTTAGATCTAAGAAAGACTAAAACAGAATACTTTGTGTGTTTAAAGGACATCAAAAATCTGGCTGGCTCTACATGGGTCGTCTGTCCTGAGCTGATGCACACTGGCCTTCTTAGGGTTCAGAGGAGCCGGAGAGCAGAGTCTCTGTGGGGCATGTGAGGATGGCAGAATAAACCACCCAAGAGACTGTGCAGAGAGGGTCTAGAATATATAGCTCCTGTCAGGAGGAGGGGAGGAAGAAGGGCAAGGGAGGAGGTGAGACAGCAGGGGCAGGAGCCTTCCAAGCATATCAGCTAGATTAGCAGACTGCCGGTCACATGATTTCCGAGAAGCCAATTTGGCTTTATCATGATGTGGCCTTCGTCTCTAGGGAGTTGAAGGGGCCCAAGCCTGATTTGGCTAGGAAGTAGCCTGCATCCTGCCATGCTCTCTGAGAGCTGTTCTTGAAAGTTGTATTGGCAGTCATGCATATGGCTTAGGAACCCACAGCTCTAGGGATTAGTGGCTGAGTGCTTAGGCAGAACATGTAACACCCTAGGTTCAAGCTACATAATCAGGGACTGATATGCTCTAAAGGACTATGATATTATCTCTCTGTGAACCCCTGGTAATAGCCACATTTAATGCCTGTCACATCCTGTCATAGCAATCTTAGATGGTCTCTTACTTATGCATGAAAGTGTGCAAATTACTTCAGCTTCCTAAGCTGCTGATGCTGCCAGGAATCACCATCTTAGCCATGGAAAGGGATCTGCCTACCTTCTTCATAGTACCTAAGTACCTGTGAGAATAACATAGCCTATAATAGGAGACTTGGCTAGAGTTTTCTGTATGGGTGGTTCTATTTGCATTGCATGATTGCATAGAAAAGGAGGTAGCCAGTTATACCAAGGGAGAGTTTAATATTCCAGGATGGCAAGCAAACTCTACTTTTTCTGATACTTTGAAAGACTGTCCTTGCCTGTCCTTTTTATACATAGTCCTAAAGTATTGATTAGGAATGAAAAGAAATCTGAGTTTCAAGATAAACAGATCATGTATCAACTGAGATTAGTATTATTCCTGACATTGACTTGCTCTTCATATGAACAAACAAGATCTGATAAAAATCCCAGACTATGCTAAACAACCATCTTCTCTACTCTGGAACAGAGAGACACAGATGGAGGCTTGCAATGGCCAATGCCTTCAGACTGTAGTTTGCACTGGTCTGAAGAAAACAAGACATTTGTCATCTCTGATGGACTCACACATGCGTGTACTCATTATTTCAGTTCTCCAAGGTGTGCTTTGCATATCTTCCTTTCCAGACGAAGAACAGGAGCTGGAGAGTTTAAGTCCTTACAGATCAGTAAGCAACAGATAGGAGATGCAAGCCAGTCTTACGTGAATTCACAACCTGTTCTGATCCCCTTACACTATAAAGATTTTTATCGTTTCATCACTACCTAAGACATGTGGGGTGTTCAAGATGCACTAATATACACATGCATACACCGTATATAAATGTGTGTATGGAGAGACGTATTTATCATATATATTCACATAAATATAAGAGATTTTGTACTTCTTCCAAGAAAAGTAGTCTATTGTCATCTTTAGAAAACATCATATTTATGCTCTATAAATCATTCCGTCACTTAAAACCAGCTCAAGAATGCATGTGGCCTCAGTTTCTCTCTCCCTGATTATTCTTAGAGCCCCACTTTCTCCACTTTTGTTCCAGCATTACAACTTTTCCCATTTCTATTTATCTCCCTTTTGAAATGCTGTCTTGTTTTCCTTCTGGCAAACTCTTGCGGAAACACAATCTTTTCACCTATGATTAGGAAAGGAATTATTCTATCAAGGTGTTAAGATGTCAAGATTGCCCGCACCTATAAATAATATCTTGCATTCGTGGATATTTTGAGGGCTGACAAAATGTTCTCTGCAATGCTAGATTTCTCAACCCTAGGAGCCTGCTCTGTGGCCGCCATTCACCTCTCTTACTCATTTCTATTATCTGTTTTTTTGCTTTTGAATCTGATCCCTGAATCCTATTATGGAAATTACTGCCCTCTTTGAATGTCTTAATCCCTAGAGGCTGGCTGACCCCTCCCAACATCCAACAGGAAGGAGAGAAGAACAAAGGAGAGAGAAACCTGAGAGCTTACTTTTCTATGCCCCTCTCCGGAGCACAGCAGATGTATCGCTTTGCACAAGCAGAACTCAGATGCCCCGCTTCCAATTCACTTTGCCTGGGGAAGTCTGTGCGATCACTTCTGCACACACCCACATCAGATGTTTGTTAATAGCCTAAATTCATGCAGCGCTGAAAGAATTGTGTCGCTTTTCTGGGGAGACTGTTTTCCAAACGCTTTTCATCTCTAACATGAAAAAAATAATTTCAGTAAGGACTCAGTGGCCTTGCTAACTAGTCTCCAAAAATCGGAAGTCATTTTCTGAAGAAACGCTGCCATATTGCTATGTACTCAAAACTCAGCCCATCTGGTTAAGTTGAACATGTTACATAAAAGTTGTTATGAGTGATGAAATGTGGTTCAAGATCCCATAGTAGGTAAACAAACAGAACGGGGCCACAAGTGTCATTTAAGTTGCCCTCATTAATGGGCCTCGGTTAACTCCTGCAGCCTTCACTTTTCCTGAGGTTCTAAAAGTTGTCTATTGAAAGAGGCTATATTTTTTAAAACAAAATGGCTTCATTTTAGATTTATCTCGTGCTGGAAACCTTTTTATCATATCTCAATTGTTCTCAAATTGAACTATGCCTTTTCTCTTAATGGCATACGGTCGAAGGTCTCCATTTCTCCCATCCAAATTCCAGAAGACTCTGATTTTACTGTCTTAGCTTCTTCAAGAGGCCCTCCATGGTCAGCGTTCTGTATATTTAGTTTGTATCCTGGGCTTCTTCTAAAACATAATGTGGTTGTTTCCTCAGTAACTCATAGCGGTTAGCCCTATGCAAATAAATCCATGAAAATGTAAAGTTAATAGTATAGGAACACACATGAACTCACGCGCACGCTTGCACGGGCACATACACACACACACACATAGATAGATAGGGGTGGGATCTAGATTATTTACTTGCTTACTGTGTGTGTGCCCATTTGGTAGAGTGCTCGCCTTATAAGCATGAGGATCTAAGTTATGTTCTCGGTATCCACATAAAATCTGGCCATGGAACACATACATAATACAGGTGTTAAAAGGTCAGAGAGAAGGATCCTGGAGCTCACTCTCCAGGCAGTTTAGTTGATTGACAAGCTTCAGGTTAGGCTTTGTCATTCACAAAAAGTAAAACAGAAGGGTACATCTGATGTCAACCTCTGCCCCTACAGCAATGAGAACAGGTACCTGCACACATCTATGTACACATATGCATGTGGGTAACACATTATGATACCAATCAGCTTCAGGTTTATCTCATGTGAAAATGTGTAAATTAACAGTCTTCCTGGTGATAGAGAGGGTAGTCATTCCTTTTTGGAGACAAGGGCATACATACCTGAAACAATTGTCTGTCCTTTTTTGGATCTTAGGAATTGCACATCTCTCCACTCTTCTGACATGAGCTCATGACCACCAATGGGCCTCCTGGTTTCCTAAGTCTTTGACAAGGGCTTCTATCTCTTTCATTTGTATCGGCTTTCTGTTCTGAGATAGTGATCTCCACTGTTTTTTTCTTCCCTGCTTGTATAGAATTCTCGAACTTGGCCAAAACACTTGTTAACATGAAGTCTTCAAATCTTAGTCTGGGAAACTTGAAATATTGAAATATTCATATATATATATGAAAGCCAAGAACAGCCAAGCTGATACACAGGGGAGGATTTCACATGAAGATCCAGACATTTACAGTAATATGACTATAAGTCTAGGAGCATGAAGGATTGAATCTAACCACTGCAGAGAATTCAAACAGAGCAGTTCAGATTCCACCTGAAGACACCTTGCTTTTGGAATTGCAGAGTCTGGAGCCATGATGTAATAAGTTTGTAAATACACTGATGCCTGTTAATCTGCAATATTCTGTTATGGCGTACCTTAATCAATGGTGTCAGAAAATGAACAGTTCCTTTGGATTAGAATACATCTTCTGCCAACTTATTTGGGGATTTTTTTTCATTTTCTTTAGAAATCTTTTTGTATTTATGGATCCCCTGGAGCAATAGTTACAGGCAAATATGAACCGCCTAATGTCAGTACTAGAAACCAAACTCATGTCTTCCACAAGGGCAATAAGCACTCCTAACCAGTGAGCTATCTCTTTAGACCCTATATTTTTCTTTTTAAATCCTTAGGGACTCTGTATCATCAGCAAGCATTCTTAACCACTGAGTGATCTCTCCAGGCCTGACATTAAAAAAAAAATCAGTGAAACATTCTAAAATTGTACAGCCATGCATTTTTTTTTTTTTGTAATAACCTAGAAAAGTGTTTTTTTTTTTTGTTTTTTTTTGTTTTTTTTTTTTGTGAACCTGATTGGCTATTCTGGTCTCCTCAAATTCTCCAGTGTACTCTCCTCTCCTCTGTCAGCTTGACATTTAATGTAATCCTAGGGTATATCCATCTGAAATGTTACCGAGGTTCAGCTTGGACACCAAAAACCAATCCCTCAATCGTCCAGTCTTCCTCATCAAAACAAAGTCCCATTGCCTAGCATCTCTCAGCCGCATCCCTTATCTCCATTGTCCCAAGTTCCATGCACCTTAAGCTGGGGCTTTTTGCACAAATACTTTGCATGCCAGTCCTCCCCCCATGCTCCCCTTGCCCCAACAATGAAACTCTCAGAGGCAGACACCAGTTTTCATTCATGCAGGTACACAACACAATGCCTAATGGGTTCATTTGATACCTGTCTGTTTTCAGCCCACAGTGTAAAAGTGAACGTGTCAAAGTACTTAATAGATGTTTGGTCAACATGCCTTGGAGCAAAATAAACGGAACTCAAAGCTTTTCCTTTCTTCATTTCAACCTGCTGAAAACTGAGCCTGGACTTCTTGCTTTCGTTTCGTTACCCTTCTGGTTAAATTATTTGATATCAGACACCACTGACATCCCTTCTTTGCTTTGTAACAGGAAACACCACCAAGAATAGCTTAATTTTAACTCACTGCACTTGTAAACCTCACAGCATAGAGATCAGAAAGAAGCTGGAGAGATGCCAGAGGTGACCAACTCTATAGCCCACACCCTGTCTAATCTTCCCTATATATCCAGCTGGTTTAAGAATTCTGTCCTTACTTCAGATTAAAAAAAGGACTGGATGTTAGAATTAGGTGGATACAAATTGTTAAAAATCTCTCTCTCTCTCTCTCTCTCTCTCTCTCTCTCTCTCTCTCTGTGTGTGTGTGTGTGTGTGTGAGAGAGAGAGAGAGAGAGAGAGAGAGAGAGAGCACTCTAGAGTATCATTTTTTAGTAGACCTATCCAAGTCTCTAATTTGAGAATGGAGCTCTACACTCTCTCTGACAGGAGCCCTATCAGCGGGATCCATGGAGCCAGGCCACAGAAATAAATAATTGATCTCTGCACTTAGGGAGGCTGGTGAACAATACAGTTCTCAGTCTATGCATACTGAGTTCTGCCAAGAGGAAGAAACATATAAACCAGGCAACTGCTGAATACATTGCCAAAGAGGGAGGATTCCCCATCATTCACAAAGTGTTTGAAACATGAAATCAGATCCGAGAGCAGCCTGGCTTCTGCAGAATGGGGCAATGGTGGTAAAACTTACCCTCTTGTACTACAGACATTACCAGATATTACATAGCCTGTTCTCATGTTGTTATTCACATCATATTCCTCCCAGAAAGGTCTCATTGTATCAGATGACTATATTGTATCCCAGACTCTTAATAAGAATCCCTGATGCTGGCTCACACATAGAGCTAAGATGCAGTAAGGTTTTCAAATAATTCTGTCATGTGTACAAGGTAAATGATACATCGGATGTTTCCTTCTGGCTTGAGTGCTACCATTCGTTATTAAAAATTGACCTGATCCTGGGCAAAACCCAAGTCTAAATGGATCAAATTCCTCAACATAAAACCAGGCACACTTAATCTAATAGGACAAAAAGTGGGGGATAGCTTTGAACTTGTTGGTATAGGAGACAACTTCCTGAACATAACACCAATGGCTCAGGCACTAAGGTCAAGAATTAGGACCTATGAAGCTGAAAAGCTTCTGTTAGTCAAAGGGCACCATCATCAGGACAAAACAATGACCTACAGATTGGGAAAAGATCTTCACAAACCCTACACCTGACAGAGGTCTAATATCCAAAGTATATAAAGAATTAAAAAAGCTAGATACCAACAACCCAAATAACCTAATTTTAAAAATGGGGTACAGAGCTAAACAGAGAATTTTCAACTGAGGAATCTTGAATGGCCAAGAAGCACCTAAAGAAATGTTCAGCAACCTTATGGATCCAGGGAAATGCAAATCAAAACAACTCTGAGATTCCACCTTACACCCCTCAAAACTACTAAGATTAAAAACTCAAAGGATAGCACATGCTGGCAAGGATGTGGAGGAAGGGGAACACTCCTCCATTGCTGGTGAGAGTGCAAACTTGAACAACTATTCTGGAAATCAATTTGGCAGTTTCTCAAAAGATTAGGAATAGTTCTATTTTAAGACCCAGCTAATACCACCCCTCAGCCTATACTCAAAAGAAGCTCCACTATCCCATAAGGACACATGCTCTACTTTGTTCATAGTAAGTGTAATAGCCAGAAACTGGACACGATCTAGATGTCTCTCAACTGAATAATGGATACAGAAAATGTGGTATATCTGCATAATGGAATACTACTCAGCCATTAAAATCAAGGACATCATGAATTTCATAGGCAAATGGATGGAACTAGAAAATATCATC